>NC_053491.1:274458219-275153219 GCF_905171775.1 Rana temporaria
TTGTCCCTAAAAAAAAGAATAAAAAGGAGAAAAAAACAAAAACAACAATGAGTAAAGTAAGAAGTAAGGAGGTTAGGAAGAAGACTTATCCTCTTCTGTTCGGCTAAGGATAAGGTAGGGAAATGGAGAAGAATAGGTCAGATGTAAATAGGAGAGATGCGGAGGGGGAGAGAGATATATATGTCTCGCATTAAAATGAGAGAGGCAGCAGATATTAGCAAAACCCCTGCTTAATCAGACCCTCAGGCCCCATACACACGAGAGGATTTATCCGCAGATACGGTCCAGCGGAGGATTTCAGAGGATTTCTATGCGATGGCGTGTACACACCATCGCATTGAAATCCGCGCTGAAATCCTCTGCCGATGACGTGTCGCGCCGTCGCCGCTATTATGACGCGGCGACGGGCGCGACGCTGTCATATAAGGAATTCCACGCATGCGTCAAATCATTACGACGCGTGCGGGGAATCCCTTTAGACGGATGGATCCGGTAAGTCTGTACAGACGAGCGGATCCATCCGTTGGAATGGATTTCAGCAGATGGATTTGTTGAGCATGTCAGCAAATATCCATCTGCTGGAAATCCATCCCAGGGGAGATTTCTCTGCGGATAAATATCCGTTGGCGTGTAAACACCATAGGATCTATCCGCAGAAACCCTTTTGATGGGATTTATCTGCGGATAGATTCTATGGTGTGTATGGGGCCTCACTCTCTCCGCATAGCTCCATGTTTTTTTATATTCCTTCCATTTTCCCCATTTCTCCCTATGTTCGCTATTCTTCTCCAGATAACCATCCTTTAGTTCCTCTAGTCTATATGTTTCCTCCACCGCGTCTATCCAACTCTAGATATGTGGGCTTTCCGTCTCCTGCCACTTCTTAGGAATAAGTCTCTTGGCTGCATTTAAAAGGTGGGGGAGTAGGGACTGCTTGTATTTTTTTACACCTTCTTGGCTGCCGTGAAAGAGGACGACCCATGGGTCTTTCTTGATCTCCTCTCCCGTGATAATCTTTATTTGGCTCAATATTATGTCCCAATACGTTTGAATTTTAGGGCATTGCCACCATATATGGGCCATCGTACCTCTTTCTAGGCAGCCCCTCCAGCAGTCTGCGGTCTGACCTGCTTTAAATTTGTTTACTTTGTCGGGGGTAATATACCATCCTGAGAGGCACTTATAGTTTACTTCGGCTGTTCGTATATCTATCGCAGATGTGTGAGTTAATTGAGTAATCCTCGAAACAGTGTTAGTCCCCCTCGTGACCCCTAACTCTCTTTCCCATTTGTCTATAAAAGGTGCTTCGCCCCGAGTTCCCAGTTTAACCAGTAACCCGTACAATTTAGTGATTGTGCCCCTAGAATTCATAGATTTGCAAATTTTCTCAAGTGAAGTCAGCTCCGCCTCCGTCCGTAGTGGGCGGGGGAGGTGCCGCACAAAGTGAGTCAACTGGAGATAATGCCACCTATCCAGATTCCAATAATCCGTTTTAGCTTTCAAATCTTCGTAGGTCATTATCTCTCCGTTTTTTATAATATCCCACAAGTGCACTGTGTCTCTCCTAATCCAGTTCCCTCCTATTTTTTTTTCCCCAGGTGGGAAGTAAGAGTTTTCTTTTAGATTCATTAATGGGGAATTGAATTTCCCTTCTAATTGTGCCTGCGTCCTATCCCACATTCTTAAAGTGTCCTGTGTTATATTGTGTGTTTTGTGATCTAGTGCTCTGTGTTGTGCAGGGATCCAAATAATATTATTCAGATAATTGTTTGTTAGCGCCTTCTCAATTTGCACCCACCTTTTATCTATCCTGTCCCTAGCCCACTCTACCGCCCGCGATAGGACCGCCGCCTTGTAATAACTTTTGATGTCCGGGACTGCCAGGCCGCCAAGTGGCTTGCCCTGTTTTATTATGGAGAGGGATAATCTATGCTTTTTATTTTTCCAAACATAATTTAGTAGCAGGGTGTTAAGGATTCTCAGAAATTGCTGGGGGAGAGCGATTGGGAGTAGTAAGAATTTGTAGAGAATTTTAGGGACTACCACCATCTTCAGCATATTTATGTGTCCAATCCATGATATGGGTTTATTTATCGTTTTATTTAATTCATTCTTGATCTCATTTAATAAGGGAATATAATTTATTTTATACATCTTCTGTATTGTATTGGCAAGTTTTATTCCTAGGTACTTGAGTTCTTTGGTCCAGGGGAACGCGCATACTTCCTTAACCGAATATACCTCTCTTTTGTTTAAATTAATATTCAGAATTTCTGATTTGGTTACGTTAATTTTAAAGTTGGAGATAGCGCCGTATTGTTGCAACACTCTAGAAAGCTTGGGGATAGATTTGACTGGGTTGGTTACATAAAATAATATATCGTCGGCAAAGGCCGATAGTTTGTGTTCCTCCCCTTCTACTCTCACTCCGTTGATGTCCGGGTCATTACGAATGGTGGCCAGCAACGGCTCTAGGGATAGGATAAAGAGGAGGGGGGATAATGGACACCCCTGCCTCGTCCCGTTTTTCATCTCAAAAGGTTCCGATAAAGAGCCATTAATTTTTATTTGCGCGGTAGGGTGGTGATATAATGTTTTAATCCAGCTAGACATCCTGCTTCCTATTCCCATCACAGTAAGGGTTTCCATCATGAGCCCCCAGTCTACCCTGTCGAATGCTTTTTCGGCATCAACTGACAGGAATAGACCTGGGGGCTCATTCTGCCTTATGGTCTGGAGCAAAAGGATTGCCCTTAGGCTGTTATCTTTGCCCTCTCTGTTGGGGACAAAGCCTACCTGGTCGGGGTGCACCAGTAAGTGCATGACCCCTTTCAGGCGGCCCGCCAGAATTTTTGTGAAGAGTTTAATGTCTGTATTTAACAGAGAAATAGGTCTGTATCCCGAACAGAGAGAGCTATCCTTGCCTTCCTTCAAAATTATTGCGACCACTGCCGCTATAGCTCCACTGCTAGTTTCAAATTCCGACCCCAGTCCGTTAAAATATTTACACAACCTCGGTATCAAAATGTTACTAAATCTCTTGTAATAAAAGGTGGAAAACCCATCCGGCCCCGGACTCTTGCCACCAGTAGTGGAATTTATGGCCCTTTTTATTTCTTCCTCGGTTATGGGGCGGTCGATGGTCAGGCTTTCCATCTCCTCTAGTCTAGGAAGTCCTGCATTATCAAGGAACACACGGGTCTCCACCTCCCTTTCCCCTTCCTGCCGTCCTGGATGTTTTATAGTGTATAGGTCCTCATAATATTTTTTAAATGTATCCGCGATGTCACAGGTTGCGTAAACCAATTTCCCGTCTTAACCTTTAATTTTCTCAATATAATTCCTGGCTTTCTTTTTTTGGGCCATTTTAGCTAAAAGTTTGCTTGGTTTGTTTCCCCATATGTACCTCTCTTTGGATATGGAGTTTAGTTTATACCTTGCTTCTTGTTCCATGATCTCTTTGAGTGCGTCTCTTTTTAGGATTAGTTTATGGTAAGTCTCTTTAAATCTCTGCGCTTTATGTTCGCGTTCTAGAGTCTCTATCTCTTTCCTCAGGGTGATAACTTTACTTTTTCTCTCGTTTTTTTTTTTGCGTCCTCAGCGATTAAAATCCCTCTGATATAAGCTTTGTGCGTCTCCCACAGGGTTGCGCTGGTAATACCCTCTGTGTCATTCATGAGGAAGAATTGTTTTAATTCTGCCTCCACCCTGCTTCCCCCTCCTTCATCATGGATCAGGCTATCATCCAGGCGCCACATCGGCCGCTGTCTCCTTTGTATAGCTAATATGATTTTCAAAGAGACAGGGGCATGGTCTGATACAGTCATAATTCCAATTTCTGTCTCCATGATAGAGTCAATCAGCCTGTGGTCCGCCAGGATGTAGTCGATCCTGGAGTACGTTCCATGGGGGGGGGGAGAAAAACGTGTTCATTTGGATGGTTAATCCGCCAAACATCCACTAGTTGACATTCCTGAAGCTTATGTTTAATTCTCTGTAGATGCACATTTTTTGTCTCCCTCCCACGGAACGTACTATCATCTGTTGGGTTCAAAACAAAGTTTAAATCACCCATCAGGATTATAAAACCCTCGGCGAAATTGTTAAATTTTCCCAGGATTTTGTTTAAATATTGAGTTGGGTGTACGTTTGGGGCGTATATGTTAGCTAATGTGTACATAATATTGTCAATCCTTATTTTAAGGAACAAGAATCTCCCTTCTGGGTCAGTCATCCTTGCCTCCAAGGTAAACCCAAACCCTCTTATGAACCCAATTGCCACTCCCCTTGCGCGTTTTGAGATGGAATCACCGTAAAACCAAATAGGGTATGCCGGGGAGTACAGCTTGACGTTAGCATCCAAGGTCAAGTGGGATTCCTGGATAAACACTACATCCGCTCTAAGTTGTTCAATCTCTGCTAAGACCTTTAATCTTTTACCTACTGAATTTAGACCCTTTACATTATAGGATAAAAATTTTACTTCTGTCATTTCCAATAGCTAAATCACCTCCTTGGACACAAAGGACTTTTCAGGCAGATCCCTGGGAGCCATGATCCCCTTCCCACCCCCCCCCCCCCCCCCCCCCCCCCCACCCAGACCACCCACGTCCCCCCCCCACCTAGGCCTAACCATCGCCTCTGAACCGTAGGGATCCTCGATCTCCCCTACCCGTCGGTTCTCGTGGATGAGGTGGGGCCTCACAAACGTCCCGCCCTCCCATTTTCCCCCTCGAGATATTCTTCTGGGGGTTGATCTTGTATGGGTAGGGTACGGACCTGGCCTCCTTGCTCCCCTTCCCAGTCCCCCCCCTCACCCCCCCATCCCCCCTAATCACCCTAGCTCAACCCTCTTCAAACCACTAGAGGAGGCAGTCTGTGTCAAGTGACTATTCAACCCAACCTGGGATCTCCAGCACGGGCATGTCCAATTTGCGACAGAACCCTACCAAGTCCTCAGGGAATATCAACTTTGCCGAGATCCCCTCTTTGTGACCTATCAGACATGCCGGGAACCCCCATTGATAATTGATATTAAGCTGGCGCATCTGTTCCAGGAGAGGTTTGAGGAACCTTCTCCTGGCCAGAGTTTCCCAGGCTAAGTCCGTGAAAATCTGGATATCAGTCCCATCATAACATAGGGGGGCCTTTCTTCTCAGTTTTGACCAGATCTCATCTTTATCTTCAAAATATCTGAACCTCACAATAATGTCCCTGGGCCATTTGCCTCCTCCCTCTCTCATCTTTCCTACACGGTGTACATGTTCAATTTTGAGGGGGCCCTCCGTGCCATTATCTAAGAGGGGGAGAAATAGGTTGTTGAGAATTTTTCTCAAATCTTCCCCTTTCTCCTCCTTGATAGATCGTATTCTTAAATTTTGTCTTCTGTTACGGTTCTCTTGGTCCTCTAATCGGTATTGTAACCACCTCTGGTTTTGTTTCATTGTCTGATGTTGGATTTTTAGTTTGTTTAATTCTAGGTCCTGTTTTTCCATTTTTTTTTCCACTTCCTCCACCTGTTCCAACATATGAAATAAATCCTTTCTTAATGCGCTAATTTCTTCTCTTATCGCGGTTTCCACTCTCCTTAACATCCCATCCAGTTCCCCTTTTGTGGGGATATGAGTGTCCAGTCTGGGGTCGTCCATTTGACTAACCTCATGTTCACTTTCTATTGAAGTGTCCGTAATTGGGGTAACTGCCCCCCCTGCTCCCTTTTTAGTTGTCCCAGTTTTTTCTGCTCTTTTTGACAGGCCTGGGCTCTTGGAGCTCCCCTCAGAGGTCATATAGTGTCTGATCGTACTGGTGGGGGGGTTATCTTTGGGGATTTTTGGGGCGGCCCCCCTTGTAGATTTATTCATGTTATATTTCTTTGTCCCTCTAATACGTTTCCCCAGTTTGAACAGCAGATGGTCACCTCCCCGCCCCCTTTTTTTTTTTTTTTTTTTTAGGCGGTGGTTTTTATTTATTTAGGAAGGGAAGGAAATACAAAGCAGCTTTAGCTTCACCTTCTGGGGATTTTACGCTGGTGTTCTAGGGGGTCAAGGGGTCGTCCCCTGTCGCTTAAACTGTGGACAAGGGGGGAGATCCCCCACGCACTGTTTTAAGGATGTTTACCCCCCGCTGAACCAATATAGCAGACCAAGCAGTGCTCATACAGTGGTCAAATGGTGGGGATGAGAAGGGGAGACAAAAAACAGGAAAAAAAGATAAATAAATAAATAAATAACTCCAATATTTCCGCCAGTGCTTCAAGTCCAGCCCACTGTGGTTTAACGATGTTTGGCGCCGAGGGAGGTATAATGTCTCTAGGTAGCTGGAGCCTTTTCAACCACGCCCCCTTACCAGTGTCCTCAATATTTATGGGGTATTTATGGGGTAAGGATTCACCGTCCGTGGATGTTTAATTCATTTGATACATTAGGAAAGACTGTATAATGGTTGCGGGTTGTATCTTAATGGAGACTAGGCAGCTGGGTGTCCCAAGGTGTTTAAAAAATATTGCACAGGTTATTAAAACTGAGACCATGGCTAGTTTCACTAGCTAAGTTGCATCTATTACATATGGAGTGAGCCTTACAGTGCAGTGGTATGCTTGACAATCTTACCACATCCTTCTGCTGTCAGGGCTCGATCCCAGGTTCAACACACAGATTCACCACCCTAGTCCCATTGCATCTTTATAAGAGGAGAAAAACAAAGGGTTGATATTACCTGGTAGGCGATTTTTTTTTTCCCTCTTTCCCCAGCCTAGGACCAAGAATAGCCAGATATGACGGCAGGCAGGGGGGTGGGGGGCGGCTGCTATGTGCACCACCGATGGAGGCGTCCGTGCCTTCCTCTGCACTGTACCGCGCCTACCTTCTCCTCGGGGGGGCAGGGGTTTGGGGGAGGCTGGTTTCCTGGAGAGCAGCGTGGGGCGGTGTGTCGGGCGTCCAGCGTGCTTGGCCACTAACAGCTCCGCAGACTCCCGCTCTGCATCGTAGCTGCTGCCGCTGGGACACCGTCGGATCTTCCTCCTTCCATCTCCCGCGTTCAGCTCAGGCCCGTAGCATGGGAAACCCCTCCCTCAGACGTGCGTGCTTCACGTGCACCACGTCATCTCCCCAAAAATGGCTCACTTTATAACCAGATCTTCACTATTACTGCTGAAGTCATGCTTAATACCTTCTCCTACCTCCTATCTATCCTCCTATTAATTCTCTGGGATAATAAGTGCCTCACCAAATATTTAGTTATATACTATTATTCTCTTGATAACCATGAATGAAAGGAATACAATTGATGTTGCATGGCAAACATGGGATGAGCTCAGATTCAGTTCTTGACACAAGCAGACGAAGGGTGGCATAAACTATGACTAACATGAAATATATATATATATATATATATATATATATATATATATATATATATATATTTAACCCCTTTGCACCGACCATACGCATATGTGCGGCCTTGGCTTTAGGGGTTATACCGGGATGATGCCTGCAGCTGCAAGCATCATCCCAGTACCATTTCTTAGAGCAGGTGGTCGGCTTTCCAGGGATTACAACTGATGCACCTAAAAGCCACTTGGTTGTTATCCCAGAGGAAGGGAAGGGGACATCCCTCCTCCCGCCACCTTACGCCACTGTTACTGGGCCTCCCCTCCCACCGGGAGTAGTGATCCTTGATCTGCCACTTCTGGCTGCTAGAGACAGACTGGCACGAAGCCTGACATGGCTTTGTTAAAGTTTTCTCTCTGTAAACAAGGAAGCAACATCACAACGTCAATTCCGGTTTACTCGGCTGCCAATGGCACCAGTTTTAAAAAAAAATGCAGTATTCAGAATCACTGTTTTTTGCCGATCTGAATACTTTGAAGTAAAAAAGAGGGATTTGGGGTCTTTTAGACCCCCATACCTCCATAAAGAGTACCAGGCTGTCACCACCTATAACTGTCACACAGGATGTTTACATTCCTTGTGACAGCAATAAAAGTGATCAAAATGTATTTATTTTTAAAACACAATGAAAAAAAAAAATAGTAAATAAGAATTTTTAAATCGCCCGTCACGCAGCAAAGAAAACGCATATGTAAGTCGCGGCCGCATATGTAAACGATACCCTTAAATTACACATGTGAAGTATCACCGCGATCATCAGAACAAGAACAATAATTCTAGCACTAGACATCCTCTATAACTCTAACCTGGTAACTGTAAAAAAGAAAATCGTCGCCTATAAAGATTTTTAGGTACTGTAGTATGTCGCCATTCCACGGGTGTGCGCAATTTTAAAACATGACATGTTTGGTATCTATTTACTTGATGTAACACCATCTTTCACATTATAGAAAAAAATGTGACATAAAACTTTGTAACAATTGCAAGTTTATTCTCTAGATTCTCTGTTTAAAAAGATATATATTTAATGTTTGGGGGTTCTAAGTAATTTTCTAGCAAAAAATATGGATTTTAATTTGTAAGCAACAAATGTCAAAAATAGGCTTAGTCGTGAAAGGGTTTAAGCATTGTACTGATATGTTCCCATATTTTCCATAATGAAGTCTTCTTAAACCTTAGTAGCATGCTGTAAAATGTGTATGATTAACACTGCTAGTTTTTTACTTCAGCAGTTGTTTTTTAAACTCATGCACTCAGACAGTAAAAAGGTCTTTAATTCCGTTTTTTCTTTTTTTAAAGAAAAATCACCATGTATCCAAGATAATGGTAAGGCATGTAAAAACTTGATATAAGGAGTCATATATGTTTGAAGAACACCGTGAGCTAAATACAAGCATTCTAGTAAATGTTGAATACTCATTGATTTTATTAAGCAAGAACATCGAATTGGTTGTCCTAAGTGACATAGGTCGGCTATTTACGGAAAACTGGTGACGCGCTTTATGCGACATGGGAAGATTTTCACCAGATGTCAATCAGCTAAGCTTTTAATAGGAACGCCCAGTACCGCGGGAATCAGAACCCAGAAGCCTGGGCGAAAATAACAATTACACGGTAGGTACGGAGGAAAAAAATACCAGCATACTTTACATGTCGTTAGTATGCTGGATGTAATGTTAGAATTTTTTTTTTAGGGTGAACCCCCGCTTTAAAGAAAGACTATGAAAAACGTTTATCAACAAAATATATAAATATGCCAAGTAAAAACTAAAACTTCTCAGTAGCATATAATGTTATCCTAAGTTACTTAAATGAGAAGCAAAATATCACCAAGGATTAAATAATTTGTCATGATCCTTCAGTACAAAAAGACAGCTAAAAGGAGTAAAATATGTGGGTTTGAGACAATCACCAAAACTATAGTGCCAGTTAGAAATCTAAACCTTTGATGTCTCTTCACTGATGAAAAATGTAGTAAGCAGTTAAATGTGTTCTGCAACTGAACAATCTGAAAGCTTCCATGTGTATCATTATGGTCGCACAGTACGGTTTTCACTGTCAGCAGTGAAAAACAAATGCCTTCCAGCTTTAAAGTTTAAATGCCCTGCTCGGCTGGAAGTCCACAGAGATTTGTTCAGCTGAAATGAGCTTCTAATAAGGCTTTCATCTAAAGAGGAGTAAGGACAACAACAAACTCTGAGGTCACTAAATGGGTATGGAAATGTATAGGACCCCTAAATGGGGAAAATTGTTCAATAATTTATTTAGTTACCATTTTTACTACAATTAGTTTGAAAATAGCAGCCTTTAATGACTCTTTAATGACTGGAAAAGTACCACTGGATTGGCATAAGGCTTTACCAAGTAACTATAGATCTGTTAGTTTAACTTCTATAGTTGGGGAGAGTTTAATAAAAGACCACATAGATGAGTTATTGATTGAAAAAAAAAATACTTTAAGCAACTGGCAGCATGGATTCATGAAAGAAGTCGTCAAACAAATCTGATTTATTTTCATGAGGAAGTAAGTGAAACTCTGGACAAAGGGGTGGCTGTTGACTTGGTATAGGGCTAATGTGTGAGGTAAAGTCTACAGACTTGGAAGGATTGGTTTGTAAATGGATAGAAAACTTTCTAAAAGACCAAATTAAGAGAGTAGTGGTTAATCCTTTTTTCTCTGAATAGTCTAATGCCGCGTACACACGATTGGAATTTCTGATGGAAAAAGTCAATCGGAAATTGCAATCGCGTGTGGTCCCCATCTGACTTTTTTCCGTCAGTGTTTAGAAATGGAACATGTTTTATTTTTTTCCAATGGAAAAAAACTATAGGAAATTCCTATCGTCTGTGTTCAACTTCTACAAAGAAAAAACCCATGCATGCTCAGAATCAAGTCAACGCATGCTCAGAAGCATTGAGCTTAATTTTTCTCGGCTCGTCGTAGTGTTTTACGTCACTGCGTTTTGGTCTGACAGTGTGTATGCAAGATAGCTTGAATTAAATTCTGACAACAAATTTCATCTAATTTTAGGCCATCGAAAATTGTGTGTAAGGTTATCAGTAGTGTACTCCAAGGTTCAGTGTTGGGACCTTTACTTTTTAGTTTATTTATAAATGATATAGAGTCTGTTATTAAAAGTACAATTTCAGTCTTTGCAGATGACATCAAGCTATGCAGTAAAATAACATCCTTACAGTTTGTCTCCAGCTTGCAAGCTGACCTTAATGCACTGTTTAATTGGGCAACTATGTGGCAGACGGAGTTTAATGTGGATAAATGTAAAGTTATGAACTTGGGGGAAAAGAATATGCGCACTGTAAATCATACTTACGAGGGGAGAACAACTGGGGTAATCAATGGTGGAGAAGGATCTGGGTATTTTGGTAAAACATAAGCTTAATATTAGCATGCAACACCAAGCTGTGGTTTCCAAAGATAGAAAAATCCTTCCTTGTATTAAGAGAGGTAAAGACTCCAGGCTGGATGGACTTGTGTCTTTTTTTCAACCAGACTAACTATGTAACTAAGTCATACACAACACATAACTATTTGCAAATAAAACAAAGGATATAAAACATATACACCTTTTGAAACACTCTGCTACCTCTTCACGTCTGTTTCTGTTATAACAGGTATTTAAAATTTACAGACCCAGCTGAAATAAAATATTATCTGCTGGTTCAATGATTTATATAAACAATAGTCTACACATCAGAAAAAAATATGCAGAACTATTTGTCAGAAAATCTCATTTTTATGTCTGGTATTTTTGTCTGTAAGCTTCACTCCTGTATGAAGCCTCTTTGTGGATGTTCCTACAGTATATAGGAGCTCCAGATGAGTCCATTAGCTATCTTCCCTCTACTATGTCTTCCCACTGTCATTCTCTCTTTTAGAAACTCGATTTAATCCTTTGGACTCCCACAGTCATTTCTCTGCCTTCACTTCCCAAAGTCAATGTTGTCCTCCCCTTGTCCTCCTGCCATTCTCTACTTCAAAATTGAGGAGCCTTACAGCACATACTCATCATCATCCAAAAGACCCCTCAAAGTGACAGAATGGACCAGTGCCCCTGTGTGGGGACAGCTCATGAAAATGAGGGCCATCAGGCTGTTTATATCAGGGGGGGGGTGATCGGTAATAGCCAGGGGGTACTGGCTAGTATAAAGTTTAAGGAGAGCTCAATGAGACTGAAGAAAAGTATGTGTTGGTCTCTTAACAGCCAGAGGGTTCTGGCTAGCATAAATCTAAAAAAAAAAAAAAAATCAGACTGGGGAAAAAACATGTGTTGGTCTCTTAAAAAAATGTTCCTTTGAATCTCTGTAAATGAGATTTACTAATACTGGTGCATAGTAACCAAACAGTGTCTAGGTTTTATTGTAAAAGCTTTGTTGAAAAAGTTGAAGCTGATTGGTTTACTATGCACAACTCCACCAGAATGTGTGCTCCAAATTTAGTAAATCTCACTCTATGGGACTCCTCCAGCATAAGTACTGATGTCTTTCATCTTCTTCTGCTTGAGGCAAGTGCTGTCTCTTGGGGGATAGGAGTAACTAAGAATATGTTTTGTGAGACATATTTTTAAGCATTGATATTCTTTAGGAAGCAAAAATAAATAATACACCGATTTAAAGACTTTGAATGAAGAATTTGTTTTATACAGATCTGTACATCAGACCTGAAAGAGGGGCAATTATGGTAAATTAGAGGACTGTTTTGTAAATAGGAAACAGTTGGGAGCAATGTGGCTAGGACAATGTATTCTGACAGTGGCACCCAATGCATTAAAAATACTCAGATCAGAGGGGTGTGGCTAGCATGCACAGTGGATGGCTGCCTGAGACAGGAGCTCCGGAGCCCTGACAGAGAAGTCAGCAACAAACTGAGACAAAAAGCACCGCTCAATCACTCCTGAATCCTGCACAGAACCCTGACTACATCAGCTACCTCCCGGAGATGTTGCGGAAACAGCAGGGAGACTCTGTAAGCCTAAACAACGGACAGCTTATTTCCACTGGACTGAGGGTGGAGAAGGTCAATATGGTGCCGGCAGCTCTGCCCCCTCCTCCACGCCATGCAGCAATCACTACTCAGACTTTCCAGACACCGATGGAGGTGCTGGGAGATCCTCTCCCAGAAGTGATCCTCCACAGCCCTCCCTGCTCAAGCACAGCTAAAGCGAGGATGAGACTGGACCCAGCAGCTGCAGACACAGGGGTGAGTCCTGTATTATCCCCAGCCATAGAAAACACAGAGCTCCAATCCCCCGTAGCCAGTTTCCCCACCTCTAATCAGCCTGTACTGGACACCCAGCTTAAAGAGATGCTTCTCTCATTACACCACTATGCTTGCTGATTTTACTAACATCACCTATAAATTCTCAAAAGAACTGTCCATGATGGGAGTCAGGGTTAACCAAGCAAAACATGCAATTACAGATATTAGTACAACAGTCAATGGCATAATTGATGCCAATGAGGAAAGTGAAGAAGAATGGATGGATGCGTGCAAAAGTCGCAGACCTTGAGGATCGCTCAAGGCATAACAACGTGAAATTAAGAGGGGTACCAGAAAATGTGCCTGCCCAAGACCTCATGCAATACATCATAAAGTTCTTTAATTCACTTGTGCCAGAATTAACCCTGCTAGAGCTCAAGATAGATTGTATACATCGTATACCTAAACCCTAATTTCTGACAAAACTCCCAGTGATAAGCTCATGAGGGTGCACTTTTTTACTTTTTTCTACCAAAGTGCAAATACTGCGGAAGTCATGTACCTTAGGGAAACTCCTTGATTCCTACTCAAACATGCAAATCTATTCTGACCTATACAAAAAAAACTGGATCTATGCAAACAGCTAAATACAGTTACCAAAACACTCTGCAACAGCAACATACCGTATTAATAGAAACACCCCACCAAAAAAGGGTGGAATGCAATGGAGCGTCATACATTATATCATCTTTAAAGAAAGGCCTCTCACTGCTTGGAGAATGGGGCAATATACCCACCCAAGCCCCCCAACCTGGAGCTCGTAACATGCCTGACAAAATCCCAACACCCTGGTTCAAGTCTCAATCTGGAAATTGGCACCAGAAATTGCTGACACTTAACTAAAGAAGGTCCTGTCACACCCATTCACTTAATGTCTCTTTGTTTACACCTCGGCCGTCACACTAGTTTCATTTGAACTGTTTCCCCCCACACTGTATAAAGCAGCCTGATTGGTTTTGTACAAGGCTGCACAGCTATAAATGTTTTGTTTTTGATTCATGTTGACACCCTTTTCATTTCACCCACCATACATGAGACCTTGGGAAACCCCCACGACTACACCTATTTCTTAGCCCCCCACACAATTTGTATTCTCAAATAGACTATTTCCTAGTAAACAAGTATCAACTCCCAAAATAAACTAAACCCAACCTATGACCTAAAATGTAATTGTTAGCCCTCTGCAAAGAATTAAGAGCTCTTCTCCAAAATTCCTTTGAAAAAGCACATTGCAAGCTCAAAGTCACAGTCCTTTTCTACCTCTAACAAATCAGGGAAGGCCATGGCACAACTCATCTGCGGCCAACGTACCAAGATCTCAATACCCCATACAAAAGAAAAATGAATTAACCCACAAAATATAGCCAATGCTTTTAGTTCACACTATGACTCCCTTTACAACTTCAATAATGTCAAAATCACTCCCCCACTTACAAACAGTTTGGTTATATACTTAGCCCCATCCTCAAAACCTCTTCAATGACGCTGACTCCTCCTCCATGTTTCCCCCTGAAATGTTGTCTGCAGTAATTGTCGCCCTACCTAAACCAGGTAAAAGTCCAGACACCCCTCAAAATTTTAGACCTATCTCCCTACTCAACATAGATTTAAAATGATATGCAAAAATGTTAGCCTCTAGAATATCCAAATTTCTCGCCCTCCTCATCAATACAGATCAGACAGGCTTCACCAAAGGTATGCAATGTTTGGACACCACAAGAGAACTCAAAGACCTCATCTACGCAGCCAGCACCGACAGAACACCTTCTCTGCTACTATTTCTGGATGCAGAGAAGGCATTAAACAGAGTTCTCTGGGGATAATGTGAAGTATGGTAGCTGCGCTGTGGGGGAGAGAATGGGAAGGGGAAGTGAAAAGGGAATGCAAAGTAAAGGAATCGTGGGTGAACTAAACGGTGAAAAAAAAAGGGTATCTGTCTATAGGGCTGTTACTGATTAAAATTTTCGAGTTTGATTAATCGATTTTTTTTTTATCAATTATTTGACTAATTTTGATTAATTATAACGCACATACAGATCCAACTACTTTTAGCTGATCTCCTTGCATTGCAACTCTGCATTAGTCCGTGGTAAATGTGGTATACACTATATACAATCACCCGAAACTAGTTAGTTTCCACAATCCATAACTTAACTTCACAGTTCACACAAATACATTTTAAATTCAAACTGTAGCACTGACTTAAGTAATTTTTTCTTATTAAACTTTAAGAAAAACATAGAAAGTTAGTTTGGGCCAGATTCAGAAAGGACTTACGACAGCGTATCTCCAGATACGCCGTCGTAAGTCCAAATGTGCGCCGTCGTATCTATACGCTTATTCTGAAAAGCAGATACACCTGAATTTTTGCAAAATACGACCGACGTAAGTCTCTTACGCCGTCATATCTTGGGTGCATAATTACACTGGCCGCTAGGGGCGCTTCCGTAGATTTACGTGTCAAATATGCAAATGACCTAGATACGCCGATTCATGAACGTACTTGCGCCCCTCGCATTCAGCTACGCCGTTTACGTAAGGCTTACGTCCGGTGTAAATTTACCCCTGCTATATGAGGCACAGGTAATGCAAAGTATGGACATCGGAACAAGCGTATACTTTTACATCGTTTATGTTAGTCGTACGTGAATGGCGCTGGGCGTAGGTTACATTCACGTCACAGGCATTGAGCCGGCGTATCTTAGGGAGTAAATTTGACGTGATTCTAAGCATGCGCGCGTATGCGCCATTCGTTCGGCCATGCATTTACATGGGGTCACGGTTAATTTAAATACAACACGCCCACTACTTGCCTATTTGAATTACGCGGGCTTACGCTGGCCCATTTACGTTACGCCGGCGCACATATGGGAGCAAGTTCTTTCGGAATACTGTACTTGCCTCTCAATGTTACGTCAGCGTAGCGCATATGAGATGTGCTACGCCTAACTAAAGATGCGCCCGTCTCTCTTAATCTGGCCCTTTAACTTTAATTATAAAACGTATCTAGCATATTGACTGTCAGTCACTTTATAGTAGGCAAGTAGGCATCACTTTAGCCAGTCACACAGACATACCAGAGTGTTTAAATTTTCTGGAAGCCGACATGATCGCATTTTATTGACAATATACCCTGAAGAACTGAACAGTCTTTCACACGGAACAGATGTTGCCGATACACAAAGAATTGTCTGCACAAAACTGCTTAGGACAGAAAAACTATTTTTGCCCCCTTCCCCTGATGGAGCCTGATGCATCCTCCTGCTCCACAGATGCAAAGGTACCTCTACCCAATGGGTGCAGTTTGCTCGCATCCAGCAGGGTAAGTCTCACTGTCCAGGCTGTCCGGTGACGTCAAAAATTAAAGATGAATCAAGGAATTAATCTTTAATTTTCCCAGCCCTAGTATCTGATGATACTACAATGAACAATACAGATGAAAGTGAACAAACACCTATAATCCTGTAAAGATTTAACAGTGAAAATACATAGTAAAATGGCTACAACATATACAAACACCAAAACTAGTATAACATAAGTGGAAAACTGGCCAAAACTATCAAAAATCCCACATGTGATAAAGTCCTGTCCATAAATAAGGATCAGATCTAGCAGTCCAGTAATTCCTCCACAGAATAGTGTCTAGATGAAACACCTCCACCAAAAATGCAATGTGCACAAATTAAATCTTCAGTGATGACACCTATGAGTGTGCTAGCAGCTCACCTCAGACAGATATACTGATCGCAGCTGGATGAGTAGGCTGATAAAACACCTCCTCCTGACTCCTAAGACAGCTCTCAGCGGCCAATGTGTGTCATAGAAAAGAGAAGATATATGCAATGCATATAGCGTGACACTGTGAGGGTACCTCGAACATGTAAATATTTGAGAAAATGCACTCACATGAATGAAAGGACAGCGGGCATAAATCCACGAGTGCCAAACTCGTATCCCCCTCAGAGTGTCAGCTATACAGGTGAGAGTGTGATCTGATCCTGATATGTCCAAATGGCAAGGCTCAATGTATCATAGGAGCATTAGGAAGAGCAAAAAAAGAGACCATAGCGTGACTCCATATAATGGATACATTTAATAAAAAACAGATAAAAAACTCACATTTAGGTAGTGAAGTAGAATAAAGCATCCACGAGCGCCGAACTCATATTAAAACTTCAGACTCTGTCTGTACCCGGTGCTACAATCCCTATGTATCGTCACATCACGTGACTTCATCAGGGGTTCTCTGGGGATACATGAGAGAGGTTATTATCAAATTTGGATTCAAGGACTCCATACTATCTGCCATAATGGCATTATACTCTATCCCTTCTCCCCAGGTTTACATGGGATTAATGCTCTCCACCCCCTTTCAGATATCAAATGGCACACGCCAAGGATGTCCCCTATCACCCCTCTTTAACCTATCCATTGAACCATTGGCAAAAAGCATTCGATGTTCCAAACTAATTTCAGGTCTCCAAGTGGGTGAATACATCCATAAGATTAGCCTGTTCGTCGACCACATCATATTAATGCTGACCAATTATATATATATATATATATATTTTTTTTTTTTTTTCTATTCTGTAGATGAATTGATGAATTATTCTATCAACTATATCTTTACTTAGTGAGGAATTAAATTCACCTGTTACAAAAAGTTGTTCTAATTTGTGCAATTGATTAACATATGATGATAAGGAATGTAGTGTTCTATATGATGTAATTGATTCCAGATTGTCTTAATCATTTGATTGATTACTTGTACTAATGAGCTATATATATGGACTTGTGTGCATGACCAGTTGTAGGTATGTGGTTGTGAAGAAGGGCGTTATAGTTGTCAGCCCGAAACATAACCTTATATACCTGGCACTTGATGTAATTTAAAAAAAAAAAAAATTTAACATGAAATTAATCTTCAAAGGAAGTATGGATTTGCTATTGTTTTTCATGTCTGTGAACTGGTGAAAGGTCCTCTTCAATATGTTGTTTACAATTTTCCTACAGCCACGATTACAATGATGGATAGTTTTGCATAGATGTCACACAGTAAAAGGATTTGCACAAGTAAATATAACTAACATGCAATTTTGACAGTCAAATTACTGTTATTATGTTTTGAAAGTTCATATACTAAAGCGATCCAAAGTTCTGTCAGCATAGGCACAGACAATGGAAAATAACCTTTACCCAGAAATCGTCTTCCACATCACGTCATGCATAAGTGAATCTTTGGTTATAGAAGTATTGTCTTCTGGATTCTGTTTTTTGCTATATATGTGCTCTGCAATATACGTGTTGTTCTTGCCACCTCAAAAGGGCTTGCTATTTTTTAGCCATTGGTCAGTAAATATTTAATCAAGTAATTTTGGAGGTGTTTGGGACTTATGCATTTATCTTTTTAGTTTTAGTATACTCAAATGAATATGATATTAATAAAGCTTTTGTTTTGTGATATTAAAGCACATTTTTTAAAGTCCAATTCCAGCCATGTTTGTTTTGTTTTGTATAGAGTAAGGACAAATTGATAACTTAGTAAGTGCTTTATCACTACACTTTTTTCCTAAAGATCATGTAGGAAGTTAGTTATCTTCCAAATGGGATTACAAATAAAAATACTGTATGTTTTACTGATTTCCCACTCTTAAAAAAAACATTCATGATTGCTGTTATTGTATCCCCTATTAGAAATACTCTGCTCCCCTTTCACCATATTGGCCTAATAAAAAGTTGCACTATAGCCAGCGATAAAAAACCTAGCAACCATTTTCAATTCTATACACAACTAAAAAAAGGCAGAATTTCCACTCCAAACTATTTATCACCTATTGCATATTACACCTATTTCTTATGACATAGAAAGAGGCTGATTTATTAATGTTCTGGAGAATGTTCCGTTTATACTTTTGAAGAAAAGTTGTATTTACTTATAGTACCAAGTCATATGGAGAGGAAGAATGACATAGATGTAGCTCAGGTGAATTAATATAGATTTATGTCTATGAAAACCCTGTTTCTGTTTAACAGCAAGACTAAAGCAGGAAGCTTAAAAAAAGATATTGGCCCAGATTCAAGAAGCTATTGCGCCCGCGCAACCATAGGTTGCGCGGCGCAATAGCTGTTTTGCTCCCGCGTAGCGAATGCCCCTGATTCAGGAACATCGCTACGCGGACTGCAGCCTAGGATATGACAGGCATAAGCCTCCTTATGCCTTTATATCTCAGGCTGCATTCTTGCATTGTCTGCTAGGGGGCGCGGCCATTGTGATCGGCGTTTAGTATGCAAATTGCATACTACCACCGATTCACAAAAGTTGTGCGGGCCCTGCGCACGCAAGGTACGGAGTTTCCGTACGGCGACTTTAGCGCAAGGTTGCTCCTGCTATAGCAGGGGCAACCAATGCTAAAGTATAGATGCCCTTCCCGCTCGTGAAATTTAAATTTCACGTCGTTTACGTAAGTGATTCGTGAATGGCGCTGGACGCCATTCACGTTCACTTAGAAGCAAATGACGTCCTTGCGACGTCATTTGCCGCAATGCACGTCGGGAAAGTTTCCCGACGGAGCATGCGCTGTTCGCTCGGCGCGGGAGCGTGCCTAATTTAAATGATTCCCGCCCCCGGCGGGATCATTTACATTAGGCGCCCTTACGCCGGGCTATTTAGCATAGCGCCCGCGCAATTTACGGAGCTACTGCTCCGTGAATCGCGGGCATATCAAAATATTTGCGTGGGCGCAGAGCAAAAATCGTTGCCCTTTGCCCACGCAAATATTGCGCGGATCTACCTGAATCTGGCCCACTGACTTTAGTTTTTATCTACTCCACCCTCTTCCAACTGTTTTTACTGAATAAAGAGAGAATATGTGGTACATCCAGTTTATAACTCCTAATGGCAACTTCAGATCATATTATTTCAATGACAAATACCCACCTTACTGCTTGCTGCCCAAATCAATTTTGACATGTCTCACATGTGAAAAATATAAAAAATTTTACTAGATGATTCGTTAGAACCCCAAAACCCATATTTTCTGGAAGCAAATTTATGAATTTTAGTTGACACAAACACAATATAATATCCAATTGTTCAGTAAAATATATAAAGGATGATGTTGTGCCCAGTAAACATGTCATGTTTAAAAATTGCACACACAGGTGGAATGGTGACAAACTACTGTACTATCTCTGTAGCTGATGCTTAAAAAGCCTTTACATAGAGATAAACAGGAGGTCTGGTGCTAGAACTATTATTTGTGCTCTGACTTTCATGGCTATACCTCATATGTGTGGGGCAATCACTGTGTACATACGTGTAGGGGACCTATGTAGGTGTTTGCATTTGAGCGTGAGCACAGGGGGATGGGGGGGGACTTTACCTTTGTTTTCAGTTTTACTATTTATTTTATTTAAAATATTCATTTTTTTGTAAATCAACTTTATTGCTATAACTAGGGATGAACAAAATCCCTTGTAAAAACATGGGCATGGACAAATTCTCCGTACTGAGAGATCTGGGGTCTATAATCAACCCCCATATAGTCTCTTGGATTGCTTTAAAAATAAAGATCATTGCTGGTTCTGAAAAAGAAAAAAATGCAAGTACTCTGGCTGCAGCTGCAGCCATGATCCTGGTAGAACCATTAAACATCAATGATATATGGGTATGTCTATTTTCGTGAAGTAGGTAAGCTTGTTACATGTCTCAATTTTGCATATTTTTTGTGGTTTTTCTTTCATTGAAGTTGTTATTCTGCATACAAAACTAAATTCTGCATACAAAACAAAAATTTCTGACCAAATTGATTGCTTTTCATTTTAATCTCAGGACAATTTAGTTAACGTTATTTAATTATACCTACAAACTTAAAATTTCATAAAATATAATTTGCGTATTCCAATGGTGGCTGTAGAGTGCTAACATGAGTGGCATATGCTTGACCTCTTAATTCTTGTGTGTTTGTCTGGTGCAACCTCATGTGCTAAAAGCCTGGGATGAAAAACCTGGTACATTTATACAAGAGGTGAAAGAAGAAAAAAGTACTGTTATTATAATGACAGGAGGTACTGATAACTTTTCTCAGAAATAAAAGTAGGTCCATTACAGGGATCCTTTAGAAAATAATGGGAGAACGAGAAGGGAATGTACAGAAAAGGAAAACAGTAAATATGAACTGGAGAAATGGGTGCTTATGGAGGATTCAGTAAATGGGATTAGAGCCAGAGAGTGACATATGTATAACTAAAATAATTCAAAGAAGAAAGCAAACAGAGAAGAATAGCAGAACCACTAATGGGAAAAGTAGAAGAGATGACATGACAAAAGAAAGTTAGGAGAAAAGAAGCCACAATGGAGGTTAGCGCAGAGCTAGGAATGAAAGTGGAAGAAGAAAAAAAGATCTATAGAGGCCATCTTCCATAGAGAATGGCAAAGGAAGAGATGAGTGAAAGGTATTTGCAAGCTGTCTGAAGATGTAATGCTTTCAAGATTAGGGATGAGCCGAACACACCCCGGTTTGGTTCGCATCAGAACCTTCGAACGGACCGAACTTTCGTGCGAACTTTAGAACCCCATTGAAGTCTATGGGACTCAAAAGTTCAAAATCAAAAGTGCTAATTTTAAAGATTATTATGCAAGTTATTGTCCTAAAAAGGGTTTGGGGACCCGGGTCCTGCCCCAGGGAACAAATGTCAATGCAAAAAAAGTTTTAAAAACAGCATTTTTTCAGAAGCAGTGATTTTAATGATGCTTAAAGAGAAAAAAAGTGAAATATTCCTTTAAATATCGTACCTGTTGGGTGTCTATAGTATGCCTGTGTTTAGAACTGTCCCTGCACAAAATGACACTTCTATAGGAAAAAGTCATTTAATACTGCTTGTAGCTTTAATGTAATGTCTGGTCCCGGCAATATGGATGAAAATCATTGAGAAAAATGTCATGGGTACCCCCCCATTCAGCCCATTACCAGCCCCTTTGGGTCTTGTATGGATATTAAGAGGTAGCCTGCACCCAACTTAAAAAAAGGAAAGGTGTTTTCTTGTGAAAAAAAATAAAAAGAGTGGGGCCCCCAGGCCCTATATACTCCGAACAGCAGTATACAGGCGGTGCAAACAAGACAGGGACTGTATGTTTGTTGTTAAGTAGAATCTGATGGTAATTTTGAACTGGAACATTTTTAAAGTGTAGCTCCAGCCCAAAAATCTATTTTTAATCTTTTTGGAAAACATAGGGAAGGGTCATCACCCCTGGAACATTTGTTTTGCTGTCTGTGCATCTGTTTAGAAGATTTCTCCTCACTTTCTGTCCCAATGACAAATGTTTTTTAGAAAATTAGTTTTTTTTAGTGAAACAAGGATTGATGATAAAGCATCAGTGGAGAGGAGACACCTCTTACAGGAGAGAATTTTCCTTCCTAGGGGTAGATTTCCTCTCACTTCCTGTCGTCTCCTTCCATTTGCAAGTAAGAGTCGTTTGTAAGTTGGATGTTTGAAAGTAGGGGCCTGCCGTATATACTCTGCAGAAATTTGGGCCTTAGGTATTGGTGTTGCCACAACACTGTAAGCCCTCACAGTTACTCTTGGTGGGCGCAGGAATGGGTCCTGCTGTAAAATATTAGATTAAGATTTGTAATTACATGCCCCTGTTGAACAGGGGCAGAGAAATTGGGCCTTAGGCACTGGTTCCACAACACAGCAACCCCTCAGAGATACTCTAGTTGAAGTGCAGGAATGAGCCCTGCTGCAAAATATTGCATCAAAAATTGTAATTACACGCCCCTGTTATACAGGGGCAGGAAAATTGGGCCTTAGCCACTGGTGGCGGTGCCCAGAACCAAAAATGTTCTTACAAGCTATCAGCATGATCATTGAGGAGGAAGATGATAGTCACTCAGCAAAACAGGATAGTCACTCAGCATAACAGGATGGTCACTCAGCATATTCTTGAAGGGATCTGACATTTAAAAAATAATATTCGGTTACATCAGCATCAGGTGCTTGGTAGCTGGTGGTGATCCAAGACTGATACATTTTTATGAAGTCGATCGACCGAGTCGGTGGACATACGCACCCTGTGATCGGTTACAAAGCCTCCAGCAGCACTGAATGTGCATTCCGAAAGCACGCTGGATGCAGGACAGGCCAGGGGCTCAATTGCATACTCTGCAAGCTCTGGCCAGTAATCCATCCTCAAGACCCAGTAACCCAGAGGATTTTCGGTGGGAAAGGTCTCCAAGTCTGATTTTGCCCCTAGGTATTCCCACACCATGTAAAACAGACGCTGGCGATGGTTGCTGGAACTGGTCATACCTTGAGGCTGCGGACTAAAAAATTGTCTGAACGCATCGGTCAGACGGCCACCTTCTCCACCGCTCCTTCTTTGACTGACCGAAGTCTCAGCAACACGTTGTCCAGGACCAGGATTTTGTAACCTCCCAGTCTCTGGGAAACGCGTTGCACAGACATTTCTACAAGGCCTCCCGAAGATGTTTCATCCTCTGCTCCCTCTGCGCCGGCAAGATAAGGTCCGCAACCTTACCCTTGTAACGTGGATCAAGGAGGGTTGCCAGCCAGTAATGATCCCTCTCCTTGATAGCACGAATACAAGGATCCTTCCGCAGGCTTTCCAGGATCAGGGAGGCCATGCAGCGTAGGTTTGCTGAGGCATTTGGTGCGGAGTCCTCTGGGTCACTGTGGATGACATGATCCACAGCCACCTCCTCCCAGCCATGTACAATTCCGTGGGTTTCTCTGGACTATAATTGATCCCTTGAAGACTGCTTCTAATGCTGAGTGCTAGGCTCCACCTCCATGCTGACACAATCCTCTTCCTCTTCCTGTGTGATAGGCGGGCAAGCAGGAACACTGCCTGGATAAAGGGGCCTTAAGAGGTAAGGAAGTCCTCCTCATCCTCCCTCTGTTCTGCCTCAAGTGCTCTGTCCATTATTCCATGCAGCGTGTGCTCCAACAGGTGGATAAGAGGGACAGTGTCACTGATGCATGCATTGTCCTTGCTCACCATCCTTGTGGCCTCCTCAAATGGTAGCAGGACAGTGCATGCATCCCTGATCATGGCCCACTGGCATGGGGAAAAAAACAAGCTACCCTGACCCTGTCCTGGTGCCATATTGGCACATATACTCATTGATGGCCCTCTGCTGTGTGTGCAGCCGCTGCAGCATGGCCAACGTAGAGTTCCACCTGGTGGGTATGTCACAGATTGGGCGGTTCTTGGGCAGGTTGTATACCTTTTTGGAGGTCAGCCAGCTGAGCACTGGCATTATATGACCGTCGGAAATGCACACAGAGTTTCCTGGTCTTACATCCTGTAAGCCCAGGTACCTGCCCAAGAACCACTGCACCACCAAGTTAAGGACGTGAGCAAAACAGGGCACATGGGTCAGTTGTCCCTGTCGGAGGGCGGAGAGGAGGTTGGTGCCATTGTCGCAAACCACCATTCCTGGCTTAAGCTGGCGTGGCGTCAACCACCTCTGAGCCTGCCCCTGCAGAGCTGACAGAACCTCTGCCCCAGTGTGGCTCCTGTCCCCAAAGCACACTAGCTCAAGCACCGCATGGCATCTTTTTTCCTGCATACCTGCGTAGCCCCTTGAACGCCTACGGACACCGCTGGTTCCGAGGACAAATCAGCACAGGAAGAGGCCATGGAGGAAGAAGAAGAGGAGGAGAGAGGTGTGCCACAATTACCAGTAGTAGTATTTTGGAGGCGTGGTGGCAGAACAACCTCCAACACTACTGTACATTGTCCTGCATCCTTCCCAGCTGCCAGCAGAGTCACCCAATGGACCGTTAAAGATAGGTAATGTCCCTGTCCATACGAGGCATGGACATTGTCTTGCACATGCTGGTAGAGAGCCGGAATTGCCTTCCGTGAGAAAAATAGTGCATGCTTGGCCAATCATTAGCCAGAAATGCACTGCGATGCCGCAGTGAATTATGGGCCGTGACGCGTCACTCGAATTTGGCACGAACGGCCCGTAACGTTCGCAATTCGACGATCGATCGAGCATACGATGTTCGAGTCGAACATGATTTTGCCTTGAACACGAAGCTCATCCATAATCAAGATACCTGCCCTCAAGGAGCCTACAATCTATGGTCCCTACTTGGAATGCATACATACACAGGCAAGGGCCAGTTTAGACAAGATTAAATTCACCTACCAGCATATCTCTGAAGTGTGTGATGAAGCCGGAGTACTCAGAGGAAACCATGCAAGCATGCAGGTAGTGTCTGTGTTAATATTTGCAAAAACTCTACTGACAGGAAATATCAAACAAGTTTGTTTCTCACTGAAACCTTACTACTCTGTGAAATAAAATAAAATAAAATACTTAAACATTTTCTTTGTTTAGCTCTGGTCATGAACAGCACAACCCTCACAAAAATGGGGTATCCATGCTAAGATTGAATTTCCCCTTCATACAAAATGTATCCAAATGACTATATCTTTCTTTTGGGAAGTGCAGTAGCACAAAAACCATAAGAGACAATTCCCACTAACTGATAATTAAGCTATGGTGACCTCATTATCTAAGTTTTAGTAATGTAAAAAACTAGGTGACTTAGTGCACCTGCATACTGTATATCCAAAGATTAACATTTTTTGAAGTTGACTTAGATTTCAAAGTCAGTTTGTATTATCATCATTATCATGACTGGTGTCCAGTCAATGCTTATATACTTATTCAAAAAATGGTTTAAGGACCAAAGCAAAAGCAGTCAATTAGGATCTTCAGTACATTGTAGTGGTAAGACTTCAATCAGTCAGGATCTTTGTTGTAGTGGTCACATTTTAATAAAGTAAATTCTGATTTGTTTCTAAAATGTATTGCACATTGCACATAGTACATATGACTAAGTTGTTTTTCACATGTAATGCCGCGTACAGACGGTCATTTTTTGTGATGAAATAAAATGACATTTTTAAAAATGTCAATTAAAATGATCGTGTGTGGGCAAAATGTCATTTTATGTCTTCTGAAAAATGACAAAAAAAAAATTCGAACATGCTCGAATTTTTTGTGTCGTTTTTCAAAATGTCATTTTTTGTGTCAATGAAAATGATAGTGTGTGGGCAAAACGACGTTTTTAAACCCGCACATGCCCAGAAGCAAGTTTTGAGATGGGAGGTAAAACTACCATTCATAATGGAGTAAGCACATTCATCACGCTGTAACAGACAAAAAAGCACGAATCATCTTTTACTAACAAGTAACCAGCTAAAAGCAGCCTCAAGGCGAATAGAACTTCCCCTTTAGAGTGCCGTCACTTTGTTCATCATTTTTCAAAATGATGGTGTGTATGCTACATCGTTTTTGAAAATGAAGTTTCAAAAATGACGTTTTTTTTCATCACTTCAAACGTCATTTTTTTTTCATCACAAAAAATGACCGTCTGTATGGGGCATAAGACTGGATTTAGGATTTAAAATTGAATGGAATTGCATATAATCTGTGTTAAATTCTGATCTTGAACTTTTACTTAGAACATGCCTTCATAGTCTGGTATAGCTCTGCTCCATTCATTTGTAATAGTTTGCTTTTTCCCAGTAGTAAGTTGTGTGCATATTAAAATGCAATAAATCATTATTTTGCAGATAACCAATGACAGTCTAGCAGCAGACACCTCATATATTTTCTTGCAGCAGTTGATTTTAAATGTATTGAATAATGATTGGTGCTATTCTTCCTAGGTAAAACACATTTTCTCCTTTTGATTCAGTTAACTTTCAAATGGTACTTTTGCAACATTTTCAACAAATCTAATAAAATTGCTGTCAAGAAACTACATGAGTGGAAATAAAATAACAAAAAAACAGAGAAATGTGTAGGATCATGTTATTAGATTATACAAGGGCATTTTTCATCACGTAATCTACCAGTTTTGTAAATACTTCACTTTGCTGCTAAAAAGTGTTAAATCTCTGAAATTCAATGTACACCTTTTAGATAGCAAATGAGTGGAATGCATGTTTGCATTAAAAAAAATCTTACTAGTCTTAAGGAAAATTTGAAGCAGTTGCTTAAAGTTTGGTTTTATAAATAGAATAAAATATAATACATTATCAACATGATTCAGATTGATATATTGCAACATAAATTGTGAAAGCAAATACTCACCCTTGCTCATCTGGGGCACTTGGAAATCTGAAAAACCATGGCATTGTTGTGCATGTATGGCCCCGTACACACGACCGAGGAACTCGACGTGCCAAACACATCGAGTTCCTCGTCGAGTTCAGTGTGGAAGCCGCCGAGGAACTCCGCGGGCCGACTTTTCCCATTGACTAACGAGAAAATAGAGAACATGTTCTCTTTTCGGCCCGATGAGTTCCTCGTCGGCTTCCTCGCTGAAAAGTGTACACACGACCGAGTTTCTCGCCAGAATCCAGCTCCGATCGAGTTTCCGGCTGAATTCTGCCGAGAAACTCGGTCGTGTGTACGGAGCCTGAGACTTTAATTGCTCCAAGACACCTTAGGGATTATACCAGCGTTTCAACGTTTTACTTTAGAAGAACCTTTGAAATATTTATTTTTTTGTAAAACTACAACTCATGGCAAAATCCTACAAGTACCAAGTCATATATAATAATAATAATAATAATAATAATAATAATAATAATAATAATAATAATAATAATAATAATAATAATAATAATACTACTACTAAATGAAGACTAAAGAATTTGACACCCAAAGCATAACATTTTTATTTTAGCAATTTATTTTGGATTGCTTATTTTGGATTGCTTTTCAGAGGGTAATATAGCAGTGGTGGGCAGGTGTAAACACACAGATCCCGGTTCTTTCAGGGGAGAAATGACTGATTGTGTGTTTATACAAAGTATGAACAGCGATCTGTCATTTCCCCTAGTAAGTCCCGTCTCCCTTCAGTTAGAACACAGAGAGGGAACACGGTTAACCCTTTGATCGCCCACTAGTGTTAACCCCTTCCCTGCCAATGACATTTTCACAGTAATCAGTGCATTTTTATAGCACTGATCGATCACCATTACTAGTTAAAAAAATAAATAATAATAAAAATGTCATAATTATATCCCCTATTTTGTAGACTCTATAAATTCTGTGCAAACCAATCAATATACGTTTATTGCAATATTATTGCAAAAGTATGTCGAAGAATACATATCGGCCTAAACTGAGGAAAAAAATAGTTAAAAAAAAAAAAATGTGGGATATTTATTATAGCAAAAAGCAAAAGATATTGGGGGTTATTTACTAAAGACAATTACACTTTGCACTGCAAGTGCGCTTGGAAGTGCAGTGGCTGTAGATCTGAGGGGGACATGCAAGGAAAATAAAAAACAGCATTTTTTCTTGTACATGATAGGATGATAAAATCAGCAGAGCTTCCCCTCATGTCAGATCTACAGCGACGACACTTCCAAGTGCACTTGTAGTGCAAAGTGGATTTAGCCTTTAGTAAATCAACCCCATTGTGTTTTTTTCTAAATTGTCGCTGTTCTTTTGTTTATAGCGCAAAAAATAAAAGCCGCAGAGGTAATCAAATTCCATCAAAAGAAAGCTCTA
The DNA here is from genome assembly GCF_905171775.1 of Rana temporaria. Classification (NCBI taxonomy): domain Eukaryota; kingdom Metazoa; phylum Chordata; class Amphibia; order Anura; family Ranidae; genus Rana; species Rana temporaria. Next base: position 274,486,458 of record NC_053491.1, read on the forward strand.
TTTGTGGGGAAAAAAAAGGATGCAAATTTTGTTTGGGTACAGCATAGCACGACCGTGCAATTGTCAGTTAAAATTATGCAGTGCCAAATTGTAAAAAGTGCTCTGGTCAGGAAGGGGGAAAAATCTTCCGGGGCTGAAGAGGTTAAACTCTTTCTTGGTAGGTTCTGCTTTGTGATACTTTAAAATATGTGTTCTGGATGCACAAATCCCTAATGGACAAAATTAAGAATTCTCTTGGCTCCACCTTCTGTCCTAAAAATAAATAACATAAACCATTTATTTAATGGAATTGTTTTGCATGCATATTCAATTGGTCTTAAGAAGGTCTGTAATGAGTGATGGTAAAAGTCAGATATTGTATTTTTTTAATTTTCTTATTCCTATTATAAAAGGCATATAAACTTTTTCTTGTGATATATGGGAAGGTTGAGAGGTTCCTGCTCAGATTTTGTACCAGGCCCTTGTTCTTTATTTAACTAGTAGAATCAATAAACGTGAACAGGTGTTCAAACTGATAAAAAACAGCGCTAATATGTGGATAATCATCCAAATAAATAAATAAAGTGGTGAAACCTGAATGATACTGATGGTGTGGAGGGTGATCTATAGCTGGTATAAGTGCACCTGGCACCAGATACTGCACCAATAATGTGGATAAGTCCCAGACAGTTACTGGGATGTGTGCTTACCACAAAAACAAACTTTCAGATCAAACTGGTACTGTAAGGGTTAATACTCGAGCAGGGTCATATGTGGAGACAAAAAAACAATAGCATAATCATGGTACAGTATTGTCTACACAACAGCCCATTAGCCAAGATGGATGACAAGTCCCTAGTGTATGCCCGTACAGTGATTATGAATGATAAAAACCAATAAAAACGAGTTCACCGCCTCTCACTGGTGTCCTCCCGTCCACAGGGGCCGCGCTGGTGCTGCGGATGTGATGGTATGCTGTGTCTTGGATAGCAGTGGAACGCAGTGGAACGCACGTAGACTTCCTGTGTAGCGCTGTGTAGCCACGCCCTGACGCGTTTCATCACTTCCGACTTCAACTGAGGGCGTGGCTACGTGGCACCGTCAATATCCCTTTATACCCATGTAGCTGTCGGCTATTCGATGAGTCATCTCTGCCTGTTGGATCTGATTGGTGCTACTTAATCCGGATGTCAGGCAGGACATCAGCCGGGCTACTAGTGGGTTCAAAAGAGTGTATATCGAGGGAGTCTAAAATTATAAACTTTAATGTGATCGATCATATCTGACCTTATGGGGTGAAAGGAGATCAATGACCTCATTATTAAAAAACGTACTGCTCGCTATTTTTGTTTTAATAAAGCGGTATAGTAAAGTAGTACTATGTGGGTTTATTCTTTTAAAAAAACGAGCAACCTTAAAGAGTGTCAGCAAAAAAACTGACACGGAGCAAGTACTGAGTAATAAAGTCAAATTACTAAGTAGTTTATTCAGTAATTCAATGTAAAGGTAAAATTGTTATTTCTTTATTATGGAATAGTAGAGGAAGGAACATGAGGTTGGGGATGTCCAATCGCTATGAGTGGGCGTGTCTAGCAGCCCTAATTTAACATCACGGGAATAGCACTGGCAAATAGCATATGGCTTAATAGCGATATATTTTTTGTGTAGTTTTATATGAGAGGTACTACATGTGTATCGTATAGGTCGCATACGCTATAAATGTATTCTATTGACCATAAGAGGTTATCAGTGGTTTCTGGTGGACAGCACTTGTAAGTGCTAGCGCAAGCAGGTCATAGGACATCGAGTCAGTGCTGCAGTAACGTTTGATGTCACACGGGAATGTGCATCAATGATTGGAAACATACTTAGGTGTACATGTGCCAAGCTGAATTGGTGTTCCCAGATTAATCATATCTATAGAGACAGCGATTATTTTTTATCATATCTTCAAAAAAATGGATATTCAAAGAGGGTAGCTTCAAGTGTATATCACAAAAGATGCTTAATGACCCGGTTAGTCTTATCGAGCGTGTATGGGTCATACACTTGTGTATAAGCATAAAGAGACCTGTACACATATATATATTTCCATAGATGAGTACTTAGAGGGGGTAGATATAAATATAAATAAATAAATATATATATATATATATAGGTATGGACATATGGTATATATAAATATATAAAAAAATATATATATATAAAAATATAAAAATATATATATATAAAAAAATAGATATATAAAAAATATAGATATACACGTATAAGAGAAGGGGTGGTGAGGAGATAGTGGGACATAAGCAATATTAAAAAATATTGAAAAAAATCCACTCAAATAAATAAACTAAAATACATATAAAAATATGTATAAGACTTCCTTGCATAAAAAATATATATAAAGATAAAAGGATAAAAAATCAATATATATTTTTCATAAAACTATGTGCAAGGGGGATGTGAGAGGAAGGAGGCTTATGTGGTCATCCATAAATCATGCATCATATAAAAGGGAATGTCAAACTGTAAAAGTGGGAGGAGCCAATATCAATGATCACTAATGAAACAGTTTATGTCCAATTCTATGTTTAACCCTTTTGGAGCCAGAGTCCCTACTGAATATATCCATTCCGTCTCACGTTTGGATAATTCCCTGACTTGATTACAGCCCCTCCAGGGTGGTTCAAGGTGGTCGACACCCCAAAATTTCAAGCCGGTAGGGTTCTGATTGTGGTGTAACTTAAAATGGAGTGAGACATTGTGATCTTTATATCCTATTTTGATATTGGCAATGTGTTCAGCTAATCGGATTTTTAGCTTTCTTTTGGTCCTTCCAATATACATCAAGTGACAGGGACATTCGAGCATGTAAACGACATAGGTAGTATTGCATGTGATAAAAGATTTTATTGGAAACTGGATATTATTAGACGTGGAAGTAAATGAGTCAATATGGTTCTTTGGTCTGGCAGCTTCTTTACATGGAAGGCATTTTTTGCAAGGAAAAAAGCCGTCTTTGTCCCAAAAAGTTGGGTTTTTTTTTGGAGGATCCAGGATCTTTTTTACTATTTTATCTCCAAAACTTACAGCTTTCCTGTATATGAAACCAGGTTTACTTGGTAGTACTGTATTTAGTGTTTTGTCAAGAAACAGAATGTGCCAGTGATTTTTAAAAATAAGTTCAACTTCTTTATATTGACTATGGAATCCCGAAATAAAACTCCATTCGTGTACATTCTTCTTGTTTTGTGGTTGTCTTGTGGTGAGGTAAGAATCACGGGGTAAAAGTACTATTTCTTCAATGACTTTGTCCAGGTCTCTGTTCGTGTATCCTTTTTCCAAGAACTTCCCTTTTAGTATAAGGGCCTGTGAATTAAAGTCTGTGTCATTGCTACAATTGCGTCTAACGCGCATTAGTTGTCCCTTTGGAATGTTCCTCAACCACATTGGATGGTGACCACTTTGGATGGGCAGGTAGCTGTTAGAGTCTGTTGGCTTAAAGTATACTTTGGTACCCAATTTATTCCCATCTCTAAAAATATTAAGGTCCAAAAAATGTATACTTTGTATGTTATATTCACTGGTCAAGTTTATGTTGTAATTATTTGAATTCAGATCCTTTAAAAACTCTTCTAATGTTAAAATGGAACCTGTCCAGATAAAAAACAAATCATCGATATAGCGGCGGTAAAAAAGAAGCTCCTCACGCTGTGTTTTAAAAATGGATTTATCCTCCCACTCGGACATAAAAAGGTTCGCAATACTTGGTGCGAATTTAGCGCCCATTGCAACCCCATTCTTCTGTGTGTGAAAGCAATCATTGTACCAAAAATAGTTATGTCCCAGACAGTAGTCTAGGCAGTTCCGCAGGAATACTTTGAGGTTATGGGACAGGTCTTCTCTTTTCGACAAGGCCCAGTTCAGTGCCAGTAGTGCATCGTCATGCTGGATTATTGTATATAAAGATGACACGTCTGCCGTCACCAGGTATACTTCATCCTTGCCTGTTAGATCAATTTCTTGTAACTGGATCAGCAGATCTTTAGTGTCCCTCAAAAAAGCTTTGGTAACTTTAACGCTTTTTTGTAAAAAGTGGTCCAAGAATTGGCCCAACCTGGATGTGACTGATCCGATTCCATTCACAATAGGTCTTGCTGGTGGATTATGCACATCCTTATGGATTTTGGGCAATGTGTAGATAGTTGGAATTCTACAATTACTTGGTACCAGGTATTTTCTCTCTTTATTTGATATCGCACAAGAACGGTATCCCATTTGTACAAGTTTTTTTAGATTGCTTTCAAATTGTGGTGTGGGGTCCCTTTTAAGTTTCATATAAGTATTGGTATCGGATAGCATGTCACACATTTGTGTGTGGTAAAATTCTTTGTTTAGAATCACTATGCCACCCCCTTTATCCGCAGGTCTGATCACTAAATCCTTTCTTTTTTCTAGTGATTCTATCCCATCCCTTATATGCCTTGGGTTCACGTTTTTTCTGGGTTTAATCTGTTCTAGATCACGCAACAGAAGACCCTTAAATACGTCCAGGGGCTGGTTTGAGCCAACAAGGGGATTGAAAAGGGATTTATTGCGTAATCCACTGTCTTTGGGCGGAATAGGGGTATTGGCTATAGTGTTTGGATATTTGTTTAAAAAATACTTTTTCATGCTTAATCTTCTGGTGTATTTGTGTATATCAATAAAAACGTCAAATTTATTGATTGGACGATTCAGTCCACATTTAAGTCCTAAATTTAAAATGTTCGTCTCTTTATCCGTTAAAATCGTTTCCGTTAAATTAAAAATGCCCCCTAATCGTATTCTCTCACTCTTCTTTTTTTGGTGCTCTTTTGTCCGTCTCCCTGCTCTGCAACCTCTGGTTCTCCTCTCCAAGGACCTGGATAAGTGCTTCTCTCTTGTTCCGGATGAAGGTGGTCTCTCCATTGTGGTTCCCTGTGTGGGGGTACTTGGTTGGCCTCTCTGTATTGCGGATATTGTTGTGGTTGCATCACGCCTCTCCCCCTGTTGGATGATGTCCCTCTCCCCCTTTTTTTCCACCCCCGGCCTCTCCCTAAAAAAGGACGGGGTGACTGGTACCTCACTTCATATTCATCATCACGTAAGGGTTCGTACCTGTTATAGACGGGGACTGGGTAATATGCATCCGTGTGGGGTGGCCTTTGGTTATAGTTATGGTTGGAGGGAGCCATATTCCTATTCTTACCTCTTGTATTATTATTAGACACTCTTCTAGCCGGTGTAGAGGGATGATTAGATTCTTGTGTAAAACCCAGGATTCTTCCATTAGCAGCTTGTGGAGCTGTACTAGTGGAGGGTTGTGGTTCTCCAGTGGCCTGTTCTTGCTGTGTCTCCATAATTTCATTTTCACCTGTGTCTATGGTGTTGGTTTGTTGCCATAAGTAAATGGTATTTGTTCTGAAGTCACCCATGTCTCTATGAAACTTCTTAATTTTTGTTTTCTGAGTTTCTTTGTCAACCTTCTCTAAGCGTTTCTTTATTCTGTTATTAAAATCAATGACTTGTTGAGAGTCTTTGATGGGATCTAATAATGAATTTAGTTCATTTATCTTTGTTTCTAATTTCACCATTTTCCTCTTCTTGTTCTTTATTGATAAACCATTGGCCAAAGGTTACCTAAAGAGTGAATTAAAAGTGATCCTTTTTTATCTGATGATTGTCAGAAATCATCTTGAAACATAAAAACTAGTCACTTTGGATTTTAAAACTGCTGCAGAAAATGTCCTGATACCTTTAATCTCTAGTTTTTCCTGAGGTGCAAAGTCCGTATTGTAAGGACATTTGCCATGAAAACAAATATCTGCTTATGAAGTCTCATATGGGAGTTTTCCTGGTTCTCAAATAGCATGCATGATCTGGAAAATCTGAACTGATATGTACATGAAGGATTACATCATCATCATACTTCCTGATGTTTCCTGCACAGTTGTTTGTTTTTTGGCATATTATTTTTTTTAAATATGTCAAAAGCTACTGGGATGAAATTATGCAAATAGGAAGAAACACACTGACAAAAACTAAAAGTATACAAAATTCAGAGAAAAACACACTGGCACAAACAGTCTGATGCACTGTGAAAAACAAACTCTTAAAAATAGTGCAACGTTTAAAGTGAGCAAATAAAGTCCATAAATAATGTCCATATATAATGACTGATGGTAGCAAAAAATGAGCAAAAAATAATAAAATAAATATCCAAAAAGTAGTTAATAAAATTACGATCTGAAAATACAAATGGTCAAAATCCACCACGTGATCCACCACCTAAAGCAAGATGGACTCTTGTCAGAGTTGCAGGACTCTATTATGGACTCAGATGCGCTCAATGTAATGTATCAGCATGAATCTGACATTTCATATCCTTCAAAAACTCCATGCCGTTGAAGGATATGCAATGTCTGATTCATGCTGATACATTACATTGGCCCAGATTCAGGTACGACTTGCGCGGGAGCAAGTGTGATTTGCGCCGCGCAAGTACGGATTTGCTCCCAGGCAAATTTGCGGGTGACCCAGAAAGCAAGCTAAGCCTGAAATGTGCCATTTTTGCACGGAGGCAGTTTCTCTGCCCCGGCGCAATTAAGGGGCAATTTTGCTCAGGGAGCAACTTGCGCTCTCTTGGTTTTCCCTCAGCAAATATGCAAATGAGGAACTGCCACTGATTCATAAACTTGCGCGTGTGAGGAGCATTTTGCTCCCAAAGCGCGCAAGCTGTTTGGCCGGGGCAAATTTGCACTTTATAAAAGCAGGGGCAAGTTAGCAACAGATGGCCACAGGTCAGCTGGAGAGCAACTACAGCAGCACCAAGACGGACGAGCTGAACAAGCAGAGCACCCACACTTTCTGGATCTCACATCTGTGTGCCAACATGCCAGGGGCAGCTATGGTTCTTGCTATCTTATTGAGTGAACCGACTCGTAGGAGGGCACGGGAGAGGGTATACAGATTGCGCCACAACATCTTTGACATGAGTGATATTGAGGTGTATCGCATGTTTCGATTCAGCCCTGAAGTAATCCTTGAATTGGCAAGAATCCTGCAGGATGACATCAGCAGCCAGACACATCGTGGCCAGGCAGTGCAGCCACTGGTGAAGGTCGTGGCAACCCTGCATTTTTTGGCAAGTGGATCATTTCAGCGCACAGGTGGAATGGTGGCTGGGATGTCCCATTCCAGCATGAGCAGGTGTGTCCACCAAGTGATCCCTGCAATACTCAGGCGCATGGCCAACCAATTTATCAAACCAACCACGGATGACCTGCGGCAGAAGGCAATCACCGATTTCTATTCAATAGACAGATTCCAACGCACTGTGGGTGCAATTGATTGTACCCATGTGGCACTACGCCCCCCCCGTCACCTAGAGCATATCTACTGTAACAGGAAGCACTGGCATTCCATAAATGTCCAGGTGATCGTGGATGCCCATGGCCTCATATGGCATGTCCGTGCCAAACACCCCGGGTCCAGCCATGACAGTTTTATCTACCGTCAGAGCCCCATCCCAACCGAGTTTGACCAGAACATGTATGGAGACAGCTGGCTGATTGGTGAGTGACATGGGTGTCAGGTATGACTGTCCCCCCCCATGATGCAGACATCACGAGGGGCACATGCATGACTAACATCCTTCTGTCTTTTCCCTTCCAGGTGACTCTGCATATGCCCTGGGACCTTACATGATGACCCCATTCCGGAACCCCCAAACCCCAGGAGAGGAAAGATTTAATGAAGCTCACGCACGTACCCGTGCAGTGGTGGAACGCACATTTGGCATCCTTAAATCCCGTTTCAGATGTCTGGATAAATCCGGGGGGACCCTGTTGTATTCACCCAACTTTGTATGCCAGATCATCGGGGCATGTTGTATTCTGCATAACTTTGCCGAGAGAAGGGGCATGCAGATTGACATACGTGATGACCTGACCCCTGAACCACGCAATCCCCCCCCCAAGAAACTCTACCCGGTCTACTGAGGGAAGAGCAATCAGGAGTGGTCTCGTGGAACGTCTCTTTTCACATTAAACACACACATTAATCATGTCACAAGTAGAATGCACGCGTGCACACCACTGTGGTCCCTAGCACACACACCCCACATGCACCCAAAATTGGATTAGACCCAACGATACCACATGGTATTAGGGAGCAGCAACGCCGCGCCAAGGCTCCAATTATGTTGCTGTCCATTCATACACCTTTCACATGGCAGAGGGTGACACCCCTTTTCCAGCAGGAGTGACACCCCCCCCCCCATTCACACACCAGTCACACTGTAGTATACACTCCTCACCGTGTGTAGGGACTACAAAATAAAATAAAAACTCAAACTTTGAGCATATACAAAACCAACAAGAAATCATATTCTGAGCATATACAAAAGAATCAAAAACTCATAATCTCAGCCCAAGAAAAAAAAAAAAATCTTTGGGCCCAGGTTCCCCCGGCTCTGGCTCCTCAGTCTCCGTGGTTGAGCCTGTGGTGGAGATGAAGCATGGGGTGGGGATGGAGGGGGGGAGGAGCATCAACCCCTACTTCAACACTCCTGGCAGGTGGTGCCTGCATGCCCTCCATGGCGTTGGCCAGGCGGGTGAGGACGGTGTTGGTCTGGGCCAACATGCGCATTTGCCGGGTGGTGGTGTTCCGGTGGTGACGCCGGGTAAGTCTCCCCACCTCACGCACAGCAGCAGTGTTGGCCTCCACCGCACCTGCCAACCTGCTCACCTCCGCTGTCAGTAAAGCGGTGGCGCCCTGCTGGTCAACCATGCAGGTCACCATGGCTGAACAGTTCACACTGACTTCCTCCAGGCTCTCTGCAATTTTTTTCTCCCGGTCAGCATGCAGGGTGAGGGCCTGCTCAACAGAGGAGGAGGAGGATGCCAGGCTGTCCGCCACCCGACTCCGATCTACCACCATGGCCCCTAGATGGCGGGTCTGCCGGTCCTGCTCCTCCTGCAGACCTTGACGGAGGCTGGAGGGTACACCCCTCGTTTTTGAAAGAGCCTTCCTGGGAGGAGGAGAGGCTGGGGCATGAACCGAGGGAGAAGAAGGGGAGGGGGCCACACTGGAGGGGGGGACACTGGAGGGGGGGGCACTGGAGGGGCTTGCCCTGGAGGGGGATGACGTGATGGTTGGGGGGGGTGGTGGGTTGGTCAGGGATGGTGGGATCCTCCTGGAGGTAGCCAGAGTCCTCCAGGTTGAGGATAAATGACTCCTCCACCACTTCCTCCTCCATACTTGGCCTTGGTAAAATCTCCTCCTCAACAAACATGGCCAACATGTCCATGGGGCCTGACTGGACCCCATGCTCATGTGGGGATGGCGTGGGTCGCCCCGCAGCCGATGACGGCCCTGCTTCATCATCACCACCTGTGGATGACACAAAAAAACACATGTTGCTGGAGCAACACACTTCTCATATGTTCACTTCTACCCCCTCCCATGATACACAGCAAATATGAAAACAAAAAACTTGTTACATGTTCCCTTCTACCCCCTCATATGTTCACTTCTACCCCCTCCCATGAAACACAGCAAATATGAAAACAAAAAACGTGTTACATGTTCCCTTCTACCCCCTCATATGTTCACTTCTACCCCCTCCCATGATACACAGCAAATATGAAAACAAAAAACTTGTTACATGTTCCCTTCTACCCCCTCATATGTTCACTTCTACCCCCTCCCATGATCCACAGCAAATATGAAAAAAAAAAAAACTTACCAGTCCCCAAGTCCCCAACAGTGGAGTCGTAGCCTGGGACTCCCTCCACCTGCTCCAGCGCTAGACTTTGCGCGATCACCTCCTCATCAGGATTTAGACGGATCTTGCAGGGTGGTCCTCCTCCCATGCCACTCGTATGCTTACGGATAAGCACAAGCTTATCCCGGACCCTACGCCGCATGTCATTCAACTTCTTTTGAATGTCCTCCCACGTCCTTTCTTCATTACCCAGGGCATTTATGTCCAGGGTAATGCCATCATAGATAGCCCTCCTTTGGGCTACAGTGGAGTGCTGCCGCTCGGCACCATACAGCACATCACTATGGCGCGTGAGTGCCGCAAGAAGTATCGCTGAAGCTATAAAATTAGCTTTTCTTTTTTTTTTCATGAGGAAGTGCCATATCAGCAAAAAGGGCAAAATTACCTTGCTCAGGGGGGGGGGGGAGCAGAATGTAATTTTGCACAGGACCTGCGCAGGTCTTCCCCTATTTATTTGCTCAGTGCAAGCAGCTGGGCAGAATTTGCCCTGAAAATAGGCGCAAACCACTACTGAGTGGAAAAAAGATCATTTGCATAGGGAACACCCACTTTCACTTGCGCTGCCTTACGCCCTGATTTTTGCCTTACAAAGGAGCAAGTTAGCAGACAAAAGGAATCCTGAATCAGGTGGCAATCTTTCCAATTTGCCCCAGCGCAGAGCTGCTCTTCACATGTGCAACTAATGGGCAAATCTACCTGAATCTGGGCCATTGAGTGCATCTGACTCCGTAATAGAGTCCTGAAACTCTAGTAAGAGTCCATCTTGCATTAGGTGGTAGATCACATGGTAGATTTCGACCATTTGTATTTTCAGAGCGCAATTTTATTAACTACTTTTTTGATATTTATTTTATTATTTTTTGTTCACATTTTTTTGTTACCATCATTCATTATATAGTTCTGTTCATAAGTTTACATAAACTGGCTGAATTTATGATTTATTGACCATTTTTCAGAGAATATGGATGATAACACAAAAACTTTACTCTTTTTAAATTATAATGGTAACAGAAACTACCCAAATAACCTTGATCAAAAGTTTACATACCCCAGTTCTTAACTACTTAAGGACCCCCTACCGACGATATACGTCGGCAGAATAGCACGGCTGGGCACATCCACGTACATGTACCTGGCTCTTTAAGCCCAGCCGTGGGGTCATGGGCACGTGCACATGACCCGGGCCGAAGCTCCGTGACCATGGCCGCGGGACTCATGGACCCGATCGGCGCTGGAGTCCCGCGATCGGTCCCCGGAGCTGAAGAACGGGGAGAGCTGTGTGTACACACAGCTTCCCCGTTCTTCACTGTGGCGGCGTCATCGATCGTGTGTTCCCTTTTATAGGGAATCACAATCGATGACGTCACACCTACAGCCACACCCCCTACAGTTGTAAACACACATAAGGTCACACATGACCCCTTCAGCGCCCCCTTGTGGTTAACTCCCAAACTGTAACTGTCATTTTCACAGTAAACAATGCATTTTAAATGTATTTTTTGCTGTGAAAATGACAATGGTCCCAAAAATGTGTCAAAATTGTCCGAAGTGCCCGCCATAATGTCGCAGTCACGAAAAAAAATCACTGATCGCCGCCATTAGTAGTAAAAGAAAAAAATGATAAAAATGCAATAAAACTATCTTTTGTAAAACGCTATAACTTTTTGTAAACGCTATAAATTTTGCGCAAACCAATCGATAAACGCTTATTGTGATTTTTTTAACCAAAAATAGGTAGAAGAATACGTATCGGCCTAAACTGAAGAAAAAAAATGTTTTATATATTTTTGGGTAATATTTATTATAGAAAAAAGTAAAAAAATATTGCATTTCTTTCAAAATTGTCGCTCTATTTTTGTTTATAGCGCAAAAAATAAAACCCGCAGAGGTGATCAAATACCACCAAAAGAAAGCTCTATTTGTGGGAAAAAAAGGACACCAATTTTGTTAGGGAGCCACGTCGCACGACCGCGCAATTGTCAGTTAAAGCGACGCAGTGCCGAATCGCAAAAACTGTCCGGGTCCTTTAGCTGCCTAAAGGTCCGGGTCTTAAGTGGTTAACAGTCATTGCCCCCCTAAACATCAATGACAGCTTGATTTAAATATAAGCCTCTTAGTGTAAGTAGTAAACACAAAATTATAGTACCATCATCCAGGAGATCAATTTTGAATAGAGTGAGGGCTAAGGGGACCCCAGAGGCCCGAAGGACCAAGAACAAATAGGGGGAGGGGGACTCTATCGGTACTAGATAAGAAAAAGTGAAGTGGAAATGTAGTAAGGATAAAAGATATAAATCAATTTATTTAACATAATATCAAAAAACAGGAGACACACAATATTGTAAAATACATCAAAAACAGCAGTAAAAAATGGCGGACATATTGTACGACCAACCGTCCAGATCACAGAGATGGAACTAGACCCTAGATGAAGGGTGGCGGTGAAACGAAGAGGGTCATACAAGTCAAGATCTCTACTAGTTTCGCAACGATAGTTGCTTCGTCAGGAGAATTTCTGTACAGAGAACAACCACTCGCTAGGGAGCCAAAGGCCAACCGCGGAGAAGGCTCTCACACGGCAGCCGAGATGGAGGGGGGCCCAGCTGCGGAGGAGGATCTGTTATGGCTGAATATAAATATTAAAATAAGAGGGCCCTGGGACCCATGTGAAAAGACAATGGCAGTTAATACACACCTGGCCCTGGGACATGCTTCTTGTTTTACCCAACACCAAGCTGTATATCTAGTAACGAATTTCCCTGTCGATGGCATACCTGAACCTCTAATACACAGCTTTCTGTGTGGCTCTTGATTAACTGCCATTATAACAAATCTGCGGGGAGTGACATCCACGAGTGCCGAGCTTGTCTGCCTGCCGTGATGGTGCTTAGTCTAGACTTCATCAGGGGATACCACTAGATATTGTGTAAGGGTTTAAGTAGTCTGCAAAATTGAACGCCTGGCAGCCATTTTCTTGAAGCCCAATATATCCTAATCTCTATCCATAAGACTCAATGTGACTTTCGCCATTTTACCTGAGTCTCGGATAAAAAAAATTGCATCTCAGCATCAGAAGTTTACCGCAGAGCATGCGCGGCTGGCGGCCGCAGGTCAGACATATACAGGGATGGACCTATAGCAAATACTTTAATCCTGACAGGAAACTAGCACAGAAAAATAATATATATATAATGGGAGATAAAAACAAAAAACTAACGTGGCACCTCCAAGTGACCTAGTAGTGATAGCTCCAGGCTAGCATACTACATCAAAATTGCAAGCAACGCCTGCATAAAAGGCTACTTATAAACCAATAGAAAAAAGGGGGGCAAATGTGACATATTCACATTAGCCTAAAATGTTAGAATGACATATTTTTATTATTTGGAAAGGCGATCAGAGTCAATTAATCTTATTCTTTGAAAAACTCAATACTAATCACAAAAACATTGTATTGACGTGGCAGATAGAAGAGAAGACCATCGCATTCCTGGATTTGGAAATCTCAAGGGTGGATGAGAAATTTATCACAAGGACCTTCTTCAAAAATGACGATCGCAAAAGTTATCTTACAATCAATAGTTGTCATCATAAGAATTGGTTGTTTAACATCCCTAAAGGCCAGATGATGAGACTTTGACGCAACTGTACCAACGTAGAAGAGTTCCAAACACAGGTGAACATGATTGGCGAAAGATTTGTACAAAAAGGGTATGAGGAAATTAATTCATTAAAGAAAAAATAGAGGAAGTAACGAAATTATCAAGAAGTTGTCTTTTGGAAAATAAAAAGTCCGCCAGCAGATTAGACCTAGTCCCTGTGGTACTACAATACAATGTCCAGTATAAGAAAATAGAAAAAATCATAACACGCCACTGGCACATCTTGAAATCTGACAATGGGCTCAGAGATATATTACCAGATAGGCCCAGGTTTCTATATAAGAGAGCCCCGACCCTTCGTGATCAGTTGGTTAAATGTGTTATCGACCCTCCTAAAAAGCAGTTTACATTTTTTACGGGTAAGGGTTTTTACGCCTGCAAAAGGTGTTATGTCTGTACCCATACTAAACGACCGAACGAAAAGAAAGTTGCTTTCCAGTCCATTAGTAATGGCACCAAATATGACATCAAAGACTTTATCGGATGTAATACTGAGGGTGCTGTCTATGCCCTTGAGTGTAGCTGCGGCCTTCAGTATATTGCCCGGACCAAAAGGCTTCTGAGAATCCGTATAAAAGAGCATGTCAAAAATATTCAGTGTGGGTTTGTCAAACATAGTTAGCCGGATTCACATAGGACTTACGCCGTCATATCTATGCGCCTTATTAAGCAAACAAGATACGCCTGAATTTTGGCTTCATACGACCAACGTAAGTCTCCTACGCCGTCGTATCTTGTGCGCATATTTACGCTGGCCGCAAGGGGCGCTTCCATTGATTTAAGCATCAAATATGCAAATGACCGAGATACGCCGATTCACGAACGTACTTGCGCCCGTTGCTGTAATCTACGCAGTTTACATAAGGCGTAGGTCCGGCGTAAAGTTATTCCACCTAAAGCATGTTAGGGTATGGACGTTGGAACAGCCGTCATATTTTATGTCGTTTACGTAAGTCGTACGTGAATGGGGCTGGGTGTAGGTTACGTTCACGTCGAAGGAATTGAACCGTCGTATCTTAGGGAGTTATATGCGACGTGATTCTGAGCATGCGCGCACATGCGCCATTCGTTCGGCCCTTCATTTACATGGGGTCACGCTTCATTTCAATACATCACGCCCACTACCTGCCTACTTTGAATTAGGCGGGCTTACGCTGGCCCATTTACGCTACGCCACCGTAACTTAGGGAGCAAGTGCTTTGTGAATACTGTTCTTGCCTCTCTATGTTACGTCGGCGTAGCGCATATGAGATGCGCTACGCCCGCTCAAATATACGCCGCTCTACCTGAATCCGGCTAAGTGTCTCCAGACACTTTGCGGAAGTTCATGACAAAGACCCTTCCCATCTTAAATTTTACTTTATGTCATTTTCCATGTCATGTTAAGCCATGTCAAGTAATTTGTGCTTTAACCACTTCCAAACAGGGCATTTACACCCCCTTCTTGCCCAGACCAATTTTTAGTTTTCAGCGCTGTCACACTTTGAATGACAATTGCGCAGTTGTGCGACGTTGGCTCCCAAACAAAATTTACGCCCTTTTTTCCCCACAAATAGACCTTTTTTTGGTGGTATTTGATCACCTCTGCTGTTTTTATTGTTTGCGCTATAAACAAAAGAAGAGCGACAATTTTGAAAAAAACACAATAAGCTAGATTCACGTATGGTGGCGCTTCTATAGGTCGGCGTAGCGCATCCCATTTGCACTACGCTGACGTAAGATAGTGAGGCAAGTACTGTATTCACAAAGCACTTGCCTCCTAAGTTACGTCGGCGTAGCGCAAATGGCCCGGTGTAACCCCGCCTAATTAAAAATAGGCAGGTAGGGGGCGTGTTGTATGGTAATGAATTCACAATTCATTACCATACATGTAAATGAAGCGCCGATCGTACGGCGCATGCGCGTGCATGCTCAGTATCACGTCACAAATACTCCTTGCTTTCGATGTGAACGTAACCTACTCCCAGCCCCATTCTGAATCGGCTTACGCAAACAACGTAAACAACGTGAAATTCAACAACTGTCCCGACGTCCATACTTAACATTGGCTGCGCCATCTTTTTGGTGGTTTATCTTTACGCCTGAAAAACGCCTTACGTAAACGGCGTAGCTTACTGCAACGGGTGTACGTACGTACGTTCGTGAATAGGCGTATCTTGCTCATTTACATATTCTCGGAGTAAAACACCCGTATCTTAGCAAGATTTAAGCGTATCTCAGTTTGAGAATACGCTTAAAGATACGACAGCGCGGATTCGGACTTATGATGGCGTATCTAGTGATACGCTGTCGTAAGTGTTTCTGAATCTAGCTAATAACCTTTTACTTTTAATTTAATAAATATCATAAAAAAAAACTATTTTTTTCCTCAGGTTTAGACCGATACATATTCTTCTACAAATTTTTGGAAAAAAAAAATTGCAATAAGCGTATTTGATTGGTTTGCACAAAAGTTCTAACATCTACAAAATAGGGAATAGAATTATGGCATTTTTATTGATTTTTATTGTGACCGTGACATTGTGGCGGACATATCGGACACTTTTGACACATTTTTGGGAACATTCACATTTATACAGCGATTAGTGCTATAAAACTGCACTGATTACTGTGTAAATGTGACTGGCAGGGAAGGGGTTAACACTAGGGGGCAATGAAGGGGTTATTATGTTCCCTAAAGTGTGTTCTAACTGTAGGGGAGGGGACTCACAAGGGGAGGAGACCAATGTGTGTTCCTCTGTACTGGGAACACACATCGTTCTCCTCACCGCTGACAGGACATGGATCTGTGTGTTTACCGTGATCGCGTGATCGTGGTTCGCGCCAACGTCATTTTACAATGACTCGGTAGGGAAAGTGTTAATTAGAGCTCCTATGCGTTTTTTTCTGCGCATTTATCAATATACATTTTTATTTACTTTACGCACAGTGCTGGTCTCAGCGATTTTGACCAGAGTCTCCTCCGTAGTGTAATTTTATATATTTTAAATATTTTTATGTCATTCTTACATTTTAGGCTAATGTGAATTTGTCACATTTGCCCCCCCCCCTTTTTCTATTGGTTTATATGTGACCTTTTATGCAGGCGTTGCTTTCACTTTTGATGTAGTATGCTAGCCTGGAGCTAACACTACTAGGTCACTTGGAGGTGCCACGTTTGTTTTTTGTTTTTATCTCCCATTATATATATTATTTTTCTGCGCTAGTTTCCTGCCAGGATTATAGCATTTTCTATAGGTCCGTCCCTGTATATGTCTGTCCCATCGCCACCAGCCCTGCATGGTCTGCGGTAAACTTCTGATGTTGAGATGCATGTATTTTTTTATCCGAGACGCAGGGAAAATGGCGGAAGTCACATTGAGTCTTATGGATAGAGATTAGGATATAGTGGGCTTCAAGAAAATGGCTGCTGGGCGTTCAATTTTGCAGACAAACTCGGCGCTCGTGGATGTCACTCCCCGCAGATTCGTTGTAAATGTCAGTTTTTCAAGTATGTTCTTATCAATACATGTGTTCCTTGTTACGGGATTATGCAATGTGTCTCCCTTCTTCTCATCACTTTATTACCATCCTCTGAGTAACCATTTGTTGTAACTGTGAGGCAAGAAGGAATAAGAGGGGACACACAGGAGGTTTTGTGAGCTCGGCGTTCGTGGAGATATGCCCAATATTTTGTTGATCTGAGTGAGTGCATTACTGTGCGACCCATTTGTGCAACACCATTGGTTTACAGAGTTACGCTATATATCCTTCTGTTGTCTATCCACATGTGATCATCTGGTACTGGGTCCCCTAGCTGCATACAGGCTTTTCGTAACACCCACTGTGTGTACACCTGAGGATTGTTAGGCTGAGCAACAGCTGTGAGGTGAGATGCTAGGAGTCACAAGAGGTGTTTTACACTGAAGTTTTCTACCTTTCAACACTTGTGCCTGGCTTTAGGATCACCATATAGAGACTTTTTGCTTATCTAATACCACTTTGTGTGTGTTTTATGCCAATCATTTGGCTCCTATATATGTTCACATGTATTTATTTATTATTTGACTCACGTTTGATTTCTGATATTTGTTTCTCATCTCTATGTTTGCTGAAGATTTGATGTATTTGGATCACTCAATGCTTTCAGTGTGATTTACACAGATTTCTGTGTGTTACACATTTAGTGTGCCTATCAGTCACATTGTCCCCTTCCCTTTGTTACACAGCGCAGACATCACCACTTTTTTCATTTGCCACTTTTTTCTGATTAGGACAGATCACTAGGTGTCTGCAGCAGTGCCCCCTAACTTAGTTTACCGACAGCGTGGGAGTTCTACTTGTTTACATTTATCACCTTTCACTGCAATTACAGCTGCAAGTTTTTTTTAAGGACGTCTCTACGAGCTTTGCACATCTAAAGAGTTACATTTTTGCTCATTCCTCTTTGCAAAATAGCAATATATATATATATATATCTTTATTTTTTTCTCTTTAATTGGTTGAACTAGATGGATCTGTGTCTTTTTTCAGCCAGACTAACTATGTATGTAACAAGCTAAATAAAACGTGATTATGTATTTTTTTTCTTTAAAACATTATGTATGCTGTAACACCATCTAGCACAGCAAAGCCAAACCTAATAGCATGGCTTCCAGTTAAGTATATCCCACCTCTATATACTGATAAGGGGAAAAACTTTCTTTCTAGTTTTAGATATAAAAAACTCAAACAACTGAAAAGATGTTTTTCTTCAGAAACTACATTTATGGCATTTTCTTGGTTTCCTATATTATATAGCACCAAAATATTGTGCAGAACATTAGAGAATATCAAGAAACATTTACAGCAGTTTCTTGTCCTGAAGGGGCTTACACACTAATGTACTCTCCATACGCTAAGGGGGCTATGTATAAAACACTGGATTTGAGGATGTGATAAACAGTCTGAGCGAAAATTACCATATTTTGTCAAACATGTATAGTTCCTATATAATCAGCACCATCTAGTGACCATAATGCATTTTTTTTCCCGAACTGAGATATTTCTGGAAAATAACACATTATGACCACTAGGTGGTGATGATGATAGAGGAACTACATATATTAAATGATCATCACATCTGCACAGTGAACATGTTATACCCCTCAATGTCCACATAGGGCATTCACCAAATGCCTGTGTTTTGATTATGTCTACAGAATATACATTTTACTCTTCTTTTCAGAATTGGCCAATTCTTGCAGTTATGGCGGTTTAAAGCTGGATTTCATGCAGATATAAAAGCTGTATGCAAATACAGGCCGTCCCCGGGTTACAAACAAGATAGGGACTGTAAGCTTGTTCTTAAGTTGAATCTGTTTGTAAGTTGGAACAGGTTATTTTTTTAAGTGTATCTCCAGCCAAAAATGTATTTTTAAGCTTTTTTTTATAGCATAGGGAAGGGTTATCACCCCTGTAACATTTGTTTCACTTTCTGTGCCCATGTTCAGAAGATTTAACCTCACTTTCTGTCCCAATGACAATTGTATTTTGAAAATTTTGGTTTATTAGGGAAACAAGGATTGGTAAAAATATATATATAAATAGTTCATAAATGGAGAACAAAGGAAAAGAAAAAATCCTTCCCGATCTTCAATAAGTGCTTTCACCACACCACAGTGACTGCGTGCTTCCACCACCCATCAGAAATGCAAACTCACCGCAACAAATGGCCTGACACTTTCGTGTTTAGGCACACAGGCTTGTTAACTGACCCCCTCAGTTTAGTTGATAGAACTCCTTCTTTTCATATAGAGTGGAGCATTCAGTTAAACAGATGGAGATCCGAAGCAAAAAGAAAACTCCAAGATAACAGCCATATGCAAATAAGAAAAAGAGAGCACAATAGTGTGATACTGTAACACAACTGGGCCAAACAACTGGGCTACCCGTCATGATCAGAGTTTTGATGAGTGCATGCATATGGGGATGATGTAGTACACCCACTTACGTCTAAACCAGAGCATTTATTTGTTTTACTAACGTATATTTATACACATGTCATTTACAGCTCATGGCCCAGTTTAATATCTTTTTCCAGTATTCATTTTAATATAATGTTTTTAAATAATTTTAACATTTTTTAAAAATATATGTATTATTGTATATATATTTTTTATTCCTATTAATATCTTTTAACTAATATTTTTATGCATTTTCAATATGGATAATAATATCTGCAACTCTTTTATATACAATTTTTAGAATATCATTTATATTTTGTATATACACTTATTGTCTAGAGATGTGTTTGTAGATTTTAGAGTGCTATATAATATATATTTTATATATGTATACATGTCATTCATAACTATACACACCATTAATTGGCTGGCTCTTGTGCTTAAATAATGAGAGACAATGTACTCTGTGTTTCTGAATTTATACTGCTATACTCTGTATGCATAGACCTAGAGGTAACTTGTGGTCATAGGGACATCCGAAAAGCTGACAGTCAGCAATATTTGGTTTTCATCCCTCCATTATGGAATACACTGCGGGCAGGTTGAGTGTCATTACCCCAGTTTAACCATCGGGGTTAGACATCACATTCGATACTAGGCAGTGGGATGTGGTGTAATACACCGATGTCGCCACTGAGGGCCTCCACCACGTTGGAAGAATGCCAGCTACAGCGTCATGACGATGATGCTGCTCTGATTGGATGAGCGGATCACCTGCATGTTAGCATGGCTGGGGGGAACGTAAGCCCACTCAGCTGTAGCTTGTTAACATCAGAAGGCACGCATCAACACAAGGGGGGAGGGAGGACCCTGGCAACTATATAAAGCGGCACTAGACAGCTGGTAAGTAACCCCATGAAGAAATCATTTCGATGAAACATGTCGGGGAGTGATTACTAAAGTCACAACCGCACACCTTATACTTTCTAAGCTTGAACGTGGAATGGTCTAATCTGCCACCAGCTCAATTACCTAAGCAGCAGCTCCAGTACACCTGCACAAGGGCTGTGAGTAACACTTGGGCTATTCGTTGGTCCGCTGTGACCACTAGTTCACCTGGAGGATATCTTTATTTTTTGTTTTACACCGTGTCAGTTTTTGGATTTATACACTGCTTGTAACAAGAGTTACCTTTGTGAGTGCATTCTTTGGGAGATTTGTAGTGTGTTATTAAAAGTTGTGTTACAGTATCACACTATTGTGCTCTCTTTTTCTTATTTGCATATGGCTGTTATCTTGGAGTTTTCTTTTTGCTTCGGATCTCCATCTGTTTAACTGAATGCTCCACTCTATATGAAAAGAAGGAGTTCTATCAACTAAACTGAGGGGGTCAGTTAACAAGCCTGTGTGCCTAAACACGAAAGTGTCAGGCCATTTGTTGCGGTGAGTTTGCATTTCTGATGGGTGGTGGAAGCACGCAGTCACTGTGGTGTGGTGAAAGCACTTATTGAAGATCGGGAAGGATTTTTTCTTTTCCTTTGTTCTCCATTTATGAACTATTTATATATATATTTTTTTGTTCACTTAGGCAGTTTATGGACTTTATTTGCCAACCTGGTATTTTGATAAAGCATCAGTGTAGATACCTTTTTCCCCATATTAACTCTTACAGGAGAGAATTTTCCTTCCTAGGGGTAGATTTCCTCTCACTTGCTGTTGTCTCCCTACATTTGTAAGTAGGAATCGTTTGTAAGTCAGGTGTTTATAAGTAGGGGGCCGCCTGTATACTAACAAAAAACAAGCGAAAAGGAGGAGCGGAGTGAGCAGAGAGAAGCCTTTGCCAATCTTCTGCTGCTCCTTCATGGTCGATTCAAGAAGCTGGTGCAGGACAGTTTGATCTGTGTATTCTTTCATTGTAACAGAGAAAATGGTGCCATCTGACTGGCTTTACAATGTGGTAAAAGTGTATAAACCTCAGGACTGAATAAGTATACATGAAAATCCTATGGCAGGTAAAACAGATCACTTCTGTGATATTATTCTCTGTATTTAGAGGTTTGTCTGGAGTTCAGTGTTACAGTACGTGACATTGACTCAAATGGACTTAAGGTTTAGCTTTCAAAATGATACAGATGTAATTGTACAATTGTACAGATGTACAGTTTTTATGAGCTGAATGTTATTAATCCTGTGCCAAAAAGTGACTTTTTATTGTTTAATTTCCCTGAGGATTAATTGAAATTTTATGATAAAGCATATAAAAACAAATTCTAAATAATAGTTAGACATACCAGCTACAAGAAAGAGAAATAAAATCCATTAACAGCAGGTAACTCTTCAAATTTTCTAGCAGAGTGAATTTATGAGATATTGATTGTCTACCAAGTCAATTTTAATACAGATTAAATATTGTGGCTTTACTCCAGAGCCCCTGCCAACTCTTCATATAATATTGAAACTTTACTAATTGGTTCAATTAATTCTAGAACTTTGAAATAAGGAATGCTAGCACGATGTCACTGAGATTACCTATTTGTGTGCTATTCTGAAAACATGTGATATAGTCAATTGGTCTTTGTTTTCTAATCTCACGGTTGATTCCCTATAAACAAGAATGCAATTCTTAAATCTTCAAAGGCATGGCAATTGGAATAAATCAAAATTATCACCAGGGAATTTCCATTTCATTCACGAGGGATAAACCTTGCCAAAACCCATTCATACAGCTCCCAAGAAGCCCTTGGGTTTTTAAATCCCTCTTATTGTATGCGTTTGAGTAAGCAATTTCAAATATGATCTTGGGACAGTACAGTATCACAGTTCTACAATCTCTTCTGAATACGACTGCTGCCAAGTAGAACTGATTGTTTACATCTTTATGCCTGACATGAAATTTGGTGATTTTTTTATTTTATTCCTACATGTATTTGAGAAAACAAAGTTTGGGAAGACAGCATACATATAGGTGTATACAGGGGGTTTTACACTACTGGCCTCAAACATTATTGCAAAGGGCAATGTAAAAGAATCAGAAACTCACAACAGTCAATGAAGTTGTTGCACTGATATGACTTCAAAACATTAAAACATGATAAGTGTTTATGAATCACTGTCCTGTGTACATCAGTATTGATACCTATATCTTTACACTTCACTATGTAGATTCAGGTATTGATCAAGGCTTGTTCGAACTATAGCGTGATATTTTTCATGTCTGAGGTTTACAACCACTTTAATGTGACTATTGAACCCTAAACTCTGACTTCAATGTTTTGATTCTGGAACTTTTAAGGGGAGTATTATGCCGCGTACACACGATCAGTTTTCTCTTGGACAAGAAAACCGGCCGTGTGTAGGCTCTCTACCAGTTTTCCCAACGAGAAAACCATTGAGAATCATGACGGGAAAATTTAGAATATGTTCTAAATTTTCTCGTCGCGAATCGCAGCGTAGGGAAACACTGCTATGGAGCCTACACACGGCCGGTTTTCTCAAATAAGAGAAAACCTGTCAGGAAAACCAGCCGTGTGTACACAGGGAAAAGGGACCAAGCCAGTCCTCGGTTTTCCCGTCGGGATACTCGGCTGTGTTTTCACCACTGAGAAACCCGATCATATGTACACGGCATAAGTTTGCATCTGGAAGTTCTAGTCTAAGAAGAAGGACACATAAGTAATTGGTTTCTAGATGCCTTGGTAACAGCAGTCAATATGTAACTATTTAACCACTTCAGCTGTCATGCGACACTATACCCAAATAAAATGTATGTCCTTTTTTTTTCCACAAATATAGGTTCTTTTGGTGGTATTTGCCCCCCTCTGCATTTTTTTTTGTGCTATAAACAAAAAAGAGTGGCAATTTTGAAAAAAAAATGTTTTATTTTCTACTATAATACATATCCAAAAAAATGTAAAAGAAAAAATTTCTTCATCAATTTAGGCCAATATGTATTCTGCTACATATTTTTGGTAAAAAATCCCAATAAGCGTATATTGATTGGTTCGTGCAAACGTTATAGCATCTACAAAATAGGGGATAGACTTAGAGACTTTTATTTATTTTTATTGTTTTTACTGGTAGTGGCGGCGATCTGAAAAAAATTTCTGGGACTGCGACATTGCGGCAGACAAATCTGTCCCTAAGTGACACATTTTTTGGGGACCAGTGATTTCCAGTCAAAAGCTACAGGCTAAAATTCGGGTCTGGGGTCCCTAGGGCAGCTACGGGCGCCGCTATACAGGGCTGGAACGGAGCTCTGGGCTCAGGCAGCCATCCACGGAGCTCCGTGCATGCGCACTCCTAAATCTCTGTTTTATCCCATCCATTCCATTGTATTGATGCCTTCTATATTATTGTTTATGCTGACATTTTGGGCATGTGTAACTCAGCCAAAAGCAAAGATAAAAATAAGATGGCCCACAATCTCACACATACTGAAAGGACAGCATTTGATGCCATCACCAATAATTTTGATTTGTCATCAAATCTGAAGATAAAGGAGGGGGTATAGTGGTACAAAATAGAGTTGACTTTGTTGCAGATGCAACCAGACTCTTACCCGATACTAACACTTACAACAAATTGAAGACTGATTCCCTACCTCGTTGTATGTTTTAAAAATAATGAAGAAAGAAATAAAAACAGAAATATAGTGAAATGATTAAAGGTTATTATAGATGAGTGAATGGGACTGACCTGGACTTATGTAATTGGACTAGACTGCTACTGCAGTAGCGCACAGTAGGAGGGCGGTCTGTAGGGCACTGCAGGCTGGCTTGGGCTCAGGTGGACTGTTTTTTTTCCTCCTCCCATCTTCTTCAAGCTCCTAGAACAAGCGTCAAGCACAATGACATCACGTGCACGCTCCCGTACCTGCCCCGATGCCCAAGTTAGGCGAAGCTTAACAAGTTTGGGTTACATTTAATAGAATTTTAATATATATCATGTACTATGTAGGAACACGCATGTGTGTGTAGACATATGTATTTATTTATTTTATGTTATTTATTATATGCCATTTATTGTTCCACATGCATCCATGTGCACCATTAATTAAAATATACAAAATGATTCATTTGGTTCTTGTGGTGTGCTTCATACAGAGTCCCAGCATTCCCCCATTCCCTTTCACCCTCTCTCTTCTATATGATTCAGGGATGGAGACATACAAACTCTACATCAGTCATCATCTCATATAAAGTCGCCCAAAACATTTTTAATGTCTAATAATCTGTCGGCTCCCGAACTGTGCATGTACAGAACAGAACTGAGGAAAAGCTTCAAAATGTATGAGTGCTCTTCTCTTGTAAAGGGACATTACAAACAGGAGAAAAGCACATTTTATAAACAAAAAAAAAAATCATCCATCATTTACAATTAGTGTGAACCACAATAAAGTGCACTGTGATATCACGAATACATATTATATGTACATTACAAAGTGTTAGTAAAATAATTAATATTCATAACATTATACATTTCATAAAAGTCCAGTAAAAATTGTAAAACATGTGCAGATCCACTGCAAGCTGTTTGCACCAACTTCAATATACCATCACCAAGACAAAAAACACATCATCTGCTTATTAAAATGTTACCTCTTAAACTTATGAGATCATCTGCACTTGTCCTCTGCTGAATATTTGCATTAACTTCACTCAAAAAGTGACAATACAGGTATAGTAGCTTTCTCCCGGGAGCAGCCTTTCACCACTCTGTCTGGTCCAGTACCAATCACAGGCAACCCCATATATGCGAAACATAAAGCACACTATGGTGCCAAAGTTTAAGAGGTAACATTTTTTGATAAGCATACAATGTGTGGTCTGTCTTGGTGATGGAAGTTTGTGCAAACAGCTTGCAGTGGATCTCCACATGTTTATCATGGCACAATTTTATTGGACTTTCTGTATATCTTATGCATATTATTTAATGTACTGTGTGTGTATATATATATATATATATATATATATATATATATATATATATATATATATTGTAAGAAGTTAGCTCGGTAGCGGGGGTGTGTGACCCCTGGATGGATTCACTACACACGGAACGATACAGAGAAACAGCCGAATACGGTTGAAAACAAAGAATTTGGTTTATTCTTCCATCTTGCTGGAAACAAGTGCAAGCATCCAAACAGCATAAACATAATAAAACATAAAATAAACCCTGGCCACTTGGGGTGTCTACCTTCACCACACAGGAACCTATCTATGGAGTCTGGCACAGCCTACTGCTGAGCAGACACTGCTGGTCATACAGCAGAAAAACAAATAGTCTTTTTGATTTTTATCACACAGAAAAATCAACAGCACCCCACCTCTTCAGAAGTATTTCTGTTCACTGCTCTCCTTCACTCAAAAAGCCTCAGGATGCAGTAATCAGTAGTAATCCTCTGGATTACTTATAGAGGCCTTAATTGCCTCATTCTGAACAGCTGAAGTTTTCCAACGCCCTTAAATCTTTATGGCTGCTTCTGCAGCCGACACCTGATAATAATTGGTGTATTGTCTAAACAAGGCAGAAATGTATCTCCCGTCTGTGACAACACCCACAGATTTACCTGACTTCCTGTCACAATATATATATATATATATATATATATATATATATATATATATATATATATATATATATATATATATATATATATATATATATATATATTTCTCCTCTATGGAGCGGCCAATGTAAACAGACCTGCATCCAAGATGATGGAGTGCAACAAAAATCTCAGGCCTTTAGAAGATCCACATAAGGGAAGCTTTTACCGGTACGGTAAGCAACATTTTTTATATTTTGTGGATGACACACCACATCACGCTTGCACATGCACAGTTGACTGTTTGAAGCTGGCGGTGAAAATCTTGGCTGAGAATCAAGCAGACGGTGTCCCAGAGGACCTGACACTTATACAGTGTTTACAGCAAGCTGTCCACCGGAGCCCTACGGACCCCGCTTAAATAAACAGAGCATACAGGACAGCACCCACAGCCCCCCGGACCAGAGATAGAGAACACAGGACTGTTACTATATCGCTCCACAAATGGTCAAGTAAGCAGACAATATGTCCTACAAACTGCCTCCTTTTATTTTGCTTCATGCCACATGTTATTTCACAGACATTATTTACCAGTTTTACAAACAGTGTCACTGAGTTAGATAACAGCAATACATGCTATTCCATATTTGGAAAACTGAATATCTATGCCTTTGGTTTGAATACTAACTGTGGACTCTTACACACTGACAGCTTTGTCCTGCTACAAAATCAACTACAGCTGTCACTGTGTGACTAGCTACCTGACTTAATTAATCACCTCTAACAGGGGTTTTCCTTTGGAGACCAAAGGAGGTTTCCAATCAAACCTATTTTGATAGGATGGACTTTTGTTTTGTTATGTATGGTTTATGATATTGAGATCAGGTTCTGGTCCATTGATATTACCTATGTTTACTAACATTAGCCCTGTTACAAGTGTGTGTATGTATAGTCAGAGTGTGATGCATCTGCTCTTAACAGACAACATTGTCTAATTTTAAC
Source organism: Rana temporaria (assembly GCF_905171775.1). Classification (NCBI taxonomy): domain Eukaryota; kingdom Metazoa; phylum Chordata; class Amphibia; order Anura; family Ranidae; genus Rana; species Rana temporaria. Next base: position 274,513,380 of record NC_053491.1, read on the forward strand.
ATTATCCTGTTGTTGTTGGTGGGTACCTGGTCTTGGCCGCCTTTTTTGTATTAAATAATTTTTCTAATAAAATGTATCTCATATTAAGCAGCATGGTCTGCCTGTGTCTCATCACAGTGGGAATCGTTCCACTGTAACTCTTGTTCCTGTATATTTACTAGGCACAGAGACCACACCTACCATTGGTGAGTCTGCAAATTTTGGGACACCATATGGGTATATTGCACACCCAGTATAGTATTGATCTCCAACCATTTTTTTTCTAAGTGTTATATACCTATATATCTTATCAGAATATTTTTGGGGGTATTATTGTATTGAAGTTGGAAACATAGTACAAACATGATACTTGTAAAGTGCCAACACAAAAAGAAACAAATCTCTTTTCCTCCAGATGTAAAGAGTGTCCCCTCTATAATGACCTGCAAGTAAATAACTCAGCAAACACTTTCTGTTTGTAAATAAACCAGCTGGGGAACTTGGGTGACCTTCTTGACCAAATAAGGTCAAGACCCGGGGTGTCAAACTCAATTTCATCGTGGGTCGAAATAGCATTATGATTCCCCACAAAAGGGCCGGTTGTATCTTGTAAGATTAGATATCTAGCACATCCCCTCCTCTTACATTAGATGTTAAGAGCCACCCCACCATCAGAAGTTGAGTCCCCCACTCTCCATTACATCAAGGTACACCCCCCTTTCCTTATGCTGCTGCTGGGAAGAAGCTGGACACAGCAGAAACTAAGGGTCTGGAGGAGGACCAGAGGAGGGCTGGAGCTCTCCTGCAGCTCAGGAGAGGTGCGAGGACCACATGAAATGGCCTGGAGGGCCAGATTCAGCCTGTGGGCCTTGTGTTTGACACCTGTGGTCTAGACCATACTTGGTCAATAAAATTGGTTAGTTTAGAAAGTCAGGGACTCTGTGATTTGCAATGGGAGTAGTTCAGGGTCAGCATTGTTGGGCAGTGGCAGTGAGTCAACATAATCAGAATGCAAGTTGTCAAGCTGACAAGCATTTACATTTCTGAAAAATACAGATTTACATTGGGGACATTGTTAACTTTTTTTATTAAAAGGACTTTTACTATTTCTTTTACTTATTTTTTTTAATCAGGCAACATACTGTACCTTCAACACCGGAAGAGTACTTTTTAGGGGGGTCTCAAAGCCTACCTCCTGCAAGGTGATTGCTGTGAAGGAGGACTGCTGTGCCTTGCAGTCTGTTGGAGGCACTGGGAATCAAGAAGACAGCCAGGGCATTGAACACACCAGCTTTGGAATTTCACCTGTAAAGAGCTCATCCCTGCAAGAGTATCAAGACACGCTGTTTGAAATCTGCACACCCGTGATCATTCCGGCAAAAGCTTCCTTGATCTCTGTAATAGGGACTTATCATATCTGAACTATCACTGCCAGGACGCATCTGATCATACAGGTTAACCTGTCAAAGCTTTAAATGTTCCCTTTTTTGGTATCAAAATAAGGGGCATTTTCATTTGGTAAGGAGCCATCTTTATACATTCACTTCGGGTGTGTATCAGCTAAATGGTGAAGGTGAAACACTACTGATTTGATTAGAAGCACGCATCTGTCTTTAATCATTGAGGACTACTTATGGATTTTTTTCATCTTTATGCATTTATTGGACTTATTCACATTATTTAAGGCCACATATTTGGCACAGAAATATTGCTATTTCACAGGCAGTAATCAGCACTGCATGTATGGACATTTGTACTAGATCATCTAGTACCACCAGGTGTTTCAGTATTATATATGTATTTCTTGATTTATGACCTAAGTATGTATCACTAATTTATTATTGCTAGCGAACCCACTTCCCACATTTCCCTCCTGCAAGGTACCTTGTACCTATTTTGAGGAAACAAGGGCCCACAAGAGTGGTTAGTTTCATTCCAAATTAAAAATTGAACACATTCGAAATTTGAATTTTGAATAGAAAAGAGTTGAATTTTAATAGAATAGAATAGAAAATAGAATAGAAAATAATAGAATGAACAAATAAAAAAAACAATATAATAAAAAAAAACAATAGAATAGAATAGAAAGAATATAACGATTTCCCAAAATTCAAATAGAATCAATTAGAAATTTGAGTAGAAGTATGGTTATCTTCAGTCTATTCTATTGTTATTTTCTATACTATTGTGTTAATTTCTATTCTATTCTACTCTATTCGATAATTTTATTTTATATTCAAATTTAAATTGATTCTATTTGAATTTTGGAAAAGGGTTATATTATTTATAATCTATTCTATTGTTTTTTTTTATTCCATTCTTTTCCATTCTGTTCAAATTAGTAATATAATCTTTCTATTTTATTCTTCTTATTTTATTCTATCACTTTCTATTATATTGTATTCTATTCCATTCTATTTTTTTCTTTTACTTTCTATCCTATTTTGTTCTGTTTTACTCCTATTATATTATATTCTTTTATTCTATGTTATTTTCTATGCTATTCATTTTTTAATCTTTTATTTTCTATTCTGTTATATTCTCTTTGGAAATTGGAAAACAATTTGAATTAAAAAAATACTTGAATTCAAAAATGATTTGAATTTCATTTGAAAACTTTTCAAATTGTTTTGAAAACCAATAAACAAAACAAATTCCAAAAACAAATTAAATTAAGGAAATGCATTTAACGAATCAAAATGAAACAAAACACATTTTTTCACTCTGCACACGTCTAGGCCCACATCCTGTCCCCCAAAAGCGATGTTAGAGTTTGTTGGGAGAGGCCCTTATATGTGCGATATAAACAGCAGTTAAATTTGTTTATTAACTGGAGAATAAAAAAGATATTCTTTAATAAAAGCAATATTTTAATTTAAGAAGCTTATTGCATCATTTAGAAAATGTAGTTATGAATGTTTCCTAACAGAATACATAGTATTTCATTTTTTTTACTGGAAATTGAATAGTATGTTTAACCTCAAAGTTATTTAACGTATATTGTCAATAAATATGTAAATGTTCTTCTTAAAAAATAAAAAAAAGTAAAAGTAAATGTTATAAGAATGTGGGATTTCACATTGCCAAGGTATGCCTCAGATTATATTCACAATTAGAAAGGTCTTTACGTTCAAAAGTGATAATATACGCAAATTAGATTGACATATGTTTCCCCATATGGGTGTTTGTTGCCATGAGCCAGATCAGTAATAAAGATGCTTGCAACACATTACTCATCAGAAAATGAAATAAAGTGACTCAGCAAACACTGCCAGGCTGATGTTTTCAGCACTGATAGAAATGTAGCTATTTCAATTGAGAAAAAAACGAGACAAATGTTATCTATTTAAATTAAATTTGCATGCCAGTCCAAAAAAAATAAAAAAATAATCTGCATCCAAATTGAGTAACACCTTCCCTTCACACTCACAGCACAGATATGTAAAAAAAAATCTCTGATTTACACAAATAAAAAGCAGTATTGCTTTTATTTAATCAATTATTCATTTATTTACCACATAAGCCCCAGACCATTTTGTAGCTAAGGGACCAGGCCACTTTGTGATTCGGCACTGCTTCGCTTTAACTGACAATTGCGCGGTCGTGCGATGTGGCTCCCAAACAAAATTGGCGCCCTTTTTTCCCCACAAATAGAGCTTTCTTTTGGTGGTATTTGATCACCTCTGTGGCTTTTATTTTTTGTCCTATAAACAGAAATAGAGTGACAATTTAAAAAAAATATATATATTTTTTACTTTTTGCTATAATAATAATCCCCAAACATATATATAAATTTTTTTCCTCAGTTTAGGCCGATACATATTCTTTGCAATAAGCGTTTATTGATCGGTTTGCGCAAAAGTTATAGCCTCTACAATATAGGGCATAGTTTTATGGCATTTTTATTAATATATTTTTTTTACTAGTAATGGCGGCGATCAGTGATTTTTATCATGATTGCGACATTATGGCAGACACATCGGACACTTTTGATACATTTTTGGGACCATTGTCATTTTTACACCGATCAGTGCTATAAAAATGCACTGATTACTGTAAAAATGACACTGGCAGTGAAGGGGTTAATCACTAGGTGGCACTGTAGGGGTTAAGTGTGCTCTAGTTTATGATTCTTACTGTAGGGGGCGTGGCCTGGTGTGACACATCACTGATCGTCGTTCCCTATGACAGGGAACAGACGATCACTGACACTACTACTAGGAAGAATGGGGAAAGGTTTGTTCACACTTACCTCTCCCCGTTCTTCAGCTCTGTGACCTGATCATGGGACACCGGCACCGATCGGTTCCGTGGGTCCCGCAAAACGGGCACGGAGCTCAGGACCAGGTCGCGAGCGACCCACAGCTGGGCCCTTAAAGGCAAAGTACCTGTACGTGCTTATGCCCAGCCGTGCTGCTCTCCCGACGTATATCGTCGTGCGACGGTCATTAAGAGGTTAATATAGTATTTTTTTCAAATTAAAATAGCTTTTTTTTAATATATATATTCAAACTTTAACTTGCTAAACTATTTACAATAGCTCCTCATGGGGGGAAAAAGTGCTGGTTGATGTGACACCATTGATGTGATTTCCCAATAACTTTTTGTTTACTGTTGAAGACATTTTGCAGCTTCTCCAAGTTGCCCCAGTATTTATTTCTTGCTCATACATCACAGGACACAGAGGGGCAGATTCACGTACCTCGGCGCATATTTCCGCCGGGCGCAGCGTATCTAAGATACACTACGCTGCCGTAACTTTTTTTTCCGAATCCTCAAAGAATTTGCGCCGTAAGCTACGGCGGCGTAGTGTAAGGGCGTGGAATTCAAATGGATGTGATGGGGGCGTGTTTTATGTAAATATGTCGTGATCCAACGTAAACAACGTTTTCTTTGAACGGCGCATGCGCCGTCCGTGGGGGTATCCCAGTGCGCATGCTCGAAATTAAACCGGAACAAGCCAATGCTTACAACGGTGACGTCATTCTACGCAAATCCCTATTCGCGAACGACTTACGCAAACAACGTAAAAAATTCAAAAGGCGACGCGGGAACGACGACCATACTTAACATTGAATATGCCTCATAATAGCAGGGGTAACTATATGCCGGAAAAAGCCGAACGCAAACGATGTAAAAAAATGCGCCGGCCGGACATACGTTCGTGGATCGCCGTAACTAGCTAATTTGCATACTCGACGCGGAATTCGAAGGAAACGCCACCTAGCGGCCGCTGAAAAAATGCACCCAAGATCCGACTGCGTACTAAGACGTACGCCTGTCGGATCGATCCGAGATGCAGTCGTATCTTGTTTTGTAGATACAAAACAAAGATACGACGCGCAAAATTTGAAATTACGTGGCGTATCAAGAGATACGCCGGCGTAATTCTTTTGTGGATCTGCCCCAGAGCCTTTAATTACTTAATGGGTTATGTAGAATAGAACTTGGGACTAAGGGGACCCCAAGGACCCAAAGGACCAAAGAAATGGGGGGCAAGAGGACTATATTGGTACTATAAAGAAAAGTAAATTCAGGAAGTAGAAAAAGTAGTTAGGAGATATGTTAGGTTCGGTTCTGGTTCCGTTGTTGCCTAGGCTGGACTTTGGACAGGTAGATATATATAACCCCCTCACCGGTCGGTCAATTTGAAACACAGACACCATATGCTGTATTAAGAATTGCAAATTGCTGTATTTGTCACAATATTTTATACAGATGAAGATGTTCCTCTTTAACAAGTTTCATTCTTACAAGCTACTTGCACACAGGATGTCTGTGCCGGAACTAGCCGTCTCAACATAATCTATTTGTATCTATGACAAAACCATAATGCTTACTGTTACAAAGAATAAAAGCACATATTATATTAACTCTTAAGAGACCTATGTTATCTAAAATGGAGTAGCTAATGTCAGACATATAATATTCCATTATTTCACATTCCTTACATCCCTCCTCTGATCCTAAAGAATGTTTACTTTCTTGGGATCACTCACTATACCAAATTTGGTTCGCCATCTAAATGGTATGAATCTTTTCCTTACTATGACTAATTTTGGGTCTTGGCCTTTTCCTATCTTATGTATCCCATGTATCAACCTGGGGTGAAGTAGCAAACCACAAAAGCGGTCACCACAAACAGTATAAGCAATAGTCCACAATATTTCCCTCCTTGTATCGTTCTATTGTACACCCCTGACCGTTGTCCCACACAGTTTCTATTCTGATTGGCAGTTAAGTGCTGGTTTTCCCAGACCCTTGCTCTATGGGGGGAGCCATCAGGGTCTCTGGCTTTACGTCCTCCTTGTTCTTGAGCCCTCGCTCCAAGGGGGGAGCCATCGGGGCTTCTAGCTTTGCGTCCTCCTTGCTCTTGAGCCCTCGCTCCAAGGGGGGAGCCATCGGGGCTTCTGGGGTCTTTATCTTCAAGGGACCTTTTCCACCGTATATGGACCTTGGTAAATGGGGCTTGTCTTTCTTCTTACGGCCAATTGCTTAACCAATACCTCATCTCCAGGTATAAAGGGGTGAGTTGGATCTGTGGAAAGAGGAGAAAGGGTGACAGCAACTCCTTCTTGGGTATGTTGGATAGTACTTACCAGATGTTTCATCCAAGTCTCCTGTTGAGAAAACAAATCATTATCCTTTCCTACACTATTCTCAGCTGGAGGATGTCCCATGAGTATCTCAAAAGGGGAATACCCTCTAGAATTAGGAGTGACCCTTATCTGGTAAAGTACACCTGGAAGATAATGTTTCTATTCATTCGTTCCACAATTACCAACAGATATTTTACATTTCCTTTCTGTTTTGGCATATGTGTAAAGTCTATTTGTAAGTCTGTAAGAGGTCCTAATGGAGGGGGCAAATCATGTGCAGGGATAGTATCCGCTGCTTGTTTGGTTACTTTGTCAGCAAGTGCATTGCCAAGTGCTTCCGTGGTCCTACTCGTAGTATGAGCGTTCACTTTAATCACTGCAATCGCTTTAGGCAGGTGTATGGCATCTAGTAATGTTTCAATAAGGGTTTGCAAACAGCTGACAGGCACGTATTAAAGCAGTAAGTTCAGCCTCTTGCGCAGATTTTGCGACTAAGGGTTTTGATTCATGAATAATGTCAGGAAGTTGGACAACTGCATAACCAGTACGGTAGGTTTTATCATCGGGACGTGTACAACTACCATCCACATATATGTCAATGCCCCCTTCTAGGGGTTTCTCCTTTAAATCAGCTCTTGGGGAGGTTGTTTGGGAAATTAGGTCTTCGCAATTATGCTCGGGCACTGGCTCTGATTCAGGCATTAGTTTTAATGAGGGAGTGCAGAAACCGTACTATAGGAGTAGTGGATGGACAAGTTTTCATCTCTAAATTTTGTGTGTTTAAGAGAATTATCTCGTACCCACTTAACCTCTGAGCTGTCATATGTTGCGTGTTCATGTTTTGCATCAGTTGTGTGACACTGTGAGTTGTGAAAAGGGTCATGGGTGATGCCAGAGCAAGTTTCTCTGCCGCCTGTACTGCTAAGGCACAGGCGGCCAGTGCCTGAAGACAAGCGGGCATACCCTGAACTTGAAATATACGTTACAGGTCTTTGCTTACCACCATGCTCTTGGGTCAGAACAGTAGCCATGGTATTCCCCACAACGAGGCAATACAGTGAAAAGGCCCTACCATGTTGTATCAACCCCAAAGCGGGTGCATTACGAAGTGAACGCACCAGTGTGTCATAGGCAGTGACCATCTCAGGGGCCCAGGTAATTTGTTTGGGGGCTGTGGCGAGTGTAGCCTTCCTAAGGACTGAGTCATGAAATGAACAGTCTGGAATCCATTGCCTACAGTACACTATTGAGCCTAGGAAAGACAGCAGTGAGCGCTTGTCGCTCGGTCTGCTCAGTGCCGATATGGCCTCTACTCTGGCAGGGGATACCAGAATGGCACCTTCCGAGATGACCGCTCCCAAGTATTCCACCCGAGACGAGCACCACTGCACCTTCTTGAAAGACGCTAAGTGACCCTTGTCAGCGAGGTGGTCTAACAGATGCACAGAGTCATTATAGCAGCCAGTTTCCGTCCCATTTCCTATTAGAATGATCGTCCACGTATTGGATCAGAACTGAACCATGTTCAGGAACCCAGTCAGTCAGGGATTGATTTAACACCATGCTGAAGGCGGCCGGACTGTCCACAAAACCCTGCAGTAACCTGGTCCATGTCAGTCGGTCGCGTTTCCATGAAAAACTAAAGAGGGGCTGACTAGCAGCATCAACGGGCACACTAAAAAATACATTGGCAAGGTCTATCACCGTATACCATTTGTGTTCTGGTGTCAGAGGAGCAAAGATGGTGCCAATATCTGCAACGAGGGGAGGTAGAGGTGTAATGCATTTGTTCAAGGGTCTTAAATCTTGTACCAAGCGCCATGTTCCGTTTGCCTTTCTTACGGGGTTAATGGGTGTATTCCAAGGACTGATGACTGGAGTCAATATGCCCTTTTGTAAGAATAATTGTATCTGTGGGTCTATACCATTCAACTTCTCCTCAGACAGGGGATATTGTTTCTGAAAAATGGGGATACATCCCTGCCTGATTGTTGGCCGGTAGGGTGTGCAATTTAGGAAACCCACAGAATCTTTGGACTCTGCCCATATTTTATGCTGACCTACTGGTGGGGGTAGAGCCACAAAGAAAGATCTGATGTCCACCCGTTTCTGCACTGACACATCACAGTCTGGTGAATTAACTGACACCGTGCCATTGGATTCAAAAGTTATTTTTATCCGTAATCTGGACAGTAAGTCTCTACCAGCTAGAGAGACTGGGCAAGTAAGTAACAGAGCAAAACTGCATTTACATAGAAACTTGCCATCCTGGTTACATATTTCTAAGTCTGATGTTATGTCGTGTGGTGTTGGTATCCCATTAATTCCCTGTGTCAACCAGAAAGGAGGTGTCTTCCCCCTCTACAACAAGGTTTAAAGTAGGTAAAGCCTGCCAAATGCCAGAATAAGAGCAAAGAACTAAGGACGGGACTGAGATTGTGCCTGTTGGTTCAACTGTGGGTACTGGGCTATCTGTCTATTGTCATTCCAGTTAGGGTTCTGACCTCTATAAGCTCCCCTGTTTCCCTTTTTACCTCTATGACTTTGTCTCCCTTGTGGGAAGTTAGCCCTCCAGTGGCCAAAGCCACCACAATGGAAACATGCCTGATCATTTTGTGGGCCCTGGCAAGGGTATGGCACAGAGCGTGGAGGGTACTGATTATCACTAGGATACTGATTCTTTTGTTGGTAGGGCATTTGTGCCGCCAACAGGGGTGTTTCCTCCAGCACGGGCTCTCCCGTTAAAGCTGGGAAAAGTCTTCCCTTTGCCTCAAAATGACCTGTTAAAGTCTATGGGACTCGAACATTTGAAATCTAAAGTGCTAATATTTCCTCCTCATCCCTCCTAAGTTTTTTTCTAAGATTACTCATTTCTCGGGCTTGCTCATCAAGAGTTTGTTTATGCTCACTCATTTGTTCACGTTTTAATCTTATTTCTCTATGCTGTTCTTGGATGCGTCTCGATTCTTCTTCTATCTCCCTTTGCAACTCCCCAAGCTCTCTTAGTGTATCCGCTATTCTCTGGGCTTCTCTTATTTTCCTGTCTTCTTCAAATGCCCTCTTATCTGCCTCCTCTTTGGCTCTACCTTCCCATTGCTGTTTTTGCTGGTCAGTTGCAGAGCCATAGGCCATGATTGCAACTTGAGGATTTGAAAGAACGGGGTATAATTTTCTGCGAGGAGCTTCCTCTTTAAAAAAAACATAGGATGGTGGAGTTGGCGCGGTTGTAACTGGGGGTGGGAGCCTGATATAAGGTGGAGGAACTTCCCTAGGAAGGGCAGTACCTTGGTCCAACTCTGCATATTTCTTTTCATATTTTTCCACCAAAGGCCTCCACTTCTTACAACATTTTTTCATATACTCCGTATCCCAATCCCCTGGTGGATATATGTTCTTTCCTATTCCACACATTTTCTCTACCTCATACCACTGCTCCCTATTCGTGGGACCCACGGGACTGTATCCTGACATATGCAATTGATGGCTTCGTTTCATTATCAAATCCCAAAAAGGATCACAATATACAATTGGTATTTCATTCTTAACAAACTCTATAAGGGAGGGTTGCTTCAGCTCACCTTCTGAATCTTCCTTCCCAAATTTATTACCCATGTCGGTACTCTGTATTTCAAGTCCTCCTTAAAATATTTGGGACACTGGTAAAGAAAAGGGACAGACAACTAAAGTTTGTCCTGTCCTTTGTACAATCTCCTTCACTTCGTCCGGGGACAGGCCTTCTCTAAGACCTTCCTGCGGGGTGAACGTTATTTGGTTGTATATATCCACTCGGTGCACTCTAGTGCAGGGGGATTGTTTCCTCCTTGGGATTAAACGGGTAAAATCTCCTGTTGCCTAGTTGGGTTGGACTTCTATGTCCTCCCGGTCATACAGAGATTAAGGATAACTTTGACCCATTTGCTGAGAAAGTTAAACCTGTTTTGCACTGAATACAGGAGGTCTTTGGCACAGAGTATGACATGCAATCACTGTTACAAAAATAACAACAATCAATCTTATATTATACAATACATTGTGTTCTATATCATTCAAAAGGTTGCAACAGATTAAATCACATCAAATTCAAACAATACAAAACAAGAAATGAGCTCTTTTGTACTTAGGGCTCCACTCTGTCCGTCCTTCTTCAGGGAGCAATCTGCTTACAATAGTTTATAGTCAGACTCAAAACTCGTCGGACTCTGTTAGTTTATAGTCAGACTCAACACACTCGTCGGACTCTCCCTATCCTTTATAACGCAACCTCTGCAATGCGCACAACAGAATTTTAAAACTAAAAATTGTCCGAGGTGCTACTGAGCCAGGCAAAGAACACAAAAACACCCAAATATTAAAATTCGAGAATAAGTGTGGCCTTACCTTGGTCAATCAGCACCCCACTTCTTGGTACCAGTCTTTTAGGTTCGGTTCTGGTTCCGTTGTTGCCTAGGCTGGACTTTGGACAGGTAGATATATATAACCCCCCCACCGGTCGGTCAATTTAAAACACAGACACCATATGCTGTATTTGTCACAGTATTTTATACAGATGAAGATGTTCCTCTTTAACAAGTTTCATTCTTACAAGCTACTTGCACACAGGATGTCTGTGCCGGAACTAGCCGTCTCAACATAATCTATTTGTATCTATGACAAAACCATAATGCTTACTGTTACAAAGAATAAAAGCACATATTATATTAACTCTTAAGAGACCTATGTTATCTAAAATGGAGTAGCTAATGTCAGACATATAATATTCCATTATTTCACATTCCTTACAAGATATATATCAATTTATTAACATAGTATCAAAAAACGCATAATCATAAAAAAACATCAGGACAATAATACAAAACAAAACATATATTGCGGGACCAACCAGTGAGGTCACCGGGCTACAGTAGTCCCCGAGGGGAGAGTCACGATGAAAGTGGAGGTCGCACAGAACAAGGTCTCAACTAGTTTTGCGACTGAGTCGCTTTGTCAGGAGAAATCTAAAAGTAATACATAGTTGTTAGCACAGAGGGCTAGATATACATATGTATAAAGACATACATAGGCCAATAACGTGTCAACAAACACGTATTGAAATACAATGATACATAAACATTATTTGGGGGAAAAAGCACTGTGTGAATTACCTATGGAGAGAACACCCAATCGCCTGGAAGTCACAGCCGCCCGTAGGAGGATCTCCCACGGCGACCAAGGGGGACAACTGCGGTGGTGAACCTGTTTGACTGTATACATAGGTATATTGTAATTGAAAACTGCATTTTTATGTGGCAAGGTGAGGGTGAGGACGTGTCACCGTGAGGATTGTGCAAGGATAAAATGGAAAAACGTGCAAATAAAGAAACGTGAAAAGGAAAAACCTTGAATTGCCAGGGAGGGAATGGGAGGGAGAGTGGGGGAGGGGGCGTAGAGGAAGTGATCGGGAGGAGGGGAAGAGAAAGGGGGGGAGGAGGAAGAGGAGAATAATAAAGAGGGGAAAAGAGGGGCGGGAGGGAGGAGGGAGATGGGAATAGGAAAGGGGGGGAAAGGGGAGGGAAGGGGGGATTTAGGATACATCTGACCTCTTACCGCACATAGAGGGGATCCAGGTCGTTTTGGACTCCCTTCTCGTGGCGATTGACGTCTAGACTTTATACTCGAGCATTGCCCATGAGCGGAGTGTCCAGATGGCTGGATCCTTTCTGATGGAACAGGATCACACCTCCTGGCCCTTAAATTATTTTTTGTTGAAATTACTAATATTTATCCTTACCCGCAACTTTTTTATTTTCGAGGAGCAACACTTCTTGCAATGCCAGGGCGTGGCAATAGGCACATCCTGTCCCTCTGCCTACGCCAACTTATATCTTGGGGCTTGGTAGAGGAGGCTCTTTTCTAACGAGGCGTACTCCACCTTCCTACAGTCAGTGCTTTGTTGGTATCGTTTTTTCAGCACGTCGTTGTGTTTTACGTCACCACGTTCTGACCCGATCGGTTATTTAACCTATGGTGTGTAGGCACATCAGACCATCAGTCAGCTTCAACGGATGGACTGATCGTGTGTACAGGGCTTTACAGGAGAGAATTTCCCTTCCTAGTGGTAGATTTCCTCTCACTTCCCGTTATCTCCTTCCATCTGTAAGTTGGATGTTTGAAAGTAGGGACCTGCCGTATATACTGTGCAGAAATTTGAGCCGTAAGTGTTGCCACAACACTGTAAGCCCTCACAGTTAGTCTTGGTGGGTGCTGGAATGCCCTGCTGTGAACTATTATATCACAAATTGTAATTACGTGCCATTGTTGAACAGTGGTAGAAAAATCTGGCCTTTGGTGGTGGTGGTGTTGGTGCCACAACACTGTAAGTCCTCACATTTACTCTTGGTGGGCGCAGGAATGGGCCCTACTGTGAAATATTAGATCGAGAATTGTAATTGCATGCCCCTGTTGAACAGGGGCAGAAAAATTGGGCCTTAGGCACTGTTTCCACAACACAGCAACCCCTCACAGATACTCTAGTTGGAGCGCAGAAATGAGCCCTGCTGCAAAGTATTGCATCAAAAATTGTAATTGCACGCCCCTGTTAAACAGGGGCAGACAATTTGGGCCTTTGGCACTGGTGCTGGTGCCACAACACAGAAACCCCTCACAGATACTGTAGTTGGAGCGCAGGAATGAGCCCTGCTGCAAAGTATTGCAGCAAAAATTGTAATTACACGCCCCTGTTAAACAGGGGTCGACAAATTGGGCCTTAGCCACTGGTGGCAGTGCCCAGAACCAAACATTTTCTTACAAGCTATCAGCATGATCATTGAGGAGGAAGAGTATAGTCACTCAGCATAACAGGATAGTTACTCAGCATCAGCATAGGCAGTCTTGAAGGGATCTGACATTTAAAAAATAAAATATTTGGTTACATCAGCATCAGGTGCTTGGTAGCTGGTGGTGATCCAAGACTGATTCATTTTTATGAAGGTCAGTCGATCGACCGAGTCGGTGGAGAGGCGCACCCTGTGATCGGTTACAAAGCCCCCAGCAGCACTGAATGTGCGTTCTGAAAGAACGCTGGATGCAGGACAAGCCAGTAGCTCAATTGTGTACTGGCCAGTGATCCATCCTCAAGACCCAGTAAGCCAGAGGATTTTCGGTGGGAAAGGTATCCAAGTCTGATCTTGCTCCTAGGTATTCCCGCACCATGTAAAACAGACGCTGGCGATGGTTGCTAGAACCGGCTATACCTTGGGGCTGCGGACTAAAAAATTGTCTGAACGCATCGCTCAGACTGCCACCATCTCCACCGCTCCTTCTGTGACTGACTGAAGCCTCAGCAACACGTTGTCCAGGACCAGGATTTTGTAACTTCCCAGTATCTGGGAATGCGTTGCACAGACCTTTCTGCAAGGCCTCCCGAAGATGTTTCATCTTCTGCTCCCTCTGTGCCGGCAAGATAAGGTCTGCAACCTTACTCTTGTAACATCAATCAAGGAGGGTTGCCAGCCAGTAATGATCCCTCTCCTTGATAGCACGAATACGAGGATCTTTCCGCAGGCTTTGTAGGTTCAGGGAGGCCATACAACGTAGGTTTGCTGAGGCATTCAGTGCGAAGTCCTCTGGGTCACTGAGGACGACATGATCCACAGCCACCTCGTCCCAGCCACGTACAAGTCCATGTGTTCCTTGGGACTGTAATTGATCCCTTAAAGACTGCTGCTGATGCTGAGTACTAGGCTCCACCTCCATGCTGACACAATCCTCCTCCTCGTCCTCTTCCTGTGTGATAGGCGGGCAAGCAGGAACACTGTCTAGATAAAGGGTGCCTTGAGAGGCAAGGAAGTCCTCTTCCTCCCTCTGTTCTGCCTCAAGGGCCCTGTCCATTATTCCATGCAGCGTGTGCTCCAACAGGTGAATAAGAGGGACAGTCTCACTGATGCATGCACTGTCACTGCTCACCATCCTCGTGGCCTCCTCAAGTGGTGACAGGACAGTGCATGCGTCCCTGTCAGCAGCACTGAATGTGCGTTCCAAAAGAACGCTGGATGCAGGACAGGCCAGTAGCTCAATTGCATACTGTGCAAGCTCTGGCCAGTGATCCATCCTCAAGACTCAGTAACCCAGAGGATTTTCGGTGGGAAAGGTGTCCAAGTCTGATCTTGCCACTAGGTATTTACGCACCATGTAAAACAGACGCTGGCGATGGTTGCTGGAACCGGTCATACCTTGGGGCTGCGGACTTTGTCTGAACGCATCAGTCAGACGGCCACCTTCTCCACCGCTCCTTTATTGACTGACCTAAGCCTCAGCAACACGTTGTCCAGGACCAAGATTTTGTAACCTCCCAGTCTGTGGGAACGCGTTGCACAGACCTTTCTGCAAGGCCTCCCAAAGATGTTTCATCCTCTGCGCCGGCAAGATAAGGTCTGCAACCTTACCCTTGTAACGTGAATCAAGAAGGGTTGCCAGCCAGTAATGATCTAATGGTCCCTCTCCTTGATAGCACGAATACGAGGATCCTTCCGTAGGCTTTGCAGAATCAGAGAGGTCATGCAGCGTAGGTTTTCTGAGGTATTCGGTCCAAAGTCCTCTGGGTCACTCAGGATGATATGATCCGTAGCCACCTCCTCCCAGCTACGTACAAGTCCATGGGTTTCTTGGGACTGTAATTGATCCCTTGAAGACTGCTGCTGATGCTGAGTGCTAGGCTCCACCTCCATGTGGACACAATCCTCCTCCTCATCCTCTTCCTGTGTGATAGGCGGGCAAGCTGGAACACTGTCTGGATAAAGGGGGCCTTGAGAGGTAGGTAAGTCCTCCTCTTCCTCCCTCTGTTCTGCCTCAAGTGCCCTGTCCATTATTCCATGCAGCGTGTGCTCCAACAGGTAGATAAGAAGGACAGTGTCACTGATGCATGCACTGTCACTGCTCACATTCCTTGTGGCCTCCTCAAATGGTGACAGCACAGTGCATGCATCCCTGATCATGGCCCACTGGTGTGGGGAAAAAAATAAGCTGACCCTGTCCTGGTGCCTTATTGGCACAGATACTCATTGTTGGCCCTCTGCTTTGTGTGCATCTGCTGCAGCATGGCCAACGTAGAGTTCCACCTGGTGGGCATGTCACAGATTAGGCAGTTCTTGGGCAGGTTGTATTCCTTTTGGGAGGTCAGCCAGCCGAGCACTGGCATTATATGACCATCGGAAATGCACACAGTTTCCTAGCCTGCTTCAGGACATCCTGTAAGCCCGGGTACCTGCCCAAGAACCGATGCACCACCAAGTTAAGGACATGAGCTAAACAGGGCACATGGGTCAGTTGTCCCTGTCAGAGAGCGGAGAGGAGGTTGGTGCCATAGTCGCAAACCACCATTCCTGGCTTAAGCTGGTATGGCATCAACCACCTCTGAGCCTGCCCCTGCAGAGCTGACAGAACCTCTGCCCCAGTGTGGCTCCTGTTTCCCAAGCAAACCAGCTCAAGCACCGCATGGCATCTTTTTGCCTGCATACCTGTGTAGCCCCTTGAATGTGTACGGAGCACTGCTGGTTCCGAGGACAAATCTATAGAGGAAGAGGCCATGGAGGAAGAAGAAGAGGAGGGGCGGAGGAGAGAGGTGTGTCACAATCACCAGTAGTAGCATTTTGGAGGCATGGTAGTGGAACAACGTCCAACATTACTGTACCTTGTCCTGCATCCTTCCCAGCTGCCAGCAGAGTCACTCAATGTGCCGTGAAAGATAGGTAACGTCCCTGTCCATGCCTGCTGGACCATGAGTCAGCGGTAATATGCACCTTACCGCTGACCGCCCTGTCCAGCGAGGCATGGACATTGCCTTCCACATGCCGGTAGAGAGCCGGAATCGCCTTCCGTGAGAAAAAGTGGCGTTTGGGAACTTGCTACTGAGGTACCGCACATTCCACAAACTCACAGAAGGGGGCAGAGTCTACCAACTGAAAAAGCAGCAGTTGAAGTGCTAGCAATTTAGCCAAGCTAGCATTCAACTGCTGGGCATGTGGATGTGCACTCGTCTCAAAAAAGGCCCACACCAAAGAACTTTTGGAATAACGCGGAGAGACAGGAGCGCCCTGCACATGCAGAGCTCTGCGGTGTGATGCAGTCGGTGTGCTGCCCTTAAGCCGGCCCCTGGAGGGCATCATGACTCATTGAAGATGTGCCTCCTCCTCCTCCTCGCTCCTATCAGGCACCCACATGGAGTCAGTGACCTCATCATCCCCTCCCTCCTCATCACTGGAGCAAACCTGGCAGTATGCTGCAGCTGGGGGAACATGACTGCCATATTGGTGTCCTTCTTGAGCACCCCCTCTCTCTGTGCTCAAGTTACTGCCTTCCTCTAGCTGGGTGTCATCATCGGAGCCTTCAAAACGCTGAGCATCCTCCTGCAGCATGTGGTCAAACAGTTCGGGGGACTCCTCAGGAGGACATGGTGGGGCTAGGGAAGGAGTGACTGATGCCATGGAGCAGAGGGAAGAGGCCACGTTGACAGCTTCTTTGCCAAAGTACCCTGAGCCTGGATGAGAGAGGATGAGGAGGATGAGGACAGCTTGGTCATCCACTTTACCAAGTCTTCAGCATGTTGCGGCTCAACAAGGCCAGCTGCCGATGAGGATACACCATGTTCACGACCAGCACTATTGCCTCTTCACGCAGAGCCTTCTTGCCCTCTTTTATCAGCTCATGACTGTCTGTCTCTCCTTGTTGTCCTTCCAGACATACTAATGGCCTGCAGGGAGATGTAGCTGCACAAAGCTGAGATATATATATATATATATATATATATATATATATATATATATATATATATATATATATATATATATATGTGATTATACTGCAGCTAGCAGATTTAACTGCCTGCCTCAAGTGAAAATACTTGCAGATCCCTGCCTGTAGTATTAGTATGGGAACACCAGCAATTGTACTCAGGTAGGTTTAGGTGCACACTGTGCAGAGGACACAGTAAACTATGTGAAAATACTTGCAGATCCCTGCCTGTGGTATTAGTATGAGAACACCATCAATTGTAGTCAGGTAGCTTTAGGTGCACACTGTGCAAAGACACAGTACACTGCCTGTGGTCCATATACATGTTTGTTTGTCATTTGTTGTGTACGGGGGAAAAAAATACCTTTAAAAAAAATACAGCCACTGTACCCATCATATGCAGTTTTGGCTGTCACTTCACCAACACCCCCACCGTGGCGGTCCAGTGGCACTTAACGCTCATGTGGCTGAGCTCTTCTCCTCTCCTGGAGTGATGGGGCTCTCCTCCTCCTCTTCTGCAGTGGCAGGAAGTGGTGGCTTTGATGTCCGCTCAACTCCTCAGGCTTCCTCCGCCATGCTTCTACTTCCACCAAAGCGTTGGCCTAATACTTTGGCCAATTGGGAGACTCCTGATTGGCAGGGAGAAACGTTAGTGTGAAAATAGTGAACATTTATTTGCTATGTCACACAACAGGGTGGGATCGGGTTGCAGTGCTCTGTGCCCCAAGCTCACCTTATTTTGAAGCCTATTAGAGCCTCTGGCTCTAATCACATGCTTCAAAATGCACACCCCCCACCTATCCCTGCTATAGTATTTCATGTGTCCGGCATCCTGAAAGGATAACAATGCGTAAGCTTGTTATCAATGAAACCTGGTGGGAGACACAGTTTAAGCTGATACACAGGGCTTGTATACTAGCCTACATAGACTCAACCAACTCTCTCTCAGCAGTTTGTCCTGGATGTAGTATGAGCTGCTCGACCCTCTTTCATTGCCACTGGAGCTGTGTGGCTGTGAGCTCTTTTGAGATTAAATCCTAGGTTATGTCCAGAGCATCACCTTTATCACACTGTGGAACCCATGCTTTACCACTTCATTTATGTTCCTCAAAATGCTCATTATCTTTGCCAGTTTTCTATATGCCCAAATGAATTCATCTATGTATGTATGTCTGTTGATGACCCATACGGCTATACTCAATTTGTGGGTTTAACCTTCTCTTTTGCTTATGAAACAGGAACACTGCTCTACTTGAAAAAAAACTGGACAGTATGGTCCAAAATTACAGCTCCACAAAATATTTTTTGTGAGTTGGAAATCCTTTATTGAGCACTCTTCCACTTTTTTAGATATTCCAACATATGGTCTCATTTCAATTCACGCAATAGTATTCCAAGGCCAATATTCCTAACTTTCTGAGAAAACTGAAGCACCCACCTACAGAAGACCCTGTTGGCATCTGTATGTTCTCTTTTTCTTATCGTCTATGGTTTGCAGGTCCTTGGCTTAGAGTTGTCTGTAGCATATGGTCAGCCACTGCACTGACCTTTGGTACAGATCTGAAGGTCAAGTATAATCCACATTTTTCAGCCTGAATATTGTTTTGATGTTGCAGACACTTGTCACTGCACTCTTACGCAGCAAGGTGGGGTTGTGTTGTCCAAATCATGTATTTTGTGTTTAATGTCCAGATGGAGTACTTCCTTCAAGGTCATTCTAATTTTCTTGTGTAAGGGGGGAACTAATGCGCAAAACCAATCTAACTGTAAATGTTTAAAAAAATATATCAGCTAAAATGTATAAAAGCAGCAGCCACTACTAAAATAGTGCTCACGCACCAAAAGACATATGTAAAAGGGGGGTAAATAGAGGCGCTTGCCAGTTAAAATAAATACTAAAATGCCAAATATCGCACAGCAACGTATGGATAGTGATCATTGAATCCAATATATATGTTTCCCTCCTTTTTTCCAATACCTTCAAAGCATCTACATTGAGATGAGCAAGGTGGAAATAGTGAAAATTAATAATACAAAAATAAAGACTAAAAATAATAATTGATAGTCAATACATTAATACCAATCCAATAGTGTCACAAAACAGTGATAACGTGAGTGATAATTCCGTAAGAAAATCCAAAAAGCACACAGTGTAAAATCTGGGTGATGAATAATGTTAAAAAGTAAGCATCAATAATTGTGAATGAATAACGTTCAAGTAAAAAAATATATATGCATAAAAAATATGAATAAAAAATTATAAAAATATATGTGATAATATAATTAATAATTTCAAGTTATTAGAGTGTTCCAAGTCAATCTCAACTTATGGTAAAAAGTTCCAAAGAAAGGTGCAAAAAGACTTATAATAAAGTGCGAGTCCAAACTCTTCCAAAAAAGTGCAAATAGTGTTTTAAAGCAAATAAATAAGTGCTGCAATCCACCGCACGATAATCCAGTGTAGTTAGTGCAGACCCAAACGTGAAGATAATTCCAGCCTCTCACCTCAGAACAGGTTAAACCAGCCTGTTAGATGTAATTATGGATTTCAGCAATGTACACTCTTAATCAAAGGAAGCTATGGGTCACTCCAAAACGTCCACCAAAGGGTAAACTCCAGACCACTCACATGAAAGTAAATGCAAGCTGCAGACAATGTATCTTCTGGCCATTCTGCTGCTTCTATACCGGCTAATTTTCTTGCCGTATGTTCAGCAACCAGATGTAGCTGGCTGTTATCATTGTTCTGTACTTGTCTGTATGTTTATTATATTTCAATAACAATTTCTTTAAAAAAAATATATATCTTATCTATGTGTAAAAAAAAAAAAAAAAATTTCATTCCGCGATTTTCAAAAAACATGTGGCAAAAAAATAGGCCCTCAAAAGACTCACTATGCCTCTTAGAAAATACCTTGTAGTTTTCGCTTTCCAAAATGTGGTCATTTTATAGGTAGTTCCACTGTACCAGTGCTCCAGGGTAAATGTGATAGGTAGCCTGGAAAGTATATGCGTAAATCTCTAGAAAGTCCAATGGTGCTCCTTGGATTTTGGGATCCTCTGTGAAGATAGCCTGGAAAAAAGTCTCACATGTGAAATCCCCTTACTCAAGAGGAGTAGCAGAATTTGTTTTGGGTGCAATTCTAAATATGCCTATGATATGTGTATTTTAGAACATTTTAAAATGTGTGTAAACAAATACAATTTTTATTTTTGGTCCACATTTTCCAAAAACTTGTGGCAACAAAATGAAGACTTGAACAGACTTATGATGAATCTTAGAAAATACCTTGGTGTGTTTGCTTTTCAAAATAGCGTCATTTTATGGGCCTTTCCATTATCCTGGTGCTCCAGGGTCTCCAAAAATGTGATAGAAACTCAGGAAATTAGCTGCATCATTTCTACTCCTTGAAAGCCCAAAGGTGCTCCTTGGATGTTGCGTCCTATGAATTTAGGCTTTAAAAAAGACTTCACACTTGTGGTATCCATATACTCAAGAGGCATAGTATAATGTGTTTTGGTCTGTAATTATAAGTATGCCTTTGCTGTGAATGGGTTGTACATAACGTGAGTACCATCTGATGCTGCTATTTCTGTCCACTGATTTGATTTGATTGTATGCAATTGATTAATTGTAGTATCCACCCTTAAATGACAAGTGGAGTGTTTTATATATGTCTTGTCTTTCATTTGTAAAAATATGCTGTGATCAAGGCTTTGTGCCAAAATGTGTAAGCTATTTTTTACCCACCTATATGTAGCAATAAAGACTGTATTTTGGGGATTCTGTATTTGCCGTAAGTCTTCTTTTAAATACTTGTTAAAATGACAACTTTGCGGGGGAAAAAATATTAAATTTCTTAATTTTACAAAATATTGTGACAAAAAAACTTCATAAAAATTCACCATGCATTTTAATAAACACCTTGGACTGTCTACGTTCAAAAAAGGGGTAATTTGGGGGTATTGCCCTGGCACTTTAGGGCCTCAAAAATTAGCAGCAGTCAGTACATCAGGATTAATCAATTTTAAAATGTATATTATAGTTTGTAGACGTTAACTTTCACACAGGCTAAAGAATATACACTGATTCAGATACATTTTTAAAGGAGAAAGGAGACGTTGCTGGATCTGGCGGCAAAGGAGGCACACTCTACACGGTCTCTGGCGAGCTCTTGGGCAGAAAGGGCAGGAGCATCGGTAGAACAGATCTGCAGAGCAGCTATGTAAAGAAGCAAGAACACTTTCCTGAGGCACTACAGGGTGGAACTGCTGTGACCTCAGCATTTGGCGTTCGGTAGAAAGGTTCTACAGGCTGTTGTCCCGCCCTAAGGTGGGACCAGTTATCTCTCAGGGTGCCATTAGGGAAGACTTCCCAGAAACACTGTTACCATTTGGGGTATAATTGGTGGCTTTCTGGGAGTCGACTGATCGTACCTATTCCCATTGGATTTGGATTCTACCGATCGATTGGAGTGCTGCAGATTCTTTTGACAGGCCTGGTATACACTTGCCTCTGAGTAAGCGGTTTATTCAGACGTGTTTACTTTGAGTCTCATCCTCTCAATATTCCATCATCACCTTAGTTGGCTACCACAGTCTTTCCGATTTTGAGTTTTGGGACTTTCCATTTATTATTTTTTACACTGGATGTGATTATATTTTCACCAATATTCACACATTTCTCTCACTAGTTTCTTATGGACTCTTAATCATCTTTTATTATTTATGATCATACTTTCAAAAATCATTTCATGGTGACATGTTATATAATTGGTATATGCACTTTGTCACATGACGGACTGATCACAATATTGGTTCTTCACTCTGTAGCACAGCTTTCACTTTCTTCTTTATTCATGTTTATGTTTATCGCATGATAGAGCTGCTGCTGTTTTTTTATCCACTCAAATACATTTTTACCTAAGGAATGCAGCATAATACATGTTAGCCTGAATGTATAAAGAAAGATAATTTATTTGCAAAATTTTAGAATAGAAAATAAGAAAACATTTTCAGTATTTCTTCCCTTATATAGCAAAACATAAAAACCCCAGTGGTGATTAACCAGTTCCCGACCCCCGCATGTACATATACGTCCACAATATGGCACGTACAGGCACATGGGCGTACATGTACGTCCTTGCCTATTAGCGGGTGGGGGGTCCGATCGGGACCCCCCCCCGCTACATGCGGAGGTTGGGTCCACTCGGGGAGCGATCCGGGACCACGGCGCGGCTATTTGTTTATAGCCGCTCCGTCGCGATCGCTCCCCGGAGCTGAAGAACGGGGAGAGCCGTGTGTAAACACGGCTTCCCCGTGCTTCACTATGGCGGCGCATCGATCCCGTCATTCCCTTTATAGGGAAGACACGATCAATGACGTCATTCCTACAGCCACACCCCCCTACAGTTGTAAACACATACTAGGTGCACCCTAACTCCTACAGCGCCACCTGTGGTTAACTCCCAAACTGCAACTGTCATTTTCACAATAAAGAATGCATTTTTTGCTGTGAAAATGACAATGGTCCCAAAAATGTGTCAAAATTGTCCGAAGTGTCCGCCATAATGTCGCAGTCACGAAAAAAATTGCTGATCGCCGCCATTAATAGTAAAAAAAAAAAAAAAATAAGAAAAATGCAATAAAACTATCCCCTATTTTGTAAACGCTATAAATTTTGCGCAAACCAATCGATAAACGCTTATTGCGATTTTTTTTACTAAAAATAGGTAGAAGAATACGTATCGGCCTAAACTGAGGAAAAAAAATGTTTTTATATATGTTTTTGGGGGATATTTATTACAGCAAAAAGTAAAAAATATTGCATTTTTTTCAAAATTGTCGCTCTATTTTTGTTTATAGCGCAAAAACTAAAAACCGCAGATGTGATCAAATACCACCAAAAGAAAGCTCTATTTGTGGGGGGAAAAAGGACTCCAATTTTGTTTGGGAGCCACGTCGCACGACCGCGCAATTGTCTGTTAAAGCGACGCAGTCCCGAACTGTAAAAACACCTTGGGTCTTTAGGCTGCATATTGGTCCGGGGCTTAACTGGTTAAATACTCACCAAAAAAATCATAAAAAAAAACAATAAAAATGTCATTTGGGTACAGTATTGCATGACTGAGTAATTGTCATTCAAAGTTTGACAGCAGAAAGAAGGTGAAAATGTCCAGTATTGAGGTGGTAAGGAAGGCATTTTTGTTGGTCCATGTTGATCAGTTGCATCATCAATTACAACCTCGGACTCTTGGAAATTTGTTTGGCGTTCTCACTGAATGTATACAGTATATGTAGATTTGCAACTCTGGGTCATTTCCCTGTTCCTGAAGGGAGACCACATTTTGGGGAGTTCTGTGAAACTGGAGCCAGTGTGGCCAGCAACAATTTCAGTGACCTTTGGAAAATCTGAATCCAGTGCCCCTATCATTCTTGTGTTTGATCTTGAGGTGTTCTGGTTGTGCTGTGTGTTCTTGACAATACGCCTTACTTCATAAAAGTATTTGCATGTAAATTACATGGCAAGGGCAGCAGCACAATTCATTTATTGTAGAAGGTGTATGGAAAAATGCATAGGGGTTGATTGACAAAGACAATTAGCAAAGTAAAGGTTCATCTAGCTTAATGAACAAAGTACAGCTTCCCTCACTATGAATACCCAGTCATATGCAAGGGAATATAAATAATATAATTCTGCCTGTACATGATTGGATTGAGTGAACACAGATTCAACTTATTTACTTAACTACAGTGAGTGAACATGTTTAGCATGATCATAATTTGTGGTGCCATCATTAGGACATATTGTTTGGGTTTAGTGTAACATATGAGTGCAGTGACCTGATCCGTAGACACTATTATTCCTATAATCTCATAAATATTTTTCCATGCAGAGCATGTTTAGGAGCATTCCAGGTCTTTTATGATACTTTAACAATAGCCTTGTTAAAGCTGTCATAGACTTTGAAGATGTTATCTTTTTGGAGTGCCAAAAAACATGACAAGATATATTATTGAGCTGTCATAGGTAGTAAATATGCAAAATTCTCACAAAGTCAGAAGACAACACATCTTTAATAAATATTTTCTTATGTTTAATATTTATTTTATATTAGTCTTCTTTTATAAACAGCATTCTGTGTTTCACATTTCATGGTGTAGAGAATTATTTGCCTGGAAAATTTAGACTTCCAACATGGAACTATCTGTATAAAAAAAAAACAATTCTGTGTTGAGTAATGCTGTTTGCCTTTAAGGAATTTTGTTTGTTAGTGTTCCCTGATCTCTAGTTGTTGTTTTACTAGTTTTAAGGGAGACACTGTGACCCTGAGGATAATATGGAATGGAAACATAGTTCCTACATGAAGATGCTCAGAGAGAGCCAATAATGACCCCACTACACACGCTGCATGGTTTCAATTACAGCTTTATACGAGTAGCCAGCATGGGGCCAGAAAGGAACAATTGCAACAATCCAAATGGTTCTCTACTTCATGGTTCAAATACATCAGAATTTGTTTTTGTCTTTCCTATTAATGTTTATTTTATTTCTCCTTTGTCTTTTATTTGAAGAAAGGCATTTTAGCATTTGAATACAGGGGGAAAAAAACACTTTAAAGCCAGTTCTGTAATAACTTGACATTTCCAGTCTTAAACCATATTAAAATTCATTTTCTCTTCTGTAATCGAAAATAAAGTTGAAGTTGTTTAGGAAAGTGGAATAATTCACTCCTTTGAAAAACAAAGGACAAACTCAAGGAGACAAAATAGCATTTTGTTCTTTTGATAAGGCATATAAAAGTTAGATGAAAGGTATAAACCAGGGGGAAAAGCTTAATGACTGAATCAGCTTTACATTTGAAAAAAATACCCAGGTCTTTGAAGAAAACACATTAGACCATCTCATAGCCTGTATGCATTAAATATACAGCATGTGCCAATGTCTGGTGATCATGATCAGGGTTAAACTGAGTGCATGTAACATTTTGGGATTTCAAATATTAAAAGATAGACATTTATCAATTGATATGTTATTTATCAGATTGTCATTGTCAGGGATTGATAATGCAGCTTTGTGTATTATTGTGTCTGATGTAACTTAACGTTTTTTTCAGATAATTAGACAGCACATAATGCAGAGGCACCATGTCTCAAACTTGTACAAATTTATGTTTGGTTGTAATTATTTAATTGCAGTAATGCATAAAATGTTAAGATAGAAACAAATGTGCAATATACACAGTATGATGTAATGTAATACTACTATATTTCTTATATATATATATATATTTACAGTGCCTTGAAAAATGATTCATACTCCTTGAAAGTTTCCACATTTTGTCATGTATTTTATTGGGATTTTATGTGATAGACCAACACAAGTGCTACATAATTGTGAAGTGGAAAAAAATCAATTTAATGGTTTTCATAATTATTTTTTACAATTAAATATGTGAAAAGTATGGCATGCATTTGTATTCAGTCACCTTTACTCTGATATCCCTAACTAAAATCCATTGGAACCAATTGCCTTTAGAAGTTACCTAATTAGTAAATAGGGCCCCCCTGTGTGTAATTTAATCTCAGTATAAATATGACTGTTCTGTGAAGCCCTCAGAGGTCTGTTAGAGAACCTTAGTGAACAAACAGTATAATAAAGGCCAAGGAACACACCAGACAGGTCAGGGATAAAGTTGTGGAGAAGTTTAGGTTTAGGTTTAGGTTATAAAACAATATCACACGCTTTAAACTTCTCGCGGAGCACTGTTCAATCCATCATCAGAAAGTAGAAAGAGCATAGCATAACTGCCAACCCACAAAGACATGGCCGTCCACCAAAACTGACAGGCCAGGCAAGGAGAGCAGTAATTAGAGAAGCAGCCAAGAGGCCCAAGTTAACTCGATAGAAAAAAAATGATCGTCTGTGTGGCAGTCCATCGGTCAAAAATCCACGCATGCTCAGAATCAAGTTGACGCATGCTCGGAAGCATTGAACTTCATTTTTCTCAGCACGTCATAGTGTTTTACATCACCGCGTTTGGACACGGTCTGATTTTTGACCGATGGTGTGTAGGCAAGAGTGGTGAAAGTCAGCTTCATAGGATATCCGATGAAAAAATCCATCTGATTAGATTACATCAGATATCCGATCGTGTGTACAGGGCGATAGAGTCTGCAAAAGACTTGAGACTGGGGTGGAGCTTCACTTTCCAGCAGGACAATGATCCTAAACATACAGCCAGAGCTACAATGGAATCTGTGGCAAGACTTGAAAATTGCTGTTCACAGACACTCTACATCCAATCTGACAGAGTTTGAGCTATTTTGCAAAAAAAATAATAGGCAAACATTTCACTCTATGGGGTAGATCCACAGACAACGGTGCATTATTGCGCCAGGCGTAGCGTATCAAAGATACACTACGCCGCTGTAACTTACTTTTTTTTGGTTTGAAGCCTCAACGAATTCGCGCCGTAAGTTACGGCGGCGTAGAGTATCTGTTGCGGCGTAAGGGCGCGGAATTAAAATGGAAGTGATGGGGGCGTGTTTTATGTAAATACGTCGTGACCCGACGTAAACAACGTTTTTTTTACACTGCGCATGCGCCGTCCGTGGGGGTATCCCAGTGCGCATGCTCGAAATTAACCTGGAACAAGCCAATGCTTACAACGGTGACGTCATTCTACGCAAATTCCTATTCGCGAACGACTTACGCAAACGACGTAAAAAATTCAAAATTGGCCATACTTAACATTGAGTACGCCTCAGAACAGAAGCTTTAACTATACACCGGAAAAAGCCAAACGCAAACGACGTTAAAAAATGCGCCGGGCCGACGTACGTTTGTGGATCGCCGTAACTAGCTAATTTGCATACCCAACGCGGATTTCGACAGGAACGCCACCTAGCGGCCGCCGAAAAATTGCAGCTTAGATCCGACGCGTACTAAGACGTACGCCTGTCGGATCGATCCCAGATGCCGTCGTATCTTGTTTTGAGGATTCAAAACAAAGATACGACGCGGGAAATTTAAAATTACGCCGGCGTATCAGTAGTTACTGGTAGAGACATACTCAAAAACACTTGCAGCTGTAATAGCAGGAAAAGGTGTTTTTTGACTCAGTGGGACTGAATACAAATGCACGTCACACTTTTCACATATTTAATTGTAAAAAAAAATTGAAAAGCATTTATAATTTTCCTTCCACTTCACAATTATGTGCCACTTTTTTTCAAGGCACTGTATTTATATTTACCAAATCTACAAAAGGGCTATTCAGTAACAACTACATTGAAGTTAAACAAAATCTCATTATTGAAACAGCAACGTTTTCCAAATACAAATGTTCCTAGTCTGGTCGGCTAGCTAACAGCCGATACTCCCTAGATTGCTATATATATTTTGCACAATACCTATACCACTCACAAATTCCTACATCAAATCTCTTCAATCCATTATACAAAAGTACGTATGGCAGGACAAAAAAACATGATGCTGTCACACACAGATTATTAAACACAGACTAAAAAGGGGAATGGGATATATTGACTTAAGAGATTATTACCTAGCCACCATACTGTCCCAACTGAAAGATTGGGTAGACACACACCCATCCACACTATGAGGAAACATCAAAAGCACCATGACACCATGTACAACTTTAACTACTTGGCACCCAGAGGACGTCATATGACGTCCTGGGCTTTGTGGTACTTTGAGGGGCTATATCTGAAAGATGCCTGAAGCTACAGGCATCATTCAGATATCGGCATTTTCAGCCGGCAATTTCCTACACCATAGGAATGATCATAGCGGCTGTTCAACCGCTTGATCATTCCTACGGGCGGCGAAAGGGGACGCCCCCCCCCCTCCTGTGGCCCTCCGGTGCTTCTACCGACTCACCTGTGCGATCGGTGAGTCGGTGACAGGAACCGATGTCCCCCGGATGCAGATCATAGACATCTTCGCGGATCAGATGGTCGCTGAAGTCTCTATGATCGTCGGAGGCCGGGCGCGATGTTATGACGTCACGCCCGGCCTCTGCATTTTTTAAAGTGTCAAAATATTAAAAAAGAAGTAAAATTAACAATAATATTTTTTTTTTTAAAGTGCCCCTGTCCCCATGAGCTAGCACGCAGAAGCGAACACATAAGTGAGACCCGCCCACATATGAAAATGGTGTTCAAACCACACATGTGAGGTGTCGCTGTGAACGTAAGAGTGAGTGCAATAATTCTAGTCCTAGACCTCCTCTGTAACTCAAAACATGTAACCAGAAAAATCTTTAAAGCGTCGCCTATGGAGATTTTTAAGTACCGCATTTTTGGCGTCATTCCACGAGTGTGTGCAATTTTGAAGCATGACATGTTAGGTATCTATTTACTCGGCGTAACTTCATCTTTCACATTATAGAAAAAAATAGGCTTACTTTACTGTTTTTTTTTTTTTTTTAAACGCGTTTGAAAAATTGCTACGCAAATACTGTGCGAGATAAAATGTTGCAATGACCGCCATTGTATTCTCTAATGTCTCTGATAAAAAAAAATATGAAGGCTTGGATTCACGTACAGCGGCGCATAGTTATGCCGGAGTAGCGTATCGAATATACGATACGCCGACGTAGCGCAGAGCGGCAAGCACAGTATTCACAAAGCACTCATTGCACCGGCGTAACGTAAATTCGTAGGTGTAAGCCGGCCTAATTCAAAGTAGGTGGAAGTGGGCATGATCCATTTAAATGAAGCGTGACCCCATGCAAATGATGGCCCAAACGGCGCATGCGCCGTTCCGTGGACGCAACCCAGTGCACATGCTCAGAATCACGTCGGAAATACTCCCTAAGATATGTTGAATCACTGCCTACAACTTGAACGTAACCTACGCCCATCATTATTCACGTACTACAACAAGAGTTGAGCGGACACCTGGATGTTAGGGTTCGGCCGAACTTCGGAAAAAAGTCTGGGTTCAGGAACCCGAACTTGACCCGAACCCAAACCTCATTGAAGTCAATGGGGACCCACATTTTTGACTACTAAAATGACTCTAAAAAAAGAAGGGAAAGAGCTAGAGGGCTGCAAATGGCAGCAACATGTTGGTAAGAGCATGGCAAGTACTCTGCAATCAAATGTGGATAGGGAAATAACTTAAAATAACATAAAAAAATATATAAATCTTAACCTAGGAGGACGAGGTCCATATGGAGTAGGAGGTTGAGGGTTAGGGTTGGCTAGAGGGCTAGAGGGCTGTAAATAGCAGCAAAATGTCGGTAAGAGCATGGAAAGTACTGGATCTGAAAATAAATGTGGATCGGGAAATAATTTAAAATAACATAAAAAATAAAAATAAAAATAACTTTAAAAAATAAATAATAATCTTGACCTAGGAGGACGAGGTCCATATGGAGTAGGAGGTTGAAGTGGCGGTGAATGCGGCTGTGTAGGTAGAAGCGGCGGGGGAGGAGGACAAGATAGCCAACACAGCAGGTTTTGGTTTTTAATTGATTTATTTTTTAAATTAGCGTACACCTCAAAAGAGTGAGAAAGATCTAGGGTTGCCACCTCATCCCTTTAAACCCGAACACATAGTAATTACACAGGTTCTGGGGCTAATTTAATGTCGATAAGGCACCAAGTGAGTTTAATTAACATCACCTTAATCAGCCAGAGAACTTGTGTAATTAATATGTTTTCGCTTTTAAAGGGATGAGGTGGCAACCCTAGAAAGATCAGAAGAAAAAGAATGGCTGGGTAAGGCTGGCCCGGTGTCTATTCTGCACAAGGTACAGACAAGTCCTGTGGGATCCATGCCTGGTTCATTTTAATGAACGTGAGCTTGTCCACATTGGCTCTGGACAGGCGCCAACTCTGAGCTTTCAGCACAAGACTGGTTGGGAGACAATGTGAAGGAACTGAGGGCACTGTCAGCAACCCAATCTACTACCTAATGTAAACACACTAATGGCGCACGCTGAAATTAGAACATATAACACATTTCAAGTGAAAAAGTCCTTTGAGCAACAAGCTCTGAAGTGAGATAACAGTCTGTAGAATCTGGGCAGCCTTGTATGGGGAGCTGAAGCCGAATTCCAAACATGTAATGGAGAAAAACAACAAGAACAGGCGCCACTTAGAAAAGACTGTAAACTTTAATGTATAGACAGCATCAAAGTTCTCACATAGAAGTTACTGTATTTAGGCATATGGATGGGGTCCAAAGGACAGTCAGTCTCTCAGCCATGTTTGTGAAGTCCCCTTGTAGCAGCTGCTGTATGTTGCAAAGATGCGCGTGTGCTGCACAGATGAACGCAGATGCCTGTTTTCCACGCAGGAGGTTCCCAATGTGAACTGTGGGGCAGCTGGATGGAGGGCTGGAGCGCACGCTGGGACGCAACGGCGTGAGGGGGGATGACGTCACAGGACCTGAATGCAACGCGTTTCAGTGCCAGCGCTGTGAGTTCTGGGGGATCACAGTGCGCACCTTTCTCAAGCTAATGGGAAAGGCTGTTGATAGCCTGCTTATGTATGCCTATGCGGTGTTGCCACCTAGTGGAGAAAAAGTGCAAATGACCTCAACAAAAATGAGGAATTATACACTGGAACTGGCAAATTTTTGAGAATAACAAAGAACTAATGGGGTGTGCACTCAGATACTGAATAGAATCTCATAAAAATACATTAGAGGACCCATAAAAAAATGTATAAATGGATAATAAAGAGAGCTTTTGGCAGATACAAAATTATTATACAGCACTGTTTTTAAATTAAAAAAATTATGTATACAAAGCGGGAAGGAAAAAATAATAATAGAATAAATGAATAATTAAATGACAAGGAGAGGGGGTGGGGAGAAGGACTGGGGTAGAGTAAAAACATATTAGAAGTAATGTGCATCATAATGTATAGAATTACACCAATATTATATATATATATACACACACGTGGACACCCAGAGACACGCTGGTCTCTATATGTGGGGAGGAATATGTGTCTTACAATATAAAAGATAAATATTCATATTTTTAATAATTAAACAGGAGAATCAGATGACAAGGGAAGGGAAAAAGAAGGGGGGCAAGATATAAGTAGGAGAAAAAAAATATATATATATATATATATATATATATATATATATATATATATATATATATATATATATATATATATATATATATATATATATATATATATATTATACACATATTATGGTTATATGTATACACATACATGGGTATATATACACATACACACACAAAAGAAAGGGCTAGTAGCGTTAAAATACACATACAGGTGAATTATAATATAGTGGATACTGCCAGCTCCTCGTTAATACCTCCAGGTTTAAGGGTGTCTAAGGAATATATCCAATACGTTTCCCTCTCACAGAGTCGATGGAACCTTTCAGCTTCCGAAAGCTTGTTTGAAATTTGTTCGATAACCCAAACTTTTAGGCCTTTGGTGGATTTATTGTGACATTCAACAAAATGGCGGGGTACACTGTGTTTGTCACATCCTCCTTCTATTTTCCTTCTATGCTCACCAAAACGTTGGCGAAGTGGTCGAATGGTGCGACCAACATTGAGGAGCTGGCAGTGACAAGTCAGTGCATACACTACAAAGTCTGAACCACAATTGTACTGTAGAAGTTACTACTCATGTATGTTTTTCCTTTTGTTGTAAATTCTATTTTGACCATGATTTACAAAGGAACATGTTTTGCACGCAGTTTTTTTGCATTGAAACATGCCTTTCAACGGTATAATGGGAACAAATTCTGAAAAAGGTAAGGTTTTTAGCTTGCTGGGTGTGATTTTGTTTTTTAGATTGGTAGCTCGTCTGTAAGTGGTTCTGGGAGTGTGAGGTAATATTGGTTGTAAATGGGGGTCCTCTAGAAGGATCGGCAAATGTTTTTTCAGGA
The DNA here is from genome assembly GCF_905171775.1 of Rana temporaria. Taxonomy (NCBI): domain Eukaryota; kingdom Metazoa; phylum Chordata; class Amphibia; order Anura; family Ranidae; genus Rana; species Rana temporaria. The sequence goes on from NC_053491.1 coordinate 274,545,642, forward strand.
TTCCTTCCATTTTTTTTAAATCCGTGTGAAACTTCGTAATGAACCGTATGGATTGATCAAAAGGCTTCTTTTGTGGTTTAGTGTTTTTCTCTGGCTCAAGATAATACTTGAAAGCTTCATTGACCAGAGAGGCCGGATAATCTTTCTCAAAAAGTTTTTGTTTAAGGATCTCACTCTGTTTGATGTAATTATTTGTTTGGGTTCAATTTCGCCTTAGACGGCAAAATTGACCTCTTGGAATATTGTTGGTCCATTTTTTGTAGTGACAGCTATTGTAATGAAGGAGAGAGTTACCAGCAGTTGGTTTGAAATTATTTTTTGCCTCAATGTTGCTATTGAAATGGTAGAGATCCAAGTCCAGGAAGGTAAGACTTTCAGGGTCCTGGACGTGGGTAAAGACCAAGCCATAAGTATTACTGTTGCAATGGTCAACAAAAGCATCAACGACATCGACATCACCATCACAGATGATGATGATGTCGTCGATGTACCTACCATAATAGACTAAGTGTTTCTGGAACGGGTTATTAGACCAAATGTGTCTGTGTTCCCACAGGCCCATTGTCAGATTTACATAAGAGGGAGCAAAATTAGCGCCCATAGCCGTACCCTGGGTTTGTAAGTAAAACTGCTGGTCAAAGGAAAAATAATTGTGGGTCAAACAAAATTTGGTACAATCTAATATAAATTCAGCTTGGGAATTGCTCATGTATGGGTTGTCCGTCAGAAAATGATGAATGGCTGCGAGGCCAAAGTCATGGGGGATCGAGGTATACAAGGAAGACACGTCCAATGATACCCAAACATAACTGTTTTCCCATTTATATGGCTTAATTAACTCCAAAAGGTGTGTCCCATCCCTAATATAGGATCGTAGACCTTGGGCTAATGGTTGTAGATGACAGTCGATGTACTTTGATAAACCTGAAGTTACACTGTCCATGGCGGTTATGATCGGTCTACCAGGGGGATGTGTTGTACTTTTGTGAATTTTAGGTATATGGTAAAAATAAGGCGTGTTGTAATATTCTTTAGACAGGAAGGAAGCTTCCTTTTTGGAAATAACATTATCTTTTACAGTTGATGTAACTAATGTCTCTATGGCTATTTTATAGTTAGGGAGGGGGTCTGAGGTCAGTTTAATGTATGTAGAGTTGTCACTTAATAGACGTTCAGCTTCCGACACATAGTCATGTCGATCTTTAATGACGATTCTACCGCCTTTGTCCGCAGTTTTTATTATTATATCATCATTTTTAGTAAGAGACAATAGGGCAGCATTCTCGCATGGCATGAGACGTCCCAACTCAGACTGATGGGAATTGATGCTGGTGCACATCTTTTTTAAATCAGAAAATACCATATTATAAAATGTGGTCCCTTAGAATGGTAAGGGTAAAAAACAGATTTTGGTTTCAGCGGGGTGTTGATTATAGGGGGGGTGTATGGAGATGCTGAGTGAACAGTTCAAGCGTTGTGTGGGATTCATCTTGATACAATAGTTCCTGTGTGGAAAACAGGCATCTGCGTTCATCTATGCAGCACACGCGCATCTTTGCAACATACAGCAGCTGCTACAAGGGGACTTCACAAACACGGCTGAGGCCCCGTACACACGGCCGAGGAACTCGACGTGCCAAACATGTCAAGTTCCTCGTCGAGTTCAGGGATGAAGCCGCCGAGGAGCTCGGCGGGCCGCCTTCTCCCATAGAACAACGAGAAAATAGAGAACATGTTCTCTATTTTCTCGACGAGTTCCTCGGCGGCTCCATCGGGCCAAAAGTGTACAGACGACAGAGTTTCTCGGCAGAATCAGGCTCTGACCGAGTTTCTCGCCGAATTCTGCCGAGAAACTCTGTCGTGTGTACGAGGCCTGAGAGACTTACTGTCCTTTGGACCCCATCCATATGCCTAAATACAGTAACTTCTATGTGATTACTTTGATGCTGTCTATACATTAAAGTTTACAGTCTTTTCTAAGTGGCGCCTGTTCTTGTTGTTTTTCTCTACCCAATCTACTACCGCCTGTTCTGCTCCTGGCCTCAACATTCGTAGAGCCGGATTGGGCCCGACCAAATACTGCTGCAGGCTCTGTCGCCTACTTGCACCTGAGAAAGGTGTTTCACTTGTGCATGTAGCGTGTAGGTGTTTTTTGAATAGAACAATAGAAGAACACTAGCTTAAGTGTTTATCTCACACCTACAGATATGCAGGAAATGCACCCAAAAAAAAATATTTGACCAAAATAATATTTTTTTTGAATAGCACAATAGAAAACAGTATGTAAAATGTGTATCTCACACGTACAGATATGCAGGCAAGACTGCAAACACTGGAGGAAAAACTGTAAAATATATTTTTTTGCCCTAAATGGGTGTTTTTTGAATAGAACAATAGAAGAACACTAGCTAAAGTGTTTATCTCACACCTACAGATATGGAGGAAACACTGCAAACACTGGAGGAAACACTGCACATTTTGTTATTTGTTCCCTAAATGGATGTTTTTTGAATAGCACAATAGAAGAAAAGTATATAAAGGGTGTATCTGAAAGGGGACAGATGCAGTGCTGGTGTAATATGCAGAGTATCTCCTATATAATTTTCTCCCTATAGCAACAAGCAGGAACCTTGCCCTAAACTATGTAATGCACAGTATCTCACAGGGGACAGATGTAGTGCTGGTGTAGATTTCTGAAGCAGGATAGTCCTATCTCAATCTCTCCCTCAGATCAGCAGCAGCCTTTCCCTACCCTAGCTAAAGCAGAGTGACAAGCTGTGCTGTGTGCCTCTAGCTTATATAGAGGCAGGGTCACATGCTGGGTCACATGCTGCACTGGCCAATCACAGCCATGCCATTAGTAGGCATGGCTGTTACATAGTTAGTCAGGTTGAAAAAAGACACAAGTCCATCCAGTTCAACCACAAGAAATAAACAAACAAAATTAAAAACAGGCTGTGATGGCTTCTTAGTCACAGTAGTAAAACAAATGGCGATTGGCTGCTGTGCAGCGAGCCGTTACATAGCCGAACTCCGAACCCAAACTTTAAGCAAATTATTTGGGTTCGGGTCCAAAAAAAAATAAAAATTTGGTACGAACCCGAACTTTACAGTTCTGGTTAGCTAAACCCTAACTACTACGTAAACGATGTAAAATACGATGGCTGTTCCCTGGTCCATACCTTTGCATGAGTTGCGCCTCATAGATGGAGAATAACTATACGCCAGACGCAAGCCTTACATAAACTGTGTATATTAATGCACCGGGCGCAAGTACGTTTGTGAATCTGCGTATCTCACTCATTTGCATATTCGAATCGTAAATCAATGGGAGCGCCCCTTGCGGCCAGCGTAAATATGAGCCCACGATACGACGGCGTAGGAAACTTACGTCGGTCGTAGGAAGCCTATTTTCAGGCGCATCTAGTTATGTGGGCACGGCACACAGTTACGACTGCGCACATTTACACTTATGCGGCGTATCTCGAGATACATCGGCGTAAGTGTTTTGTGAATCCGGGCCATTGTGTTTGGGGGTTCTATGTAATTTTCTAGCAAAAAAATATGATCTTTACATGTAGAAAGGAAGTGTCAGAATTGGCCCGGGCCTGAAGTGGTTTTAAACATTGGTTGTACATCACCACCATCACTCTACTGCACCTCCACCTCTACTCATGACTATTCTAGCTTCAGTCAAAGCATGGAAAATACTACACTTTACTAAATGGGCTCAAATTCCCACCAAACAACTCCAAATACTCCTCTGCACCCTTCAATTAGTATCACCCGAGTACCCCTGAGCTCAGGGATATGATACTACACAAACCCTTTGCTCAAATTCAAACAACCCATTAAAGATTATTTCAATTACTAAAGAATTCAACAATGTCTCTCAGCATACCCACATCTAGAAGGGGCAATACCTACCAGAATATGGAATTACTATTTTTCAAACAGTATAGACTCCAAAGGAATATCACTAATTTACTCAATCCTACAAGAAAAAATTGTGTTCCAAAAATCGAAATTCTTTGCAGATTGGGAGGAGGACATGCAATCTCACTTTTCTAAACAGCAATGGTAAACCGCTTTAAAGTCAATATATAAGACTAACTGTTGCACATTATTATGGGAACACACAAAATATCACTGGGATGGTACTTGACACTGCCTTCACATTTCAACCAAGCACCCCACCCATCTACTGGAGAAACTGTAACCAAACAGGCACCTTGCTACACATATTGTGGTCATGCCTAGCTTTGACAAGGCTATGGAAAGAGGTTCAGAATATCCTACAAGATATATTTCACTTCCCTCTTAAACTTACTCCACAAATAGCTATCCTGAACATAAACATAGAATCACTCCGACTTACAGACTAGTGACCACACATATACTCCTAGCAACCAGATTACTCATAATTAGATGCTGGAGAACAAATACTACGCCATCACTGACAGAAGTAGTTACACTAGTTATTTTACATTACACATATGAATCTATACTGGAAAACCCTCATACTCTAAACTTCATAACCTATGGCTTCCCTGGGAATGATGGTATGCAAAAATACTTAACTGACAACCTTTTGAAAACACTACTGTATATTGGGTTCAAATTGCTTCAACTTCTGTATTTATCGTACTGCTCTCTCCTCCGTCTATATAGTTTTTCTAGAGTGAGGAAAATCCCCTATTCCACAGAGAGTCATGGGAATATTGTCCCTATTGGGAAAGGTCTCCTCTATTCCTGTTCTTATTACTGGTGACATTGGTGGTCAGGACAATTAGAAAGAGTCAATCTCTCCAGACAGCAATAAAAACCTGTCATTGGTTCTACCAGTTACCTACTCTGTAATCCCCCTGCCTGTACCGCCATCACCTGACTGAATCCCAACCCAAGAAACACCTCACCTGCTGCCGCCAATTCTCTTTCCTCCCTGTTGGTGTCTTTACAGTGCGGGCATGTCCTGCAGAGGACCAGGCAGTTGCATGCCACCCGACATGCCAGGACAAGATGGCGGCCTCCCGCCTCGCACAGCTAAGGAGGCAGCCCAGTGCCTCTTTGCCAAAACCCCTGGCAGGGATCCTCCCCCGCATCTGCAGGATAGTGCATGCAAAAGGACCTGGATGCAGACATTGGGGAACCTGATGCAGCCGTCTGGCAGCCATCCAACCCTGTACCTGCTTCCCATGTGAGTACATATCCCCATGACATTAATATTGAGCTGAATGTGCACCACAATGTTCCTGATCCTGAGCCCACACTTAAGGACATTTTACATAGTACATAGTTACATTGTAGGTAAGGATGAAAAAGAAAATAGTCCATCCAGTTCAACCCGTGTAGGTGCACATGTATCAGTGATTGCTGTGGCTGCTTATTGGGGCATGGCTGGTGGATACTTTTGGCTGAGAGGCATTTTCACCCATGCTTGCTGTGAAAAGGGCCCACAGGGTCCCTGCAAGACCTTCTTATTTAGTCTCCTTATCTATCAAGGCAGAAATTCTATCATAGATTTTGGCTTGCTGAGTCCCAGGCCAAGAGCAATTTTTTGCTCCATTCCTGCTTTATTTAAAGGAACACTAAAGGTTCGTTTTTTATTGGATCAATTGATTGATATAAGCAAGAGCATTTAAATATCACTTACCTCGTTTTTCCTTTTGACCTCCAAAATACAGTAATCCAGGTTTGAAAATGCCATTTCCTGTCACTCCTCTTCTTGCTTTCCACCAGCATCTGAGCCGTTTTGCATGGTGGAAAGCAGAATGTGCTCACCCCCTCCCTATGACTACAGCCCTGCGTGAAGTTGCTCTCTTATCCCTCACAGGCATAGAGGCTAAGCCTAATGGGAACTGTAGTTCCCATTAGGCCGTGATGTAGCAAGAATGAATGTACACCGCAAACCAGGAAGTCAGTGAGAATAACGATTCAGGAGTGCTGGAGGTGAATAAAACAGCTCGATTTCAACAGGTATCAAACTAGTTATAATGCAAAACATTACTGTTTACTTTATCAGCTACTGTCAGATTTTAATTTAAGAGGAAAATATTTTTGTCTTTACAACCCCTTTAAAGGCACCTGTTGGAGGACACAAGTGGACCGCAAAATCTGGTCCGGAACCAACCCTACCAAGGTGGCTGGTAAAACCTGAACTGGATTCCACCTTAGTTCTGTGCAAATGAACGCATGAGAGGTGAAACATAACTTCCAGCAATCACCTCGCCTTTCATAATGTCACAATACAAACACATATATATTAGCCTTTGTGGATTTACAAGCCCCAGCATACCAAATTGTTCTGCTAATAGTGAGTTAAAATCAACATTTCAAACGCCATGTGAGTATCAGCAGGAAAGAAGAAATCATGCTGACATCACTTGTGTTGCTAATAGTGTCCCACTCCACACTGGTTTTACATGATTTTGATACTTTTATATTCCTATATTAATTTTTGAGTAGGGCACTTAATTACCGTTTTGACTAACAAGAAGTGATCAAGCTTTATCTTTATTGCTGCCAAAGTGTTTTTTTTGCATTTTTTATACACATAATAAAATGCATATTTTAGGTCTGGAGGTTTTTTAACCCCCCAACATTATATAGTTTTGGAAAATGCAGACCCTAGAGAATAAAATTATTACAGTTCCAATGTTTTTGGAACAGTGACTAAGCCAGTAAAAGGGTAGAATGCGTTAGAGGATCATGGCTTGGGAGAAGACAAGCTGAAGCCTACTTGGCATGCATTTGACTAGGCAATTTTCTGATGTGCTCTTCTGTTTTTCCCTTTTGACAGATTGCCATATTATTCTGTCACACAGCCAACAGTTGATGCGAGTCTCCTGGGGCTTGTTGATGCCCTGACTCCTAAAAGAGTGACACGTACTCTGTTATAATTTTATTATGCTAGGAAGATGATAGCGCTTTTCTGGAAAAAGTCTGCCCCTCCATCTGTCCTGTCATGGGAGGCAATTATAAACAAGGCCATTTCCTCATACAAGGCTATGTATGCTAGTAGAGGCATACCAAACAAGTTCAAGAAGGTATGGGGTGGTTAGCTAAACAGTACATCCACAGTGTCTGATTAAAAAAATTGTCATTTATGGTGGATATGTAATACAATTCATAACATGTATGGAATATGTCTGGGGATGGTGGGGGGGTTTCTTTTCAATTCCCTTGGTATGAGTGAAGGCCTATGTATCATTCTAGAGATCTGTTGATTTATTTGATGACAATAGTTAATTCCATGCTGTGTGGAGCCTATATATGTCCTTTGGTGAAGTTGTATGTACAAATGTTATATACAGTCGCACTTGAAAATATATTTACATGTTTAGTCTCAGGGTTATACAATAAGTCCAGTCCTAAAGACTGCTATGCTTGTGTGTAATATTTGGCCTATGTTAACTGATTGCCGCCCGCCGCACGCAGATATATGTCTGCAGCATGGCACGGGCAGGCAGAAGGATGTATATATATACGTCCCCTTTAAGAAGCGGTTGTTGCGGGCGCACACGTGCCCACCGCGATCTCCGTGAGCACGTCCGCAGGTCCCGTGGACTCAATCGCCGCGGGCATACCCGCGGTTGTCTCACGGAGACATAGAATGGGGAGATGTTAGTGTAAACATAACATCTCCCCGTTCTGCCTAGATGACAGTCTCACTGATCGTGTTCCCTGTCATCGGCAACACAATCAGTGACGTGTCACAGCAAGCCACGCCCTCTTACAGTAAGAGTCATGCCTTGGGGAACACTTAACCCATACAGCGCCACCTAGTGGTTAACCCCTTCACTGCCAGTGTCATTTTCACAGTAACCAGTGCATTTTTATAGCACTGCTCACTGTAAAAATTACAATGGTCCCAAAAACTAGTAAAAAAAATATATATTAATAAAAATGCTATAAAACTATCCCCTATTTTGTAGACGCTATAACTTTTGTGCAAACCGATCAATAAATGCTTATTGCGATTTTTTTTTACCAAAAATATGTAGAAGAATACATATCGGCCTAAACTGAGGGGGAAAAAAAACGTGTTTTTTTTATCTATCTTTTTGGAGGATATTTATTATCGCAAAAAGTAAAACATTTTGAATTTCTTTCAAAATTATCGCTCTATTTTTGTTTATAGCGCAAGAAATAAAAAACGCAGAGGTGATCAAATACCACCAAAAGAAAGCTCTATTTGTGGGAAAAAAGGATGTCAATTTTGTTTGGGAGCCACATTGCACGTGCAATTGTCAGTTAAAGCGACGCAGTGCCAAATCGCAAAAAGTGACATGATCATTTAGCAAAAAAATTGGTCAGGGGCTTAAGTGGTTAAGGCTGTCATATACTGTGTGTTTTTTTATCTGTGTTGAAATTCTTAATAAACTGAATTTTACAAAAAATAAAATAAAAATTATTCTGTCACACAATACCGTTGCAAATGTTTATTAAACCCATATTTTCTGTATAAAATACACTAAATTATATTTAATACAAACAAAAGCAATATATTAAACAGTTTTTTCTGTGTAAAATATAAAAACCCTGGGAGATGGTAAAATACTTTGGTACACAAAATTTTCCATAGGCAATGCTTAAAAAAGGTAATCAATTTAGAGTTAATTGTAAATGATGGCCGGAGAGATACGCCATTGTATCTGAATCCGGCCCAATATGTGTAATGCAATCAACATTTTTATATGTAGACGTATATGTTGTTTGTATGTGTACATTTTTTATGCTTTTTTTTACTAACCTTTTTTTCTATATCATAGGGAGCTGACAAGTTTTCTATTTGATAGCATTTTACTGGCATGTTTTCTTTAGTGAGACATCAGAGGTCTATTTGAACTCAACGTCTCCACTGCCCTCCACTGAAGCAAATGGAGCATAAATAATGCTCCATTCGTTTCTTCCCTGGCCATGGCTGCTGGTAACCGGGACACCTGAAACCAGAAGTGATGAAATACTCTTCACTTCTGGGTTACTAGCTAAGGGAGATCAGAAGAAAAAATGTGTAGCGCTACGGTCCAATAAATATGAAATAAATGTTCCTCATAGGAACACAAAAATAGTGACAAAAAATCTGTGAAGAAATTCCTGGGTGAAATAAAAGTCCAATACGTATAATAATAAAATAAGTCCTTATGTGTAAAAATCACCACGTGCAGAGATGAAGCAAATCTTGATTAGACTCCAATCATAATTAATTCAATTGTGAGTGATCACTGCCACCAATAGGAACAAATGGAGGCTTACCAGAGCTGGTGGACCTGAAATGACATACGTCAAACACGTCTAAACAGGCATGGAGTACCAGGCAAGGTACACAGAACCAATGGTTGCAATCATCCAGGGCATTTGCTAGAAGTTAGATGTTTATCAATCTATGCATAACCATGTATCTGATAACCTTAGGTCCTTTCAACTCAGCAATGAGTCAGATAAATGGAATGAGCAAGGAAAGAGAATGGCCACATAGTGTAAACCGGTAAAAACTGAGTAATTTATTATATAAAAAATATCAAGTACACTCACATGTAACCTGAGTATAATATCGCATAGTCTATGGTATGAGGCGGCAGTGGAGACGACCCGACGGTGTTTCGTGTTAATCACACATCATCTGGGGAGGGAGATCAGAAAATAGCATTTTTTTCCTATCCCCCACTTGTTGACTCCTTCCATGTTGGTCTTGGGCCCATGGGTAGGAAAGAAAAACAAACATGGTGGTGCAACACCCATTCTGCCAATCCATGGAAGTGATTGGGTGGCTGCACGGCAGTCTAATCACTTCCCTTTGAAATCTATTAGTCCATTTGTGAAGTTTACATACATTCCAGCCTCCTGTAGCTGCTGGGAGTGTTTTTAAAGCCTCCATGCTGCTACGGACATAAGTATTATATACATTTTAAAATATATAAGAGCAGAGTGTTTTTATTTTTCAATATTTTTATTGAGGTTTTGCAGAGAAAGACATAAGTAACATTAATGAGATAACTGTATGGGTGTATGTTAGACAAGCAAAAACATTGAAACAAGGTCTTAAACACCAATTGATGAAAGGAACTTGTGCAAATCGTGTCTTCAACAGATAATGTGCACACCTCCACCAGCCGTTATACCTGCTCACCTCATACATGAGTCAGCAAGACTCAGAAACAATTCCTTTATTTCTTTCAGCTATGGTCTCATCTCTTCCACTTCCGACCAGCTACTCTGTATCCACTTTCCAATCAGCAGTGTTTCAGCATATGAACTTTAATTGAACACATTATTATATAGATTGATTTATTTATTTGAATATAATTTGATATCACTGAATATAACACCTGATAGAATAATAGCGCTGCACTTATATTTTGAATTTTATTTTATATGTTGTATGGTGAAATTAATTCATTGGAAGTATACAGGAGCTGCAGAGTACTAATTAGTATACTTTATAGTTTATTTATACATAACACTTTAGGTAGGTGTCGCTAATTGTCTTTTATACACAACATACGTATTATATATATTTTAAAAAATATAAAAACTTTTGTGAATTATGTGGCCGCTGCCCCTTAAAGTGAATATCTCACTACAAATTTGTATTTTCTCAATTCTGTGCAAAACAAAAAATCTTAAGTGTGTGGTGATAAACACACTCCAAATTATTATTTTTTTAAATGTAAAAATACAATGTGCAATCAATATATAAAATGTTCTCCACAGTTATATTGCACGTGCAATTGTGCACAAGAAATGTATTTCCAACAAAATGATTATATCAGTGTCCATACAACTTATAAAAAAAGTTATACACACAGGCTGATTGAGCTGGTGCCGGTCTGGGAATAATTAAATATAAGTGCAATAGACTGGGTGTGTTTTAATATTTGGATCTTAATAAACATACTGCACGATCAATCTATTATTGTTTTTTTGGGGGGATCTATGAATACACATTGGATGTGAGCAGTGCTTTAACTGGGCCGGAACGCGGCGGTACTCAGTACCGCCACTTCCAAAAATGGCCCTGGAGAGTACCAGCACCTCTCCGTGCGCCCAGTATGTGGGTTTCCCATACCGGAACGCAGCCCCAGGCCAGGAATATGATGATCAGTGGCGGAACTACCGCCATAGCGACCCACGCGGGCGCTATGGGGCCCGCAGCCGAGTGGGGCCCGCTGATGGGGAGGCAGATCGGTGCGCTTTGACAGTTACAGAACCGATGCTGTGTATCTCTCCCTCCTGTCGGCATCATTTCTGTAACTGTCACAGCGCACCGATCTGCCTCCCTGTTCTAGCCACATGTGATCCTCCTATAGGTGCCTGGTCTCCCCCCAGCGCTGCCTGCTTTCCTCTCCCTAAAAGCTGGGGGACACTGTGAGAGCGGGGGAGGGCTTTCCTGTCTTAATGCACAGGCACTTCTGTGAACTGCCCAGGGGTCCTAGGTGCATGGGGGGCCTTTGAAGTTTCCTCCCAGCAGGTTCGGGCAGCAGTGGTAACAGGTCTCCTCACGTTGGCTTTACAGGTCAGTTCTGGCTGTGTCTGCAATGCTCTCTCTCTCTCTCCCTGGCATCTTCCTCCCTTCCTCAGCCACTATCTGGCCGGCCATCCTGCTCCCTGTTGTCCTCACACAGGTCCATTCATCTTTTCCTGTCACACTGCTCCTCTCAGATGCTTGTTATCTCTCCCCCTCCCTTCCCTGACTTTTCCCTGCAGACACTTTACCTTCACACATGTGTGTGTGTGTGTGTGTGTCCCAGGATCTACAAACATTACAAATGTCTGGAACAGTGGCGGCTGGTGCTCAAAATTGGGGGGGGGTGCAAAAAAAAAAAATTAAGCCTCACTGTGCCCATCACATGCAACCACTGTGCCATGCCACCAAATGCAGCCACTGTGCAATCAATTGTCACCACTGTGCCATGCCATCAAACAGCAACTGTGCCATCAATTGTCACCACTGTGCCATGCCATCAAACGCAGCTACTGTTCCATCAATTTTCACCACTGTGCCATGCCATCAAATGCAGCCACTGTGCCCCTCAATTGTTGCCACTGTGCCAATTGTCACCACTGTGCTCTTTAATTGTCACCACTGTGCCCCATGATGCCACTGTGCCCATTGTCACCACTGTGCCCCATGATGCCACTGTGCCCATTGTCACCACTGTGCCCCATGATGCCACTGTGCCCATTGTCACCACTGTGCCAATTGTCACCTCTGTGCCCTTTGTCACCACTGTGCCCCATGATGCCACTGTGCCCATTGTCGCCCCTTTCCCTGTAAAAAGCACTTACCTGAATTTAGCATTTATGTTCAGTAGCTCTTTCTACAGTAGCTCTTTTTCAGGGTACTTTCTAAGGGTATTTTCATGTTCAGTATTGGGGGGGGGGGAGCACCGGCGCCTAATAGAGTACCGGCACCTCTTTTGGCCCACTTAAAGCACTGGATGTGAGAGAGGAGAACACATTGGATGGAGTTTACCTATATTTTCCTGCTGGCATAAATACTAATGCCCTGTACACACGATCGGATATTTGATGGAATCAAATCTGATGGATTTTTTCATCGGCTATCCAATGAAACTGACTTTCATCAGTCTTGCCTACACACCATCAGTTAAAAATCTGACCGTGTCCAGTGCGGTGACGTAAAACACTACGACGTGCTGAGGAAAATGACCTTCAATCTTTCTGACCATGCGTCGACTTGATTCAGAGCATGCATGCATTTTTTACCGATGGATTTCCCCAGAGACGATCGTTTTTTTCGAACGTTTTTTTAAACCATAAGAAAATTTTAAAACAGGTTCTATTTTTTTTCACTGATGGATAAAAAAATCGATGGGGCCCACACACGATCGGTTTGTCCGATGAAAACGGTCCATTTTCATCAGACGAACTGATCGTGTGTACAGGGCTTAGGACTGTATTGGTCTTTTTGGCCATGTGGTTCTGGTGAGTCTACCCCCTAAACCACACAGTACTTTGTGCTTGAGAGCTTTTACACGGTAGTATACAAGGCATGGTAGATGGGATTAATTGATTTATTGATTAACATAAGCACAGCACAGATGATTTGTTTTGTTTTGTATTTTTTTGGCTTTTTTCTTTTTCTTTTTTTTTTTTATTTGTATTTATGTCTTGAAATGGACACTTATTGAAAATTATATGGACACTGTGATATAATCATCTTGTTGGAAATACATTGCACATGGGATATATCTGCGGAGAACACACTTAAGGTTTTTTGTTTTGCACAGAATTGGGAGTATTTTTTTCACAAATAAGTACTTTATTTATTCACATAAGTATTATATCAGTGGCAGCGAAAGCAAAATTAAAGCAAACATTACTGACCCCCTGTAGCTGCAGGCATGGGTGGACCAATTAAGCTGAACAGCACTGAAGCTGTTGTTGTTGAAGTTGTAGTCGTGGAAGTCATTTTCTAAGCTAAATGAGCTCACCTTGCTCCCCCTCCCAGCAGTGATTTAGCATCATTTCAGGATCAAAAAATCAATATAGAGAAGCCTCTATATAAAAAATAAAGTGAATAAATGAATAATAAGATGTGAATTAAACTCTCTAAACGTACATACAAAATGCCCCCGAGTGAATAAATGATAGAGACCAGTGACAAGTGTATTCATACAGAGTCCAATTAATGAATAGTCCATAAATTATGATCTAGAGTCCATAAAATTGTGTCCCCAAACAGTGGTGTTGAAATCACAAAAAAATGGTGTTGAGACAATGGTTATCCAGTGCACAAACTGCCAGCATCCAGAAAATGTGAAGAAAATAAACCTCCACCATAGGTAATAGCTGCCCCTTACCAAATGATATTGATCTCTAGTTAGGAGATCATACTCGCTTTAGAGGTTGATATTCCATACAGCTTTCCACCAGGGGAATCCTCCATGCAGATAATCACATCCAGTACATATACCGATATGTCATGAAAAGAGAACTCGCAAAACACACCTTGGATTTTACACTTTGCGAGATCTCTTTTCATGACATATCGGTATATGTACTGGATGTGATTGTCTGCATGGAGGTTTCTTTTCTTCACATTTTCTGGTTGCTGGCAGTTTGTGCACTGGATAACCATTGTCTCAACACCCTTTTTTTGTGATTTCAACACCACTGTTTGGGGACACAATTTTATGGACTGTAGATTATAATTTATGGACTGTTCATTAATTGGACTCTGTATGAATACACTTGTCACTGGTCTCTATCATTTATTCACTCGGGGGCATTTTGTATTTACGTTTAGAGAGTTTAATTCACATCTTATTACAAATTTATTCACTTTATTTTTTATATAGAGGCTTCTCTATATTGATTTTTTATTATAGCGCAGCTATTGTTTTGCCTATTTATCTGGTTTTGGTGTAACATAACACTGTTTAGTTGCTGCTGGTTACTTTTCTGAATGAGCGCAACATTTTTTTCTATTTCTTTTTCAATATTTTATTGAATTTTCAAAAATTATAACAAGCCATGGTTTGCCCACGCAGGGGCGACATAGAACACACATAAAAAAAAAAAAAATAGCGCACGAACACATAATAAACACCAAGACAACTTATAACCCAGGCCATGGAGGACCAGGTTGAAATTTAGGCCTATGTCATGGACACAAATATCCTTCTGTACCCAAGAGTACAGTAGCTCACATTGTTGGCCTTTATATCAAAAAGCAATGACAGAAAAATCAAACAGGAGAGAAAGAGAAAGGAAAAAGAGTAGAGAAAAAGAGGAGCACCAGAAGAGGGCAAGTATCACGGACACGAGACCCACCGAAGCAAGATTCCTAAAGCTGACCATAACTGGTCGGGGCAGGGATGGAAAGGAATAACTTATCCATGGTTCCCATACTTTCAAAAATTTTGCATGCAAATCCTTCAATATACTGGACATCTGCTCATTAATCATCATAGCCATCATTCTGGATCTCACCCCCTGGAAAGCAACCGACTGGGTATTTTCGAGGCCTGAGCAATGGTCCTCTTGGCAGAAATAAAAAGATATGTGGCCAATTTCTGTTGGGGCGCAAATAGGCCCGGTATCGGGCAATGTAAGAGAGCCAGTCGGGCATCCCTACGGACTGTCACATGAAATAATGTCTGTAATAGGCCAAAGGCCCTTGACCAAAAGCCGATCAAGCGTGGGAACGACCACCATACATGTAAGACCTCCCCACGTTGACCACAATTCCGAAAGCATCTATCACTGCTGCCAGGATAAGCGTTGGCTAGTCTAGCAGGAACCCAGTACCACCGCAGGAGTACTTTATAGGCGGCCTCTAGAGTGGAGGTGTTAAATGAACACTTTGATCCAGTCCTCTCCCTCAATACTAGAACCAAGGTCTCGCTCCCATTGTGTCACATAGGAGAGGGTTGATAAAGATGACCTACTATTAAGAGATGCATAAAGCAATGAAATAAGACCTGGGGACCCCGGAGAATGTAAACAAGTGTGTTCAAAAGAAGTCGTTCGAAAAGGAAAAGTAGAGGTACGACGAAGAGAAAGAATCCAATTGCGCAATTGCAAATAATGGAAATGCTCTTGTCTAGGAATCTCGTGTGTCACCCGAAGGGCCTCCCATGATGGGAACGAACGCGCGGATAAAAAGTGTTTCACGCTGGAAAAGCCATGAGTGGTCCACCAGGAGAAAGAACAGGGTTGTTCCAACCCTGGAAGAAAAAGAGGGTTGTTGACAATTGGTAGGAGAGGTAGGAAGGGGGACATCAAGTTCCCGGAATATCTAACAGAATCCCACAGCTTCAAACTATGAAGCATTAAAGGGCTTAGCATAGTGGGACGCAATCTATGGGGAAGCCAGAGCAGCGCTTCTAAAGAAACCGGGGCACAATTAGGCAGTTCCAAAAGCACCCACAATGGGATGTCAGAAGTAGCGTGTAACATGGACAGTTGAGAGATCTGAGCCGACCAAGTAATACTTGGCCAGGTTAGGAACTCCCAAGCCACCTTGTAATCTATGAGTGTAGAGAGTTGATCTGGGAACTCTGGGATGTTTGTGGTCCCATATAAACCAAACATTTTTTTCTATTTCTAACACAGCAAGGCAAGCCAGCTGTGGGAGGCGGCAGCGCCGCGGGAAGCAATCTGAGCGGGAGGCGGCCGCGATAATCTGCATCTGAGTCGGGAGAACGGGTGGGGGGGTTTTCGTGCGGGGGGCGGCGAAATGCCGCCCCCGCAAAGTGCCGCCCTAGGCCGAAATACAGCTCTGCTGTCACTGCCCATGCCATCACAAAGGATGTTGTTCATCCAATAATGTGCAAGAATTTTTCTTTTTTTAAATGTGTGACATTTTACCATAGTTACTAAGCTCTATGAAAAATGAGTGCAACTGCATTTTCAACAATTCAGTCTGTTTGCCCTGAGTAAATCAACCCCATATACGCTTGTGTTCCGTGAGCTTGGTATTACATTACATATGTAATACCATTATACGTGCAATGGACAGCAGCCCACAAAATGCCATATATTATATTTAAGATCCAGAACACTGCCAAAAGTACCACAAGCAACCAGGATGCTTTTTCTTGCAGCACCTGTGTTAGTGAAGTATTACATTGTATCCTTTATGTTTGCACTAAGCAAAGAATCAAGCAGAACTTAAAATCATGCACTTGAGTAAAGACACAATTTACAGATCAAATCATCTGTTCTCTTTTGTTATTTTCTGTGTGTTTCATTGTATAGGTTAGCTTCAGATTCTAATCAGCTTTCTGAGAGAATGGTTAAATGACTGAGAATGGTGTGAGTAATTGTATATCATTTCTGTGCAAAGAACACAAGAAACATTGATACAGATACTTGTCACACAATAAACAATAAAAGAATACTGGTATGAGTTAAGTGCTGATTCATGTGAAAAAGCTGGTGTGACTCATAAAATGGTAACTGCTTTTATGATCTGTTTTCTCTCATCTTCAATACTTTTTAAGTGTATGGATTTTAAATGGCATAATATTTACAATAGTATTGTACTGAATGTGTAGGTCAAATGACTTTGCCAGAGTCTGATCTACAGAAATGTAATATGGCAATAAAGATTCTTCACAAAACGTCCTCTACTAAAACTGTGTTACTATTTTAGCAAGAAACCTGGCTGAGTTTGGATATAGATAGATTGCTGCTCCCTTCAACAAAAAGTGGCAATGAAAGCTGTTCAAATGAAAGGTAAAAAATAAGAAAATGCTTGATAGTTCTGTCTTGTATAAAAATAGAGGCTGCTATTTAGTAGAGAGGTTTATGCATGTCCAGAAAAAGGTGAATAACCCGTTATTATATTACCTCAGCTTTTGCAGATTTCACACTTGCATAGGCATGTGAACAGGGTGTACATGGGCACACCCTAATTACCTTGTGTGCATTAGCATTATCACTCTGTGTGAAAGTGGGGACATGGGAAAGATCTTCCTCTTATCTGCTCTGCCAAAAAAGGAGTGCTTACGCACTTCTTTTTCACTGTAGCGGCAGAGAGATCAATATGCTGGGGCCATATATATGTAATCCCACACATATGCATGTGGTGTTTTAGTTTTGGGGGCCACACCCTAATGAAATATGCATCCTACTGACCTCTGCACACCGAGGTGCACACTATAATGCCATAGGCATCCTACAGACCTCTGCACACCCACGGTTGAAGGAAAGAAAATTACATAATCTATGGTTAGCCTAAGACTGGATTTACACTTGTAAATTACTGTAATCGGCAGGAATTGAATGTTGAATTTTGCATTGTATGTCAACAAATAGGTATATGTGCATTACAGTGTGGGAAAATTAGTGCAACTGCACTTGTAAAGTTCAGTTTATTTGCCTTTAGTAAATCAATCTCTATGTCTTGTAGAGTTCTACACTGTCATGACGAGAGCAGATTTTTGTAATAATTGAGAACTGATTCAAAATTAATAGGCTGCCTTAGTGCAGCGTGTCTCAATGCACAAAAAAAAGGCATGTGTAGCACAGGTAAAAAAAAAGCACAATACAATATTTATTATTATCCATTTTATTGGGCTGATCAGAATGAGACCAGCTGCAGATCAAATGCACTTGACAATGAACTCTAAATGATCTCAGATTGAAGATGAATGCACCTGAAAGCATGCTGCAAATGCTCAAAACCCATCAGTCCCTTAGACTGGCTGAACTGAATTACACATTTTTAAGCAGAGTGTGGTTTGGGATCCATTGGATAGGTTACCAAGAGCTACCTGAGCAAATGTCCATGTCCTTGCCATGGGATTCATCCTTACGGTTTGGTTGAGCATTTTCTGACCGTCCTGAGTAAGGGGGTTACTGGCATTCTGGTAAACCTTATAACAAACTTATTTCTTTATTATTTCTCGTGATCTTCTTTTTCTTTTTTAAAGGCAGATCTCCATAATAATGTTTAGAATTTATTTTTATAGTCATCTTTTTTCCTTTTTTATTTTAATCAAGATCAGTTTTTTTATTATTTTAAAATTATTTTCTAGTGATCTCCATTTTTTTGTTTGTGTCAAGTTACCACAACAACATTATTATCTTATCTTGTATTTTTTTAACCTCAAGGAGATTGGTTGATGTCCCTTGTTAATTTGACATTGTATTTTTGAAATGCTACCTGCTAACTCACAAACAAACTGTCCTTTTTTGAAGAAAAATACATAGGCAAGTATTTTCAGAAGAAAATATCCATTTATTATGGATCATAACAAAATAAAGAGGAAGGCAATTCTGGAGAAACTGCTGAGATTGGCAAAGCCTTTGGACCCCAGGGCAGACATCAACTATTTGAAAATCAAAATTGGTAGCCTAAGGAGTCCATACAATAGGGAGCACAACCTGGTCCAGGACTCTGAGAGATTGGGAGCAGCAGCAGATGACATATATGTCCCCAGGCTGTGGGACTACCACAGCCTGCGTTTTCTGTCAGACCAGACTGAACCCAGGCCATCACTTTTTTTCCTTCCTTCCACACTTCCTTCCAGACTGTGGCTCTGATGGTGGAGTTGTGGCAGGAGGAGGAGGAAGGCCGAGCTCACAAATGTGGCTTTTCCTGGTGAGTTTGCCCCTCAACCCTATATTTTGGACCATAACAATGATTTCCTCACAGAAGAGGTGTTGGCCCTCCTTCATGTCCTGCATTTTACATGCTGCCATGCAGGCACATGCCTCTTGATGGTTGGGGGGTTCTGAGGGCCGCATTAGCCTCCCGAATGAGGCAGAGTGCTACCTCCTCCACATTCCTCCTCTTCCTGGGCCTTTTGGTTGGAAGGCAGAGGGGAGACGCCTAGAATTGTGTCAGGCTACTGAGTCCGGCCACCTCCTGGCTGCCACTTACCCCCACCACCTCCTGGCTGCCACTTCCCCCTGTCACCTCCTGGCTGCCACTTTCCTCAGCCTCCTCCTGGCTGAGGCTTTCCTATGTATAAAAAAGGTACATAGTTTTTGGTTCATCAATCACACACAATTTTCAGCTCATGACTGTTGCAAATTGAATGTTAATAAATAGAAAAGACCATAATTCTGACCCCAGCAGTTTTCCTTCTTGTCCCAGTTATGTTTGCCCACTACTGTCTATTGATATGTAAAACACTTTTTGTTAAATCATACAATTGTTATCAATAATAATATCTAGTTAACATCATCAATTTTAGGACAATACATATGTTAAACAATACTATACCTGGCTCCAGCTGGGCTCCTCCACTCCTTCCTGGCTGAAAGGCCCAGTTTTTTTGTTGCACCCCCAAAACATGCCCATTGATCCCCCATGATGGGAGATAGCACATGTTGACATTAGGCATGGGATCAGGAAGGGAATCTCCATTTTGACTCCCAATTTGCATGCATCTTTAAAATGTGGCTTTTACAGGGGATGACATCACCCCATCTGATGAAGGCAAGATCAACACATTTTTGACATACTATAATGTCTGATATTGCCTTCACTTTTTATACATTGAACTTTGTAAGTTCCAGAGTTGTGTATGTTATGGTTTGAACCATGCCTGTTAATGCAAAAATATAAAAATTTGATGTGAAACTTTATTAAATAAAGATGTTGTTTTTTTTATAAATAAAATATCTAATAACGCACATGTGAATGTGCATGGAGTAAAAGGTTTTCTACTCAACAATGTGTGGCTTCTTCTTTCAATGCTCAATACCAGTTTTTGCAGTAAGTTGGGGATTATTTAATAAAGGAAAACACACTTGGCAATACAAGTGCACTAGGAGAACCTAGGAGAAAGCTAAAAGAAACACAAGCTGTAAATCAAATTCAAGATTTTTTCAGATCCAAAAAATTATTTATTTAAAAAAAGAATCAAAAATTAGCTGGCATATAAATGGCCCCCCTACCCATAAAATATTCTAGATATTTTAGTCGGACTTCACGGGCACTTTGGGGGGGAGCAAGCCAGGACGGCCAGCTTCCATTGCCATCAGAGTATTTTGGTCATGAATTTTGGCCTCAGGCCCAACTGAGGCCACATAGTTTGGAGCATTTCTCCGTAAAAAATTATGAAGTACACAGCATGATAGCACAATGTGATCGAGTTTATATTCCACCATGTTTATTGTTGTGAGGAATAGGTGGAACCGGCTGGCCATTTTGCCATATGCATTCTCCACCACTCATCTGGCTCTGGCCAGCCGGTAGTTAAAAACCTCTGCTCCGGGGTGAGGATGCTCATGGGGAATGGCTGCATCAGGTGTTTACCCAGCTCAAACGCTTCATCAGCGATGAAGACAAAACGGAAGTCCTGCCACGTTATCTTCAGAAGGTGGCAATCCCAAGTCACCACTCCGGAGCTGTCTGTAAAATTTGATCTGGGTAAAGACTCCACCATCCAATTGCCATAGGGGCCTGACCGGATGTAGGAGAGTGTGGATGAGTGTGTGAGCGTGTGAACCTCTCTGCTCTCTCTCCCCTGTTTCTCTGCTGCAGCCGCTTTCCTATGGATTTATGATTTGAGAGATTCCTCTCCCCTACGGTCTCACTGGAGTTACTAGAAGCCCTACCTTTAGGAGTCCTTTGGAGCCCGGGTGAATTCTGTGTCCGTGTCCTATGTCCTGACGCGCGCTGAGTGCTGCGGGGGCTCTCCCCTCCTCTTTCCCATTGACGCTGAGGCTGCATTCCCTTTCTTTTCACCCGGACTACAGGTGCGTGCAGGTCACGGAGCGGTGTAGCGGCAGTGGAGCTCGGACTATTGCCTTAAGAGGGGGGTCGGAGTGTTTGCGGGGAGCAACCCCCATAGCGAATGGAGCTACCCGGAAGTCTCGCGAGATCTCGGGTGGCCGCGAGATCTCGGGCCGTTGGTCGTTTTGCTGCACACTGTTGAGTGGCAGCACATTTGACGAGGGATACAACTGGACAGTAGGGGGATCCTGCCCCCCATAAGGGACCTTGAGCTCCATTGGTCCTCTAATTGGGTCCTGCCACCTACAATAAATACAGCACTCTGCCTGCTATACCCCCCCGTGCTTGAGTGTGTAGTGTGCTCCGAATTGAGCATGGACAGTGGGGGGTCCTGTAGATCAGCTGGCTTCTGACTTCCACCCCCAGAAAAGAGCTGGTGCAAGAGGTCTCTGGCTAAAAGTTGCACTGCTACTAATTTTATGTTATTTTGCAAAACCCTGCAAGTGATACCCCTCACCTATAACTTGCATTAGACCCTATAAGGGACTTGTGAGCTTTATCTGCTGGCTGAGTAGCCTGGGGGCGGTCACCAGTAAAATTACAATACACTACACTATTCTGTCTATTATACCCCCCGATCCAAGTGTTACGCAGGTGTTACGCAAAAAGGGGTGCAGTTTAATCCTTGACCCCCTGACCCTCAGCGGTGCCCTTTGAGGGTCCTGTTATTTACGGCTGTATCTGCGGCTATACTATATCACATATCACTGTACCACGGCTTTATTATATTATATTTTTTCTGTCACTTGTGGTCTATTTGCCATTTGCCGACATTTGCTATATCAAGAGGCTTATTATGTCCAACGCTCCCAGATCGCAGGAATGAATGTCGTCCACAAGATCAGCTAAAAACATCCAGGCATCTGCCGCAAAGCAGGAACGATACGCACATCATTCATCTAATTCACCGGCTAAAGGCCAACTATCTACAGTCGTAGCTCAACTCAAGCCGCAGATGGGGGCGCCACTTGACAGGAGGAGTCAGGGTCAAGCAGCCGCAAAATCAACTACCGCTACCTGTACAGCAAACCCCAAAAGCGTGAGTACTAAAGGGTCAGGGGGTGAGGCATTTGGGACTGTAAATACACCAATAACTATCACAACATCTGGTGAACCAGACCCCCCCACAGGTGGTATGATAATAGAAGGGGAACCCACACTAAGAGAGGTACTTTGTGCGGTGAACGCATGCAAGGATTATATGGTCAATTTTGACACTCAGTTAATGAGTTTAAAGGAAGAATTGTTATCGATGAGTCAGGAGCTACATAGGACTGTTGCAAGAATGAATGCTTTGGAGGAGAGGCTAAGCGCAGTTGAAGACATGCTGTTTCCATTGCAGGGGGAACTTAACGGATCTCCAAGCGGCCAAGTTAGACGCAATGGAAAACAGACTTCGGAGAAATAATGTGAGAGTGGTGGGTCTGCCAGAGCAATGTGAAGGCATAAATCCTATTACTTTTATGGAGAACTGGTGTAGCGAAATTTTTGGCTCCGATAGCTTTTCACCCTTTTTTTCCATAGAAAGGGCCCATAGGGTCCCCTTTAAGGTACTCCAGCAAGGGAAGTACCCAAGGCCTATGCTATTAAAGCTGCTTAATTACACCGATAAGATGACTATCCTGCAAAAAGCTAGAGAAACGGGGGACATTACATATAATGGAGCAAGAGTATCAATCTACCCTGATTTTTCACCAGATTTACAGAAACGGAGAGCTGAGTTCATACCAATTAAAAAGTCCCTCCAGAAATACAAAATCACTTATGCTCTTTTGTACCCGGCTCGCCTTAGAGTAGTAGCGCTGGGCAGGACTATATTTTTCAATGACCCAATGGAAGTCTCCGACTGGCTGGAGGCAAATAAATCAGCGCTATAGCTCCCCAGAGATAGGGGGGGGCTAGGTCTAATGAGGAAAGAGGAAGGAGGAAGATGCCAAAAATGTAAAGCTCATACAACTAAGAGAGGAGAGGGGGAGAAGCGAAAAGCCCCTCCTCCCCCCCTTTTTTTCTCCTTTTTTCTCTTCTTTCGGACCTGGACACTATTTTTGACATCAGAGACAGCTCAGACAGGGGGGAGGAAAAAGGAGGTGAAATCTAGCCCGACAAATTAATGCTTAAAGGTCAAACAAGGTATCCTCAAGGGGAAGGAGAAGAAAAAACAAACACATGATGTTGGAGGACAGTCCAGTAGAGGGACCAGGCCACGGACAGCTCATTAAATACATGAGAGGACTGGAGGTCCTGGTGACTTTGAGATCTTTATTGCTCCCCCCCCCAGAGGTGGAGGGGGAAGGAGGGAGAGAGAGGGGGGAAAATTTATGGGGTTTTCTTCTTTTTTTTTTTTTTAACTATAGAGGTTGAGGGTGCCAATTTACCCTACCTTTTTTATTTTTTTTATATTTTACTAAATTTTTGAAGATATTCAATGACACTTGGTGACACCTATGTTAAAGTTTAGTATTTACATATATATTTACACATGTTCCACTAGGTTGACACAGTGTATAGAGATTTATGAAGCTCGGTACTAGGGCCCTAATGACAATATTATTAGTAAGAGATTAATTATAAAAAGGGGTGTGGTAATTATTTTTGACACTAAGCACAGTAAGCATATTTGTATACCCCATGGTATTGCTATGCCCACTCCTACGGAGGGGGGGAAATTAGGTATCACCAAGGGGTGGGGATGGGGATTATCTCCTCCCCCCCCTTTTTTTTCCCCCCACTTTAGAGATATTTAATGACACTTGATGACACCCATGTTAAAGTACTGCATTCACATATACATTCCCACATGTTCTACTAGGATGACACAGTGTATAGAGATTTACGAAGCTTGGTATTAGGGCCCTAACGATAACATCATTATTAAGAGTTTAAATTAAAGAAAAAGGGGCGTGGTAACTATTTTTGACACTAAGCACAGAAAGCACACCTGCACACCCCATGTTATTATCATCTCTATTCCCACAGAGGGGGGAAGGGGGGAGGGGGTTCCTCTCCCCCCCCCTTTTTTGGATCCCCCTTGTTTTTATTTGGGGAAATATTTGTCATATACATAGAAACATTCACACTAAAACTTATGGGAGTATCTCCAGTAATATGCAAGCAATAATTAGTAAGTAGCAATTTAGCGCCTTCTGACAAGCTTCACAAATGTTGACATGTTGAATTAATGTTTGCTCTTTAAGCTACTGTATGCATATTAATGATAAATTGTGTTTACTTCTCTCAGGGTTGGGTATCAGGGGACTTAGTATAGGGGGGTGGTACCATGCTGCCAAGGAGGGGGGGGGGGAGTGGTTTGGTTACTACCTTCTTTTTTTTTCTTCTTTTTCTCTTTCCAGGATCGCTGGTTGTTTTGATTATGTTTCTAGGGGGAGAGAGAGAGGGAGGGAGAGACACGCGGTTGAGTGTCTGTAGGATGTGTGTGAGGGAGAGTAGAGAGGTCATTGGACAAGTCCTTAAGGGGTGCCCAGTAGGGCGGGGTAGGAAGGGGGTGGGAGGAAGGGGAGGGAGGGTATGGAAGGTGTTAAAGGGAGGGGTCAGGGAGCGTATATTACTCAAATCAAGAGCTGCGTTGTTATTGGGGGTAGAAACGGGAGGGGTGAGAGAGGGGAGGCCATTGGGCGTCCAGGGTCACATAGTGAAGAGTGGGAAGGCCATATACCTACGCTGCTGGACTAAAATCGAGTACCCTATTATTATGTCAATCTGTCTAGATGCAGGATAGGTTACTGGCCATCACCTCTTGGAATGTACGAGGGATGGGGGAACCCAATCAAGAGATCATCAGTTATGTCACTCCTGGAAGACAGTATGCTGGGGCTGATATGCTTGCAAGAGACACATTTGATCAAGGACTCAGTTTCATTACTGAATAGTCGTAAATTTCAAACCCAGTTTCACTCGGTGCATTCCTCCTACTCAAGGGGGGTGAGTATAATGGTGGGGAGGGGTGTGACGTTCTCTTGTACTGAGTCCCAAATAGACGATCAAGGTCGTTATATATTTATTTTCTGCCTAATTGAGAACAGCCCATATGTCCTGGCCAATATGTATATCCCCCCTCCATTTAAGCTAGATGTTTTACATAAGCTCCTCGAGTTTATACTTGATAAAACAGCTGTTCCTGTGATAGCTGTAGGGGATTATAATGAGGTCTTGGATAGAAGCCTGGATAGATTTCCTCCTGAAAAAAAAACTGGTGAGGGGCGCCTAGCGCGATTCCTGGAGGAAATTGGGATGAGGGATATACGGAGAACACACTTTCCACAAGTTCGTCAATACTCATGCTACTCCAGATCCCACCATACATTTTCCAGAATAGATTTAGCTGTGGGCAGTGAGGATGTAATACCCCTGGTAAAAAAAATATATAATGGCCCCAGAGGGGTCTCGGACCATTCCCCTCTGGTGCTAATAATAAAGACCGGAGTTAAAGTTTCCCGCAATGAATGGAAATTTAACCCAGGTTGGCTCGAGCCGATTGGTGATTTCAGTACTTTGGAGGCCAAACTAAAAGATTTTGTGTATATCAACACAGGATCCGCATTGACGGGAATAGTCTGGGACTCTCTGAAAGCCTTTATGCGAGGCCTGCTAATTCAACAGGTTGCCAGGCTAAAAAGAGTAGGGAGAGAGCAGGAGGGTAAGTTGGCCCGCAAGACCACTCAAGCAGAATTGAGGTTTATCGAACAGCCCACTCCAGCCATGCGGGAAGCATGGCTGACAAAACAGCTACTGTAGAGTATAGAACAGCCACTCTGAGAAGCGCTGAGAATAAGCGCACTCTACAAAGGCAATGCCAGTTTGGCGAGTGAGAGAAGGTAGGGCGGATCCTATCGCTCCTGAGTAGAACTAACTCCCCCTCGTTAAACATCCTAGCAATAAGGACAATAGCGGGAGAAATCTCTATGGACACTCAAGTGATCCTACAAAGTTTTGTGAATATTATAAAGAATTGTATAGATCTAAAGGGGGGATGGGAGAGAAGCTATGGAAACTTTTTTTCACAAAATAGTAGTTCCCGCTCTGCCTGATGAGGATAGACAGGTCCTAGAAGCACCAATCACTTTAAGCGAAATCCAACAAGCAGTAACCGAGATGCCAAACCAGAAATCCCCGGGCCCGGATGGGTTACCTATCGAGGTATACAAGAAATTCGGTGAGATTTTGCTTCCAGAGTTGTTGAAAGGCTCTGGAGGGGGCCGAAAGTGGAGGTTCACTCCCCCGTTCAATGCTGGAAGCAACGATCATAGTAATTCACAAGGAGGGGAAAGAAAAATTTACGCCCTCATACTACCGCCCAATTTCTTTGCTAACTACCAATGTTAAGATCTTAGCTAAAATCCTAGCAACACTCCTAAACAGATTTATCAGTAGCCTCATCCACCCAGACCAATCAGGGTTTATTCCAGGTAGGGCAACATCTACCAATATAAGAAGAACTTTTTTAAACATACAAATACCAAACGGATAATGAGAGATTTAGAGCGGTGCTATCTCTCGATGCCGCTAAGGCATTCGATAGTCTTGAATGGAGATACTTGTGGGAAGTACTAGAGAAATTTGGCATCGGACCTCGCTTTATTGGATGGGTTAAATTACTATACAGTGGGCCAAGAGCTAAAATCAAAATAATAATAATGAGACGTCGGAAGTTTTCCATTTGGAGCGAGGGACGAGACAGGGGTGTCCTCTATCCCCCCTTCTGTTCGCCCTCGCTATGGAACCACTTGCAATCATGGCCAGGGCGAGGTCGGACATAATGGGGTTTAGAAGACACCAAGGGGAAGATAAGATTGCATTATTTGCAGATGATATTTTGTTTTTCCTAGGGGACGTTAAAACCACTCTAGATAAAGTGATGCAACTGGTAGGTGACTTTGGTCATTTCTCAGGTTTGACAATTAACTGGGAAAAATCTGCCCTCCTACCACTGGACCCAGCCGATCTCCAGCTCTTGCCAGGCACATCTCAATTAAGTGTGGTCACAAAATTCAAATATTTAGGGATCTGGATAACCAAAGATCTCACTCAATATGTGAACTTAAATCTTGTCCCATTGCTATCAAAGTGGAAAAAGAAATGCGATATCTGGAAAAGACTTCCCCTGTCCGTAGCAGGACGATGCAACCTAATTAAAATGTTGTGGCAGCCACAATTATTATACGTGCTCCATAACGCACCCTTATGGTTAGGATATACTTGGTTCAAAAACATAGAATCATTATTTAGAGAACTTATATGGAGGGGAGGCCAAGCTAGGATAAGTCTGCAAACACTGCAACTACCAGTAAAAGAAGGGGGTATGGCGGTTCCACACCCAAAGCTATATTTCTTTGCGTCACAATTGCAACATTTGGCAGGGTGCGGAACCGCTGAGAGAGATGGCTCTATTAGCCGCTTGATGTTAGCACGCAACCCCCACAAATTGCTGGTGGAAGCCCTAGAGGCAAATTTTTTCCCCCATAAATTCCCAACAATAAAACTAGTTATCAAAGTATGGCATATAACAAAGACCCTACTGGGATACATTGGCCTAACAGAATTTTCACCCCTATGGAAAAATAACAACTTACAGGAAGTAACAAGTATAGAAGAATCGAGTAAGTGGAAGAGACAAGGTATAACCCGCTTAAAGCACCTGTTCGAGGGTAGCACCCTAAAAACATTCCTAGATCTAACAAGGGAATTTAATATCTCAAACAAAACATTTTATAAATACTTGCAGGTTTGCCACGCTATCCAAACACAATTTAGCTCCAAAACAATTATATGGACCCAGATCCCCATCCTTCTTAAAGTAATCAAGGCAAGAATCGCCAAGGGCTTAATATCAGTAGTATATAATAGTTTGAGTGCTAGTGCGATAAGCAGAGCGGGCCCGGCCAAGAGTAAAGTAGTGTGGGAGAGAGATTTGGGAATAATATCACCCGAACAGTGGGATAGGATCCTTCAACAAGGCGCATTGGTCTCAATTGCTCCAGCGCAAAGACTGTCCCACCCGTTCTTACTACACAGGGTATACCATACCCCGCACAAAATGTTTAAATTGGGGTGGAGACAAATAACGAATGCCCGAGATGTAAAGATAAAGGGGATCTAATACACATGGTCTGGACGTGCCCCAAACTATATAGTTTTTGGGTGGAAATAGTAGAGAGAATAAACAAGGCATTTGGAACTTCCCTCGACCCAGTGGCTAGGATTTGCCTCTTGGGGTGCATGGAGGACATAAGAATTCCTCAAGGCAGCGGGGAAGCTATACTGAGATGCCTCTTCCAGGCACGTAAAACGATAGCTCAAAAATGGCAGGCGCAGTCTCCTCCGACAGTGGAAAACTGGTTAGCATCTATGAATTTAACAATCTCAAATGAAAGAGTGTACTTTACCAGACAGGGGAACTATGGGAAATTTGAAAGATTATGGGGGCCGTGGCAGAGGGCGGTGGGGAACTTAGGCTAGGGGAACCAGAGAATAGGTCTTCTGGATACCACGCCCCCCCCTCCCCCTGCAGTGATGGCTGGCACCTATCGAGGCCGGGGTGAGATACTCGGGAGTTCCATAAGGGTCCAGCACCCCAGGGAACTTGACCTTGACCTTCCACATCAACATAATAGAGGGAAGTGACAAGCGCAGTGGCCTCCTCCCTCCTCTTCTCGTTTCCTTGCACAGCGGATCAATTTAAAGGGTAATACGCTCCCTTAGTTAGGGGTAGGGTGGGGGGTTGGGGGGGGGGAAGCTTAGATCTTTGGCTAGGTGACACAGCAGGCACCAGGTACCTTAGGCTATACAAGCTAAGAATAAGGTCAGAATTGGCTGAAGTTTGCTGTTTTCTTTCTGCGCTCGCTTTGTATGCACTCTTGTATGATGCAACACTGTTACCCGTTTAAACACCTGCCTGTTGTACTAAGCCATTTTAAAATCAAATAAAAAACAAATTAAACTAAAAAAAAAAAAGACTCCACCATCCGACATCCGGCCATTCTTCCCCACGTCCACATACAAGAACTTATATGTCACTGACACCACTGCCATTATCACAACACTAAAAAACCTCTTATAGTTGCAATAGTATGACCCCGATTTGGGGGGTGGGATGATGTGGACGTGTTTCCCATCGATTGCTCCCCTGCAGTTGGGAAAGTCCCATCACTGAGCAAACTTGGAAGTCACAGTCTGCCATTCCTGTGGCGTTAAAGGAAACTGTGGAGTCAGACCAGATTTTTTTTTACTTTTGCACATAACATTGCAAGCAGATTAGACACAAACATTCTTGGCCAACATCAGTATAATATTTATTTCAAGGCATATTTAAAGACAAAAATATAAGGTCCACTTATCAGATTCCTCACCCCTCTGACGGGCCATTGTAAAAATCCATTGTAAAAATTTTAGGGTGAGGGTTCCAAATGAGTCTGGGACCCCCCAAAAAAGCCTCTGGCACTCTGCCTGAATTTAATGACAATAATAACATTTGTACACATTTTAGGGGGTGTTTAGGGTAAAGCACTACAATGGAGCTGACAAAATACATTGTTAAGTGACTTGGCTAGGTGTGTATGGGCCTAGGATAGCATGCTGGAGAGGTTAGTGAAGGCAAATAGGCACGTAGGCCAAAAAAATGAGCATTAAAAGCTTACAGCAGGCATGAGGACAAAGGGGACATTCACAGCATATTACAATCATGGTAATTAGGGAATGATGAATGAAATACAATACATTAGCATACATTAAATACATAGAATGTGATGTTAATGGAGAAAACTTACCTTAATATAGTCCTTATGCAGGATTTGGCAGAACAGGTCTCTGGAATAATGATCCCCAGAGCCTGGGGGGAGATGCCTGTCGAGAACTTGATGTCCTGCAGACTTCTCCCTGTCGCCAAGTACCACAACGCGGTGACTAGCCTTTTCTCGGGAGTAATGGCATGCCGCATTCAGGTGTCCTGCTTCATAATATAAGGGGACAGCAAAGCCAACAGATGGTGAAAAACGGAGTCCGTCATGCGGAGATAATTCCTGAAATAATCAGGATTATTCTCCTGGATCTCCCGCAGCAAAGGCATATGAGAGAATTGGTCACGCTGGAGCAATCAATTCTTCATTCATGAACTCCTCCCCACCCTGTTCTTGGACTGGGCTTGAGTCAAAGTAAGAACCCCAACACCAATCCCCTGCACAGCAAACTCTAGGACGAGAACATAGCCACTAGGGATGAGCCGAACACCCCCCTGTTCGGTTTGCACCAGAACCTGCGAACACACCACACGCTTGTGTGAACTTTAGAACCCTGTTACTCGAACGTTTAAAATGTAAAGTGCTAATTTTAAAGGCTAATATGCAAGTTATTGTCCTAAAAAGTGTTTGGGACCTGGGTCCTGCCCCAGAGGACATGTATCAATGCAAAAACTGACGTTTTTTTTGAAGCAGTGAATTTAATAATGCTTAAAGTGAAACAATAAAAGTGAAATATTCCTTTAAATTTCGTACCTAGGGGGGGTGTAAAGTAAGCATGTGAAATAGCGCATGTTTCCCGTACTTAGAACTGTCTCTGCACAAAGTGTCATTTCTGAAAGAAAAAAAAAATTTAAACCGGACTCGTGGCTATAATGAATTGTTAGAAAAATAAGGGGAAAAGATCCGCGCTTAGGAATAATATTAAGCTGCTGCCTCCCTGACAAGCCTCAAAGAGACCTGGAATTAGCAAAGAAATGGGGTTTAGGGATGTTGGCGCTGCTTATGTTGGTTGGTGAATATCCACGAGATGTCCTATGTATTGTAAATTGATTGTAGGGAAACTTCAGAATACTAGGAGAGACCAATAAGGATGAGTCTCCTAGACCTGTGCGTTATTGTGACCAAACGTCCAGGTGCTGTCCCCTATTAATGCTTGTATTCAGCACTGGTGACCCAATGATCTGTTGGTTCTTCCAGTGGGAATATTACATTTATATCCAAAGGGTGGGAAGGTAGCCAATAATATTAAATCTCTGAGCTAGCAACGCTATATATTTGTCGTTGATTCCAATGTGTAGCCTCAAAATACAATGTGCGATGAATGCACAGATACAGATAATGGGTACAAGATATAAGACCTCCGCAGTTGTTATAAAATACAAAGAAATTATTTTTTGTAGTAAATGTGTAAGATGGTTAGGTGTTCCCCGTGACACCGTGCGTTAAGTGTTATTACAATACTAAACTGTGGTTTAGATAAATGATCAAAAGAATAAATGAAAATTATTAAAGATGCATAGTCCAGGACCCTGTGCAGGTAAGCAAGGTACGTTGTGTTGTAAAAACTCCCGTGTAAGTCTGCTCTAACAAAGAGCGTGTATATAAAAGTAGGTATCTGGACAAAATATAAAATAAAGTATAATAACACCAAAAATTAAGACCGACAATAAGAATCGTCGGGTAATAAGCAAAATTATGTGCAAAACATCAAAAAGATTATTATATGTATGTGCGAAAAAATGTGTATATCTTATTGATATATATTAACTATATAGTGAAATTCCAAATAATTTTGGAGAGAAACATCAAAAAATAAAAATAAAAATAAAAAATGATATACACCGTCCAGGCTAGACCATATAAGAATAAAAAATAGAAAAACAGTAAACGTGAATGAATATAAAGACTAAAAGTCCAGACAATTCGAGGTGTACTGTAGCAGCGCTCAGTAATCAAAACGTGACTTCTGATTAGATACTATGGAACCATAGGTGTTCAATAATGGTGCAAATGAACAAAAGCTGTGAAAGGTGTCTTCAATATCATGTGCTCCTTATCACCCAGGGAGTTGAATTTTCACCACGTGGGGGGATACTATCCCCTAATGGGGATGCACTCACCAAACCGAGGATAAAAAACCGCATGGGATACACAATCAGCCTTTGTCAATGGTCTTGCACACTCCACCACTCTGCTGGTTTAGATCTTGTCCGTGTACATATAAAGGAATAAACTCTGATAGTATAGTACTGTTTTCAAAAAGTTTATTAAGCAAATGAGCCCCCCTTATAAAATGTGCGTACCACAATGAAAGATAAAACATGCATGTAAATGTACTGTGCCTGTCTCCTTTGGATGGATTAGAAATGGCGCTCCGGCTCTGTTTCTCAGTTCCTGATCTCTGGAGGGTACAGTGTTTGGATCGTCTGGTGCTGGCCACGCCCTGACGCGTTTCGTCATTGGCTGACTTCGTCTGAGGGCGTGGCTAACAGCACTCGGCGACCCATTATATAGCCAAGGTATCCCACTCATTGATCGCCGTCATTGCGTCATTCCCGCGCATGCGCGATACTGCGCATGAGGCATCAGCCCATAGTAGGGCGGAAGTGGGAAGGCGGTGCTCTCGCAGGCATAACATGCTGCTGACGATTGAGCAGAGCACCGCCCTCTGGCTCAGCGTGCTGGCGTAGTTCCTGCGCATGCTCAATGGCATACGTGAGACAACTGCCAGGTCTTGGGCGGAAGTGAGATGTAATCTCTAGCCGCACAGCTACATGCACGATTGTTGTCCACGGCAAAGAAGGACAGCCAATCAGTGATGTTTGGCGTCAGAGGTGCGCGCGCATCTCCAAACAGAGAACTGCAGGCCCGCCCACCCCTGTCTGATTGGACCAGATGGTCCATCGAGCCTCCAGCTGTCAGTACTCTTATGTCAATGGACTATGATACCCCGCAGAGAGCATAGCCAGTGAGGGGCATCAATAGCTTCCATAATGATGGCATGAATGAAAATAACAGTGCTCTATGCTCAGACGAATATGGAAATACAAGTCAATTACATATCTCTGAGACTAGCACAGATCAGTTTAAGTTAAGCATAGAGCAAATGTTAAATGGTTATGTGGTGATAAAAACGGCAAAAATGGCTAATATAGATCTAAAACACTACAACACTAAAACCAACAATCTGTGTATAGTGTATACATCCAACATATAAAACCATTCTTAAAATCAATGTATATAAAAAGAGGTATCTTAAAAACAAAGTACCATTTAAAACCACATAGTAACAACATAAATAAAACCACAAAGTGGGAGAAAGACTTAATGTGGAAACATTAGCATATATATAAATAAATAAATAAATAAAACCACAAAGTGGGAGGAAAACTTAATATAGAAACCATTAGCATATATATTGAATGAACTTGATACCAATACAAACAGAGAATGGGCGACTCTTTGGAGATCAAAAACTCCAAATCATATGGATATGAGCCCTATTCTATGGAAGAATATGTGGTTATGCATCGCTTATAAAGCAGTTAATGTCCAATTCAATGTTC
Source organism: Rana temporaria (assembly GCF_905171775.1). Taxonomy (NCBI): domain Eukaryota; kingdom Metazoa; phylum Chordata; class Amphibia; order Anura; family Ranidae; genus Rana; species Rana temporaria. The sequence continues at coordinate 274,579,181 of NC_053491.1, forward strand.
ATGCCTTTTGGGGCAAGCGATTCGGTCAAGAAAATCCATCTTGTTTCACTCTTTGATAGTTCTCTGACTCTGTGGCCTCCTCTCCAGTTTTGCATTATATGTTGGATTCCCCAAAATTGCAGCCCAGATGGATCCTGGTTATGCTTCAGTTTGAAATGTAGTGATACGTTATGATCTTCATAACCTAACTTGATGTTATTGATATGTTCCATCACACGTATTCTCATTTTTCTTTTTGTTCTTCCGATATAGATTAAATTGCATGGGCATTTTAATGCGTATACAACATGGTCAGTGTTGCAGGTGATGAACTGATCAATGTCAAATTCTGTGTTATTAACCGGGCATGTGAACTTTTCAATGCCTCTCATAATGTGTGTAACTTCTCGGCATGGTTTGCATTTCCTGCATGCAAAGAAGCCATTTTGGCTCCAAAAAGTCTTGGGTTTGGCAGGCGGATCCAATACCTTCTTAACAATCCGATCCCCATAGTTCGAGGCCTTTTTGTAGATAAATTCAGGCTTAGGTGGGAGTGCGGGTCCCAATTTTTTATCCATCAGTAATATGTGCCAATGTTTATTGAAAATTTCTTCCACTTCTTTATACTGGGCATGGAACTGGGATAAAAAGCCCCACTCTTTTGTATTGGTAGCAGGATCACCGTCGGATTTTTTATTCTGTAAACATGTTTCCCTGGGTATCTGTTTTATTTCTTCCACCAATCTTCTCATTTTATCCGGATGGTAGCCTCTGGCTTCAAATCTGTCGGTTAAAATTTTAGATTGTGTAATGAAATTATCCGTCTCAGTGCAGTTTCGTTTCACCCTCATAATCTGCCCTTTAGGTATGTTTCTAATCCACAATGGATGATGTCCACTGGTGGTGGGGAGGTAGCTGTTCCTGTCGGTGGGTTTAAAAAATACCCTTGTGGCTAATCCTTGTTCATGACGGTATATAGTTACATCCAAAAAATTGATTTCAGAACTACTGTGTTCAGAGGTTAGCTTAATGTTTTTATTATTATTGTTTAAAATACTTAAAAAATCATTAAGAGAGTCAGTGGAGCCAGCCCAAATAAAAAACAGATCGTCAATGTATCGTTTGTAAAAAATTAGTTCACTCCGTCTGTCTTTAAAAATCACCTTATCTTCCCATTCGGACATGAACAGATTTGCTATACTCGGTGCAAATTTCGCGCCCATGGCAACTCCTCTTTTTTGGGAATAATATTTGCTGTCGTACCAGAAGAAATTATGGGATAGACAGAAATCCAGAGCATTACCAATAAAAACCTTTTGATTGTGTGGCAGATCGTCTCTTTGGCATAGAGCCCAATTAAGGGCCAACAATGCGTCATCATGTTGTATGATGGAGTAGAGAGACGATATATCTGCAGTTACAAGTAGTACTGGTAAGTCTGCTTCTAGTGTGATTTCTTGGAGGCTTAGCAAGAGATCCTTAGTATCCTTCAAATAAGATTTCGTTGTTCTTACACTCTTTTGCAGGAAGGTGTCTAGATATTGTCCCATTCTGGAAGATACGGAGTCTATGCTGTTAACAATTGGCCTTGCAGGGGGGTTGAGGGGGTCTTTGTGTATTTTTGGAAGAGTATAAATGGTTGGGACTTTGTTACTAGCTGGTGTCAGGTAGTTTTGTTCCTTCACTGTTAATATCCCTAATTTAGAGCCTTTTTTGACAAGTACCTGTAGCTGCTGTCTGTAAGCATGAGACGGATCCTGTTCCAATAGGCTGTATGTGGATTTATCTGCCAACATATCAGAGATTTGACCATGATAAAAGGCTTTGCTCAGGATCACTACTCCCCCTCCTTTATCTGCCGGTCTTATAATTATGTCTTTCCGTTTTTCTAACATATCAATTCCTTCTTGTATGTGTTTTACATTGACGTTCTTTTTAGGTTTCAAATGGTCTAGGTCTCTTAGTACCAGACTCTTGAACACCTCCACCTGATGGTTTGGATTATTCAGGGGATTAAATAGTGACTTATTTTTTAGTCCACTGTTGACTACGGTCTCTGAACTCGTTACATTGTTGCCCATACGTGGCGTACATCCAATAAAATATTTTTTCATATTCAGTTTGCGAATGTATTTATGGATGTCTATGTAAACATTGAATTTATTGACCAGTTTCTTCATGCCACATTTTAGGCCTAAGTTCAAAATATTCAGTTCTTTATGCGTGAGTTCCACTGAAGTCAAGTTAAAGATACCTCCTATTCTTGATGCCTTCTTCTTTTTCTGCGTCCTCCATCCTGCCCTGCACAAAGAGCGTGTATATAAAAGTAGGTATCTGGACAAAATATAAAATAAAGTATAATAACACCAAAAATTAACAATAAGAATCGTCGGGTAATAAGCAAAATTATGTGCAAAACATCAAAAAGATTATTATATGTATGTGCGAAAAATTGTGTATATCTTATTGATATATATTAACTATATAGTGAAATTCCAAATAATTTTGGAGAGAAACATCAAAAAATAAAAATAAAAATAAAAAATGATATACACCGTCCAGGCTAGACCATATAAGAATAAAAGATAAATAAGTAAATGAAAATGAACATCCTGGGAACCCTCAATGGGTAATTGCTACAAGTTCTCTTAGTTAGTCAATGTCTCATGAGCTAATCAAAAAAAGGAAAACCAATGTGGAAACAATGTAACACTGATGACAGAGTATATGTAGGAAAATAGTGACTTCTTGTGATTTCCTTCCTGATGCTTTTTGGCGTGACTTTTGTGCTCCCCCTGTTGTATCCCCACTCACCAGATGTTGGCACCCCTCAGGGCAAAAGGCAATGGTGGTGGTACCTCGTCGTCAGTTGATGCGCTGGTTTTTAATTGTATAGCATAGGAGAAATTGATTTACCCCCCCCCCCTCTGGAGAGGTGAGAAGGATTTCTCCTATGCTATACAATTAAAAACCAGCGCATCAACTGACGACGAGGTACCACCACCATTGCCTTTTGCCCTGAGGGGTGCCAACATCTGGTGAGTGGGGATACAACAGGGGGAGCACAAAAGTCACGCCAAAAAGCATCAGGAAGGAAATCACAAGAAGTCACTATTTTCCTACATATACTCTGTCATCAGTGTTACATTGTTTCCACATTGGTTTTCCTTTTTTTGATTAGCTCATGAGACATTGACTAACTAAGAGAACTTGTAGCAATTACCCATTGAGGGTTCCCAGGATGTTCATTTTCATTTACTTATTTATCTTTTATTCTTATATGGTCTAGCCTGGACGGTGTATATCATTTTTTATTTTTATTTTTTGATGTTTCTCTCCAAAATTATTTGGAATTTCACTATATAGTTAATATATATCAATAAGATATACACATTTTTTCGCACATACATATAATAATCTTTTTGATGTTTTGCACATAATTTTGCTTATTACCCGACGATTCTTATTGTCGGTCTTAATTTTTGGTGTTATTATACTTTATTTTATATTTTGTCCAGATACCTACTTTTATATACACGCTCTTTGTTAGAGCAGACTTACACGGGAGTTTTTACAACACAACGTACCTTGCTTACCTGCACAGGGTCCTGGACTATGCATCTTTAATAATTTTCATTTATTCTTTTGATCATTTATCTAAACCACAGTTTAGTATTGTAATAACACTTAACGCACGGTGTCACGGGGAACACCTAACCATCTTACACATTTACTACAAAAAATAATTTCTTTGTATTTTATAACAACTGCGGAGGTCTTATATCTTGTACCCATTATCTGTATCTGTGCATTCATCGCACATTGTATTTTGAGGCTACACATTGGAATCAACGACAAATATATAGCGTTGCTAGCTCAGAGATTTAATATTGTTGGCTACCTTCCCACCCTTTGGATATAAATGTAATATTCCCACTGGAAGAACCAACAGATCATTGGGTCACCAGTGCTGAATACAAGCATTAATAGGGGACAGCACCTGGACGTTTGGTCACAATAACGCACAGGTCTAGGAGACTCATCCTTATTGGTCTCTCCTAGTATTCTGAAATTTCTATAATGAATTGTTGGCTCCCGGCAAATCAGAGAGAATTTATTCATAAAAAAAAAGCTCATCCCTAATAGCCCTAACATGGCTAGACAATGGTTGGCTGGTCAGAACGAACTAACAGAAAGGCCTGAAGAAGAACGAGCTAAAAATCAGAAACGTGCAAAAGCACTGAAAATCAGATACAAACTGACTACACGCAATGAAAAACAGATACAAACCCACAAGCACAAACTGAAGAGCAGTAACAGACTGAAAAGCACAAAGGCTGAAAAGCACGAATCTTCTCTCACCAAACTTTTACTAACACGAGATTAGCAGAAGGAGCCCAAAGGGTGGCGCACAGAGTTTTAAACTTCTTTTATATAGTGCCGTTGAGAAGCTAGTATTTCCAAAATTAAAAGTCAACAATGGTAGTCTCAGTACTCATTAGGTGGGGATTTCTCATAGGCCCCCTTAATGCCTATCTATTTCATTGTGATGTCTTACCACATGCAGATATGGTGCAGTATTTTGTTAGCTAATGTGCATTGCCTTAAGGCAGACCATTATTTAGTATAAGCTGCCAACACAATCAACAGCGCAACAGAGGGAAAACTGAACCTAAACCTTTTAAACACAGCAAACAACAGGGCACAGTATGTGTGCAATGGTGTGCCATTCTAACTGAATATCACTGCATAGAGTGCATACTGTAATACTTAGGTATGAACCCTAGTGCAATATCAGATGCAACTTCAGTAACACAGAATCACATAAACTTACATGGAAATCACATTATTTTCAATGGTGCCCATTGGTGCTACTTTGGTGCGGTTGCGGAGTAACCCCATAAACTCCAGTAGAAATTAATAGACATGTGCAATTTGTTTCATTACAAATCCGTTTTTTAACAAATTTTGACAAATTTGTTACTTCAGTAATATCCAAATTTTTCCAGATATTTGGAAATTCAAAATTTTGGAAATTCAAAAATTCGGAAATTCAAAAACCCCAAAATTCTAAATAATTTGGTTGTTAGTGAATGTAACGAATACAAATTTATCCTAAGTTACAAATTATCTGAAATAACGAATGCCGTATCTACACGAATAGAACGTAACAAATTAATAATAATAAAAAATAACAAAAATAATAAAAAAATTATTATTATTATTATTATTATTACTACTATTTATTATTTGTTCCATTACATTTGTTTAGAAATGGCATTCGGTATTTTGGATAATTCGTAATTGAATTATTATTATTATTATTATTATTATTAATTAATTAATTATTATTTAGAATTTTCTGATTTTCTTTCTTATTTTTGAATTTCCGGATTTTTGGATTTATGAATTTATGAATTTATGAAAAAAACAAAAGACAAAAACAAACACATTTTATGCTGCATCCCAACAATCAGTTATATAGTTACACAGTTACTCGTGTTGAAAATAGACCTTGTGAAAGAGACAGTCCATCTAGTTTAACAAAAAAAAAAAACACAATACATACAATCCCATATACACAATTCTATACCTAGAGTTGATCGAGAGGAAGGCGAACAATCCCAGCAAAGAATGATCCAATTGTCTACAGCAGTGGAAAAAAAATCCTTCTTGATCCCCCAAAAGGCAATCGAACATTCCCTGGATCAACTTTGCTATAAATGTTAGTGCCTAGTTATATTATGTACACCTAGGAAAGAATCCAGGTCTTTTTTTCTACTGAGCTGACCAGAACCACCTCTGGATGGAGTCTATTCCACATTTTCAGAGATTAAATCACTTTTCCTCTAGACATAAAGCATGCCCCCTTGTCCTCTGTGATGACCTTAAAGTAAATAAATCAACAACAAGTTCATTATATGGACCCCTTATATATTTGATGTTGATCATATCTCCCTTAATATCTTCCTTAATCTCCTCTTCTCCAGTTCATGTAATCTTTCCTCATAGCTGAGCTCCTCCATGCCTCTTATCAGTTTGGTTGCCCTTCTCTGCACTTTCTCCAGTTCCCCGATATCTTTTTCGAAAACTGGTGCCCAAATTTGAGCGGACCCTGCAGAAGGGGGCGGGGTCACCCGTACATGTCACTAGGTAACCCTGCAGTGTTTTTCCATTACGTCAGAGGGGTGGGGTCACCCATGCATGTGATGGTGGCCCCGCCCTCAGCTATTTAAGAGCTGTCACAGCAGGTGTAGCGTCATTTGTTGCTTTTTTTCTCTCTGTATCCTCCGCTCGAGAATGGATTACATTGCTGGAATATTTCTAGGGGACTTCCAGATTCCGCTAAGCCCCCTGCCTGCAGACCCCCACAACCACCGGGCAAGGGTTGTGGGGATGAGGCCCTTGACCCCATCAACATGGGGATATGGTGCTTTGGACCCCAAAGCATCTTCCCCATGTTGAGGGCATGGGGCCTGGTACAATTCAGCAGGGGGGGCGCTCTCTCGCCCCCCATCTTTTCCTGCGGCCTGCCAGGTTGCATGCTCTGATAAGGGTTTCGTATGGATTTTCCAGGCAAACACCGCGCCATTTTTTTTATTTTGGCGCAGGGTTCCGCTTGATATCCATACCAGACCTTAAGGGCCTGATATGGAGTTTGGGGGACCCCCACGCAATTTTTGTTTTTTAATTTTGGTTCAGGGTTCCCCTTAATAGTCATACCAGACCCAAAGGGCCTGTTAATGGACTGGGGGGGACCCATGCCATTTTTTTCAATGACTTTTATCTGTATTGCCAAGACCCGTCAATTCATTATACTGTAGTAGTTTTAAATGACTTTTTCCTTTAGAAATGTCATTTTGTGCAGGGACTGTTCTAAACACGGGAAAAATGTGCCACTTTACAGGCATACTATAGACAACCCCAGGTACGAAATTTAAAGGAATATTTCACTTTTATTTTTTCACTTTAAGTATTATTAAAATCACTGCTCCCGAAAAAAATAAAAATTTTAAAACTTTTTTTGCATTGATACATGTCCCCTGGGGCAGGACCCAGGTCCATAAAAACTTTTTTATGACAATAACATGCAGATAACCCTTTAAAATTAGCACTTTTAATTTTTCACGTTCGCGTCCCATAGCCTTAAACGGTGTTCGCATGTTGGAACAATTTTTTTGCCTGTTCGCATGTTCTGTAGCGAACTGAACCGGGGTGTTCATCCCTAAGTCTTAGTGAGCAGCCCTGATCCTTGGAAAATTAGCTCCTTTTAAAAGTTAAGAGTTCTTATATTTCCTGTATGTGTTTGTTGCTTTTAGCTAATATTACATTAAATCATGTTATGGTCATGTTAAGGTAGTTTATGGCTTGACACTTGGATATCTGAGATCCTTCTAGACCTAGTAACCATACAAAATACTTCTTCCGTGTTACTGGCCATATTGAGGATGTCTTATCCCTCTAAATGGAGAGGGAGACAATGTGTCTCACACTATTTGGAAGACCCCCGGGGGAAAGAATAATTTGCCCTGGTCTTTCGGAATTGTTTTGCCAAGATATGCAACAGTTACTGGATCCCCTAGTGAGGACACGACCAAGCCTCATCTATCCTTTAATAACCTCTCTAGGCTTACTTGTATACAATTCAATCCTTACAGCAAGGAACAGAGAATTACATCCTTTCAATTCTGCTGTGTCCTTCTTGGATCTAATGTACTTGAAGTCTGGAGTAGGCACTCTGACCTCCATAGGATTTCAAACAATAAAGGTGAGACCTCCACGTGAACCTTCACTTCTTGGTCTCCAGCATCTAGATATAACTTGTCTGAATTTGGAAGATATCGTTGACCATGCTGTATGAGGTGTTGGATCTCAGGAAGGAGAATAGAAGGTTCTCGTATCTGGGACTGCATCCACGAATATCATGGCCTGCAGGCCACCAGGCAATTATTGTCCTCATTACCACTGAACGGCTGAAGATCCGGATAAGGATCCTGGAGACTACTAGGTTTGTTCAATATACATATTGGCTAATCTGCAGACCCAGCTGGATGTCAGTAGTTTCTCTGCTTTCACCTCTGGGAAGCCACCCAGGTTACTGTTAGATCAATATCCTGATAGCCTTACTTGTTGCCAATCCCTTGACCGGCTTGTTGGTTTGGAGACCATCCCTTGTCATCCAACAGCTTTGTACCTTATGCCATCTGGCACGAAGTTCTAGAAAACCCAAAATTAAAGGGCTGGTAGACCTGACTGGGAGAAACCTCTGACAGAAGTTGACTAGTCTTGCATTCCTTCTTGACAGCGAAGATAGGATTTCCTCATTTTGCTGAGTCTTTGCAGCATAGCTGAGGCTTTCTTTGTTGCGTTTTCGGAAGGACTTCAGTCTGCAACCACTGCAACTCTAGCTTTTGGACACCTTGTTCTCCATTGGCATGAATACCCGACTAGTAACAACTTCCGATGATTGGTATGCCTAGTAGCCGATAAGCTGAAAGATTAGCTAGCTTAGCTACCTCCCCAAAAGGGACTTGTCTCCTCTGTAGAGTCACTATTCCTGGGGCAAAAAGCAAGTCTTTCCTTGTTACAAAACCAGTTAATAAAGTCGTCAACCTTCCTTTGGGCCCCTTCGACCACATGGCTTAGTACAAGCTACTTTTTCACCCTTTTGCTACCTAAAGATGCAACCAATGGAAAAGAGCTATTTATTTAAGTGAGATACTTATACTGTTGCTCTCTCTGAGGGTAACTTTACTGTATTCTTCAGAGCTGCTTCCAGGTAGGTCATTGCTGTAATGAGTGAAAGTGAATATAGAGGGCACTCAACTACAGTGTAGTGCCTATCAAATACCAAACTGTAATTATAAAAAATACCAAATATATATATATATATATATATATATATATATATATATATATATATATATATATACACACACACACACACACACACACACACACACACACACACATATAGTATAAATGTTTACAAACAATACATATCCTTAGTGCCTCAACACTAGTGCAATACTTTGTGATAATAAATCATATATGAATAAAAATAGTCCCAATAAATGTTGCAATAAATCCAATGATAGATCTTCTTAACAACTGAACATAAAATCTTGCTTAACCACTACAGACCCGCGCTATAGCCGAATGACGGCTTCAGCGCGGATCTGAATATCCAACAGGCCGTCAATTGACGGCCGCCCCTTTGGGCGTTCCCCGCGCGCGCTCCAGAGCGCGCTGCGGGGAAACTCTGTGTTGGCCGTGTCACTTGGACACAGCCAATCACAGATCGCCGCGAACGGCCAATCAGAGTGGCCGTTTGCGATGCGATCTGTGCGGCCAATGAGAGATGATCTCATATGTTTACATATGAGATCATCTCTCATTGCCGGCTCACACAGAGACAGCGTCCTGTCTCTGGAGAGGAGACCGATCTGTGTCTCTTGTACATAGGGACACAGATCGGTCACCTCCCCCAGTCACCCCCCTTCCCCCACAGTTAGAACACTAAGCAGTATACACATTTAACCCCTTCCTCATCCCCTAGTGTTAACCCCTTCAATGCCAGTCACATTTATACAGTAATTAGTGCATATTTATAGCACTGATCGCAGTATAAATGTGAATGGCGCCAAAAATGTTTCAAAAGTGTCCGATGTGTCCACCATAACGTCGCAGTCCCAATAAAAATCGCAGATCGCCGCCATTTCTAGTAAAAAAAAAATAATAATAAAAAAAATAATTCTGTCCCCTATATTGTAGGCGCTATAACTTTTGCGCAAACCAGTCGCTTATTGCGATTTTTTTTTTTTTACCAAAAATATGTAGAAGAATACGTATCGCCCTAAACTGAGAAAAAAAATTTGTTTTTTTAAAAAAAATTGGGATATTTATTATAGCAACAAGTAAAAAATATTGTATTTTTTTTCAAAATTGTCGCTCTTTTTTGTTTATAGCGCAAAAAATAAAAACCGCACAGGCATTCAAATACCACCAAAAGAAAGCTCTACTTGTGGGAAAAAAAGAACGTCAATTTTGTTTGGGAGCCATGTCGCACGACCGCGCAATTGTCAGTTAAAGCGACGCAGTGCCGGAAGCTGACATTTCACCTGGGCAGGAGGGGGGTATATGTGCCCAGTAAGCAAGTGGTTAAGGTGAAAAAACTCCTCCGCCAGACATTGATAGCTGTCGTCACCAAAAGGGAAAGAGATATAGAATGCGCTTACCAGAACTACCTGACTTCTTTCATGAAAAAGAGAGTCAGATAAAGCTTTAGCAGGATTGTGCCTGCACACATGCCAATTTGACCGGAAATTTTGATCCAATTGCCTCACTCACGGAGTATCAGGTTAGATATATAAAAAAAGAGTTGGAAAAGCCCATAGTATAATTCTGTTTTTATTGTATTAAAAAGAACATAAAAGAAATGCCACTGGGGCTGCAGATGTGTCAACAATGTCTCTGGGTTTTGCTACGCTCCCACCTAAGTGGCGGCGTGCGTTCCACCGGACTCCACAAGCACCTACAGCGCCGGAGATGGCGTCAGGCAAACACGTGACCAGGTACCGCCGTTTCATTGGTTTATGTCTTCAGGGGGCGTCCGTCGGCAGCTGTACCTGGTCACGTGTTTGCCTGACGCCATCTTTTTATTCATATATGATTTATTATCACAAAATATTGCACTAGTGTTGATGCACTAAGGATATGTATTGTTTGTAAACAATATATATATATATATATATATATATATATATATATATATATATATATATATATATATATATATATATATATATATATATATATATATTTGGTATTTTTTCTAATTACAGTTTGGTATTTGATAGGCACTACACTGTAGTTGAGTGCCCTCTATATTCAATTTAACTTATTTATAAAGTTAACACTTTAATTGCAGAGGAACAGCTTTAATTACTTATAGATTAATATATTTTGGTGCTGAATTTACTTTTATATTCATTGCTGTAATGAGACTAGTTGGTCTCTTGATGATGGCTCCTCCCAACTTGATCAAAGTCTGAACTAGAACTTTTTTTCCCCAGGACCTGGATGACATTGCGCCAGGCTGTTGCCCAAACAAGGCTAACCAGAAGGCCTTGCACCCACAAGACAGCCTTTACTGGACCCAATATCCTGGGAAATGCTCAGAGTTTGTGGAAAGGCCAACATAGGTGTCTCAAAGTGTGTATACACCCACACACGCCTGCTAGGTCTAAAGAAAATCTACAAAAAGTCTAGGTTTCCATTATTGCGACCTGAAAGTCGTGCAATTTTACTGGGACTTCTGTGAGACTTGAAGGAATACCTGTGTATTCTTGATGTCCAAGGACCAAGTAACATCAAAGTAGGATCAAAGTAGTGCAGGGACTACTTTGAGGTCACTGCGACTTGGAGTTGAACCAGTGTGAATAATACTCCTTGGAAATCATGGGGTACAATTTGTGGAAGCCAAGCCTTACTGACGGCTGGTCCAATGAATGTCCATCCATAGTGTTATGATGGAGGAGCAATCCCTAGAGACCAGATAGCATCACCCCCTCATCCTGGATCCTGAATCCCTATAGGCATTCATTTCAACCTGTACAGCGGGGATCTTCAACACAGGAGAGGTTTAAATCTGTGCAGCTTGGCCAGATGAATCCATCAAGGTGAGGGGGAAAAAATCCTGCCTTCAGCAGCAGCATAACCGGCTGTATCAGAAAAATAAATAAATAGAATGTGGCATGTAGGGAGAAGACTTACTTATATAGTATAACCGGTCCTGGAATAGGGCAAGGGGCGGAGCCTACCCATACGAATATGCTGTCATGCTGTGTCAGGAAATGCGTGTCTCCCCATTATAGGAGAGCTGCAGACTTGTGGCCCCCCTGCTATTCTGATACCGATCTGTTTTACTCTTCAAGCAGTTCCTATATATATGCTATGCATTAATTTTTAAAAATGTTTGTTTGGGTTGATAAAAACCAAGATAACCACTAAGAAGACATTCATAAGCAATGGAGTTGTGTTACTTGGACATTAGCAGCAAATTGTATGTGCTTCTTGTAACTGTTTTATATGACACCTTACAAAAGAACAGCACTAAACTTATCAGAATGTTCTCTTCAAGTTTTTGCTTTACATGAATACTAATTGTCTTGACTTGATAGCGAAAGCAAAACAGTACAAAAGGAAATTGGCAAAACAGTGACTATAAAAAGGAAAAAATAAAATCAAGTAGTGATTTGTTTCACATTTGCTCTGACCTTGATATTTAAAAAAAAAAAAAAAAGAAGAGCAATGCCAGGCTCTGCTGAATACACAAATGAGTCTTTTTTTCTTGTTCAGTAGCATGTATCACACAACTAATTCTCTGTATAGTACAGAACATTAACACAGCAGATTTATTTAATATGAAAAAAACATGTTGTACTGAGCTTCAGTTTTGTCTGCAACCTTTCAGATACTTCAGAATGTTTGTAACAGGAGTGTCACCTTTGTTAGTATGGGGTAATAGGAAATGTCAACAGCTGTAATTCATTCCTTTACATAATGAACTGAAATGTGCAATGGATATAAAAAACAAAACAAAGTTACAGAACAAAACCTCAGCCCCCTATTGCAATTTGACTGAATTTGAAGTAAATATGCAGCTATTAAAAGCATACACACTTAGGCTGAGATGATACAATATGTTTGTCTTTATTACTGTAGCACCCTCTACCTTTAGGTAGGTGCTAAGTGTAGGGTTATGTGTTAGCTGCCAGTGCAGGTACATTTAAAAGAGTTAATGCATTATATGCAGGGATCACACAGGTTTGGTATATGCAGAGTTCCATTGGTTCAATGTCAATATGTAAAAATACCAATACATGAAAGTCTTCTTTAAAAACCTGGGAATTATTTATTTCAGTTTGTTTCATGGCATATGCATAGTTATAAAATATCCATATCTGGAATTCCCATTTTAGAACATTGCAGAAACAAGGTCTGAAAATCACAATTTATAAGTCACCTAGAAAATGAAGATTAAGATAAAAAACAAGAAAATCAAGAATAGTGTCATGCAATATGTAATGTTTTTCGTGGAATACCCTACATAAACTGTTGATTCAGACAGGTTCTTTGCAATGGGTTTAGGTAGTGGGCTGGATTTCAGAAAAGGCTTTGCTGATGCAAGTGTGTGCATCAGTGAAAGTGACAACATTTACATCCAAGAAAGTACCTGGGATTGCACTTTGTAGAGACAGGCTACAATGGCATGTTCTGGAGGTATTGGTGGTACTCAAAACCCCCCACAATACATTGCTCTCATGGCATCTCCTCATATGCTTGTATACTGTAGATAATTTGCAACATGGCCAATGAACAAAAGTTAGATTTCAGACTTAGTAGGGTGAAAATATTACGCATGTTGGATAAATGGGACTTTAGGATTCCATAGAGAAGGAGGATCCTCTATAGGTCCTTGTCTGGCCCATTTCCTTAGGTTGTGGGATGCGGTTAAATATTCTGCGGGTCTGATCTCTCCCCATCTGCCGTTACTTCGTCTCCTTCCTAACCAGTTATTTCCACCAGGTAGGGATAACCCCTTAAGTTGCCTACACACCATCGTTTTTCTCACAATGTTCTAGCAAAGCGAGTTTACGTTCTCACCACTTTTTCCATTGAAGCTTGCTTCATAAGTAGCTTCTGGGCATGCGCGGGTGAAAAAACGTTGTTTTAAACAACGTTTTTTACTACACACGGTCAATTTCTGTGAAGTAAAAGTTGACGTTTTGAAAAACGACACATAAAATTGAAGCATACTTCAATTTTTTTTGGTCGTTTTTTAGAAGACATAAAACTACGTTTTCCCCCACACACGGTCAATTGAATGAATGAATGAATGAATGACTTGTATAGCGCTACTCATGCGAACTGAATCGCCTCTGGGCGCTTTTTCCAGCCAGTGTCTGCTTGGCCAGTGCGGTCATTTTACCCCATAGTTTTTAAAAACGTCATTTTTTTTCATCACATAAAGTGATGGTGTGTACGGGGCATTACAGTTTTCATGGTGGACTGAACATGGCTTTGTAGACATTCATTCTATGCTCTCCCCAACCAAGATTATTTCTTATTCACTTTTACGTTCCTCCCACGATATTCCCCTCAGGGAACACTATAGTTACTTGCAACTTCGACATTTCCTTCAGCGCCTAACCAGATCCCAACCTACCCTCTATACCATGACCCCCTTTGAAAGCTTATGTAGATCACACCCCCATTCCCCGGGACTCATATCTCTCATTTATACAGCGATTATCAACTCTAGGAGACTGCCCTTGAGACCTTATCACCTTCAGTGGGAGGCTGAACTTGGGAGGCAACTCGATCCGGAAGATTGGCAGGCTATGACCATGGCATTGTCTAAATGCTCTACCAATGTTCTTTCAGGAGAACGCTTATAAAGTGTTCTATAGGTGGTACTATACCCCGGCCAGACTGGCGAGTTTCATACCTTCTTATTCTCCTTTGTGTTTCCGTGGATGCTCTCAGGAGGGTACCATGGCACACATCTGGTGGACCTGTCCCAGGGTATGCAGATTGTGGGTTAGAGTTTATGCGTTGCTCCGCAACCTCTTTGATACCAACCTAAAGAGGGAACCTTTTGAGGCCCTTTTATGGAAACCGATCACGGAGCTTCTCCGCCCTGAACGCCAGCTGGTGGCGCATGTTTTTACTGCAACTAAATTGATCATTGCAAGGGCCTGGAAGACCCCGGTTCTCAGTTTCGAAGCAGTTAAAAACTGCATTAATGATATTATGGTTAATGAGAAACTCACTGCTGTGTTAGCAGATACCGATAAATTTCTCAGGGTATGGCAACCCTGGGTGGCTAACAACCACCCTTCACGATTTGACCCAACACTACTTTCTCTTTGATAGGTCTCTGTTCCCCCCGCCCCGTGGACCCCCTTCTCTCTTTCTTTCTTTCTTTCTTTCTTTCTATTTTCTTTTCTCTATTTCTTTTCCTCTCTCTTTATTGCTACTTGCTCATGCTACTTATCTAGTTGGCTCTCTTTCTTTTCATCCTCTCTTTCTTTGTTCTTTGTGGCTTGGGCCCTCAGGCTTGGTCCTGTCAGCCCTGGACACAGGATGCATTATTTATTTTATATTTTGAAAAACTGATATCCTCTGCTATGTGCCTGCTTGAATTTTATTTTTTTTATTTATTTAATTTATTTTTTGTTTGTTCTTTTATTATCTTTATTTTTTTATTTTTGTAATGTTGTGTATCGTATAGCAACTTTGCTTTTAAGTTCTACATTTACCCCGGCATGTTAGCCAGTATGTTACCTAAGCCAGCATTAGGTTAATTTAGCAGGCCACTTGAGTTGAGGACATTCTATTGCCGGTCTTCTGGATTCGCTTTTGGATCCCTAGAAGCTAGATTGATCTCAGGTCTACGGACTATCTGTTCTGCTGTTTGATAGCTTATGGTGTGTCCACCACTGTCTTTTTCTCTTTTGTATTCTTTTTTGTTTGTCGATGTACCTTTTCAATAAAACTCTTTGTACAAGAGAAGGAGGATGATGATTGGCACCTGGGTACAGAACCTGGTAGTACAGATTCCACTCCACTAGAGTAACTGAGAGGGGTAAAGTAGGTCAGAGACGAAATGCCTGTGTCAGCAGTCCTGATTGCAGATAGATATACAGAGCTTTAAATTAGAGCTGAATTGAGCTTCAGTTAAGCCGCATACACACGATCGGTTTGTCCTCTGAAAACAGACCGATGGACTGTTTTCATCGGACAAACCGATCATGTGTGGGCCCCATCGGTTTTATTTCCATCAGTGTAAAAAAATCCATCAGTGTAAAAAAATAGAACATGTTTTAAATTGTTCCTATGGATAAAAAAACGATAGAAAAATCTGATCTGTATGGAACTCCATCGGTCAAAAATCCACGCATGCTCAGAATCAATTTGACGCATGCTTGGAAGCATTGAACTTAAAGCGGATGTCTGCTGAAAAAAAATATATTAAAAGCCAGCAGCTACAAATACTGCACATGCTGACTTTTAATATCGGCACACTTACCTGTCCTGGAGTCCAGCACCGTCCTCAGCAGGAGGACGAGCAATCGCTCGTTACTCTGCTGCCCCCCCCCCGCCATCCTCGGTAAGGGAACCAGGAAGTGAAGCGCTCCGGCTTTACTGCCCAATTCCCTACGGCACCTACGCGAGTCGCGGTGCGCCGTGCTGACTGGCTCCTGCTATGTTCTGGGAGCCGAGTGTTCCCAGAACACAACAGGGGGGGATGGGAGGTGACGTCCTTCCCGCAGTCTACCCGCAGACTGTGTGGCCAGAAGTGGGTGCAAATACCTGTCTTTAGAGGGGGGGGGAGGGTTCGTTCAGATTCGCGGGAGTGGAGGTGGAGGGTGGAGCTCCGCTTTAATTTTTTCCGGCTTGTCGTAGTGTTGTATGTCACCGCGTTTTGGCACGATCGGATTTTTGACTGATGGTGTGTAGACAAGACTGATGAAAGTCAGCTTCATCGGATAACCGACGAAAAAATCCATCGGATTAGATTCCATCAGATATCCGTTCGTGTGTACAGGGCTTTACAGAGTTTAACTCTTCTTCAGACCTTGAAAAGTATGTTAATATTAGAAGACACTCTGCAGTGACACTGTTTGACAATGTACTGATAATCTCCCTTCATGTATAAATGATCTAATACACATGAGTCTGTTTATCTGCTCTTCAATCCCACACATGGGCAACTCTCTAATTTATCAGATTGGACCGGAATATATGAGAAAACGTAGTCAGTGATAATTTTCATGCACTACATAATTTACCAGATAAGGAAGCACTATACGTCTTTACCACGTAACTAATATAAACTATCTACATAATTGAATTGTCAACCAGAGGTCAGTGGCTGAGCAGATGGAAAGTCAGTGGGAAGCCATTTAAACTTCACACATGAACTGCAAGGTTTTCAAAGAACCCCTTTACTAAATAATTGAATCACTGAACGTGTTAATCAGTGAGCTCTTAAAGTTTAACTAAAGGCAAAACTTTTTTTGTTTGTTTTGGATAAAGTGCAGAGGCATTAGAAAGCTTGTCAGGTTGTATTGTTGTCTATGCCCTCATTAGGGAGATTCAGCTTCTCTATTTGTCCTGTTTACCAATATCATTAAACAGAAATTCCAAATTTTGGGTTGTCCCCAGAAAGTAATAGAGGAGAAATCTTCCAATGAGGACCCCAATTCTGATGACCTGGGGGTGCCCAAGGCATTCCCTTAATTTGCAGGTATTTCCTCTTATTTCCTGTTTGCCTATGAGGCAGGAAGTAAAGGGATATCTCCATAATGGGACACGGATGTCCAGAAAAAATCTGACAGTGGTTATAACCCTCTCTTAACTGCTTGCTGACCGCCACACACAGATATATGTCTGCAGCATGGCACGGACAGGCAAAAGGATTTGTATATATACATCAGAAGCGGCATTGTGGACGCGCGGGCCCGCCACGAGCTCCATGACTCCAACCATGGGTCCCGCAGACTCGATGTCCACGGGCATACCCGCGATGTCACGATGAGGAAGAACAGGGAAATGCTGATGTAAACAAGCATTTCCCCAGTCTTCCTAGTGACAGGACAGTGATCAGAGATTCCTGTCACACACAGCCCACCCCCCTACAGTTAGAAGCACTCCCTAGGGCACACTTAACCCCTTCAGTGCCACCTAATGGTTAACCCCTTCACTGCCAGTGTCATGTTTACAGTAATCAGTGCATTTTTTTATAGCACTGATTGCTGTAAAATAGACAAAGGTCCCAAAAATGTGTCAAAAGTGTCCGATGTGTTCGCTGTAATGTCAAAATCATGATACAAATCGCAGATTGCCGCCATTACTAGTAAAAAAAATAATAATAAAAATGCCATAATTCTATCCCCTATTTTGTAGACGCTATAACTTTTGCGCAAACCAATCAATATACGCTTATTGCGTTTTTTTTTTACCAAAAATATGTAGAAGAATATGTATCGGCCTAAACTGAGGGAAACAAATATATATATATTTTTGGGGGGATTTTTATTATAGCAACAAGTTAAAAATATATATATTTTTTCAAAATTGTTGCTCTATTTTTGTTTATAGCACAAAAATAAAAACCGCAGAGATGATCAAATACCACCAAACGAAAGCTCTATTTGCGGAAAAAAAAGGACGTACATTTTGATTGGGAGCCACGTCGCACAACCGCGCAATTGTCAGTTAAAGCGACGCAGTCCTGAATCGCAAAAAGTGGCCTGGTCTTTGGCCAGAAAAATGGTCTGGGGTTTAAGTAGTTAATCTATCCAAAAAAAATGTAAAGTTTTGCCTATGTTTTTTCTTTAACAATTAATGGGATATCAGATTAATCTATCAGGTGCCAGGCAATTTTTTCAGATGTTCAGGCCTTCACAAATTTAGCCAAATCCATGTGAACACTTGCTTGGGTATATTCATTGCATTTTTTAAATACATATAGGTAGATTCAGGTAGAGTTAAGTCGACCTGACTCAGAATCTACGCCGACTTATGTTTAAGCGTATGCTCAAACAGAGATACGCTTAAACATAACTAAGATAAGACGGCTTGCGCCGTCCTATCTTAGGTTGCAATTTTTCGGATGGCCGCTAGGTGGCGCTTCCATTGCGGTCGGCGTAGAATATGTAAATGAGTTGATACGCCGATTCACGAACGTACGCCAGGCCGCCGAAGTAGTTTTACACCGCTTCCGTAAGGCATTAGCAGGCCTAAAGTTATTCCACCTATTAGGTGGAATAACAATGTTAAAGTATGGCCGCCGTTCTCGCCACGAGATTCGAATTTTTTACGTCGTTTGCGTAAGTCGTCCGCGAATCGGGATTTACGTTGTTTACGTCCACGTCGAAATCAATGGGCCCGTGCGGCGTACGCAGCCGCAATGCACACTGGGAAATGTAGGCGCCCGAGCATGCGCACTTTAAAAAAAACGTAAAAAAACTTGAGGTCAAGCCTCATTGGCATTAAACACGCCCCCCCCAACACATTTGAATTAGGTGCCCTTACACCCGCCGATTCAGGCTACGCCGACATAACTTAGCAGGCAAGTGCATTGTGAATCATGTACTTGCCTCGCTAACTTACGGCGGCATAGCTTAAATTCCTTAAGCTACGCCGCCGCAAAGTTGCGGCATTCTACCGAAATCTACCTAATAGTTTTTATTATTAAATGAGAGAATGAAAAAAAAAACTAGGTTTGGAGGTCTATGTAAATACACACTGCACATTTTTTATTTTGATATTATGGGGTATACCATTCACCATGTTTAAGACCCATTTTGTTACCATGTTTACCTCCAGACAAAGCCGGATTAAGACCATAATGGGCATGGTGCTGAAGATTTTGGTGGGGCTTTTTATATATATAAAAAATGCATTTTTATTTTGATATAACAAATTAAATTAAATAGAGTGAGGGGGAATGAGAGAGAGAGAGAGAGAAAGGGGATGAGAGAGGGGTGAGGGGTAAGGGAGGGAGGATGAGAGAGATAGGGGGGATGAGAGAGGAGGATGCACATGAGCATGCGTGGGAGTGACAGCAATGCAGCCTGTTCAAGGCAAGTGATCGAAGGCACAGAACTGGGAAGGAAGACCGGGTGAAGATGGAAGCGCTCAGGACCCACCGGATCGATCACACCGCAGCACTGAAGGGTTCAGTCTGACAGGTAAGTATACCCTAATGTGCTAATATGCTGTCCATACCAGTACATTATGGCATAACCTACCTCAGGGCCTCTAAAAAGTAGTAATGTTAGCAAAGTTAACTACCTCTTTAATATCACAGGATCCCAGGAGCCTCTCGTAGGGCCCAAGTGCATAGTTGCCAACATTTCAAAAATATTTTCAGGGACCCTTTTTTTACTAGTGGTATATTTAGAGTAGCTGATATCCCCCAAGTTCCTCTATACAACACAATAGTAAATCACAAAATTAAATGAGTACTAATAATGGGCAGAAAAAATATAAGGACTGAGAAAATTTCCTTCTGTTGAACTAACAAACGTGTGCCCATTCTAGAGCTGGTAACATTGAGGCTATTCAATATAATTTTAAAGAACAGTTGTTGTGGGTAAGAGGCATAGGGGAGGAGTATGGATGGTATAAAAGAGGAGTGTGGAGGGTATGACAGTGGGCAGTATGTATAAGAGAGGAGTGTGGAGGGTATGACAATGGGCACTATGTACAGGTGAGGAGGATAAAGGAATCTGGGAAGGAAAAATGTAAAGGTTTGTGAAAGGATGTTTAGGAACTGTGTAGTGGTTAAGCGGGCCATACATAGATTGAAATTAAGCCAATTAAGTAGAGACCAGCCATAGTCGATCTATGTATGGACTAGCTGATTGTACACAAGTCAATCTATTAATCAATTTATGTACAACCAGCCTGTCAGATTTTTCCCAAAACAACATCGCTGCCAGCTATAGTTAACAACACTGATAATTGTATTCTGTGGGTAGGGAAGGTTCCCCACTGGCAGAACACAATAACACTGTGGGAGTGATTCCCCCATCCACAGGTCAGCAGGTGAGAGGGTGTGTGGTGATAGGCTGGGGAGAGAGGTCTGTCAGCAGGGGGGTGTGAGGTGGTCATGGAGGGATATCAATCGGCGGGTGGGGGGAGTAACTGGGAGTAGGGTCTGTCATCTGCAGGTTGTGAAATTTTCACCTGTGATATAAGTTGAAGGGAGGTGGCTAACAAGGGGAGTGACCTGGTTCGTGGTGAGTGTGAAATGGGTGATGTTTTTCACATTTCTTTCACATTTGCGGTAATGCGTATTGCCCTCTGAAAAGTGATCTGTGGTGGATTGCTTTTCAACGAGTGGTATAGCAGCAGCTGACAGGCGTTCATCAGGTGCTCCTGCAGCCTCCTTGTTTTTTTTACATTGTTGGACTATGCTGCTACTGTGAGGGAGTTTGGCTTGCATTTGTAGAGTGGCCCCGACCCCAGAGTATTGGTAACTTTTACTTTTGCACTATGATATTCACTTCTTGAACAGTGCATTATTCTATGTTTCCTTTTAATTACATATTTGTTTTAAGTTATTGTTATAAATAATATCTAAACTTTTTTATATTTATTACTTTGAGAAATTGAAGAATAATTTAAGATTTTGGTGTTAGCACTTTAGCAGCTTTGTACATCGTAGATCTTTTGCATATCTTTGATGTATTTATTATAAAAAAAAATTAACATTATTGATGTAGCGTTATGGATTGAGATTGGAAATTGAATAAATGTGATTTATTTTTATATATATATTTCTAATCACATTTAATATTTGTATTATATATATATATTAATGGTAGAATAATAGTGTTGTGGGGATCTTTGCCTCATCTATTTTATTCCTACAGAGCACAAAGAAGGCTCAAGCCTCGTACACACGACTGGTTTTCCCGGCAGGAAAACTGCCAGGAGAGCATTTGGCCGGGAATCCCGGCCGTGTGTATGCTCCCTAGCAGTTTTCCCGTCAGAAAACAGCCGGGAATCCCAACGGCAAAATAGAGAACCTGGCTCTCTATTTTCTCGTCGGGATTCCTGGCAGAGTGTTTCCTGCCGAGAAAAACGGTCATCTGTATGCTTACCTGTCCATGGTAAATCCGCGCATGCTCGATACGACTTTGACGCATGCACGGCAGCATACAAAAATAGTGTGGGGTGTTGCAAGATGGCGGCGACGGCCACGAATGTGACGAGCGCTGGCTCGTCGTACTCGATGACGTCACACGTTCTTGCCATTCAAAAGAACGGTGGTTCTTTTGAATGCCCGTCTTGGCAAGCCAAGCTTGCCAGGAATCCCATCAGGAAAACCAACGTTCTCTCAGCCGTGTGTACAGGGATTTAGTTATAATGTGGGGCTTTGTTACCATTGTCTGTTTTACACTGAATGGATTGCTGAGAAGTCCCTTTTATGACAATCTTTGTATTATGCATAATTTTTTCAGTATTGCATAGTTTTAGACATGCTCACTAGCAATTTCACTGTAAGGTGAAGTCTCTGGTGGTCTCTTTATATAGCATGGTCTCTGGCAATCTTTCTATATGGTGTAATCTCTGGTGATATTGCACAGTTCCTGGTAGTTTCTGTATGTGGTATAGTCTTTGGCAATCATTCTACATGGCAATATGTTGCAGTTCCTGGCAGTCTCAATGGTGTTCAGTTACTTGAAGTCACTCTATGAGGTGCAGTCACTGGCTGTCTCTCTGTGTACCTTAGTCTCTGGCATTTTATCTGTATGGGACAGTTTATATGCATTTGTCTGTACTATAATCACTGACAGACTCATTTTATTTGACATAGCAGTAGCCAAAAGTGAGTTTTATGTGGAGTTAGGAATATGGTACTCAAAGGTAAGATCAGTTTCAGGGGTAGGCACAGGTCCAATAAATCAGGTGTGGATAGAATTGCAAATATGTGTTTCACAGAATAGGTCAGGATTGTTTGTGTAGAACTAGACCCATGTGGATCTCTGCCTGAGACAATTTTTTTGACTGATTGGCCATACATTTGACGTCAGCCTTTAGAAAAACAAACTGCTAATATTTTTAGTCTTGATTGAGCACAGTTTAACCACATAAACAAACAGACTGCCATTCATATATTATAATGCTACTTTTATTCTGTCACTGAACATCAGATTTTTTGCCCAGATATGACAAATATTTCTCCTATATATCTTTTGATTCTCATGTCCTTTTTAGCCTAAATCACACATCAAAATAAAAGAAAGGTAAATTAATAGAAATCCCATAGAAAAAAATGCTTTCCAGGTAGACCCCTTTCACACTGAGCCATGGGCGAGTTGCTAAAGTGCCACTTGTTTTAGCAGCGCTTTTCGGATGCTAGCAGGGTGCTTTTTAACCCCCAGTGGCCGAAGGGGTTAAAAGCGCCTGTGTTATGGCACTTCCGAAGCACTTTTCTGGCTGCCCATTCATTTCAATACATATTCATAATACAACCACCCCAAAGATTCTTCTTGCTGGATTTTTCCTAATGTCCCGCAGGTGCACTGCCCCAGTGTGAAATGACACATTAAAATGAATAGGAGGTGGATTTCAGGCATTATTTAGAGGCTATTACTAGCACTAAAATGACTGAAAACAACCTCATTGTGAAAGGGGTCTATAGCTGCTATTTCTCATGTAACAAAAACTAAACTAAAACTGTCATGATAGAAATGTGAAGGCTGCCATTGTTACACTCCTTCTGAAAATATTAGCTCTCTGGCTGCTATACTGACCCAATGGCATCAGTACAGTTTGAGTCACTGTACTGAAACAAATATGCAGCCAAGGAAAAGTCCTGAGCATACAAACGGGCTATTAGCCACATTTTTGATTAGTTTTTTTTGGGCGTTAAATTTTTTTTGGCATTTGTTCGGTAAAAACACACCCTATAATGTAAAAATGCCTAAAAACACCAAACGTGGCTAAATGCTTGTTACTGTTTTTTGGGCATTTTTCATTTTTTTCCAGCTCAACAGCCTCTGCTCCTGGATGCACAAGCTGTCAATTTGTTTCTACTGCCTCTAAACCTGTATGCCTCCAAATGTTTATGTGTTTCGTGGACACATAGGCTAACATGGAGGGGCGTTTAGAGGTAGTTGAAAAAAAAAAAAGCGTCAGACGCCCAACAGCAGCTGTACAAATGTGCTGTGCAAAAGCCCTTACCATAAAAGCCCAATAAACATAGCACCAGTTATAAACACTTTCAACATCACATCTTAAAGCTGAACTCCAGGCAGAAATTTCCAGACCTTTTCAGGCAAAAGGTAATTTCATATCTCTCAGCTTTTTCAATACAGGTGTTCCACCACTGAGAAATTCCCACTTCAATCATTTAGAAAAAAGACTTTGTCCCCATAATTTTTATTTAGAAAGGTAGGTGGCTGCTATGCACGTGATTTCCATGGCTATTGGTCTGGTAAAGTCCTCTGTGTATTTTCTTCTACAGTGAGTGATGACATAATCGCAGAGTGCAGAGAAGGGCAACCAAACTAATAAGAGAAAACAAAAAAGAAAATATGTGGACAGCCGCACTCCTGGAAAAAATCCCTGAATTGCTGCTATACACAGATGACGTTTCGCACTAATATCAGTGCTTACTCATAGCTGACACTCTAAAGAATACATTCAAAATAAATACTCTTAACATGGTGATCACATGATCAGAAAAGGACCAATCATGAATGATATCTCATTAAATGAAAATGGCCATCACATGCGTGCATGATCAGAGAGAGATGACACACCCTTATAACACAAACACATCTAATTGCAACAAAACGTGTGTGTGTGGATATTCGTGAGAATATGTATATAACAGAGCCTCAAAGAGGATGATATACCACACAGCACTAGAATATTAAAAAGAGTAAAAAAAATATATAAAAATATATATAAAACTAGTAATAATGATCTGCCAAATTAGGTTATATATATATATATATATATATATATATATATATATATATATATATATATATATATATATATATATATTTAAAATGAGACAAAATAAAATGGAACATGATATTTACACACCTATGGACAATTTCTTAGATTAAAACGGCTTTGCAGTACATCAGTGAATTACACTAAGGAGACCACTAGTATGTCAGAAAGGTAAATATCTCCCAATACTATACAATGATACAGAGTATCAAGAGATATTGTCTCAGGGCTTTAAGTCCGTGTTCCGCAGGGCCACCACTTTGGGAGGTAGACCCTCCCTAGTTTATTTCAAAGTAAATTGCCAGGTACAAACTGGCTATACTTTAAAGGGACCTTTAAATGTGGGATTAAAAGCTGAAATTATTGCCGCCATATTAACCACTTAAAACTCGGACCTTTAGGCAGCTAAAGGACCCGGCCAGGTTTTGCGATTCGGCACTGCATCGCGTTAACAGACAATTACGCGGTCATGCGACGTGGCTCCAAAACCAAATTGGCGTCCTTTTTTCCCCACAAATTGAGCTTTCTTTTGGTGGTATTTGATCACCTCTGCGGTTTTTATTTTTTGCGCTATAAACAAAAATAAAGCGACAATTTTGAAAAAAATGCTATATTTTTTACTTTTTGCTTTAATAAATATCCCCCAAAAATATATAAAAAAAAATTTTTTCCCTCAGTTTAGGCCGATACGTATTCTTCTACCTATTTTTGGTAAAAAAAATCGCAATAAGCGTTTATCGGTTGGTTTGCGCAAAATTTATAGCGTTTACAAAATAGGGGATAGTTTTATTGCATTTTTATTAATTATTATTTTTTTACTACTAATGGCGGTGATCAGCAATTTTTTTCGTGACTGCGACATTATGGCGGACACTTCGGTCAATTTTGAGACATTTTTGGGACCATTGTCATTTTCACAGCAAAAAATGCATTTAAAATGCATTGTTTACTGTAAAAATGACAATTGCAGGTTGGGAGTTAACCACAAGGGGGCGCTGAAGGGGGTTATGTATGACCTAATATGTGTTTCTAACTGTATGGGGTTGTGGCTGTAGGTGTGACATCATCGATTTTGTATCCCTATAAAAGGGATCACACAATCGATGATGCCGCCACAGTGAAGAACGGGGAAGCTGTGTTTACACACAGCTTCCCCGTTCTTCAGCTCCGGGGACCAATCGCGGGACTCCAGCGGCGATCGGGTCCACGGGTCCCGCGGTCCCGGAGTTTCGGACCAGGTCGCCTGCGCGCGCCCGGGACCCACGGCTGGGCACTAGCACAGGACGTACCTGTACCTGTACGTGCATGTGCCCAGCCGTGCCATTCTGCTGACGTAAATGTGCAGGAGGCGTTCCTTAAGTGGTTAAAACAGGTGGTTTTGTGCATTCTTATTCTAATGATAAAACCTTAGAAATTCCACAGGTAATCAATTGCAATACTAAATTAATTGTCTACGTCATTAGTTGTGAGTTGTGCCATATACAATATGTTGGTCGCACGGTGCGGAGACTCAGAGATCAGTTGTGCGACCATCTGTACGACATTGATAAAAATCACAACACTGATGTGGCCAAACATTGGAACATGGCACACTCCAAAGATGTGTCATCTTTGTCCATTCAGGGCATAGAGAGAATTACTACTCCTGCCAGGGGGGGGTGGGTGACAGATTTAGATTATTGTGCAGGCATGAGGTCTATTTGATATTTACACTTCATACGAGAATACCGTCAGGGTTGAACTTTGAGTGGGACGTTTCCCACTATTATGATTGATCCCTGCCAAATCTAAGTGGACCCACGCCTGCACCTATTCTTTTGCCCTCCCCCCACTGCTATGATGTTCACCTGGCTAAATAAATATATTTATTTGGTTGTTCAATAGTCTAGTACGTTCCGTTGGGCGTTTTCACATTTGCCGGCGTTCTGGTAAGAATGCTTTAGGGATACAAAACTGGGTATCTTTTATGTGTATGCACCTATGATTCTGTATGATGCAGCTATCGGTTCCTCGCTCTTTATATAGCTGGCAGTGTTCTTTTCTATATCTTGCATTGCTACGTTTGAATACTTTTCAATAGGCACACTGTCAGGTGAGATGTGATTACATTACACTGGTAGGTAAATCTTCCTGCCCACATTAAAACGTCCGTTATGTTTTCCCGCTTTTATTTTTCCATTGTGGCTACAGTGTCTTGCGGACATCTAATACAACCTGCTCATCACATTGGGGATGTCCGATGGGGTGTTGGATTTTTCCGACACCCATATTGAATTTTTCAACATAATTTGAGAGGAAATTCATACCAGTTAAGGACGTTTTTTTTTGTGTGCACTCTTACCTACAGTGCAATATTTATGTTTTATGCTTAATGTTTTTATGTTTTCTGTATGAGGGGCTATGCACATATATGTTCATATGTTTTATATGTTTGAATTACCGTATTTATCGGCGTATAACACACACTTTTTTTGAGCAAAGATACACACTGTCTTCTATTGTTAAGAAAAAGATACACACTGTCTGGCACCCCTTGTCCAAGCCCTAAATAACTCCCATAAAATGCCACCTAAAATATGTAAAAGGGAATTGTTAGTTCCCAATAATGGGGGAGAATATGAAACCTGTGATCAATGAAATAAAAGAATATAAAAAACTCTATCTCAGTGCGGATCACATTTGTGCATTCTGCGATATTGCATGCGTTTTGCACTACAGTGTAAATCACATGAGATGTCGGTGTGATGCGATTTCTGCCAAACAGATTGCATGGCTGATATCGCATCGCATTTGGACCAAACTCGCACAGGACCCTTTTTGTGGTCCACACCAGAATCAGATTATACCTATGCAATCCAATTCATGTCCAAACTGTCAGTTTGCATAGTGATATGCTAGCTGAAATGGGGGTGTCATTAACAATGTATTGACACTCCCCGCAGATCGCATAGGACAGTGTGAACTGCTGTGTGAGTTGGGTGCGATTCGGGAACCCTGCGAATCCACAGTGCACCCGACTCGCACAGCAGTTCACACTGTCCTATGCGATCTGCGGGAAGTGTCAATACATTGTTAATGACACCCCCATTTGAGCTCGCAAATCGCACTGTGAACTGACAGTTCAAACATGAATCAGATTGCATAGGTGTGAACACCCATGCAAACCAATTCTGGTGCAAACCAAAAAAAGGGTCCTGTGCGAGTTTGGTCCAAATGCGATGCAAATTCAGCTATACAATCTGTATGGCTGAAATCGCATTGCTTGGACATCGCATGTGATCTGCAGTGCAGTGTGAATAACATTTAGCCCCTACTAGTCTACTAGGAATCTTACCAGTGGCGGCTGGTGCTCAAAATTTTTGGGGGGTACAAACAAAAAAACATCAATTGCAGCTACTGTGCCCCATCAATTGCTGCCAGTGTGCCCATCAATTGCCGCTACTGTGCCCCATCAGATGCCGCCAGTGTGCCTTCTCAGATGGCCGCCAGTGTGCCCAAGTTTCTTTGGTAAAAAAGTTGCTTTTACTTTCATGTTACGTTATTTAACTTATAAGTGCTTAAATTTTAATTTAAAAAGTTTTGAGCTACCCTTGTTTTGCTTCAAAGTTCTTTATTTAAAATTAGTTTTTTTTTTCTTGAAACTTCCATCTTAAAATTAAAGCGGGGGTTCACCCAAAAAAAATAATAATATTACATCTAGCAGAGCCAGCATAGTAAGGGCATTTACTTTCAGCGTTTTTTTTTTTTTTTTTCCCGTACATACCTTTATATTCTGTTTTTGTCCAGGGCTTCCGGGTTCCGATGACTGCGGGACTGGGCATTCCTATCCTTCCGTTCGATGATTGACGGCTTGTGAAACAGGTGACCTGTCGCACAACGTGCGTCACCAGATGTTGGGAAATAGACGAGCTGCGAGTCGGCACTATACGGCGCCTGCGCAGTCATCTTTACACAGCGGGCGCAAGTGCCGTATAGTGCCGACTCGCAGCTCGGCTATTTCCGGAAAACTGGTGACGCGAGTTGTGCGACAGGTCACCTGTTTCACAAGCCGTCAATCATCGAACCGAAGGATAGGAACGCCCAGTCCCACAGTCATCGGAACCCTGAGGCAGGGATAGGAGCGCCCAGTCCCGGAGTCATCAGAACGCGGAAGCCCTGGACCAAATCAGAATATAAAGGTAAGTACGGAGAAAAAAAAATAAAAATCCTGCCGAAAGTATATGCCTTTACTATGCTGGCTCTAATGTTAAAAATTTGTTTTTAGGGTGAACCTCCATTAAGGTGCGTGTTATACGCCGATAAATACGGTATGTTCCTTTATAGGGATACACTATTTTATATACATTATTATACATCAGCTCTTTGGTATATGTAAATGATTTGTGGTAGATCTATGTGCAGGCTTGGATATATTAACGCATTACATGCGTGCATGATTGAGTATAGCAACCATATTTATTATGGCATTTTTTAGCCCATTGCTATACTGCCAATATAAAAGCTCAATATTCAATATTGTCAAGATAAACAAATAAATGCACTTATCATCTTTTATGTATATCATTTATCATACATTTATCATATAAACTCTGATACGTGTCTATACCGGGTTTTAGTTCACTACATCATTAATTTAATCTATATACACTTGTTTTTTTCACATTTTTGCGTATATAAAACCTATGTTTGGATTAGGAACATAATTTCATAGATTGTTGCAATCATACATTCATTCACATTTCATATTATCACTAATTTTATATTCCACCTAAGACTCTTTACTTTTTAACATATCACATCACGTTGGCTAATATATGTCTATTGATTTGTATTCACATAACACAGTTGGCCATCACAGGTAAATTGGAAGGGTTTGCAGCCTTGTGTCATTACACTGTACACAATTTTGTCAGACTCCCACTAATTAATTAGTTTCACCTAATACTTATACACATCACGTTCCATTTTATTTAGTCTCATTTTTGAGACAAAATAATTTGGCAGATCATTATTACTAGTTTAATATATACGTTTTACTATTTTTAATATCCAAGTGCTGTGTGGTATATCATCCTCTCGGAGGCTCTGTTATGTACATATTCTCACAAATATTCACACACATGTTTTGTTGCAATTAGATGTGTTTGTGTTATAAGGGTGTGTCATCTCTCTCTGATCATGCACGCATGTGATGGCCATTTTCATTTAATTAGATATCATTCATGATTGGTCATGTTAAGAGTATTTATTTTGAATGTATTCTTTATGTCAGCTAGGAATAAGCACTGAGTATTAGTGCGAAACGTCAGCTGTGTATCCCGTTTTCACCTTTGCTGTGGATTGTAGTATATTCCATTTTACTATTAAAGTGGATGTAAATCCAAATAGTTTTTATTTTTTTTGTTGATGTCACAACGTAGAGAATAAGATTTCCTATCATCTGTGCCCAGTCTTGCCACACAGAGTTAATCCAGCTCTGAGCAATCCTCTTTTATTGTTCAGTGAAATAAAACAGATTTACAGAGAAAACCCTGTCTAAATAAAAAAGTCCTTCCTGCCCTCCTTGCTTTGAGTGACAGGTTATTTACATATCTCGTGCACTAGCCTGGACACATGCACAGCCTCTGTAAAAAGTTCCAAATTCACACTAATGCTTTTTTCGATGCATTTTGCAGAAATGCAGGGACGTTTTTTTAAAATGGTTTCCTATGGAACATGTTTACATCAATGCTTTTTTGTGCCTCTGCGTTTTTGGAAAGGGTCAAGGACTGCTGTTAGGGCTGGTTCACATTAGTGCACTGTGCGAGATCGCAAGTGATTTGCACCGCACTGCTGTTCAGATCATATGCGATGTCTGTGCAATGCGATTTCAGCCATACAAACTGTATGGCTGAAATCGCATCTCATTTGGACCAAACACGCACAGGGCCCTTTTTTTGGTCCACACCAGAATCGCATGGGTGTTCACACCTATGCAATCTGATTCATGTCCAAACTGTCAGTTCACAGTATGATATGTGAGCTGAAATGGGGTGTCATTAATGTTGTATGACACTCCCCAGCAGTTCACATATGGCAGTGTGAACTGCCGTGCGAGTGCGATGTGGGAGCCCGCAGTGGATTCGCATGGTTCCCGAATCGCACCAGTGTGAACCCAGCCTCAAAGCATACAGCCTACAAATGTCACCAAGGCTCGGTTCACACTGGTGCGATTTGGGAACCCTGCGAATCCACTGCGGGTTCCCACATTGCACCTGACTCGCATGGCAGTTCACACTGCCATATGCAAACTGCTGGGGAGTGTCATACAATGGTAATGACTCCCCCATTTCAGCTTGCATATCGCACTGCAAACTGACAAGACATGAATGGGATCGCATGGGTGTGAACACCTATGCGATTCTGTTGTGAACCAAAAAAAGGGTCCTGTGCGTGTTTGGTCCCAATGAGATGCGATTTCAGCCATACAGTTTGTATGGCTGAAATCGCATCGCACAGACATTGCATGTGATCTGAACAGCAGTGCGGTGCAAATCACTTGCGATCTCGCACAGTGCACTAATGTGAACCAGCCCTAAGGCTCGATTCACACCTATGCATGTTGCTTTTGAGCGTTTTTGCGGTGCTTGCTGCATTTTTTTATGTGTGTTTTTACTGCGATTTGCATTTTGCGTTTTTTTTTTTTGCCAGCAGTTTTTATTTTATCACATTTCCTTTAACAACCAGCTATAAACAGGTAAAAAAAAATGCAAAATGTGGCAAAAACGCGGTACTTGCGTTTTGGATGCAGGTCCATTGAATTCAATTCTATTACATGCAAAACGCTGCTTTTTGCAGGAAAAAAAGTCCCTGACCCTTTCCAAAAACGCAGAGGCACAAAAAAGCATTTATGGGAACATGTTCCATATGAAACCATGTTAAATTTCCCTGCATTTCTGCAAAATGCATAAAAAAAAAAGCATTGGACCCCTTTCACACTGAGGAGTTTTTTAGGCGGTACAGCGCTAAAAATAGCGCTGCTATACCGCCTGAGGGCTTTCACACTGAGGCGATGCGCTGGCGGGAGAGAAAAAAAATCTCCTGGCAGCAGTGTCTTTGGAGCGGTGAGAGGAGCGGTGTGTATACCGCTTCTTCACCGCTCCTTCCGATTTAAAACAATGGGAAACCGCGGCAATACCACCCTCAATGCGGTATTAACCCATTATCGGCCGCTAGCGGGGGTTAATACCGCACCGCTAGCATCCGAATCCCCAACGCGCCTCCCGCCCCAGTGTGAAAGGGGCCTTAGTGTGAATGGAGCCTAAGTTTATTCAGCCTTAATGGGTGTAAGTATAAAAAGTGAGAAATCCACCCCTCCCCCACATAACACATCCTGGTAATATAAGAATGTTTCATATGTGATCAGGTGACCTCAGACATACCACATTGCAATAGAACAATAATAATAAGAAGAAGATCACTCAAGCTTCTACTCTGCCCAGCTCTGACTATATACATCTCCCCTAATCAATTGTCTATGTGAATTGGGAACTTTTTACAGAGGCTGTGCATGTGTCCAGGCTAGTGCACGAGATATGTAAATAACCTGTCACTCAAAGCAAGGAGGGCAGGAAGGACTTTTTATTTAGACAGGGTTTTCTCTGTAAGTCTGTTTTATTTCACTGAACAATAAAAAAGGATTGCTCAGAGCTGGATTAACTCTGTGTGGCAAGACTGGGCACAGATGATAGGAAATCTTATTCTCTACATTGTGACATAAAAAAAAAAATCATTTTTGGGTTTACATCCACTTTAAAGGACAATTCAGGAATCTTTTCCAGGAGTGTGGCTGTCCAAATATTTTCTTTTGTGTTTTCTGCTATATGCACTGCCAGGACCTGTGGTCTCCAGGAGGCGATTGATTAACCAAGCATTTCTATCTGGAGTGGTAATTCCCTTTCTAAACTAATAAGAGACATGGAGGAGCTCAGCTATGAGGAAAGATTAGATGAACTGAATTTATTCTCTCTTGAGAAGAGAAGATTAAGTGGGATATGATCAACATGTATAAATACATAAGTGGTCCATTTAGTGAACTTGGGTGTTGAGATATTCATTTTAAGGTCATCACTGAGGACAGGGGCCACTCTTTATGTCTGGAGGAAAAAAAGATTTCATCTCCAAATATGGAAAGGCCTGGCGACCAGATTTTTTTTCTTAGAATACAAGAAATATGAGTGCAATTAAATGGTTTCATTATACTAGTACACAGAGAACAGGAAGGAGGGTGGGCAGAGAATAGGATACCTGAGGTTTTCTACACAGAACAGTCTGTTCTTTTGCAGATATCTCAAAACTTCCTGTGTCCCTTATTCACAGGACTATGCTGGCTATACAAAAACCCTAGAACATTGCTTCTTAGCAAATGTGCTTCAAGTGGTATCTGTCATGGACGCACGCCTCTTAGACCCACAACAGGACTCGGGCGCATCCCTGCTAACAGGCTTCTAGCAGTAAACAGACTTGCGCCAATGCGCATGCGCAGATCGCGGAGATCGTGCATGGGCGCACAGTGACCCTGCCTTGGCACCCAGTAAAAGGCCCAGGCCTTTAAAAGGGGCTTCTGCTGTTCAGTTCCTTTCTGTTTGATCTGCAGCTTATCCTGTGAACTGATCCTGAATCTGCATCTGATCCTACTCTGACCCGGCTCTCTAACCTTGCTACTATCTCCAGTCCTGACTTTTGGCTTTCTTGACCCTGTTCTGCTCATCTGTCTGCCTGATCATGCGTTGCTGATCCAGCCTGAACACTGACCATCCCTTGCCTGCCACTTCTGCCTGTATCTGATCCATTGTGTATGACCTGGCTAGTCTGACTTTGCTTCTGCCTGCTGCTCCTTGGCGCACCTGCATGCGCTGACCTGCATTCTTAGCTTTCAAGCTGGTTCCTGTCTTTGCCAGCAACGCGCACCTGCTTCTGAGCACACCTGTTGTTCTCGGGCGCACCTGCACCCACTGACCTGCATCCGCTGACCTGCATCCTCAGCATCCAAGCCAGCTCCTGTCTTCACCAGCGGTCTTCATCTCCAGTCCAGAGAACCCAGCAGGCACTCATACCTCACTGTGCGCCTATGGTCACTGTCCCACCTCCAGTGATCCAGGAACCATGGCTGTACAAGAGGTCTCCCTCTGCACATCAGGCTCACCTCCAAGGTACGTGTCAGTATCAAACTGAGCCTGCACGATCGACTTATTCTACGGACAAGATCTGCAAACTCCTCTCAGCCCTCACTCAAGAAGTGAAATCTTTCAAGGGCGGCTATGCATGTTTAGATGGAAAAATGCAATCCCTGGCTACCACTACTGAGCTCCCTATGAGCAGGACACCTACAGAGGCTACCTCTGTAACTATGCTACCTCCAGAGCCAAGGGTCCCCATTCCGGAGAAGTTTTCTGGGGACCGAAAGTTTCGGGCATTCCGCAGCGCATGTGAGTTGTAAGTTTTCCCGGGAAACCACCAAGGTTGGATTTGTCATCTTGCTTTTGCTGGGGGAACCTCGGACCTGGGCCTATCACCTGCTTGAAAAATGCCATGTGTCACTGAACTCTTTGTTATCTTTTTCAATGCCATGTCGCTCCTTTATGATGACCCCCAACGGACTTCCACTACAGAAGCTGCTCTTCATGCACTCCAGCAAGGCCGTCGAGGACTACATAATGGACTTCAGACGCTGGAGTGCAGATACTCAATGAAATCATGCAGCTTTAAGGCACCAGATCCGCCTTGGCCTGTCTTAAAGATTGAAGGATGAATTGGCTCAGGTCGGCATACCAGACTCTCTGGAGACCCTAATTGCTTTGGCTATCCAGATAGACCATCGCCTTCGAGAACGCAGCACACAGAATGTGAACCAGCAGACTCGTCCAACCTGGATGTTACCCCGTGTGACCACCTGCCCCACTTCCATCAGACCTGTCTGAGTTAATCCTGTACCTCCCTTGAACCTGTGCAAGTTGGATTAATAAGACCCTTGTTATCTGCTGAGGAATGTTTACAGCTCAATCTCTGCCTGTACTGCTGGCGGGCCGGCCACTATGTTCATTCATGTCAACTAGGGTTGTCCAGATACCGATACTAGTATCGGTATCGGGACCGATACCGAGTATTTGCGGGAGTACTCATACTCGCGCAAATGCTCCCGATACCTAAATAGAATACTTTTTTTGTATTTATCAACATGTTCTATGAAAATTCTTTGAGTTTTTTACTACTGCGTGACAAGCAAATAAAACATTTTTATTCATTTTTACTCATTTTTATTCTTTTATAATGTCTTGAGTTAGAGTTCTTCATAATTCTAAAGAAAATATCCTTAGTCTGTATTGTGGTTTGAAAACTGTCACATGACATTTAAAAAAAGTATCGGTATTCGGTATCGGCGACTACATGAAAAAAAGTATCGGTACTTGTACTCGGTCCTAAAAAAGTGGTATCGGGACAACCCTAATGTCAACCATAGTCCCGCAGATGTCTTACCATCTCACCTACCAGTCAGCCAGCACCCCTTGCCAATACTACTCACTAGGGATGAGCTTTAAGTTTGAAACAAACTCATGTTCGACTCGAACATTGCCTGTTCGCCCGTTCAGCGAATAACAAACAATTTGAGGTGTTTGCGGCAAATTCGAAAAAGCCGCGGAACACCCTGTTAAAGTCTATGGGAGAAATCTAAAGTTCTAATTTTAAAGGCTAATATGCAAGTTATTGTCCTAAAAAGTGTTTGCAATTTTTTTTTTTTTTAAAACAACCGTTTTTTCGGGAGCAGTGAATTTAATAATGCTTAGAGTGAAACAATAAAAGTGAAACATTCCTTTAAATTTTGTACCTAGGGGGGGTGTAAAGTTAGCATGTGAAATAGCGCATGTTTCCAGTACTTAGAACTGTCACTGCACAAAGTGTCATTTCTGAAAGAAAAAAAGGCATTTAAAACCGGACTTCCGGCTATAATGAATTGTAGGCTCCCGAGAATTCAGAGAGGATTCATTCATAAAAAATAAATAAAAAAAAAGCGTGGGGGTCCCCCCAAATTCAATTACCAGGCCCTTCAGGTCTGGGAAGGATATTAAGGGGGACCCCGCCGTCAATTTAAAAAAAAAATGATGTGGGGTTCCCCCCAAATATCCATTCCAGACCCTTCAGGTCTGGTGTGGATTTTAAGGGGAACTCCACCCCAATTTTTTATTTTTAAATGGCGTGGAGTTTCCCCAAAAATCCACACCAGACCCCTTATCCGAGCATGTTAACCTGGCCGGCCGCAGAAAAGAGGGGGGACAGAGTGCACCCCCCCTCTCCTGAACCGTACCAGGCCACATGCCCTCAACATGGGGAGGATGTCCCCATGTTGATGGGGACAAGGGCCTCATCCCCACAACCCTTGCCCGGTGGTTGTGGGGGTCTGCGGATGGGGGGCTTATCAGAATCTGGAAGACCCCTTTAACAAAGGGGACCCCCAGATCCTGCCCCCCCCCCATGTGAATTGGTAATGGGGTACATTGTACCCCTACCATTTCACGAAGGAAGTGTAAATAGTTGTAAAAAACACACACACCGTAGAAAAAAGTCCTTTATTAATAAAAAAATAAAAAATAAATCCAGCGGTGGTAATCCACTTGGATTAATAATGTGAATGTGAATGCCCAAGAGCTGATCCAGGTCTTTTTCCACAGCCACCCTAAAAAAAATATTTTGGGCACCCGTAGGTTGCCCATAAGGAGGGGACAATGTCATGGATGCACGCCTCTTAGACCCACAACAGGACTCGGGCGCATCCCTGCTAACAGGCTTACAGCAGTAAACAGATGTGGGCCAATGCGTGTGTGCAGATCGCGGAGATCGTGCACAGTGATGCTGCCTTGGCGCCCAGTGGCCTTTAAAAGGGACTTCTGCTGTTCAGTTCCTTTCTGTTTGATCTGCAGCTTATCGTGTCACCTGATCCTGAATTTGCATCTGATCCTACTCTGACCCGGCTCTCTGACCTTGCTGCTATCTCCAGTCCTGACCTTTGGCTTCCTTGACCCTGTTCTGCTCATCTGTCTGCCTGATCATCCGTTGCTGATCCAGCCTGAACACTGACCATCCCTTGCCTGCTGCTTCTGTCTTTATCTGATCCGCTGTGTATGACCTGGCTAGTCTGACCTTGCTTCCACCTGCTGCTCGCACCTGCGTGTGCCTGCTGCTCCTTGGCGCACCTGCATCCGCTGACCTGCATTCTCAGCTCTTAAGCCGGTTCCTGTCTTCGCCAGCCACGCACACCTGCTTTTGCGCACACCTGTTGCTCTCGGGCGCACCTTCACCCGCTGACCTGCATCCGCTGATCCACACCCGCTGACCTGCATCCTTAGCATCCAAGCCAGCTCCTGTCTTCACCAGTGGTCTTCATCTCCAGTCCAGAGAACCCAGCAGGCACTCATACCTCACTGTGCTCCTACGGTCACTGTCCCAACTCCAGTAATCCAGGAACCAGGGCTGTACGAGAGGTCTCCCTCTGCACATCAGGCTCACCTCCAAGGTACATGTCAGTATTACAATTGTTATGTTCCAAGGCAGGACAGTATGTAATGGTATACTTTCCACTCAGTCATACACATCAACTCTATTGTAAGGGGCAGTTACAGTATGATTCCTCTAGATGAGAAATCTTTTTCAACCCCACAATGCAGTCTGACTTTGGGGGCGATTTGACAGACATCTGTGTGGGTTCATGCACATATGTCTATTTAAATTGCACCCAAAGTCACCAAAAGTAGTGCAGGAACTACTTTTGTGAATCGGTTCTGCGCAGGCTTAACATCCATAAAGCAAAAAAAAAGAATTAAAAAAATAAAAACTGCATACCTACTTTAATATCACAATTTGTTAAAAATATTGTATACCCAAGTCAATTTCCTGATTCCGTGACCTCCAGGCAACATGCAGACATTTCACACAAAACACTCACAGTGCTGTGAGAGAATCCTATGTATTGGGGAAATGCAGATTTACCAAAAGGACTCACCATCCATCAGAGACATAAATATGAAAGTTCTTCTTTTATCTGCATTTTGTTTGGAATTATAGACACTTTAATTAATATGAACACTTTCTTACCTTTTAATAAAGCTTTAATTTTCCAAGTAATTATACCTTAACTTTATAGCTATGGGAATTATGGTTTCAACATTTTTTTTTTGTAACTTTTCTTTTAAGCTTTTTATGATAGCTTTCAACAGGTGTTATTTGCAAATACGTTTTAATGTTATTTTCGGTCTGAGTTCCCTATAGAATATACATCATTGCAAATTGCAATTAATGGTACATGGAATTGCGAAGCAATTTTCAAACTAGCCAATGGAAAGGTTACTTTGACATTTAATCAACATTTTACATCTTTATCATATGCTGTGTACTTAATTGCCTATCTGAATAATTAAAAGTCCTTAAGAGAGGCCTTTGGTTAATCACATAATGCTTATAATAGATGATGTTTTTACTCAGGGAATCAAGTGCATTACAGACTGCAAACACAAGGAAATTAGTGAGATATGTAGAGATCTCATGTTTTCATTTTTACAATGTAGCATCAATACTAATAATTAAACTACTGTATGCAATTCTTATGAACTACATTAAGAAATGATACAATAATTAATTTGATCTTGTACTTAGATAATATATCTTGTCTATTTTGATAACTACTTTGTTTTTGCATTCTGCCATTAAATTTGTTTGTATAAAACTCTGCAGCTTTTTCAGCTCTGAAACGCATGGCCATGAAGTTACGGTGTATACTCATTTTATCAATTGCCAGAGTCAGTTTAGGAATCGGGTTGCTTTTTGTTTTTAGGAAAATTATAAATTCATACCAAACAATGTAGATGTATTTCTAAAAAGCTAGAACCGAACTTCTGCAATGTATGAGGGTACTGAATTTGGTGCATGAAATGCATTAAAAGCCATATAGTGGTCCTACATTTTAGATGTAATTATGTGCATATTTGTATGTACTTAGCTCTTTATATTTAGTGGGGGTCTACTTGCATTGGTAAATTTTAAGGCAGCAAAAAACAAATGTATAATTCTGCATTGTGTTGTCAAAAAAATTATATAAAAAAAACCCACAGCAGTAAAAAAAAGAAGAAAACATGACAATGTAGGGTTCACGTAATAATCAACCCTGCTCCTATCTAGAAGTGCAGCTTTGGTGCCCAGGAAAAAGAGAACAGCAAGCATGCATTTCTTCTCTCTATACCATAGAAGACCATGTTCCTTTCAACAACAGAGAGGTATTTTGCAAGAGAGGGTTGCAAACCCCCCCTCGCAAAAACACCCTTGTATCAATGTTGGGGGACAAAGGCCCTTTCCCTACCTCTGTGTTTCCCAAAAAGAAGGTGGGGGCAATAGGGAGGACTTATGTTAGAATCTAGAAGTCCACTTTAAATAAGAGGGCATCCAAGTATCTGCTCTCTCCCAGGGTACAGGTATACCTCAAAGAGTAAAAAAAAAAAAACACATAATTAAAACCGCTTTAATAAAAAAACATAATAACCAGCTTTTTAAATAACGTTTTTAATGTTCTCAGAGGTAATATCCAATCAATTACGTGAAGAGTTCAGGATGTAGAAAAACTGAAGGCACAACATTCCACGATGATCCGACAGACCCATAAAGTTCTAGATACCCACGCCTTGTAGCTTCGGGAACTGAACCGACACATGGAGGACTTAGACAATCATGACAGACGCCACAATTTACATCTAAGAGGCCTCCCGGAGATGATAGAAAAGGACCGACTACAGGCTGAGGTAACAGGACTTTTCAATTCACCTATCGAGATGGAACGCATCCATCGGGCCCTGCGACCGATGGGAAGAGAATCGGACCCCCTAGAGATGTGATCTGTTGTATTGTGGATTTTCACCTTAAAGGGTCACTAATGGAAAAACATTTTTTTGCTGAAATGACTGTGTACAGGGTATAGAGACATAAAAGTTAACTGATTCATTTTAAAAATGATTAAAAATAGATTAAATTCAATCATATAATGTGCCTCTAGTTTCACTTTCAGTTTTAAACTGGTTTCATGTTTATGTGAAGTAAAGAGACCCACAGAACAAAAACAAACAAATCCAGGGCAGTGTTTTGTTTTTAAAATGAATCTGATTGGTTCTGAGGAGTTTTAGACACACAGTAATGACAGTTCAGACCACTGTGAAAAGCTCCCAGTACTGTGGTTATAAGGAGCCAGACAAGCAGGAAGTGTGGAGATCAGAGCAGAATTATAGCTACTTCAAAGCAAAAACGAACAATAAGGACATGAAACCAGTACTGCAGTAAGGTAAAGGAAGCT
The DNA here is from genome assembly GCF_905171775.1 of Rana temporaria. NCBI lineage: Eukaryota > Metazoa > Chordata > Amphibia > Anura > Ranidae > Rana > Rana temporaria. The sequence goes on from NC_053491.1 coordinate 274,619,079, forward strand.
ATTTAGCTAAAAAAAAAAATCCTTTAGTGATCCTTTAAAGAAGAAATCCTGAAGAAAGCCCGCACCAAAGCCCCATTGACACATAATGGCATGGACACCCATTTATTCCAAGACCTTTCTGGCATCACGCTACAACGCAGGAGAGAATTGCGCCCTTCACTGTCGGTTCTTCATGCGAATGGCATAGTGTACAGGTGGAAGTTTCCATTTGGTCTGTCGGCATCTAACCCAGGCCGCACTACTCTTCTTAGAATACCGGAGGATCTTTGCCACTTCTGTGACACGCTTGAGATCCCTCTCACAGAAGTTCCAGAGTGGTATGCTGAATTTCGGCCTGCTACTGCATGGTGCAACCCACCCAGAATTGAGCCTATGGAGACCCAGGAGACCCACTACCGCAGGCAACGCTCGCCATCGGAGACAAGAGCACAATTCCCCGCCAAACCCCAATGATAGCCACACTAAACCACCGCACACCCGCAGCACTTTCTGTGACTGCTAAGTGCTCGCCGTGCAGCAGCAAATGACCAGCTATGTTTCTTGATTGCCCCCTTCTTCTTTTCCCCTTACTTCCCACTTTGTCCATGTCATCTCCTCCAGTATGCTACTGACATCCTCTTATAAAAAGGTTCATTTGGCATCGAAACCCTGTGAACATAATACCCCATTTTTAATCCCTGGACAGCTTCACATGAAATAGCAGGGACAGCTCTGCATTACTTAAGGCTGTCTTCATGCCCAACATTTGATCAAACCCGCAGCAGCGATCAAACTGGTTTGTTCTTAATGCCTTCCACAAATGGCTGTCAAATCCTTTGTGTCCTCTCCTGACCAGACTGCCATCCTCTCCTCACAGAGACTGGCACGGAGCTAAACGGGAACTCTGATGACTCTTCAAATCTCCCCAATGCCGGGATCGGAGGTGCCTTAAGTGTGATTACATGATATTGTAGATGTACGGTTAGTCTTATCCAGGCTTGTGCATAAATGTACAGGAGGCTCGAGCTCAGAGGGTGCATCACAACTGACCTTATGAGAGATTAATGGGTCCTATCACCCATTTTCACCCAACCGGGCCACTATCGGCTGGCACAAAAGGGCATAGATGCGTATCCCCGATACGTTACGCCGCTGTAACTTTGGGCGCAAGTTCTGTATTCAGAAAAAAATTGCGCCCTTATTTACGGCGGCGTAACGTATGTGTTGCGGCGTAAGGCCACGTAATTCAAGTGGGGATGTTGGGGGCGTGTTTTATTTAAATTTGACTTGACCCCGCGTTTTTTACGTTTTTTTTGAACGGCGCATGCGCCGTCCGTAAAATATCCCAGTGTGCATTGCTCTAAATTACGTCGCAAGGACGTATTGGATTTGACGTGAACGTAAATGACGTACAGCCGTATTCTCGAACGACTTACGCAAACAACGTAAAAAATTCAAAATTCGACACGGGAACGACGGCCATACTTAACATTGAGTACGCCTCATAATAGCAGGGGTAACTATACGCCGGAAAAAGCCAATCGCAAACTACATAAAAAAATGCGCCGGCCGGACGTACATTCGTGGATCGCCGTAACTAGCTAATTTGCATACTCGACGCAGAATTCGACGGAAACGCCACCTAGCGGCCGGCGGAAAAAATGCATCTACGATCCGACGGCGTACTAAGACGTACGCCTGTCGGATCGATCCCAGATGCAGTCGTATCTTGTTTTGTAGATACAAAACAAAGATACAACGCGGGAAATTTAAAATTACGCGGCGTATCAATAGATACGCCGGCGTAATTCTTTTGTGAATCTGGCCCGAAATGTGTACCACATGTGTACTCTCTCCCTTACAGTTACTGGTACAAGTTCCTTCTGCCCTACTCACCAGTACACCACAGTCCTACCTTGCCAAACATCTCTACCAGGTGTGGCAGAGCGAGGCTCTGTCCCTGTGGAAATGGTGTTGAAATGGACACAGAGTCTGCATATAGCCAGATTGCAGAGCTACAGAGTGTAGATTTGAAACAGAGAAATATGCTCTGGCAGTTTTCTCCAGATCTTGCTATTTCTGAAAGGGGCTCTTTAGTTTGGAGATCCTTCCGAGATATGGGTGGGACGGGATCTCCAACCCTGTGTCCGGGTTTTAAGGACAACCTGCAGGGTGTGTGTCCAGGTGCACACAACCCATATAATGAGTGACTGGTCAGAGCAGAAGTGAGAGGAAGGTGGAGTTGGAGCAGTGGCTGCTAGTGTCTCTGAGTGAAGAAAAATGCTGTGTGCATTAAGAAGTTCAAAGCTGTGTGCGTTGAAGGGCTTCAAACCTGTGTGCGCCCAAGGAGCCTAAAGCTGTGTGCATTAAGGGACTTCACGCTGTTTGTGTTTAAGAAGCCCAAAGCTATGTGCGTCCAAGACTGTGAGACTGGAAGATTTGGTGGTTTAAGGTACCAGTACCTATGGTGCCAGTGCTGTCGAAGAGTAGCTAGGTGGGCTGGTATTTTAATTTATCCTTGAATGTCGTTTAAACCCCTGTGTGGGATTCCTGAGTGGACTTTTGTTTTGTTTTTCCCTTAACGATATATGCCTGTTTGGTGTGGACTCTCTACAAGAAAACGCATCTGCCACAAGAGCTAACAACCCCCTATTTCACACAGGGAAGGGGTTGGGAGATGTGTACTTTCAGGGAAGAAAGGACATCACGTTGGTACCCCTGACAAGCACAAAGTGCAGCTTTCTAGATGGCACTACATTATAGGGGTTAAGCGCTAACTCATGGTGGGGGGGGGGGATCTGATGTTCTGCCCGCAGTCTACCTGCAGGCTGTGTGGCCGGAGGTGGGTGCAAATACCTGTATTAGACAGGTATCTGCACCCCCTTCCCCCCTGAAAGGTGCCAAATGTGACACGGGAGGGGGGGGGTGGTTCCAATGAGCGGAAGTTCCACTTTAGGGTGGAGCTCCGCTTTAATGACTTTGAAATGTCGTCCACCATCCCACTAGATGGACCCACTCTTCTCAAACGTCTGTCACAGGGACCATAGTAGATAACCATTGGCAAGAATTGTACTGAAATGGGCATTTAAGGGAATTTGTTCAACGATTGCATTGTTCTAAACTGTTTGCCTCTATATGGGGCACTGATTGACTGTTCTACCGAGTTATGAATTGTTTACATGGCAAGTTACATGCCGATACGGTCGTTTAAATTATATTGATAGTTGTTTCCCCACACGATTGTGCACTAGCTGTCTGTACAACTATGCAGTTGTGCTGACAACACACACTCACTTCAGTCCCCAGGTTACTCTTGTTCGTTCCTCCCAACCATAAGGGGGTCCCTAGATTCCAATCCATCCACTATGTAAACATTTCTATACCTCCCCTTCTAATTGATTCATATCCTCTCTGTCAGCAGGACACATCCTGCCTAGTCAGTTTATTTCGTCCCACCGACTCCAGCTCCTCTCCCACACAGTGGTATCATTCTTGGCCTCTACTTCTCTACCTACCCTATACCACTGACCTGTTCCAGACATGCCCTCTTACAAGTGCATAGTTCACTAGGAAAGCGAGCAGGCCTCGCTAATCGCCGGAAACCTTCTCCACCGCCTCAGACTCGGTATCCCTCCCATACTATTCACAGACCCATCCACTGTACTAGTCTCTCTTTCTCCAGACCTGTCCCTTCCCCCCATTCCTACCCATGCTTGTCTCTTTCACCAGACCCCCCCCCCCTCGGCCAAATCCTATCTTAAATCTTTCAACCTTATCCCAATTCCCAAAGTCTTCATTCTCCTCCTCCGACAGACGGCCTGTAAGTTAAAGGGTCTGCCCAATAGGGTTGGGGCCCACAAAACATACACTAGTACCCACAATGATGACTCCAACTACCAAACAAGCCAAATGTATCACCAAGATCATTTCACTAAATGCTTGTGGTCTTAATATCCCCAAAAAACGTTCTCAAATACTCCTCTCCATGCGCAAATCTAAAGCTGGCATTGTTTTCCTCCAGGAAATGCATTTTAAAGCAGATTCTACCCCTAAAATCTCCAACTCTCACTTCCCCACACCATACATGCAACTAACAGGGCAGCAAAATCGAAAGGGGTGTTTATCCTTTTTGCAAAACACTGCCCATTTCAAATCTCCGATTCATGCCTAGATGAAGAGTGACATTTGTCGGTAGAAGACTTACTCTTGCAAAAAATACGCCCCTAATGCTAAACAAGTACCATTCTTCCATTCTACCTTACAAAAACTCTCATAATTTCAAGAGGGCATCCTGATAGTGGGGGGAGATTTCAATGTCCCACTTAACCCCCTCCACGATGCTTCTACAGGCACCTACAAGTTACCTTTCAAAGCACTATGTGTGATAAAAAAAATACCTTCAGGAACTAACATTACATGATTAATGGCGCACGCTAAATCCCAACGTTAAAGATTACACTTTTTACTCAGCCCCCACAGCAGACTTGACTATCTATTCATAACGCAAAGAGACTTGATTCTCCAGACGTTTCTCCAATGACAAAATGGGAGGCACATAAATGTAGCATACGAGGAGAATTAATTGCGCTCACAGTCAAATGAACAAGGGAAAAACAAGCCCGCATAACGTCACTAACAAAACACATTCACATTCACTGGAAAGGGTACATAAACTGACACAGGCGGCATCTTCCCTGCAGGAACTCCTCTGGGCCAGGATGTAACTTATAGAGCAATTAACCACTTGCCCAGCGGGTTAATTCTGGCACTTCTCTCCTTCATGTGAAAATCAAAATTTTTTTGCTAGAAAATTAATCAGAACCCCCAAACATTATATATTTTTTTTAGCAGACATCCTAGGGAATAAAATGGCAGTCATTGCAATACTTTTTGTCACACCGTATTTGCGCAGCGGTCTTACAAGCGCACTTTTTTTGGATAAAAATCACTTTTTTGAATTAAAAAATAAGACAACAATACATTTTGCCCAATTTTTTTATATATTGTGAAAGATAATGTTACGCCGAGTAAAATGATACCCAACATGTCACGCTTAAAAATTGCACCCGCTCGTGGCATGGCGTCAAACTTTTACCCTTAAAAATCTCGATAGGCGACGTTTAAAAAATTCTACAGGTTGCATTTTTTGAGTTGCAGAGTAGGTCTAGGGCTAGAATTATTGCTCTCACTCTAACGATCGCGGCGATACCTCACTTGTGTGGTTTGAATACCGTTTTCATATGCGGGCGCTACTCGCGTATGCGTTTGCTTCTGCGCGCGAGCTCGTCGGGACGGGGCGCTTTAAAATTTTTTTTGGGGGTTTTCTTATTTATTTTTATTTAGTTTTATAATTTTTTACACTGAAAAAAAAAAAAAAAAAATTGATCACTTTTATTCCTATTACAAGGAATGTAAACATCCCTTGTAATAGAAAAAAGCATGACAGGTCCTCTTAAATATGAGATCTGGGGTCAAAAAGACCTCAGATCTCATAATTAGACTTAAATGCAAAAAAAAAAATAAAAAAAAAAATGTCATTTTTTCAAATGACAAAAAAAAAAATGTTTCTTTAAGAGGCTGGGCGGGACTGACGTTTTGACGTCACTTCCGCCCAGCAGAGCTATGAGGACGGGTGAAGGAGATTTCTCCTTCAGTCCCGTCCCCGCTCAGCTGCCGGACACATCCGATCCCCTCCGCCGCTACCGACGGCTCCGGTAAGCGGCGGAGGGCGCGGGAGAGCGGCGGGAGGGGGGGGGGCCCTCTCCCGCCACCGATAACGGCGATCTCGCGGCGAATCCGCCGCGGAGACCGACGTTATCGTGTACACCACCGCCCCCTGAAAAGATGAATATCTCGGTTGTGGCAGCAGCTGCTGCCGTTATCGAGATATTCAACTTTAAAAAGAGGACGTCTTTTTGACATGGGGCGGTGGTCAAGAGGTTAAATAAAACAACCAAACATAACTATATTTTATCCTAAACACTACGAGTATGGAAATAATGTCCCCCAGATAGACAGAGAATCGTAACCTCAAATTATCAGAGATTTTCTAGCGCAATATAGCCCTAAGACCATTTCTGAGTTGGAAGCAGTGACAATGGAACAACCATTGTCTTCTGAGGAAGTAAATTCAGTCCTCAAACAACTGAAACCAGGAAAAAAAAACGGGCCCAGATTTACGACAGGGTACTATAAAGCATTAATGGATACGCTTAAGCCACACTTTCTGAGCGCATTTAATTCCCTCTCCACTGACACTCCTCCACCTCAAGACCTTCTGACAGCGCATGTTGCTGTAATCCTGAAACCAAACAAAGACGCTTCAGCAGTTGCCAACTACCAGCCTCTAAACGTAGACCTTAAAATGTACGCAAACATTTTAGCCAACGGACTCCCGCCCCTGTTGCCTAAATGAATTTCACTCGATCAAGTGGGTAGAGAGGTCAGAGATAACACCGTAAAAACAATCAATATACACAAATAGCTAACCTTGAAACACTAACAAGGATTTTTACTATCATTAGATGCATATAAGGCATTTGACAGAGTGGCCTGGGACTACATTTCAGAAGTTCTTCAGATGATTGGCATATGTGACCGTATGCTACGACGGCTAAAGTACAAGTCAATGGTCACCTGTTGAATGCCTTCCCATTTCAAATGGAACTCGCCCAGGTTGCCCTCTCTCCCCATTAATATTTGTTCTCACATTAGAACCTCTACTCGCACGCTTAAGGGACAATCCAGATATTAAATGAATTTTGATCTCCAAAAAAAAAAACAAGCTAGCTGCCTTTGCAGATGATATTCTTCTATTCTTAAAAAATCAACACATTACATTACCCAACCTACTCAAAGACCTGGCACTGTTTGACACCCTATCCAACCTTTCAGGTAGATTTCTCAAAATCAGAAGCGCTGAATGTCTCCTTACCAAAAGAGACACTTGCACAATGTCAATCAAACGTTCCATTAGATGGCAACAGGACTCAATTACCAATCTCGGAATCCAATTAACTGTCCAGCTGTCAGACTTTTATATAAAAAAGACTACCTTCCAATCATACAAAATATCCAGAAAGACCCTTCTTGTTGAGTAGTCGGCATACTTTTTTGACTTATGCCTTATGCCATTGGGCTAAACAATCCCTTTACCTTCCTTGACCAGGGGACACTGCGAGCAAACTCCACATTGATATGTCCCTCGGAGAAGCGGGTTAAATCCTTGTATGGCATGTAGTGGCTCAAAGTGAGTTGCTGTCTTAAAGTGGTTGCTCGTCTGATGAGCTCCAGGGGGAGGTCTGACATACTTTGAAAAGATATGATCCCCAGCAAGAAAGTGCCAGTTGTTTTGCAAAAAGGGTCCTAAATAAGATTTGTGTGAGGAAATTTGGTAACCAACCCCACAGTTTCTGCGGAGGATCATAAAAAATAGATACCTGAGTTTTTTCCATGCTCTATTGAAAGCATGTCATAGTAAAGTCCATGAGTACCCTCGGGCAAGTAATCTTGTACTTAATAGGTCAGCTTGTTTCTTAAAATCCATGTCAGAAGTGCAGTTTCTGCAGAGACACAGATATTGGGCATAGGATATGCTCCAAACCAAAGGATTTGGGTGGAGACTATCCGCATGTAGCACTGTATTTCCAGCTCTAGGCTTACAAAAGAGATCTGGTTGTACATAACCTTAGTGTCTATTGAGACATTGAGATCAAGGAATTAAATCTCAGTCATATTCACAGTATAAGTGAATCTCAAATTATAGTTGTTCACATTTAGCTGTTTCATGAAGGTATGAAGGTCCCATTCTGCTCCAGTCCAGATCACTAACAGGTCGTCAATGACCCTGTACCAGCACAGGGTCAGGGGGAGCTAGGGAACATATTGGTCACCAGAAAAGCCCTCTCTCTCCCAACCTCCAAGATAAAGGTTGGCATAGTTTGGTGCACAACATGTGCCCATGGCTACCCCCTGAACCTGTAGGTAACAAAACACAAAACAACATTTTTTTTTTGTCAGGATAAAAGATAATAGTTCCAAAATAAAATGATTTCGGGGCTATAGATGTCTGTCTTCTTCCATTAGGAAGGACTCAACCATTCGGACACCCTGCTCGTAAGGGATACTCGAGTACAAAGACTCGATATCAATGGCAACGAGCAGGGCGCTCGGAGGGACATAAGTACCTTTCATGTGTCTGAGCAGGTCTGGGGTGTCCTTGATAAAGGAGGCTTGTGACATGTGGAAGCAAAAAATAATCCACATATCTACTTGCAGCTTCTGATATGGATCCTATCCCACAGATAATCGGTCACCCCGGTGGACATTCAGTACTTTTGTGTACCTTTGGTAAGGCGTAAAACGTTGAAGGTGCGGGGAAAGGGGTTTATACGGTAACTCAAAGTGTCACTGTCAATCAGGCTTTTGTTGTGGGCCCGAAGGCAGATACCTCTGGGCTCATCCTCAAAAGACGCAACCACCTCGGAATTAATAAGACAGTACCATTCCCTATTGTTCAGTATATACAAACATCTTTTTTGGTGTTGAAGGTGAGTCATCAATACAATGTTGCCACCTTTATCAGACGGCTTGAATAAAAACTGCGTCTGAGTTTTAAGTTGTTGTAACTCCTGTAATTGTGGTTCAGAGAGGTTACAGGGAAGGCATGCTGATCCTGCGGAGGAAGGGAGTGACCACTGTACTTGTTTTAAATCTCTAATGGACTTTTGGAGGAACATCCATACACTAGGACAGAGTGAAAGTTCCGGGAAATTATGTAATTTAGGTTTAAATTTATTTATCTTTTGAGCAATAGGTGTGGTGACATCATCAGTCGCCTCGAGTGGTGGATCAAGTTCAATTTGTCCTTCATCATATAGCATAATCAGGTCCCTCAGAGCTCTACATTCCTTCATATTGAAGCCTTTAATTTTGTCAGAAATCTCCTTTTCGACTCTTTTTACTTTACGTTCAGAGTTGAACATGTATTTATACGTCAAATTACAGGCAAAGAGATATAAGTCCTTAAGGGTTTCCATAATATCAATACCATGGGAGGGACAAAATCCCAAACCCATTCGTAGGACTGATTTCTGAATATCATTGAGGTCAAAGTTAGTAAAATTGACTATGTTGAGCTCTGGAGACCTGGTGTTTGGGTTCTTGTTACATATATGTGTAGATTGCTCTGGACTCTGGCTTCTGCCAGAGCCAGAGTAGGGTCTAAACCAGGGGTGCCCAACCAGTGGTCCGGGGGCCACATGTGGCCTGCGGAGTGCTCTGATGTGGCCCACAACCTCCTGATCTGGGATGGCTGGTCGGCAAGCCCAGATCGCGGGATGCCGACCCGCCATCCCAGAGCATTAGGGTTGTGAATGAGGTCGGCGGTAGAGGACGCAAGTGGCTGTGGAGCAGATCCGCAAAAGCCAAAGCTTCCTGTATAGCGCTGCCTCCTGTCATGTCAGGTGGAGTGATACCAAATGCACTCTGCAAGGAACAGCACCAGCCAGCGATACCGGAATAGAAGACTGTTATTAAAGGTAAGTTTATTACTAAAATCATAGTGGGCATATCTGTTCTGCAGTGGTTAGTGGGCACTGGGCTGATTTCAAACTGATTCACAGGCACAGCGCAGTGCCATAGACTTCTGTTATTATCTGCGAGTTTGGTGCTCTTTCAGAAAGTGTACCCCACACCTGTAGGATATAATAGAAGTCTATGGTGACCCGCAGGAAAGCCACAGGTGCACAGCGCGGCACCCGCTGCTTCCCACTTCCGTTCTGAGCATCGCATATGCAGAGTGGACATGGACCGCTCATTGTGGTCCGCGACTGGTTACCAAATCCCTTACGTGGCCCTCGCTCTTCAAAAGGTTGGGCACCCCTGGTCTAAACAATAGTCGATGTCGGTAGGAAGTCTGATATTGGCAGGTACTGCAACTGTACCCTTATTCAGGTGATTGTGCAGAACCGGTGTAAAATTATTTTTTACAATACCTTGATCGGCCGCTCGAAGTGAGGTATAAGAACATGCTCTTTTTTCATTTTCAATAGGCCCTGCACCTTGATTAGTTTCTCCCTGTCCATTTATATGCATATCCCTCCGAAAACGCCATTTTATCCATATTGATTTTTTTCTGCTTTTTAACAACAATCTTCTTATTCATTTTCTACAAATGACCCCTAATCTCCTTCCATTTGGAAGGGAATGTGGTCAGTTCTAAGACGTGTTTGAACTGGACATTGATATTATCAATCTCCAGATTCAACACCTCCATATCTTTTGTGCATTGGTTCACAAGATAGATCATTAGATCTTTGCTGCAATCTGTAAGGTTTTTTAAAAACCTCTGTTGGATTTTTAATAGTGGGAAATGTTTGAATACGTAGACCTAAAGGATTTTTTCATAACGTAAAAAGTGCCAATATAAATGCGATTTTTGTTTTAGCAGCGTTTTGGTTTTGTTCAAATACACCGCTAAGTCGTCATCGCTCTGTTTGTTTTTGATGCAACCAGTTTCTATTTGGTCATGAAACCCATCCATGTTGGACCATGAAGGTCCATATCCCTGTATGTTTATTGGGGAAAAGGCAGTGGCCCAGAAAGGGACAGAATTACAGAAAGGTTTAAAGCCTTGTAACACAAGGTAAAGTATACTAAGTATAATTAAGTAAGAAGCAATTACATTTGTTGGCCTCTGGGTGTGTTATCCACCCTGATTTGGATATAGAGAAGTGCTAAATATAAATTATTGTTATAGGCGGTACCTTCGTCCTATCAAAGTTTGAATAGGAAGTTGAGAGTAGGCTGGGGTTTGGACTTTAATGGTACTATATACCAACTGATAACCAGTCGAGTTTAGGAAAATACTAAAATAATTTTATTACAAAAGCAATATAAATATAATGGGCCAGATTCACAGTCGAAATACGCCGGCGTATCTACTGATACTCCGGCGTATTTTCAAATTTGCCGCGTCATATCTTTAGTTTGAATTCTCAAACCAAGATACGACGGCTTCTGACTTCGACCTGACAGGCGTACGGCTTCGTACGCCTTCGGATCGTAGGTGTAATACTTCGGCGCCCGCTGGGTGGAGTTTGCGTAGTTTTCCACGTCGGGTATGCTAATTAGCTGTTTACGGCGATCCACGAAGCTACGCGCGCTCGTCGCGTTCTCTTACATCGTCGCTAGTCGGCTTTTCCCGTCGTAAACTTACGGCTGCTATTTCATGGCTTATATTTAGACCAGCCATGTTAAAGTATGGCCGTCGTTCCCGCGTCGAATTTTGGATTATTTTTTTTTTTTTGCGTAAGTCATCCGGGAATAGGAAAGGGCGTAACGCACGTCGCCGTTCAAAAAATTACGTAGGTGCGGGGGGCGTGTCCGGACGTGCAACAGGGAGGACGTGTGGATACTGAGCTCCACACAGGCAGACTGAATCTGCTGCCATCCTTGCTTATTCCACATCCAATCCCAAAATTTCTGCAGCACATACCTGAAGGAGCCTTCTGCTACTGCTCCAGCAGCTCCTTATTCATTTCCTGCCGATGGATCCTTGCTACAGCCTGGGGGGAGGCCCGCTCCACGCCGCCGCCATCTTGCGGCCTGTGAATACTCCGGAGCTCTCCGTGCCTGTATCCCAAGCATCGAGCGAGAAGGAATACCTGCATCGCCGGCCGGTGCATCCCCGGAGGACGCGGTCTGCCCGCTCTGCTCTGGGACACCCCTGGAACGCCGGGCCTGAACTGCGGAGCTGCGCGGCGCCGTTTTGCGGCCTACACCCAGGATCTCCTCCCTCATCGGGATGTAGTGAGTACCCGTCCCTAGGCCCCTGAGTGCCTTCCCGAGCTGTTGCTAACTAGCGGCCGGGTGTGGGGGTCTGATCGCTACATTAGTGCAAGATACTGGGCCTCCACGGACTCGGAGCTCACTCGGCCGGCCCCCTCTCTTAGGAAAGTCCCCGGCTTCGGCCTACCCCAGGAGCTCGGCGGCCATCTTGCTCCTCCAGGTACTCCCAAACTGCTCAGTCAACCCCACTACCCCGCATCCTGCATCAGTACCTTGCTGGGCTCCTCTAAGTACTGCTGTTTGGCCTAGCTGCAGAGAGACTGCCACCTAAATCAAGTGTTATGTAACCAGCCATCTCAGAGAGCTTAGGGGAAGCGTGACAGCCATACAACTAAATGTGAACCCGCTTCCCCGCTCCAGACACGGGAACAGCTAATAAAAGAAGCGACATCCCCATTCAATAAAGTGATCCTTCCCTCTCGGGTGTGCTGTGAGCTTTTGGAGAATGACCCGCAAAAGAAATGAGACGCCGAACCCAAGGAAATTAGATGACTTCTACCCGCCGAAGAACAGAGGGCTACTCCAAAATGTTGCCAGCTCCAAGGTGCCATCACCTACCTCCTCTGACGGCTCGCAGTCTGGCTCATCGAATCCCGCAACTCCGACTGGCCCTGCTCAGGGTTCACCTGAGATGTCCACGCCGACACCCCGCAGCCCAGCCAAATCCAAACCGCGTCTAGAGGAGGATGTGGGGCGGTCATGTGCGAGCCGCGAATCTCTGGAAGACACAAGGGAGCTGGTAGACCCCTTCACCGCGTTTCCTACCAAGGGTAAGGCTGTCTCTGACACAACTCTTAAAGACATGCTTGTATCTCTCCGTAGCTCCATGCACACAGATTTAATGCAATGCATGCAGAACTTTAAGTCAGATATCGGGGAGCTGGGAGGTCGGGTAGCCCACATTGAGGAGAAGATGGGGGACTTTGCAATGTCTCACAATACTCTGATAGATGCCAATGCTGACCACTCTGATGAGATAGCCTGGCTCAGAGCTAAAGTCGCGGATTTAGAGGATAGGTCGAGGAGGAACAACGTAAAAATAAGGGGAGTTCCTGAAACTGTGCTCCCCGCACAACTCCAGCAGTATGCCAGAGACCTTCTGCAACAAATTCTCCCGTCTGTCTCAGAGTCTTAGCTTCAGATTGATCGCATTCACAGGCTGCCCAAACCATGCCATCTCCCGGATAATGTCCCTCGGGACGTACTGATGAGGGTACACTTTTACCAGGTGAAAGAACAGCTCATGCTTACTTTTAGAAGAACCCAACAACTTCCGGAAAAATTTACACGTATCCAGCTTTTTGCCGACCTGTCACAATTTACCATGCAGAAGCGTAAATCATTGGTTCCAGTGACAAAGGCCCTTCGCAACCACAACATCCCTTACCGCTGGGGCTACCCGGTGAAGATCACGGTCACACACAATGGTAAAAACACAATCATCACTGACCTGGAAGCTGGGCTTAAGCTACTTCGCTCTCTAGACATCCTTCCGGACCAATCCACCGAGAATCCATCCCCTCCTGTGAGGATTGACCAGCAGCACGAGTGGCAGACGGTGAAGAGCAAAAAGGGTTCCAAGAAGCGATCGTCGTGATCAACTCCATAACTCTGCAAATTTTGTCTCAAGTTCCCTACGTTCTGGAGCAATTGCTCTGAAGTTTGATTTCCCCCCCTAAGAATGGGCAAAGATTCTGCCCTCTGGTCCTTGTTTGAACAAGCTTTTTTACTATATTTTCTGTTTCTCCCCCAGTTGTTTTTTTCGTTTTCTGAATCCCTAATACCTCCGCTTCTGTTACCCATTCCCCCATTCCCTTGTGCATGCTGCTCTGACCGCCCTTTGGAGTTTCGTACCCCCTCGACTGTGACGAGGGGTCGCCCTGCCCTGGGCGTCCGGCGCCATGAAGATGGATGGACTGCCCACCCGGTCATCTCCGCAAGGTACTTTAATCTCTATTTCCTGATTGTAGTATGACTCTGAAAATAGTGTCATTTAACGTTAATGGTCTAAACCACCCTGCCAAATGGGCTTCGGTCTGGAGAGAGGCTGAGACTCTCTGGGCGGATGTCCTCTGTATTCAGGAGACACATTTTTTGGCAGACAGATCACCCAGGTTCCAGAACAAACGTTTCCCCCACATTTTTGCGGCCTCTGCCCCTATTAAGTGCAGGGGAGTTCTGATCGCAATCAGAGACTCGGTTGCATTTAAGCTAACGCAAGTTTACACGGATCCAGGAGGGAGATATGTTATTCTGGTGGGAGAATTCAACAACAAACCATTCACTATTGCCAACTTATATGCACCGAACTCCCACCAACTTCGTTTTTTGAGAAAGTTGTACCGCAAAATTGCCTCCCTTAGACATGGAGCTTTAGTGATATGTGGTGATCATAACCTGACGGTGGACCATTCGTTGGACTCCTCATCTGTACTGAAGCGTCCTGTTCCCCAACTTCAACACTTATTACACGCTGAAGACCTCTATGATGTGTGGAGGTGCCAACACGCTGTGGAACGGGACTATACCTTTCACTCTGCCAGAGATAATTCTTACTCAAGAATTGATTTCATTTTTGTTGACAAGGGTCTGCTTCAGGCGGTGTCCTCCTCCACCATCCATAATATCTCATGGTCTGACCATGCCCCTGTGTCCATTGAGGTGGTAGAGGGTCACACCCCCAGTCCAGCTTATATCTGGAGGGCAAACTCCCGTGTATTCCATATGCCTGCACATGCTGCTACCATTAATGATTCCCTATCAAACTTTTTGGCTGACAATGAAGGCTTGGTCTCGGTCCCTGCCATGCTGTGGTGTGCCCATAAGGCATTTATTAGGGGTATTATCCTCCAAATTTGTGCGCGGGAGAAGAGGCAGAGGACACAAAAAATTGATCGGCTACTTGACAACATTAAAGCATTAGAAGCTCAAAACAAAATTAATCCTACTACACCCCTAGCCCAGAAGCTTTCTAAATGTCGTTTTGACCTCAGGCTCATGCTGATTGAACAGCACGATAAGTATATACAAAATCTGAAGCTCACCCACTATTCTGCAGGGAACAGAGCAGGTACATTTTTGGCCCAAAGACTCAAATCTGCCAGAATTAAGTCCAGGATCCCCTATCTCCTTCATCCTGTTGATAAGCATAAGATTATAAATCCTAAAGAAATAGCGGACTCCTTCGCCCACTACTACTCTGATTTATACAATTTGAGAACGAATGCCAATACACCTCAGCCTTCTGAGGAAGGTATTCAGGCGTTCTTGTCCCAGATTAATCTCCCATCTTTATCACAATCCCAATTAGACCTGCTGAACGCACCTATATCGGAGTCGGAGATCAGGCGAATAATTAAGCTTCTGCCCATAGGTAAATCCCCAGGACCTGATGGTCTACCTAATGATTACTACAAGTCCTTTCAGGACAAATTATTACCAGCCCTAGGGGATGTGTTCAAAGCCGCGGTGTCCTCCGCCTCGTTTCCCTCTGAGATGCTCAAGGCCTACGTAGTAACTATTCCCAAACCGGTCAAGAATCCTGATAGTCCAGCAAACTTCCGTCCAATATCGCTGTTGAATTCTGATGATAAGTTATATGCGAAGATATTGGCCCATAGACTTCTGCCTATTCTGCCCTCTCTCATTGGCGCTGATCAGTCTGGCTTTACTCCTGGGAGGCAGGCCTCAGATGCTACGAGACGGGTGATTGGGGTGATTCAGCAGTCTAGGGCCTCTCGGACGCCTTCTCTGCTCCTATCCTTGGATGCGGAGAAGGCGTTCGACAGAGTACATTGGGGCTACATGAGACATACTCTTCGGAAATTTGGGTTTGATGGACCGATCCTCTCTGCTGTGTTGGCTCTCTACTCCTCCCCCTGTGCCCAAGTATTTACCTCTAATCTGCTGTCTAACATGTTCACAATCTCAAATGGCACTAGACAGGGGTGTCCCTTGTCCCCCTCTATTTTCAATCTATTAATAGAGCCTCTGGCGGAGAGGATCAGGTCCCACCCGGGTATTGAGGGGTTTAACATCTATGGCGAGGTCCATTCTGTAAACCTGTTTGCGGACGATATAATTATTTTTTTGACTTCCCAGACAACCTCCCTACACTATGCCCACCTCACCCTGACGGAGTTCAGCCAGGTGTCATACTACAAAGCCAACTTCTCGAAATCTATTATCCTAGACCTAGGGATTCCACTCTCATTGAAGTCCCTGTTGCGGGCAGCCTTTCCTTACTCATGGAGTAGCTCCACCATCACGTACTTAGGACTGAAACTTACGAGTGACCCCCATCGCTTAGCGGACGTTAATTACCTCCCACTGATTGACAAGCTTCACAAAGATGTCGCTAGATATACCAATGTGGAGCTTTCATGGTCCGGCCGCCTGGCTACCTATAAAATGTTGATCCTCCCACAGATTCTTTATGTCTTTAGGACCCTCCCAGTTCCCGTCCCGCCCAGTCACATTAAAACCCTGAAGTTACTACTTACTAAATTTATTTGGAAATCCAGTAGGCCTAGATGTTCCAGAATATTGCTACTTAAACATAGGCGGGCAGGTGGTATGGGCTTGGTGGACATTCAGGACTATCTGCGTGCCTCCATCCTAACACAACTGAAGTGCTGGCTAGACCCTGGGACAAATCCAATATGGAAGGGAATTGAGCAGGAATTGTGCCCCGCACCTGACCTTCGCAACTTTCTCCTTCTAGACGTTTGGAAGCCCTTTCCCTTACGTGACCTACCTCCCACCCTCCGGGCTTCCATCCTTGCTTGGAGGGATCTTCGCAAAGCAATGTCCCCCTGCTCTGACCTTCTGGAGGTTCCAGTTCCTATTAACATCCTTTCCCAGGCTGTCCCCAACCTCTCTACTACTAACTGGCAGGGTAAAGGACTACGTCTAGTTAATGATTTGTTCCAGGACGGTTCAATCCACTCCTTCAAGTCCCTGCAGGAAAAGTTTACTCTAACTTCTTCTGAACACTTTAACTACCTGCGAACTTCTCATTTCCTTGGTTCCCTCCCTACGCATCGTATTTTTCTACCAAAGAGTATCTGGCGCTTTTACTCGACTACCCCCACGCCCCAGAAAGGCATCGCCCTTTTTTATAATTTTTTTCAGGATAAGCTGACATTTGTGAAATCTCAACCCTTTAACAAATGGGAGAGGGATCTGGGGACGACATTTACTGAGGTCCAGTGGGTGCAGGCGTTTCGGGCGATATATGGAGCTTCTAGGTGTGTCAACCACTGGGAGCTGTCCCAGAAGATAGCTCTCAGATAGTACCTCACGCCCTATAGGATCTCAAAGTTTGGGTCCGACGGCTCTCCTCTATGCTGGAGACAATGTGGCGCGGTGGGGAATCTGCTACACATGTTCTGGTCGTGCAGGAACTTAACCAGTTTTTGGAATGTAGTGTTCTCTTGTATCTCAGGGATGACTGGTATTCTGATACGGCCTAACCCTGGGTTAGCAATCCTACATCTTGGAATTGATGTGTTCCCCCCTGACTTCAGAGTAGTTGTCACCCATGTCCTCCTGGCGGCCAGGACACTCATTGCACAACATTGGAAAGCTGAAAAGGCCCCTAACGTGTCTGAGGTTCTACGACTGACTCAGGTGAACTATGTTCATGAATCCCTGTTAGCCTATCGTAGGGGTGATGGAGGCAGGTTTGACTCTGTTTGGAAAATTTGGACTAAATGGTATAAAGCATAAGAACAACCTCATTTATTAATGATTGATTTGCTTAGAAACGGTACTTAGCATGCACATCTTCCCCACCTTCCCCCTCTCCTCCCCCCCTCCATCCTTTTCCCTCTTTGTCTTTCCTTTCCCATTCCCCCACCCCCCCCTATTCCTCTCCCCTACAACTTTCCACGAGAAAACAGTGTGATAAGACCTGTTGATTGATGTCCAATGATGTTTCATGGATTGATTTCATGTTCTTGTTTTGTATTTGTTCTTTACCATTTGGTAGGTGTGAAGGTTAAGTGACTAATGTACCTTCACAGTAACGCCTGTTTTCTCATGTTTTGTTTTCCTTTTATACATCTATGTATAAAGTTTGTATACAAAAATGTTCCTAATAAAAACTAATTAAAAAAAAAAAAAATTACGTACTGTAGGTGCGACGTCATTTCGCGCAAAGCACGGCAGGAAATTACAAAACGGAGCATGCGCAGTACGTTCGGCGCGGGAACGCGCCTAATTTAAATGATACACGCCCAATTTGAATTAGGCGGGCTTGCGCCGGATGGATTCACGCTACGCCGCCGCAAGTTTACAGGCAAGTGCTTTGTGAATCAAGCACTTGCGCTTAAAACTTGCGGAGGTGTAACATAAATGACATACGTTACGCCGCCGGAATTCTATGTGAATCTGGCCCAATGTATTCATAGAATAGAATTATTTAGTTATGACAATTATAGAGTGGCTAAACATTCCATCATTAGATAAAAAAATTTACACCATCCATAATACATTGATTAAAAAAGGCTCAACATGTTTTGCGGTTTCATATATCATCCGCTACTTAAGGAGCATTGCTCATACATACATTGTCAGATGGTGTAAATATAAAGTTTTCATGAGACAATGAATAAAGAAAGACAATATTAATGATATTGATACATCACAGTGTGAATACAAACAGTTATATTTTTCAAATAAAATAAGAAAATGCAACTATCCCCAATACACAATCCCCAAATATCTCACCCTGGGGAGCGACACCAGAGGAAATACGGGTAATTTTTAACCTCCCTCATTTATTGATTTGTGAAGTTTCTTTGAACCGAGTAACGTTATTGTTGCCCAAATGCCCCTGCCAGTTCTGGAGCTTGATTCATCCCTGCCTGGTGCACGGGAGCTCGTTCTCTCCTTGTGAGGGCGGGCTACCTGTCTTAGTGGAATGCCTGAATGCCCCATGTTTACCCTTGGGATGCCCAGGCTTTCGCTGCTGTTTGCGTCAGTGGGCTTGATTTGCATGACGCTTTCTGATGCCCTGGTAATGGGAAGGTGCCATGCAGTCACCGCCCTGGGGGTCCTCCTCACATATCATGTGGTCTTTTTTCACCTCATATTCTATTCAACGTGGGAAATTAAAAATATTTAAATAAACATTGGAAGGTACTGTGCAGCGACAAAATCCTTAGAACTTCTCTCCCTGAGCGGGCTGGAGTTATATTTAGGGGTGCATGCTCCATCCAGAGCGATATAGCCCCTAACACTATTGATCCTCCCAAAAAGGCCTCCTTCTTTCTTGAGGCAAATTGTTACTACCCCTTGTCAGAAGTGCAATTTGTGCATCCACAATGTCTTTGGCAGACGTAAAATCGACACGTTTACTTCTACCATCACTAGGCAAATTTATACTATGAAACATTTTACCACCTTCGTTACTAAATTCATGGTATATCTTATCATGTGTCCGTGCAAACTACAGTACATAGGCCACACTATTAGGAACTTTTCCATTAGGGTAAACGAGCATCTGGCCAAGATTCGCAAGGGGTGTGACAAACATACTGTGTCTCGTCACTACTTGCAACATCATGGAAAGAATCCTAAGGGTACCCAGTTTCAGGTTATAGACAGGTTTATCCGCTATTTGAGGGGTGATTCGTGTCTACGGGGTGTATCCAGACTCGAGACCTATTGGATACATGAGCTCAGGTGTTACTCACCCCACGGTATGAATGTTGACTGGGTCATCAACTGTTACATTAACCGGGCGTGAGTACCCTGGGCTCATGTTCTATCTTCGGTCTTTGGTCATATCTAGCTCATATCAATATAATTTTTTTATCTTTAATATTCATTAGCCATCTGTCGTTTTACCCACAGTGTGAATCTGTGCTGTAGTAGAGTATTGCTCCCTACTTACTCTATGGGTATCATTTTTATCCATTAAATAATTGTTCTATTTTGTTTAGTCTGGGATATTAGAGCTTTCTGCACCACACATTCTTATGTGTGGGACAGTGTACACCTATCAGTTTAAGAATATACCATGGGGTTTTGGTTATTTAGCAAGCCCCTTGTTAGATTTCGCCATTTAGATTATAGGAGGTGACTCTGTAATTTTAAATTATTTAACTTTTTCTGTTTAGCCTCTTTGTGCCAGCCGCTGTAATCACAACGGTCTGCCATTGACGTTTCCGTGGTCATCTGTGTTTTGGGGCATTGCTGTACCTAAGGTGTGATCATGTGACCCATTGCAATGCGGTCATGTGACTGCCAGTCACGTGAACGCCATTGGTTAGCCTATTCCCATGTGGAAGTAAAATATATTTTAAATATATTTTAAAAAAACATTCTTAATATATATTTCTCAAATATATTGCCATATATTTGAAATGCTACAATTTTGGCCAGATTCAATATATTTCAAAAATATATTTCAATATATTTGTGAATATATTGTGGAATGCATTGTGAAATATGTTGCAAATATATGTTAAATGTACTTCTGAATGCATTTAGCAATATATTTATGCAACCATAAATATATTGCAATGTGCATTTTGGAATGCATTGTGAATATATGCAGAAATATATTGCTAAATGCATTCAGAAGTACATTTCACATATATTTATGAATATATTCACAATGCATTCCAAAATGCACTTTACAATATATTTATGGCTGCAAAAATATATTGCTAAATGCATTTAGAAGTACATTTAACATATATTTCTGAATATATTTGCAACATATTTCACAATGCATTCCAAAATATATGCACAAATATATTGAAATATATTTTTGAAATATATTGAATCTGGCCAAAATTGTAGCATTTCAAATATATGGCAATATATTTCGGAAAAATATATTAAGAATGTTTTTTTAAAATATATTTCAAATATAAATGTAAATGTACTTCTGAATGCAAAATTTTAAAAAATACATTCCTATTACATTTTGAAATGCTGTGTATTTATATATTGTATTTTATATATTGTAGGCCTATAAAACTAGCAAACATTTTGAAAAAAAACAATAACACAGTACAATACACACAACTTTATTATCATGTAAATATACAAAAACTACAACACAGGGAATAGAAAGTGGTGTTAACTGTGATAAATGACATTAATGACATAAAAGTTTGTAGTATTCTGCTGAGGTTCCTGATGTTTCCCTTCAGGTGATATTTCAACGCCGCAATTTTTCTCGTAACAGCGTCACTGATCACAGCTTATGAAGTCCCAGGAAACTTTGCCAAAGTAGCAGCTTTAAAAAGTAAATGGAAAATATTAGACTTATTAGATTTTCCCTGGGAATCAAAAGCCATATAAGACCCTTTTCACACTGCAGCGATGCTAAAGCTCCGGCGGTTTTGCAGTGTTTTTGTAGCACTTTTTAGGCAGTTTTTTTTTAAAGGGAAAAAGTCCAGTTTTTAATGCGCTTTTAGGGTGCTTTGGAAGCACTGCCCATTAATTTCAATAGGCAGGTGCGTTTTAGGAGCGCTATTTATAGCGCTCCCAACCCGCCCCAGATGCTGCTTGCAGGACTTTTTCTAATGTTGCGCAAGCGCATCGCCCCATTGTGAAATTACTCATTGCACTGAAAGGGATGCAGTTTTTTGAGCTTTTTAGAGGCTATTTCTAGCGCTAAAACGCCTGAAAACTGCCTCAGTGTGAAAGGAGTCTAACAGATGCAGCTGAGTAAATAAAACTAACAAAATTAAGCATGTATAAAAACATCAAAATATTGTAGACTTTTCAAAAATCAGTATAAAAATCAACATCTTGCCTACAACTTGTCTTATTAGTTCAGACTACTACCAGACTGAGCAAGATATCTCATTTTGACACAGCAGTCAAATTGGCTTACAGTCTACATGTCAAAGCTGATGTTTTCAAAGGGTCTAACTGTACCTGCTTCTCTCCATCTGTCAGCCGATTGGAGGCACCGCCTTAAAGGTTACTTTTTATTGAAGTGGTTGTAAAGACACAAGGGTTTTTACCTTCATGTATTCTATGCATGAAGGTAAAAAAAAAACGTCTGTGTGCAGCAGCCCCCATATACTTACATGAGTCCCCTCTCGATCCAGCAATGTCCACGAGAGCCTTGTCTCTCCAGGGACTTGCACTGCTGATTGTCTTTCTGTAGCGGTGGGAGCTATTGGCTCCCGATGCTATCAATCACAGCCAGTGAGCTAATTAGGAGATGGGGCCAAGGCAAGGCTCAGTGTGTGATTGGACACACAGAGCTCTGGTTCAGGAGCATTGGCATGGGACCTGAGAAGAGAAGGATCTGAGCTGCTCTGTACAAAAACCCTTACACAGAGCAGGTAAATAGGAGTAGGACATGTTTGATATTTAAAAAAAATATGTTTTAATGTTTCGGTACCAAAAGAAAACCTACCTGTTTAGGCCTTGAGTACGACACTTGACAAGGAGATGAGCTCAACTCTTCAGACGGGACAGAAGGTGATGCACACGATACACCCACACAGGATGAACTTCCACCATCATTCTTCAGTGCTATTAGCTGCGCTCTTGTGGTTTTCAAAGTATCCATTACGCCAGGCAAATCTATGGAAATGCATAAAAACTTTTTAAGTAAAATAATGGCCTATTTTCTCACTATATCCATTAATTTAATTTGTTAGAAATTGATGACTTGTGGAAAAATGTACTTTTACATGATTAGAGGGTTTCCTCCAGTCTGCTGCTGACCCCCCCACTAGATCAAAAATATTCCAGGAGGGTTTCACCCAAGGTAAAAGTAAGGATGTTCCACAAAACAAAAATCCTACTTGTGTATATAGTATGTAGTTACCTCAGTCCACTCACTGATACTATAATGTATGTAGTACAGTAAACTCCCAGTTGCCCAACGATCCCCATTGGTACTGTTGTTTCTGGTTGCTTGAGACCTAATAGTAACTCTCAAGCACCCATCTCCCATGGCACCCTGACCCCCTCCCACTTAGCAGCTAAAGGGGGTAGGGCTTGGGGGCAGGGTTTTACCACCCCCAAATTCACATGTGAATGAGCCTTAAAAGTGCTATTGCCAAATGCAACTAAGGGCTCATTCACAAGTGCGGTATGCAATGCTCCAATGCGCCTCTGAGAAATTCTGCAAGGTGGTGAGGAGGCAAAATGTTAACACTAATAATTGCAGTGAAAGGCACGTGATTGCAGCGCGGTAGTACGGCAATTATAGGTTTTAGTCAGGTGTGAGGAGGCAACATTGGAAGACACTGCACCCTGTGATCTTTGACTTCTCCCATGTTGTTCAGGTAGATCTCCACCTCTCTAAGGTTGCCTAACTCTGCCTTAAAACACTGTAGAATGAAAGGGCAAATGATTGGTCAAAGAGAAAATAAAGATAAAAAAAATAAAAATAACAAAGGCAGCAGTACTGGTGGAATAACACACAATAAATAGATAAAAAATGAAAAGACTGCGCCAATATAAAAAATTCAATTAAAATAAAAAAATTCCACCAATACCAATTCACATTGAAAGATTGGCATCCAGGGGCTGATATGCCAAAAACGGTGCACAATAATTAACCAAAACAAAAAATCAGAGTGCACAGAAAAATTTGTATATAAATTCACAAAATTAATGTCCAATTATATGTGTAAACAATGAGAGGTTAATACGCCAAATCGGTGATCCCAAAATTGTATGCCAACAGCACATAATTGGCAAACCAAACCTCAAAAGTTCTTAATGATATAACCACAAAACTCAAACACTGATGATGCAGATATGATGATCAGATACAGTGCCAGTTGAATGCGGTGATATAAAAAAACGGAAGGTGCCTACCACCGTAATTAAGTTGTCCGCTTACCAAAGGCAAGTTGTCTCAGTTGTCGGTTTTCTTCTTCCAAGTGCTTATTCCGGTTTTCCATTCACCAGTTGTCAGTCTTGGTCAGGTGCTTTGACAGCGGCTGGCGGCCCATCTGTCAGAATCCAAAAAAATAAATAAAAAATTTCAGCTTTCCACCTCCACACCCCCCACCCCCCCCCCCCCCCCCACACACACACACCGCTAACCTCCTTCTGCACAATTTATTTGATGGCAGCTGAATGTAAACAGCAGGTAGTGGGGGAACCATAGCCAGACTGCCATTGGCTGTTTCAATTTTAAAATTAGGCTGATTATTGCGCCCCCTTCCCAATGCCTGTTGTAAATCAGCAGAGGAAGACCTGAAGAAGAATGTTCTCCTTCAAATCCTCTCCTTTGCTGATTGACAACAGGCAGTGGGCGGGTGTAATAGCCCACTAGCTATTGGCTACTGCAATTTAAAATAGTCAATAGCAAGCTGGTTATTGATTCCCCAGCTATCTGCTCTTTTTTCCTGTATTCTGACAGTGGCCAATGACTGTTAGAATACAAAAAAAGGCCTAGGTGTCAACTGATATCAGGCTACTTCTGGGACAGCTGGATGTAAACAGAATATCAGTACCTCATATTGTTATCGGCCTGAAAGGTGGCCCATAATTGGTATCTGTATGGAAAAATCCATATCTGTTGGCACCTAGTAGCAGGGCAGATAATAATATGCAAAAGGGGAGGGAGACATAAAACATTGGTAGTACTGTGCCCTGACATTATAATGGGGTATATTTACTAAAGGCAAATCCACTTTGCACTACAAATGCACTTGGAAGTGCAGTCACTGTAGATCTGAAGGGGATATGGAAAAAAAAAAAAAAAGCATTTTTGCTTGTACATGATTGGATGATAAAATCAGCAGAGCTTCCCCTCATTTCAGATCTTCCCCTCTGATCTACAGCGACTGCATTTTCAAGTGCACTTGTAGTGCAAAATGGATTTGCCTTCAGTAAATCAACCCCTATGCTGCATGGTGAGTGGATATAGAATGGAAGCCGTATAATATTATATGCAGCAATGTGCACTGAAAGTATGCTACACAGTTACTGGATACAACATTGAAGCCATACATATTATATGAAGCAGACTGACATGCTGTGGAAGAGAAGCTCTATAATATTACATTACTGTGAACATGCTGCATGGTAACTGTGAATGCACACAGAATGAGAACTATTCAGCAGGAAATAGACAAATAAAACTTAACTCATGCACCAAACTGTCACAATTCTAATATTATTTGATAGAAGACATACCTTTAATCCAGGAGAATACAGAGAGTCTCCACCATACCATGCTTTCCTTTTCAGACTAGGCCTTACAGGAAGTGAGAGGTGGAAGTTCACCACCCCTCTGGTTCCCACCCAGCTCACTTCCTGTCTTCCTGTATTATGATAGAAGTCTGTCTGTTTGAAGAGTTTTTCCCAGGGCAGGATTTACATATTAGAAGATTGAAGGCACAGAAATCACAGATCCACATACCAATAAAAGGAATGAAAAAAAAGAAATGAGAAAAATATTTATACATGTAAGTAAGTGATGGGAAAGGCATTATATATATATATATATATATATATATATATATATATATATATATATATATATATATATATATATATATATATATATATATATATACTGTATCTTCATTCCATTCTGCTATATGTGTGTGTGTGTGTATATATATATATATATATATATATATATATATATATTATATACACACACACATATACACATATATACTGTGTATATACACACACACAAGAATGCAGCTCTCATCACTTACATATTTATCTTCCAGCCCAGCCTAGTATTGGCCCATGACAATAGTGCAGCTTGGGCGGGGATATGACATTTAACCACTTCCAGACCGCTGTACGACTATATACGGCGGCACTTTAAAGATATATATCTCGGTAACGGCAGCAGCTGCTGCCACAACCGAGGTATCTATCTTTACTGTCAGCGGTTCTGGAAACGATAACGGAGGTCTCCGCGGCGGATGCGCCGCGAGATCGCCGTTATCGGTGGCGGGAGAGGGCCCCCCCCCTCCCGCCGCTCTCCGCCGCTTACCGGAGCCGTCGGTAGCGGCGGAGGAGATCGGGACCGTTCGGGAGCTGAGCGGGGACGAGACTGAAGGAAAAATCTCCTTCGCCCGTCCCCATAGCTCGGCTGGGCGGAAGTGACGTCAAAACGTCAGTCCCGCCCAGCCTCTTAAAGAAACATTTTTTTTTTGTCATTTGAAAAAATGACATTTTCCAATTTTTTTTTTTTTTTTTGCATTTTAGTCTAAATATAAGATCTGAGGTCTTTTTGACCCCAGATCTCATATTTAAGAGGACCTGGCATGCTTTTTTCTATTACAAGGGATGTTTACATTCCTTGTAATAGGAATAAAAGTGATCATTTTTTTTTTTTCCAGTGTAAAAAATAATAAAATAAATAAAAATAAATAAGAAAAAAAAAAAAATTTTAAAGCGCCCCGTCCCGACGAGCTCGTGCGCAGAAGCAAACGCATACGTGAGTAGCGCCCGCATATGAAAACGGTGTTCAAACGACACAAGTGAGGTATCGCCGCGATCGTTAGAGCGAGAGCAATAATTATAGCCCTAGGCCTACTCTGTAACTCAAAAAATGCAACCTATAGAATTTTTTAAACGTCGCCTATCGAGATTTTTAAGGGTAAAAGTTTGACGCCATGCCACGAGCGGGCGCAATTTGTAAGCGTGACATGTTGGGTACCATTTTACTCGGCGTAACATTATCTTTCACAATATATAAAAAAATTGGGCCAAATTTATTGCTGTCTTATTTTTTAATTCAAAAAAGTGTTTTTTTTTTCAAAAAAAGTGCGCTTGTAGGACCGCTGCGCAAATATGGTGTGACAAAAAGTATTGCAATGATCGCCATTTTATTCTCTAGGGTATTAGAAAAAAATATATATAATGTTTGTGGGTTTTAAGTAATTTTCTAGCAAAAAAAAATGTTTTAGTCTTGTAAACGCCAAATCTGAAAATCACCCAAAGTAGAGAAGTGGTTAAAGCGGAGTTCCACCTAAAAGTGGAAGCTCCACTTACTTGCCTCTCCCCCCCCTCCCCACTTTGCCACATTTGCCACCTTTCGGGGGAGGGGAGCAGGTTCCTGTTTTTGACAGGTACCTGTCCCCACTTCCGAGAAATCTCGCTGCGGCAGATGCGTTTCCGATGCTTTTCTGCATGCCTGTTTTTGATGCATTCCAGGGCATGTTTGGTGTGTTTTAAAGCATTCCAGTGCATTTTCCTCCTTTTTTCTTAACCTTAGATAAGGACATGTGTGTTCCAGTGCGTTCAGGTGCATTCTAGTGCGTTTTTTATGTGCTTTACAGTGTTTCATAACAGTCCAGTGCAGGAAAAATGCAGCATGCTCTACTTTTTTTCTGGAACTGCAAGCACTGGTGTGAATTATGCCATTGAAAACCATATAACCTACTTTCCATGAAGAAAAAAAATAAAAAAAAACGCACTGGACTCCATGTGGTATGAATTGGCCCCTATAGGGAATGGCAGCAGCAGCACCCCAAGAGCCAATGGAAGCATTGGCTGGGGTACCAACATCGCTGGATTCCAGGACAGGTAAGTGTCCTAATATTAAGTCAGCAGCTGCAGTATGTGTACAGTATGGGGGTTATTTACTAAAGGAAAATCCACTTTGCACTACAAGTGCACTTGTAAGTGCAGGCGCTGTAAATCTGAGGGGTATCATCCAATCATGTGCAAGCTAAAATGCTGTTTTTTTATTTTCCTTTCTCCCCTCGGATCTACAGCGACTGCACTTCCAAG
The DNA here is from genome assembly GCF_905171775.1 of Rana temporaria. Classification (NCBI taxonomy): domain Eukaryota; kingdom Metazoa; phylum Chordata; class Amphibia; order Anura; family Ranidae; genus Rana; species Rana temporaria. Next base: position 274,646,613 of record NC_053491.1, read on the forward strand.
TGCACTTTCCTTGCAAATTCAAGTGCACTTTGCATTTGTAGTTTGCACTTGTAGTGCAAAGTGGATTTGCCTTTAGTAAATAACCCCCATTGTGTAGCCGCTGAGTTTTAATTTTGTGCTGGGGAGAACTTTAATATCCCAATTCCTTTTATTTGGCTGCTGGAATTACCCTTCGGCAGGTACTAAGTCCAAAAAATGGACTGGACTTAGTATAAAAAGAATATACAGTATATATACTATATTGCCAAAAGTATTAGGACACCTGCCTTTACACGCACATGAATTTTAATGGCATCCCAGTCTATAACAGATTCAATTCCTCTGGGAAGGCTGTCCTATGGGAATGTTTGACCATTCTTCCAGAAGCACATTCATCCCAAAGGTGTTCTATCGGGTTGAGGTCAGGACTCTGTGCAGGCCAGTCAGGTTCCTCCACCCCAAACTCGCTCATCCATGTCTTTATGGACCTTGCTTTGTGCACTGGTCCAAATCATTTGGTGGAGGGGGGATTATGGTGTGGGGTTGTTTTTCAGGGGTTGGGCTTGGCTCCTTAGTTCCAGTGAAGGGAACTCTTAAAGCGTCAGCATACCAAGACATTTTGGACAATTTCATGCCCCCAACTTTGTGCGAACAGTTTGGGGACAGCCCCTTCCTGTTCCAACATGACTGCACACCAGTGCATAAAGCAAGGTCCATAACGACACTGATGAGCAAGTTTGGTAATAATAGTGTAACTTCTGATTCATGGATTAAACAGAACATTGATGATTTATATCCGGAGTTTATCTCGGTACCCTGTAAGCAGACAAGACCCTTGTACTGTGGAGGTGGATGTCTGTGAAGGTTCTCATTCATTCAGGTCAATCAATAAATCAAACTAACTGGACTTGCTGTATTTTAAGACGTTTTGCTGGTCCGCCGACAAGCGTTCTCAATTCAGAATGACATTCTTTGGGAATGGAAAGTGGATGCGAGAGGTTTATCTGCTTTGTATTAAATGGATTATGTGCTTAAAATCTTATAAAAAAAATGTAATATTTTATTTGAATCTTTTGGTTTTTATTTAATTTTTTTATTTTAAAGGAGTAAAACAAACCATTTTAAAATGGGAGTGGCTCTCTTATAAATGTATTCAGAATGTTATCTATGTCATAGTTACAAAAATGTCAGAAAAAATATATGATGAAATGTCTTTATTAGACATTAAGGGGCAGATCCACAAAGATCTGCCCGGCACATTGTATCTGAGATACGCTACGCCGCCGTACCTTACCTGGCTTTGGTTCGAATCCTTAAAGATTTTGCGCCGTAAGTTACGGCAGCGTAGTGTATCTCAAGCAGCGTAACGGCGCGGAATTCAAATGCGGCGAGTAGGGGGCGTGTTTCATTTAAATGAAGCGCGTCCCCGTGCCAAACGAACTGCGCATGCTCTGTTCCTAAATTTCCCGCCGTGCATTGCGTCGCAAGGATGTCATTGTTTTGACGTGGACGTAAATTACGTCCATCCCGATTCACGGACGACTTACGCAAACGTAAAAAAAAAATTCTAATTAAAACGCGGGAACGACGGCCATACTTAACATAGCAGGTTTAACTTTATGCCACCAAATAGCAGCTTTAACTATACGCCGAAAAAAGCCGACTAGAGACGACGTAAAAGAATGCGACGGCCGCTCGTACGTTCGTGGATTGTCGGAAATAGCTAATTTGCATACTCGACGCAGAAAACGGCGTGAACGCCACCCAGCGGACGCCGAAGAATTGCATCTTAGATCCGAAGGCGTACGAAGACGTACTCTTGCCGGATCTAACCCAGATGCCGTCGTATCTTGTTTTGAGGATTCAAAACAAAGATACGACACGGGAAATTTGAAAGTACGCCGGCGTATCAGTAGATACGCCAGCGTACTCGCTTTGTGAATCTGCCCCTAAATATTTTCAGAAAAACATATTTTAAAAATATATTTTCTAATATATATCTTTGGAAAATACATTTAAATTATATTTTTGGAATGCATTTACAAGTATATTTAAAGATATATGTTCAAATGCATTTTTTTTATATGTTCAAAAATATCTGAAACATATATTTACAAACATATATTTTCACATATATGCCTTTGGAAAATATATTAAAATTATATTTTTGGAACACATTTACAAATATATGTAAAAATATATGTTGAAATTACTTTTTTTATGTGTTAAAAGAAATCTGAAGAATATATTTTAAAAATATATTTTCCAATATATGTCTTTGGAAATGCATTTAAATTATATTTTGGAATGCCTTTACAAGTATATTTAAAAATATATGTTTAAATGCATTTTTTTAGATGCTCAAAAATATCTGGCAAATATATTTAACAAAATATATTTTCAAATATATGCCTTTGGAAAATATATTTTAATTTACATTTTTGGAATAGATGTAAAAATATATTTGCGTAGGCCAATATATTGTAAATATATTTAAAATATATATTTTTTTTTAATAAATATATTGGAAATATATTTTTCTTCCATATGGGTTGGTATCCCGCTGATGCGTGCGCCATGACGTCATGTCCCGTTTTGGGAGCGCCATCTGGTTTGGCCACACCCGGGTGGGTATAGGGCTTCTCCGATTGGCAGATGTCACAGACACAGATTCGGACTATGCGTCATATCTGGTGGGCGGCGTCCAGGTATGGAGGGTCCATGTGACGTAGCCCACCGATTACACATAGGTCTGATAGGAACGCGGGGTTACCTTTACCCCTTTATGATATCATATCAGCTTTTTTATTAATTTTCATATTATGCTTGCTTACTTGAACTCTTATTAACTTTATAATTAAATGTTTTAAGTATGGCTGAACTGCATGAGAAGACAGGAAACGTAAAAGCTTGCGGCTAAGAGCAAAAGAAACCACAGGCATTGCAAAGACATGTATTTGCTAATATTTTGCAGAAATGTGTGAAAATATTATGGACAGTTATGGACATAAGATAGACTGTACTAATATGACTAAAATATATTTGTATCTGTTACGTAGCAATATCTCTAGGCAGACTTTTATTTCATCTATCATACATTAATACATTTATCTCCAGGCAAACTTTGTACAACAATATACTGTAAAATACTGTAATATGATTGGTTGGTCCATGAATGTGTGCCTCCCATGCACGGACAATAAAACCGGCCAGTATCTAATAATAAACTGTAATCTTGCTACATGATACTCGTGTTAGTGTCTTGCTGATTACCCGATGGATGGTAGGACTCCTAGCACCCATAGCAAAGATAGCAAAACAGAATAGGAACTTACAGGTGATCACAGGTGATCACAGGTGACCCATCACCTATCAAGGTCCGTGCCAACAACATGATACTGGACACAGGAATGTCTTTGACTATTGGATGCCTGTAGTGTTATAACCGCCCCCTTTTCTTTGTTATGAGGGTCACGATTAGCTGCACTGTCTGTGCAATGCCTGTTATAATGATTTTGGGGCTAGATTGGCCAGGTGAGGACATGGTATAGTCTAAAGAGAGGCTTGAAGTGCAAAGGTCTGTGCTTCCTTTTGTACAGGCATTATATACTGTCCAGTGATGTGAATAGTCATTTGTATATTACCATATATGCTAGATGATACTTGTATGGAAACACATCAAGCTTCTGCCCATTCTATCAATAATATTGAGTCAAGGTGAGGCTTGAGAGGCATGAGGTTTGATGTCATTTCCTGTATCTGTCCCGCCTTTCATGGGCGTGTCTGGGTTACTCTGATTCTATAAATGTTAGCAATGTGGAGGTACAGAATTATGCCCCTGTTGATGACTTTCTTAGGCCTCGTACACACGATGGGACATGTCCGATGGGGGATTTTGGTCTGATGGCTGTACACACCATCAGACCAAATTTCCCGCGGACAGCGAACACGGTGACGTGGCCGCCCCGTTGCCGCGACGATCAAGGTCAATGCTTCCACGCATGCGTCGAATCACTTTGACGCATGCGAGGGCTTTCGGCCGAGCGGACATGTCCGGTGAGTCGTACAGACGACCGAACATGTCCGACAGACAGGCTTCCAGTGGACATGTTTCTTAGCATGCTAGGAAACATTTGTCCGCTGGAAACCTGTCCGATCCACCGGAAAATTGTCCGGTCGGCCGTACAGACGACCGAACATGTCCGCGGAAACTGGTCCGCCGGACCAGTTTCAGCGGACATGTTCGGTCGTGTGTACGAGGCCTTAGTCGAAAGCCCTGCATTGCTGCACCCCACATTGCTTTTATAATTTACTTTTGTGGTCACTTTTATTCAATTTGTGTCATTCTCTGTATGGCAATTTAACATAATAAACCATCATTGGTTTTATGACATGCACCATTGGGAGCTTTTTCCTTTTTTATTTCCCTCGTTCCTGTATTATTTAGAGCTTATACAGATTTATTCCAATATCCATCTGCTAGCGGGAGGAGTGCTGTTTCCGTGTTTCAGAATCGTGGACCACACTTCACAGGATTGTTCCAGATATCCTTAGCTACCTCTGAGATCCTGCTGTACTGATCCAGGTCTGTGAGACCCTAAGCCAGGGATCTTCAAACTACGGCCCTCCAGTTGTTCAGGAACTACAATTCCCATCATGCCTAGTCATGTCTGTGAATGTCAGAGTTTTACAATGCCTCATGGGATGTGTAGTTCTGCAACAGCTGGAGGGCCGTAGTTTGAGGATCCCTGCCCTAAGCTCTCCTGACCCACTGTTGTATAACAGATGAGTCCAACAGTTGCGGTAGGAGTACCCTATATATCTCTTGCATGAAGAATCTGAGATTTCAACAGTCAACCTGTTATTCCTGTATTCAGTGCCATCCTTTGAAAATCATTTCACTGTGTGTAATGTACGTGGACTTTTATATCACTTTGTATAGCCTTTGGGCTTCTTAGATCATAATTTTTTAGTTACTATATTTTCACTTTGTGGTATCTATACAAGTGTACCACTCACAATTACTTAGTGCTGCACTAATTATTGTACATTTCTGTTTGACTTTGTATGTTTAAGTGCTGGCAGCTTTTTCTTTGCATTTTTTGGGTTCTAGCACAGTTTTTTTTATTTCTAATACATATCTCCCTTTGTTTTTTCCAAAATATGAGCAACTATGGAAACTATGCTTCGGTTAGTTATAAATTGTTTAATTCAAATGTATTTTTAATATTCAATCAGTGTCACTATACCTAGTGATTGCTACAGCAACCATTGAGGATGTATTTCTGTTACGTCTGCTTTGCCATGGTGTTTCTGCTTGCGTTACCTCTGGGCGGTTGCGGCCTTTCTAAGTGTTGTGCTTGTGCCATTTCCGGGTAATGCGTGCTGCCCACTCGCTGTGCCCTTAGTCGTGGTGAGATGACGTCACTGCGCTAATTCACTCAGTGACACTTTCATCGATGTCATTGTATACCGCCAATTGCGGTGGAATGTCAGGTGCGCATGGGCGGGTGTCTTTTAAAACCCACAAATGGCGCACAAGGCAGAGCGGTCACTGCCTTGGAGGAGTCACATCACTCCAGCCTTCATTGCCCTGCCATACTTATTGCAGTAAGCAAACCCCCCCTTTTTTTCTATTCTTGTGGCATCCTTTTCTCCTGCATCAAATATGCAATTGTGAGTCTGAAGAGATGGGTATTTCTCATCCTCATCTTTTCCTTCTTAGCAATATAAATGTAGTACACTCACTTTGTTATGCATTAGAGCTATGTCTTCATATCAGGGGGAATTCAATTTCTCCCTGGCTATTAAAAATGTATCATTCTTAATTTTTTTTAATATTAGTATAGTTTCCATGTTGGTAGTTGCTTTATAACTTTTTTCTTTTGAATATTGGCATACCTACTGTTAATAAGGCTTTGTAATATACATATACACTGATATACATGTTGTCTTTATGTCAGTGTATTCGATTATTCCCCTAGGTCTCTTATTTCGATTGGATGATGGGAGCTGCTGTGTGGGGATCTCTGTGAGGGTTGTTCCGAGTCCAGACGGGGTCTATCACCCTTTGGTGAATGGGCAGCGGCAGTTTTGTTTTTCTACAGAACTTTGCTGTTAAAATATTCTTACAGGACAGCGATGTTCAAGTCGAATGTAACATCAGGCTCATGCCTACTAGTGACCAAAATGTATCTCAAATCTTGTCTTTCCTGCAATCCAGATTGGATTTGGGGCTCAGCCTAAGTTCGCTTAAGAACAAGTTTCAGTAATCTCAGGTTTTACCCAAAAGAAAGGGACAGCAAACCTACTGGTGGGGCACTTCATGAGAGCGGTACTTGGACTACACCCTCCCAAGAGAAATGGGTTCGCTCAATGGGACCTGGAAGTAGTCCTCAATTCTCTAGCAAACCCTTGTGCACCGACAGAAGACTGATCATTATGGTATATCACCTTAAAAACAGCTTTCCTAATAGCCATAACTTCAGGGAGAAGGGTGTCGGAACTCCAACAATTGGAGGCAGCCGGACCTTATTTCATGTTCTTCCCAGACAGGGTTGTGCTGAGACCATTGGATCACTTTGTCCCAAAGTGGCATTGATATTTCATCTCTCTTGTGAATGGGTGCTCCCAGTATTCCCAGCAGAATCAGATGCTGATCTGCATGAGTTGGACATTCCAAAAGTCCTCAAAACCTATCTCCAGACTTCTTCTACATTCAGATGTTCTGACAGACTTTTCATCATACCTACTGGAAAATTTCAAGGGAAAGAGACCTTGGCCAGAACCTGATCAGCCTAGATAGTAAAAACTATTCAACAGGCATATAGAGCGGCTGGGAAGGATCCTCCAGAGGTGGTTAGAGCCCACTCAACCAGGGTAATGTCTTCTTTTTGGGCGGCACGGGCAGGAGTGTCTCTGGAGACAGTCTGCAAAGCGGCTAGCTGGTCCTCACATCATACATTCTTAAATCACTACAGGGTGGATCCAGCAGCTCTTATGACAGTAACGTGTCACTCGCAGCCATGCCCCCTAACAGTTAGAATCACTCCCTAGGACACACTTAACCTCTTCCTAGCCCCCTAGTGGTTAACCCCTTCACTGCCAGTCACATTTACACAGTAATCAGTGCATTTTTATAGCACTGGTCGCTGTATAAATGTGAATGGTCCCAAAATAGCGCCAAAAGTGTCTGCCATAATGTTGCAGTCACGATAAATATTGCTGAACGCCGCCATTACTAGTAAAAAAATAATTATTAATAAAAATTCCATAAAACGATCCCATATTTTGTAGACACTATAACTTTTGCTATACCTTTTGCACAAAGCAATCAACAAACGCGTATTGCGATTTTTTTACCAAAAATATGTAGAAGAATACGTATCGGTCTAAACGGAGAAAACATTTTTTTTGGGGGGATATTTATAAAAAGTAAAAATATTGCTTTTTTTCAAAATGGACACTCTATTTTAATTTCTAGCGCAAAAAATAAAAACGACAGGGGTGATCAAATACCACCAAAAGAAAGCTCTATTTGTGGGGAGCCATGTCGCACGACCACGCAATTGTCAGTTAAAGCGACGCAGTGCCGACTCGCAAAAAGTGCTCTGGTCTTTGGCCAGCCGAATGGTCAGTGGCTGAAGTGGTTAATAGAAAAATCACCAAACTTCTAATGTGTGAATTAATTGCAGCATTGTTCGATCATGAGACAGCGCTCACTCACATTTAACATTTCAAAATAATGTGATAAAGCCATGAGATTTTAGTAGCTCAAAAAAGCTAAAAAAATTGTCCACATAACCCTAGGCTTACTTCTTCCTAGGTCAGCCTGTTGCATATTAGACAGAGGTGATGATGGTGACAGGAGGAAAATACGTGAATTTTTGAGCCAGAAATATAAACCGCATATTCTGAAAAAGTGGATTTTACTGTAAAGTGGATTTTCCTTTCATAAAAAAACCCCCATATGTGTATTAGTGTGCAATGTGAAATAAATGTGCAAATGACAAGGCTGCACATAAATACATATCCTATAAAGAAAAGTACATAGTATTTGAACTTTGTATTTAGATGTCTGTCTGGAGTTCTACTTTAAATTATAATGGGCATCAGCAACTCTTTGTTAGAGATTTCATTTAAATTAGACAATAGGAAAATGTAAATACAATACTTCCACGCATGCTCCACAATTGAATGTGCCATTTGACATAACAGCCTTGAATACAAGAAAGGTAAGATAACCACAATGCATGTTAATAATAACACTGTATTCTTGAGCACACATTTCCACCAAGTTGTACCCCTCATCAACAGAGGTATCATTTTATACTTAGAAATACTGAATTCCAACAAAAGACAACCTTCAACTCACACGCATACATATACCAGGTACTGTGCATACTTTTTAGCATGAAATTAAAAAGCCATTTGTGACAAATGATTTGAAATATTTTCTATATCACAAAAAACATTTCTTCATAGAACCTAGCACCAATGATAATACTATAGCAAAACTATAATGAACATCAAAAATAGAATTATTAATAATTATAATAACATAATATCATGAAAATAATGCCAACCAAAAACCTTTAGTCCAGGTTCTCACCCATGCATGTGCAGGAAGTGTTGATGCTGCAAAAACACACCAAAAATACACTAAAACACATGTACATGCATTCCATGGGCCAGATTCACATACAAATGCGTTACGCTGCGGCGGCGTAACGTATCCCATTTACGTTACACCGCCACAAGTTTACAGCGTAAGTGCCTGATTCACAAAGCACTTGCCTGTAAACTTGCGGCGGCGTAGCGTAAATCCGCTCGGCGCAAGCCTGCCTAATTCAAATGGGGCGGGGACCATTTAAATTAGGTGCATTCCCGTGCCGAACGTACTGCGCATGCTCCGTTCCTAAAATTTCCCGACGTGCATTGCGGTAAATGACGTCGCAAGGACGTCATTGGTTTCGACGTTAACGTAAATGGCGTCCAGCGCCATTCACGGATGACTTACGCAAATGATGTGAAATTTAAAATTTCGACGCGGGAACGACGGCCATACTTAACATTGGCTAGGCCACCTAGAGGGCACCCTTAGTTTTACGCCGCGTATATCTATGGAAACAACGTAAATTTAGAGCGACGGGCAAAGCGGATGTTCGTGAATCGGCGTAACTTGTCATTTGCATATTCTACGCCGACCGCAATGGAATGGCCACCTAGCGGCCGGCCTAGAATTGCAGCCTAAGATCCGACGGTGTAAGTCAATTACACCTGTCGGATCTTAGGGCTATCTATGAATCAGGCGCATAGATACGACAATCGTATCTCAGAGATACGACGGCGTATCAGGAGATACGCCGTCGTATCTCTTTTGTGAATCTGGCCCCAAGTCTATGCAACCAAAAATGCCGTATGCTGCATGTAAAAAATCCCTGCACCTTTCCAAAAAGAACCAAAAAAACACACATTGCAAGAAGGAAATTGCATAGATGTGAACAGGACTTATATGAAGTAATGTTAAATGGATTGTAATGCGTCTCTGAGGATCTGCAAATGTTCTAAAAAATGCATGGCTGTGAACTTAGCCTAACACCTTTATGTAAATATATTGTATTGGGGATCTTACATTAAAGAACATCTATTTATTAAAAAAAAAATATAAATGTTTTGTAACATTTATTCTTATAGTGACTAATCTTTTTTGTTATGTATATTACTAAAACAAATAATGTTTGTAAGAAGTTCACATTTACAAGCCCATGCACTGTATGTTATAGATTATAACATCTCTTTCCTCAGAAAAATCTTTCTCTAAATACACAACAAAATTCAAATAAATACTAGTTTTTGCAAACCTAGGTTTAAAAAGTTTATTAACACATAGTATAAACACTCTGTATCCTAAAGCCGCGTACACATGATCAGTCCATCCGATGAGAACGGACCGATGGACAGTTTTCATCGGTTAACCGATGAAGCTGACTGATGGTCCGTCGCGCCTACACACCATCGGTTAAAAAACTGATCATGTCAGAACGCGGTGACGTAAAACGACGTGCTGAAAAAAATTTAGTTCAATGCTTCCAAGCATGCGTCGACTTGATTCTGAGCATGCGTGGATTTTTACTGATGGTTGTGCCTACTAATCCCATCGTTTAGGAATCCATCGGTTAAATTTAAAGCAAGTTGGCTTTTTTTTAACCGATGGTTAAATAACCTATGGGACCCACATATGGCTCCATCAGACCGTTGTCCTCTGTTTAACCTATCGTGTGTACAAGGCCTAAGATTACTGCTACTAAGCTTGCCCACACAACTTTTCTGATGGATAACATGTTATATGCCATTTATAAAATTCTCCCTATCCTGAAATGCATGCTCTGATTGGCTTCTGCTTATTGAAAGACAAGGGGATGGGTTTATAAGAAAGGCAGTTGAGTTGTGTTCCAAGTGTGTATTTCTCAAGGAATGAAAGGGATAAGAGGTAAAGAGTCAGACATACAGACAGAAAAAACAACAGGACAAGAAGGAGAGCAGTGATGAAAGGCAAGAATTCAGAGGAAACAGCACAGAATAGGGTATATAAACAACATAGAAGGAAGCTGGTAAAAATAGTAGTAAGTCACATTCAAATGGACTGCTTTTGCTATTCATCCAAGTAGCCTTCTCAGTTGTAATGGATATAAAGAACGTACCTCACCTTCAGCCATGTAACTCAAATAAATAACACATATATAAGACTTCAGATCATCATGGTGAGTGGGGTATGCAAGTACAACAATGTGCTTTCACAAATGTCCACACCGCCTAACATCTACCTTCACACATTGCAAGGTGCTTAAATTAAAGTGATTGAATTACCTATGTGGGTATAAATACTGAGTTATCTTTCAGACACTTGACAGAACTGAAGAAGCTGCTTAAATAGACTAAATAGACAGTAAAATGTCTTCCACTGATTTCTTCATTACAGGACTCAGCAATAACTAAAGGATCAGAGGAAGGAACCACAATGCTGCGAGGGACATGGATATCTGACATTCCAGAAGTGTCAAATGCTAAAGGCACTCAGACAAAAGGGGAAGGAAGGAGACCTGGGTTGTGATAGAGTTAGAGGATACTACCACTTCTTTTACACGGAGTTGACATTTGAATTTCTTTAGTGCCTTGACATGGTCTATTGAAGAATGGAGCTTCTGTCTGCAAATGTCATGATCGGGAGTCAGGTTCTGAGGTCAGTTGCTATAGCAGTAGCGAGGCCCCTACAGACCAGCTGTATAAGTACAGAAGCAAGGCATTCTTGTAGATGGCACAAGCTTACCTGAGATGCAGAGTCTAACTGGAGTACACCAGAGCCCCTGAAGGTGGAAATGAGTTTTGCTGCATTTTAATACCAGGTCCTGGTCCTTAGGATCGCCCCACTAGCAGGTGAGCAAGTTGGAGTCCAGTAGCAGTTATAGAAGATAAGGATAAGCAGAAGCATAGTCAGGCAAAGGTTGGTAACAATTGGTAGCAGGTTAGAATCAAGCAGAAGCGTAGTCAGGATATAATCCAAGGGTAGGTAACGTGTGGTAGAGAAGATACTGGTGTCAGTAGGAGTGACAAGAGTGAGAGAGATATTGGTTGGAAGGGACACAATATTCTGGCAAATAGGAAGTGCAGAGACATTGTATAAATCATAAAAAGTTTTTAGGAGGAGCAAAGAGTTCAAGAGTCAACAAAAAACAAGAGACATGGCAAGTCCAGACAATCAGACAGGGGGGTGTCCAGTATCTCTGGTGGCCCAGCAAGAAGAATTATTGTCAAACACAGCAGAGGTCCCAGGTTCAGATCCAGGCCCTGACATCAAAAACATTTTAGATGAAGCCTGATAAAGGAGAGATAAGAGTTACTAAAGTTGTATTTATGGTGCTGAATGAACTCTGCCAGCAACTGCTAATAGCTATGTTATGCTACAAGTTATCTATTAAAGACCATTGGACTGATTTACTAAGAAACACACAATAAATTATCCAGTCATGTGCACATAATATAGAACAGGAATCTGCTTTTCGCATGAATTCATAATTTAATTTATTTGTATTCTCAACTCCTTTAGTAAAATTCCCTCTGTGCAAAGGAAAGGTCTAGTATTAAAAAAAAAGATAGCATGTGTGCATCACACATCACTATTCTTCCACCAATACTCAAGATTAGTACCCTACCTTTGTTCATGGTTGCAGATGCACCCAGGAAAATACAGTGGGAGTAACTGATAACTTTGTACAACTTTGAACCCAATCCCTGGCGATCCTGCTAGTAACATGTTGCCATTGTAGAGAGACAAGGCTCACTCATTGTACTGTATCACAGTGTGTTAGGTCTATGAATACCCCTCACCTCATTGCACTCCTCCATAATAGTTTTTTTCTGTTTAATTTATATTCTAAACACAGGTGCTGATAATATTGTGAAAGGTAAAACTGCAAGATGCACAGAACACAGAAAAGCACTGGATTTATGTCAGGATCAGTTTTTTTTTTCTTGCATTTATTGAACAGATATAACAAAAACTTTTAATTGTATATTAAAACAAAATAAAAGGGGGCAAATAGAAATGTGTTAGAATTTTACATATCATTTATTGTGTTGGGATTTACACAAAAACAATATAGACACAGATGAAACGTTGCAGCTATTACAAAAATCCAGTACTGTACATATTTAGTCCTATGTCAATTTACAGAGTGTTCAGACACAGATATATTATGCTACTTTGAGTAAATGATAATTACACTTTATTGTCCACTTTTACTAACCAAATAAAAAATCTATCAATCAAGGAAAATGTGTAGGGCCTTGTGAAAACAGAATTGTGGAAGCAATCCTTTCTGTTTACCTCATAATTATTCGAAATGAAATCCACTATAGTAGTTTTGTGTGGCCGGGGTGTTCTTCTGGCTATGTGCAGCTTCCCTCCTCTTTCCTCCTCCCACTGTGCAGAGACACTAAAAGCTGTAACAGAATGGCCCGCACACTCTGTTCCTGCTGTCGTTCTCTCTCGTCACTGCTGCTTGTACTGCTGGGAGCTTTGTACACAGAGTGGGCTGTGTGTGTACAGCAGCTGGCACTCACCCTTCACTTCACTTTCCTGCACTAACCCTTCACTTCACTGATGTGTGAGTATCAGAGCAACTCTGTGTAAAATCATTCGCTCGTACCTGCTCCCCCTACCTCCTGGCAGCAGAGGATCTGAGACAATAAGGGCATAGAGAACATGTCACGGTGTATTCTGGGAGATGTAGTACTTAATGGGGCACTGCACAACCTTGTACAACATTGGAGGAAAAATATAACTTTTCCTGAACAGTTCTGGAGAGATCTGGGCCTCTCCAGCCATATAGGTATGTTTCCCTGATGTGCCATCTCAAATCAGTGCAGGGAACATAGTGCAGACCTGTTACCTTTGCTGAGCCTATGCAGAGATTAGGCACCATTGCTATGTCTATTAGAATCTGAGGACTAAGCCACATATAGATCGTCTGCTGAGCTGGGACAGGACTTGGAAGGACTTGTTGTGTCGTGAGTGTCTACAGCAAGGGAGAACCAATGAGGACCAGAGCTGAGAGACTGAGCCTAAGTGAGGACTTAGTCACTTGGTCCCGGGTACCTGAGGACAACAGACCACCAAGAGATCTGGACCGGATTCCTGTGTACAAGGAGGGGTGAGCTGAATCACCTGTGCTTATCTCAACACTGACATGGTGAATCCAATAGAGACTGCTCTATATATCAGCCATCCATTATACACTCCTAAAAGGACAGCTTAATGTGCACTACCTTACAGAAGGGCCCAAACGGTACTTTAGGGGTACCCCTTTGTTAGGAAAGGACCTTTATTTTTGGGTTAGTTTATTCTGATACCCTGTTTGCACCAGTTATAATTTGTTTTAGCATCACTACAGTTCAGTTGATTGTTATGGGTTTGGGTTCACATTATCTAGTACATAATCTTTAAACCTGTTCAATTGCCTGTTTATTGATTCATGCATTGTTTAACTGCATTGCCATTATACACCCTTTCAGTCTATCACCACATTTATTGTCATCTATTTTCTTTGCAATAATTTACAGTGGTAGCTTACTGATGTTTAAATTACACAGGTGTTTCGGTGGGGACAGAGCAGCTCAAAAAGTCATGGCAGAACAGAGAACCCATCATATCAGGCGGCTCCTGTGGGGGTAAGCAATACACATGCAAAACTTGTTATGTGTTTCTCATACAATTTGATCAAAGCTTTTGTATGTATACCCAGTTTTTTTTTTTGAGTAGGGAAAGTTTTTTTTTTTTTTTTGCTGTTTGCAAACCATTAAGGAAATTATACTTCACTTCCTGTCCAAGATATTCAACAGGAACTTAGAAATAACAAAAAAGTGAAGGGATTTTCCTCTAAGACAATTCTTCAAAACAAGTGTCCTTATTTGAAGATTTACCTTTTCCTCTAGAAGTTTGCATTTCCCCTCACTTTATTTATTGGTGACACAGTTAGCAATGAAAGCTTGACACAGAGTCTAACTCTCTCTTCCCTACTATATTGAAAACTAAAATAAAAACTAAAATAAGCTAAATATATACTTTCATTGTATGTGTTTGATCTTATAGACACTTTGATACTGAATGGACATTATAGTAATAAATACACAAAAGAAGGAATTAATGTTGCCCTCATTCTTTTAAAAACACTTGCCCTCCTTGCTGATAAGTTTGCCCAGCTATTTAGGGCCATCACTGAAACAGAAGCCCAGATTCTCGTAGAATGGCGTAAATGTCAGCGGGCGTAACGTATCTCATTTACGTTATGCCGCCGCAAGTTTTACAGGCAAGTGCTTTATTCACAAAGCACTTGCGTGTAAAGTTGCGGCGGCGTAGTGTAAATCACCCAGCGCAAGCCCGCCTAATTCAAATTAGGCGGGTAGGGGGCGTGTAGCATTTAAATTAAGCGCATTCCCACGCCGAACGTACAGCGCATGCGCCGTCCGAAAAATATCCCAGGGTGCATTGCTCCAAATGACGTCGCAAGGACGTCATTGGTTTCGATGTGAACGTAAATGGCGTCCAGCCCCATTCACGGACGACTTACGCAAACAACGTAAATTTTATCAATTTAGATGCGGGAACGACGGCCATACTTAACATTGGTTGCCCCTCATATAGCAGGGGCAACTTTACGCCGGAAAAACCTAACTCAAATGTTGTAACTTCACTGCGTTGGCCGTGCGTACGTTCAGTAATTTGCATATCTAGCTAATTTGCATACTCAACGGGGAAGACGACAGAGGCGACACCTAGCAGACAAAAAAAAAATTGCATTTAAGATCCGACGGCGTAAGATCCTTACGCCTGACGGATCTAATGGATATCTATGCGTCCGTGGACCAGTTTCAGAGGACAGATCAGATCATGTGTACAGGCTAGCGGACAGATTTCCAGCGGACTAAATTTTCTTAGCATGCTAAGAAACTTGTCCGCTGGAGAGCTGTCCGTCGGACATGTCCGCTGGTTAGTACGTCTAACCAGCGGACCGAAATCCCGCGCATGCGTCAAATTGATTTGACGCAGGCGTGGACGCATTGAACTCGCGCGATAGAGAACGTCGGTGTCGTCTACGTCACCGCGTTCTCTGTCCGCGGGGATTTCGGTTTGATGGTGTGTACAGCCATCAGACCGAAATCTCAGAGCGGACATGTCCGATGAAAACGGTCCGCGGACCGTTTTCATCGGACATGTTCCCTCGTCTGTACGGGGCCTAAGACTCATTGTTACAGTAATCCCACAGCTGATTCTCCCCTCTCCTCTGCCGTGACCACTGTTCCCTTGCATGATCTCGAATAACAGTGCCTCTGCACTGTTTGGAGCAGTGAATTATCCTGATAGCTATTATCATTTATGTATTCATTAAATGGTTATTGAGATTACTCAGAAGTGCTCCTTTTGTATATGTATTACTGCTAAAGTCCCTTTAACGACATAGGTAGAGACTTACACATTTATCCACTTCATATTGTAAGTAACATAACCCCTGTAATTTTTAGCATTTGAAGGATTAACACTAAATTTTCCATGTTGCTTATGGAGTTTGAAATTGAATATATCTAGCTCATATCAATACTAGGGCTAATTTACATAAGAGACAGTTAGGAGTAAGGATGAGCTGACGGTTCACACAGAACATTTAACCATTCAGCCCCATGTTGGCAGGAGAGGAGCATCATATACAGAATCAGTATTTCTACCGCTTATTTATATGATATCTTCCCATTGTCAGTGGTTCCTGGGCACCTGCTTGGTCCCTTGAAAATGCTGCCATCATTGGCAGATTGGCTTACATGGCCAGGAATCCAGGAATACCTGGCCACAAGAGCAAAGGGGCAGGGGCAGAGATAGCAGCCCAAATATGGTCACTGACCATATTTGGGCAATGATATTTAGAAAATATGTCCATGATCATATTTGGTCAATGATGTCACTACTATCACCGCCTCTTTCCTTATATAGCTGATGACAGCCCAGGGAGCTGTCATTCAGTCAATAGTGTCATCATAATCAATTGTGTGTGTCAAGTCAATTGGATTTTTAACTTTGGCAAGTTGGTGGGCTGTGGGCATCATGATTGAAGATGAATTTACAGTGAGCGTCTTGTTACTGTTAAAGACTTCTTTATTCTGGTAAACACCCAACCAACCACATGGCCCTTGTCCTCATCATCAACATGGGGACAATATGTTTTTCCAGGAGGGTCCCCTCTGGCAAGGCACTCCCCATTTTGAGGAAATGTGGCATGTTATGGTTCAGGTGTAGGGTTGCACTAGTTTTCCCTTGTCTTGCTATCCAGGCTCAGATTAAGGCTCTGGTATATATTTTTAGTGGAGGGGCTCTACGCATTTGTTTTAATTATTGCCTTAGGATGTGCTACAGAAAAAAAAATATTTACAAAGAAAACAATGGCCCAGTTTTTAGTTTTTTTTAAAGAAAACAGCACATAGACCCCACTGAAGGTCCCTTAAATATTTAGCAGGGGAACTTAGGAGGAGTCTCTGTCCTGTTTAAACCATGCAATTTAAAACAAAAAATCCTTTCTAGATTTCAGTGCTTTAAAAATCGCTGCTCCCAGCTAAATGGATTTTTTAAAATTGTATTTTTCACTAATAAATGTGCCCATTTTATTGGGGTTTAGGCTCTGAACTCTGTTAGAACTGTTAGGCCGCGTACACACGATCAGTCCATCCGATGAGAATGGTCTGATGGACCGTTTTCATCGGTCCAAACCGATCGTGTGTGGGCCCCATTGGTTAGTTAACCTTCGGTCAAAAAAATGAGAACTTGCTTTAAAATTTAACCGATGGACTGATAACCGATAGGTCAAAACCGATCGTTAGTATGCAAAAGCATCGGTTAAAAACCTGTGCATTGGTCAGAATCAAGTCGACGCATGCTTGGAAGCATTGAACTTTGTTTTTTTTCATCACGTTATTGTGTTTTACGTCACCGCGTTCTGACACAATAGTTTTTTTTAACTGATGGTGTGTAGGCACATCAGACCATCATTCAGCTTCATCATCCTCCGGACCCTTCTCATCGGATGGACCGATCGTGTGTACGCGGCCTTAGAACCTGTAAGGCCTCATACACACGATAGGTTAACCATAGGATAGCGGTCTGAAGGACCGTTGTCATAGGTTAACCTATGAAGCTGACTGATGGTCCGTCGTGCCTACACACCATCAGTTAAAAATATGATCGTGTCAGAACCCGGTGACGTAAAACACAACAAAGTGCTGAAAAAAACGAAGTTCAATACTTCCAAGCATGTATCGACTTGACTCTGAGCATGAGTGGATTTTTAACCGATGGACATGCCTACTAACGATCGTTTTTTTCCGGTTAGGAATCCATAGGTTAATTTTAAAGCAAGTTGCCTTTTTTTTTATCCTAAGGTTAAATAACCTATGGGGCCTACACACGATCAGTTTGGACTGATGAAAACGGTCCATCAGACCGTTGTCCTCTGGTTAACCTATCGTGTGTATGAGGCCTTAGAACCGAAAAGTTATGCCCCGTACACAGGCGCATGAAATCCCGAGGGGGAAAGCCGAGAACCTGCTCGGTCAGTCTTTCCCCCTCCACACGGCCGGTTTTCCCAACAGGAAAACTGCGATGGAGCTTTGGTGGGGAATCCCGGCCGTGTGTATGCTCCATCGCAGTTTTTCCCATAGGAAAACTGCCAAAAACTGCCGGGCAAAAGTCTGCCGGTTTTCCTGGCAGGAAAAAAGAGCGCTGTTTTTTTGTCCGGTGATTTTTGGGCAGTTTTCCTATTGGTAAAAATGCGAGGAGCATACACACGGCCGGGATTCCCAGCCAAAAGCTCTCCTCGCAGTTTTCCCATCGGGAAAACTGGCCGTGTGTACGAGGCTTTAGGCTCACCCTTTGTAGTTTGAGAGAAAATTGAAGTATTCCAAAAGAACAGGGAGAACATGTTTTAAACATATCCATATATCCATTCAAAACAAAAAAGCTATTGTCACCTTAGTAGATTTACAAATGTCTCCATTTTAACAGCTGTTGAGAGCAACTAAACACCCACATAAAGCAGCATGTTTACATTTTTTTAGTGGACCTGATACATTCACTTGTTTGATTTTTCACTTGTCCTAGATTTTAATTTGTTGGTAATGATAGAACATTTTCCCATTTTTTTCCCCCATCCACCTGTTTCAGTGCTGACCTTGGGATCTACAAGCAGTGGAAATTAAACTTAGTAGGTCAACAAGCAATATTTGCAGAATAGCAACAAGCACTTTATAGGTCAGAATGTTATATTTAATAGATATTTTAATGAAATTCAGGACAATTGCTCAAGACCAACACACATTTTATTTGAGAAATATCCAGGTTAGAAGAAAAACAAATTGCAGTACTGAAATATAGTCTTTCCGTCTTTCCTTGAACCTTGTTTGCAATGAAATAACTGTGTATTGGTCTTAATGTGCATTTACATTTATCCTGGCATTAATCTACACCAGTGATCGCTATCTAGTTCTCCTGTATTTCAGCCTAGGATTTAGGTTACTACAAAAAGAGATTATAAGATAATAAGGAAACATATGGAATTAGAAGCATGTCTTCGCTGAATATTACCCTAGCTATACTTTTAAAAATAAGTGTTCATTCTAATCTAGCTAACCAGGGTTGTAGTAAATTGTGGTTTAGTACTTTCACTAATTTGTATTGTCATGTTTATTTTCAAATGTAAAACTACATGTGCAATGCTTTGGTAGGGCAGGGGCAACATTTTAGGTCCATTGACATTGTTTTCCACTTATGAATTCACAGAATTCCCAAAACTGAACAAACCTACTTGTGTTTACTGTAAGTAATAATTTAATAAGTATATTTTATATCCCCAAAATGCATGTACAGTAATTATCTGTATGTGTTCAAACATACAATAGCAAGCTGTTGCTAGTCTGTTTATGTTACTTGCCATCATTATGTGCTATGTCTTACAGAATAAAAAATGCAGTCTGGATCTTTTGTACTCCAGCATTTCTGATGCTTTGGATGCAGTTTTTGGTGGCCTTTCTGTATTCTGCAAATTTCATTTGGCTTGTTGGTTAGATAGAGCTAGTCAGCTCTTAATGCTGCTGGGAAGAGTGCACAGGGGATTTTGAGCCTGTATTTCATTTCTTGTCAAGCTTAGAAGTTTTTATTTTAGAAATACCAGATGCACTTTGACACTTGTTCAGTTCTGGGTCACATACATTATGCTGTTGCTTTTTTGAGTCTGTTAGCTGTTCTTCATGTTGTGTTTGTGCCATCTGTCCTGGTTTGAAGTCTCAAAGCAAAATTAGACTCCGAAAGCAATACCCACAACAATTGGGTAAATAGCCATAAGTTCTTACACCACCATAACACTTCACTGTAAGTGATTCCCTATTGTTCTAATTTGGTATGCTAGATTTGGGAGCTAAAAACTCATCTTCCAGCTTATAGGGACATTGTGAATTCAGATATTCCTTCAAATTTACCCCCTAGGTCTGACCCCAAACTCTAACTAGTGCCTAATGCTTAACCTCAAGAACTAAACTACTATCTGAATTGTCAATTGATACCTACTTAGCCAATACATATAAAGTACCAATCTGCATCAGTAGTCAATCAGCTCTAAATATGTAGTGGACTGTTTTTAGAGGTAAATTTCAACCAAAACTGATGTTTTGTTATGTATGGTTGTTGACAAGTTGAATACCACGGGATGAAAAAAAAATCCTGGATCGCCGCACTCCTCAAAAAATGATGTCTTTATTCAAAACATAAAAAAACAACAAAAATGCAAATAGAAAAAACAGCCAAAATCCATGCAGTCAAACAAGAAGTGGACTAGGAAAATACCACCACAAGTTGAATACCACCCTGGCCTCTTATACATGTCTGGGGCTCCAAGGGTGATTAGTTATTTGTCTACCAAAATTTCAAGGGCTATTATAACTGGTACAGTCTTTACTATTCTAAATGATAGTGCAGCACTACCCTAATAAATGCTTTATAACTTGGAAGAAACAAAGTTTGGAGACTCCAACTGCAAAAACTAGAGCAGCACTAACCAACAAAGACATCACTCAGTATTAATACATTTAATAAACCTATGATTGACTAATTATACATTTGATGTGCATGTCAAGCTGAATTTGTACTGGTTATGGTCATCTGTGGACTATTATCTTGTACTGAATCCTAAATACGTCAACACGACAGGCCACTGGAGAGAGCATAAAGTGACAAAAGACATTTTTTTTTAATACAAACACTTTTAATGAGATGTATAAAAACAATACAATCCAGGAGAGACATCATATAAAAGACATTAAATACTATCCATGTCGAATGCTCAGACTCTGAGGAACACATGATATATAAGTTAAATTGCATGTGGAAGTAGGTGCTCTGGTCAGATAAGACCAAAATGGAACTTGTTGGCCTAAAAGTAAAACACTATGGGGGTTATTTATGAAAGGCAAATCCACTTAGCACTTCCAAGTGCAAACTACATGTGCAAAGTGCACTTGGAGATGTAGTTGCTGTAGATCCGAGGGGGTCATGCAAGGAAGATAAAATACAGCATTTTAGCTTGCACATGATTGGATGATAAAATCAGCAGAGCTTCCCCTCATTTCAGACCTACCCCTTACAGTGACTGCACTTCCAAGCAATTTGCACTTGTAGTTTGCACTTGTAGTGCAAAGTGGATTTGCAATAACACCCTATGTGTGGCAGAAAAGTAACACTGCACATCATCCTGAACACACCATCCCCACCGTAAACATGGTGGTGGCAGCATCATGTTGTGAGGATGCTTTTCTTCTTCAGGGGCATGGAATCTGGTCAGAGTTGATGGGAAGATGGAAGGAGCCAAATACAGGGCAATCTTAAAAGAAAACCTATTAGAGTCTGCAAAAGACTTGAGACTGGAGCAGAGGTTCACCTTCCAGCAGGACAACTACCCTAAACATACAGCCAGAGCTACAATGGAATGGTTTAGATCAAAGCATATTCATGTATTAGAATGGCCCAGTCAAAGTCCAGACCTAAATCCAATTGAAAATCTGTGGTAAGACTTGGTAATTGCTGTTCACAGATGCTCTTCACCCAATCTGAACGGACTTGAGCTATTTTGCATAGAAGAATGGGGAAAATTGTACTCTCTAGATGTGTAAAGCTGGTAAAGACATCCCCAAAAAGACTTTCAAATTACAAATGTGTACAAAAAGTGTAGTGCTGGAATGAATATAAACCATTAGTGACAATAGGTATAGGACAAATAAAAAAAAAATATTTTGGAAATTCCAAACAAATCAATCAATATTGATAATCAGTCCGCATGTGAAAAAATCAATCAATAATAGCAAATGCAGTCCACAAGTGAAAAAATCCCAAAAGGAAAACTTCAGTAAGTTTAACGTGCACATCCAATGTGAAAGGAAATGTAGGTGGAATCCAATACGTGAAGATACCGTCACCAGAGGATACATTCAAGGCTTACCAAATAGCCAGTGACCGTCCTTCTCAGGGGGGTCAAACAGGCTAAGTAGATGGATGATTCTTGCAGGAACGTTAGGAAATCCTTCCGTCTATCCTGAGTTCCTGTGAGAATCATCCATCTACTTAGCCTGTTTGACCCCCCTGAGAAGGGCGGTCACTGGCTATTTGGTAAGCCTTGAATTTATCCTCTGGTGATGGGTATCTTCACGTATTGGATTCCACCTACATTTCCTTTCACATTGGATGTTCACTTTAAACTTACTGAAGTTTTCCTTTTGGGATTTTTTCACTTGTGGACTGCATTTGCTATTATCAATTGATTTTTTTCACATGCGGACTGATTATCATTATTAATTTATTTGTTTGGAATTTCCAAAATATATTTTTTTTAATTTGTCCTATACATATTGTCACATATGGTTTTATATTCATTCCAGGGCTACACTTTTTGTACACATTTTTTTGCACTTTATGTCAAAGTTGTAGTGTTTAGCAGCAGGACGTCCTTTAGGGACTATTTGTATTTAATTTAATCCTTCACACACAATTTTCCACCTAGCAAATTTTCCACTTTCCCTTCCCTTTTTTACCAACAAATTACAAATGCACGCCACACTTTTCACATATTTATTTGTAAAAAAAAAAATTAAACATTTATAATTTTCCTTCCACTTCACAATTATGTGCCACGTTGTGTTGGTCTATCACATAAAATCCCAATAAAATACATTTACGATTTTGGTTGTAACATGACAAAATGTGGAACATTTTAAGGGATATGAATACTTTTTCAATGCACTGTAAGAAGACTTGTCTATGACTTGACTTGACTTGAATCCTGATCTGCATATTTCTTCTGGGTTAGGGACTGGGGAAAAATAACACCAATGGCTTAACATAGCAGGTAAGCAACTAGCATTTCCAGCAAAGCAACCATCATATTTCTCTCATGACAGGTTTACATTAACAATCTAAGGAAATGTATATGAAAACCAACTGGGGTTGCCAACTCTTCCCTTTAAACCCTGAGAGGTCCTGTGGCTAATAGAGAAGTTTGTTATTTCAGTCAGTGCTTGACTTGTATTTAATCAGCTATAAATCTTGCAAATTGTGTCAAGGAAATAAAATCTGGATCCACAAGTGTTATTCTTTATGACCTTTGATTACTGTACAGATGGCAGACATCAGGTATATCCGATTAACCACCTTCAGTGCTCACTGAAACACTAATGGAACACTGTTGTACACGATCTGGTACTTGACAAGACTCAGCAGGTTGTATTACTAACATAATACAGAATTTTCAATTTGCATTTAGATAATAAGATAAAACTGCATTCAGTTTTAGGATCCAATCATGCAAAATTTCAAATTCAGTTTTTTATTTTGCCATGCACTTAATTGGGAATTCAAAGTAAACATAAATTCAGATAGTAAGCATCTGCAGTTGCTCTATTACTTGTATGAGAATCAATCGGCAGAACTGACTTTCAGCACACTCCTTAATATTGTGTCTTTGAATTCTATCTATAGGATGATGGCAACCGCTTGTCCTTTCCTAAACATGAAATATCCTCTTTTAAAATTTACACATCTGCTACCTCCCCCCCCCCCCCCTTTTACTTTATCATGGCTTTGCTCTGTCTTAACTCCTTGATGACCAGCCACCACAGTTTTACTGTGGCAGAATGGCACAGCTGGGTGAAGCAACATTACCTTACGTCGCTTCACCTTTTGGCCACTAGGGGCACGTGACACCGGAGGCACATGCCCACAGCTTACCACCGAAGCCAGTGCGAGTACCCAGTGGGTGTGATCGCTCGTGACAGAGTGAGAACCGCGATCTCTGTGTGTAAACACAGAGATCCTGGTTCTTTCAGGGGAGAGGAGACTGATTGTGTGTTCATACAATGTATGAACGTCAATCTCTCTCTTCCCCTAGTTAGTCCCATCCCCCCTACAGTTAGAACACAGTTAGGCCCTTGATAGCCCCTGGTGTTAACCCATTTCCTGCCAGTGACATTTATACAGTAATCAGTGCATTTTTATAGCACTAATCGCTTTATAAATGTCAATGGTCCCAAAAATGTGTCAAAAGTGTCCAATGTGTCCACCGCAATATTTCAGTCCCGATAAAAATTGTAGATCTCCGCCATTACTAGTAAAACAATTATAATAATAAAAATGCAATAAATCTATCCTCTATTTTGTAGACGCTATAACTTTTGCACAAACCAATCAATATATGGTTATTGCGATTTTTTATTTACCAAAAATTTGTAGAAAAATACATATCAGCCTAAACTGAGGGAAAAATTTCCTTTTTTTTAAACAATATGGATATTTAGAATAGCAAAAAGTACAAAATATTGTGTTTTTGTCAAAATTGACGCCCTTTTTTTTAAAGAGTAAAAAAATAAAAACTGCAGAGATGATCAAATACCACCAAAATAAATCTCTATTTGTGGGAAAAAAAGGACATCAATTTTGCTTAGATACAGCATCGCATGATCGCGCAATTGTCAGTTAAAATGACACGCAGTGCGGTATCGCAAAAAATGGCCTGGCCATTGAGCAGCCAAATCTTCCGGGGCTGAAGTGGTTAAAGTGATAAATCCTTACAGACCACTTTTACCTACAGGTTAGCCCAGATTAAGGCCGGGTTCACACCTATGCGAATTGAGTGCGGCTTAAACCGCATCCAATACGCAGAACATTTCTAAATACATTGTTTTCAATGACATTGGTTCACATATGTGCGATGCATTCGCACTGCGCATTGCTGAAAAAATGTGTGCATATTTTAGGCATTGCGGTGCGGGTCAGGTGCAAATTCAGGCCCATTATCTTCTATGGGTACGCAGCTGATTCGCAGATGTGTTCATTTCTCTTTAGTATTTGTCTCATTCAGCTCAATACACTTCCCCCCTCCCCCTCCCCTCTCACAGGTCTCCAAATTCGCAGCTAATCTGCAGCTAAACGCAGTGGATCTGCTGAACAGTTCTCTTATCTCTCTGCAGAGATAAGAGAGCTGAAATTCGCACGCACTAGTGTGAATCCGGCCTTAGGCTTACCTGTAGGTGCAAGAAATATATGCGTAAACCTACACGGTTAAGGAGATATTTCCAAGAAAGACGCCATCGCTGCTCCGGCCAGTCACAGCGCTGGAGCAGCGATACCCGGAAGTCACTCTGGGTATCATAGCGGCGATGGAGGAGGTGTCCGAGGACCGCTGCGGGGTCTTCGTTCTCAGGTAAGTAATTCATAATGAGCTAGTATGCTATGCATACTAGCTCATTATGCCTTTGTCTTTCAGGTTTTTTTTTTTTTTTTTAAGAGAGGGTAGTAAGATGTTATCTGAAGTTAAAACTGCATGTGAGAACCTAAATATATAGGAAACTAATTGTATGTGCAAGTCTCAATGTGTCCTGTAAAAAAATAAGTACTGTACACCTTTCATCTCCCGAACTTTCCCATTGGTCTCCTTCATGTAGGATAATCTCATTGATCAGTAGGGAAATGTAAAATGACATTAAACCTTTATTTTATTATTTTTGTTATGAAAATAACAAACATGGTACACTTACCTGTTCTGCTCAATGGTTTTGCACAGAGCAGACCTGTTTACTTCTGCCAGGGTCGATAGCTGGTGATCCAGGCCCTTTCTCTTTGGAAAGTGCCCCTATGGAATGCTGCTTTACATGGAGGCATCCATGCAGGCTCACTGCCGAGCCTCACTGTCTGTGTCTATAGAGACAAGGCGGACGGCTTGGCCTCACCCCCTGCTTACTCGGCAGCGTGAGCCATTGCCCAGGCAGGAGGAAGGAAGTGGTGAGAGCCACTGCTCTTGTACACATCACTGGATTGAATTGGGCTCAGGTAAGTGTAAAGGGGGCTGAGGGGGATTCTTTAGCACAGTAGGTTTTTCACCTTAATGCATACAATGCATTAAGGTGAAAAAAAGTGAATTCTTTGGAACCATTTTAAAAGGTTAGAAAGTTATATATTTCCACTAAAAAGCCCAGGTTTTGCTATATCTATATAATTATATCTGTGGATCCTCCTTTTCATTATATTTTTATATTTAGTATTGTGTTGCTATGTTTAAATTGTCCAGGATCCTGGAAAGTTTATGCTGTTAAACTTAAGGAAAGAGATGTAAGGCTCCCTTCACATGCTTTTATTCAAACTTTGTAATTTCCATGTTCATCACTTTGTGGTTAAAGAGATAGTAACTGCAGCATTTAAACATTAAAATCCCCTTCAAGGCAATGGCATAATGTACTAGTATGCATTGCATTAAATACTTACCCTAGAACAAAGTCCTCCAGTGGTGCGTTGTCACCGTTGACAGGGCTTCCATCTTAACCCGGCCTACCTTTTGGATCTGCAGGATCTGGCAGCTTAAATGACCAAGCCGCGGGGCAGTCACGGCCATTGCACTGTGCTTTGATGGAGCAGCATAGGTAGGTGGTTCCTTCAGAGCACATGCGCCGGTGACAAGAGCAAATATGTCCCAAAGGGTGCATGTTTAGAAGATATTAATTTTACCTATAGGTAAGCTTTAGTATAACCTTCCTTATAAGTAAAAATAAAAAAGAGGACTTTACTACCAATTTTAAAGTGGTATTAAACACAAAACCAAAAATGTTATATATTGCAGCTTACCAATGTGGTGTCTGCAGCTTTTTTTCTCTATTTTTACCTAGGGATCTGGCCAATTACACACCTCCTTATTAGCATGCCTTCACTCTGCATGAATGAGAACAGGTTGAACAGCAAACAGCAGCATTGCCAATCTGGGGGAGGGAGAGTTAGAAGGACTAGCATATTTAGATACAGGGCTGGGATTTTTGCCAACTCAGGCAAAGGTGCATTTTGCCGCCGCCGCCCCAAGCACGCACACTTCCACACGCAGCAGTCGTCAATAAATGATTTCCCTCCACATGTTTTCAGTAAATCGAATCCCCTGTATATCCACTTTTTGCTGCAGTTGGGGGGGATGTTTGGGACAATTGGGGAGAGAGGGGCTACTTGGGATAAGTAGGGTATATTTGGGATACATGAGAGGAGAGGAGAAACATTTGGGATACGTGGGAGGACAGGGGGGGGGGGCATTTGGAATATGTGGCAGGACAGGAGGGACATTGGGGATAAGTGAAAGGAGAGGAGGGGCATTGTGGATAAGTGGGGGGGGGAGGAGGGATATTTTGAATAAGTGGGAGGGGAGAAGAAACATTTAGGATAAGTGGAATAATGGGGATAAGTGGGGGGACAGTAGGGACATTGGGGGGACAAGAGGGACATTGTGGATAAGTGGAGGGACATTGGGGGGGGACAGGAGGGACATTTAGGGGACAGGAGGGACATTGGAGGGACAGGAGGGATGGGAGGGACATTAAGGATAAGTGAGGGGACAGGAGGGACATTGAGGGGTCAGGAGGGACATTGAGTGGACAGGAGGGACATTGAGGGGGCAGGAGGGACATTGGAGGAACAATAGGGATAAGTGGGGGGACAGGAGGGACATTGGGGATGAGTGAGGGGACAGGAGGGACATGTAGGGGACAGGAGGGACATTGAGGATAAGTGAGAGGAGGGACGGGACATTTGGGATAAGTGAGAGGAGAGGAGGGGCATTAGGGATAAGTGGAAGGAGAGGAGGGGCATTAGGGATTAGTGGGAGGAGAGGCATTAGGGATAAGTGGGAGGAGAGGCATTAGGGATAAGTGGAAGGAGAGGAGAGGCATTAGGGATAAGTGGGGGGACAGGAGGAACATTGAGGACATTAAGTGGGGGAGACATTGATGCTCTGTGTATGTACAATCTGTTTCACATACCACAGTTCACTTGGTCAGGCAGCCGCAGATCCGATTCCCTGGAGATGTCATTTAATTGCATGCGGACCAGGGTAGAGCTGGCGCCTCACCGCCAGAGTGGCTGTCACAACGTGGAAAGGGGAAATCATCCAGTGCAGAGAGGAGGAAGAGAAGACGGTGGCGGTTCACACAGCAAGGCGGAGGCGGAGCAATCCAGCCCTGCCACCGCATGTGACCTCCGTTCGTCCAATCACCGGGCGCACTGAACGAAACCTGGTGGCTGGAGCCCGGAGCACAGCCAGTGTCACCGTCCATACACAGCAGTTAGCAGTTGGACGGATTGTCACGCTGCGGCAGCCCTGAGCCCAGCCCACCACAGACACACACACTACGATCGGGCGGGCGACTGTCCCGGCAGTGACCCGCTCAGTTTTCCGCCCTGTTCCCCTGGCGGCGCTGGCGCCAAAAGGCAAGTTCCCAACTTGCCTTGCGCTAGCGCCGGCCCTGTTTAGATACACCAACAAATTGAAGCCATATTTCAGCTCACACTTCAGTTACACAAGTAGTTCCAACAACATTTTTTTTTCTTTTGGGATAAAGGTTTTACATAAATAAATAAAAGATGATCATTGTAAGGACTCCTGTCCCTGTCAGTGGTAAATGGTTTGTCTCAACACTCTTAACTGATATAATTTGCAGGAAAACTTTTTCTGTTGAAAAACAGCATACTTACTGGCCAGGACAGGTGAAAATAAAAGAAAGAAAGTCTAAAAAGGAAAATTAATGCAGCCACCACATCTAAGAATCGGTATGCTGCAATATATTAAATGGTGAGCACAAAGTTCATACTCACCTGATCTGCCTATCCTCCCAAAAACTGCATTCCCCCACGGTCCAGCAGTGGATTGTTCCTATATAGCATAAAGGTCCATACACACAATCGGACTTTACGACAACAACGGTCCGACGGACATGTTTTATCGGACAATCTGACCGTCTGTATGCTCCATCTGACAATTGTTGTCAGAATTTCCATGGACAAATGTCTGCTGTGCATGCTCTAAAATTTTCCGACAACAAATGTGTTACATTGGATCATCCGATCGTGTGTACACAAGTCCATCGGACTACAATCCAAAGTACAAACACGCATGCTCAGAACCAATGCTAACCATCAGGCAACTTTAGCAGAAGTCTGCCGTGTGTATCAAGTACCAAGTTCATGGCCAATGCCCCTTCGGACAAAAATCCACATAAAAGTCAGATGGAAGTCCAATCGTGTGTATGTCTTGTGTGGGAAGGATCGTTGTCTTCCCTCTTCCCTAGAACTAAACAAACTGCTAAGCCATGCAGACACAGCCCCATTGCTTTATTGTTGCTTTCACACTGAAAGCACTGCCCGTTATCGCTAAAGCACTGCTCATTTTAGCGGTACTTTAGGGTTTAAAATTGTCCGCTTTTAGGGCTCTTTGAAAATGCTTCCCATTCATTTCAATGGGAAGGGCATTTTGGGAGCGCTAAATACAGCACTCCCAACCCACCCCAAAGATGCTGCTTGAAAGACTTTTCGGAATGTTCCTAAAGACACACTGGAAAGAATTGGAGGCAGATTTCAGGCGCTTTGCAGAGGCTATTTCTAGCGCTAAAGCGCCTGAAAACCGGCTCACTGTGAAAGGGGTCTAACTACTAAATTACAGACCTTAAACAAGCATGAGCGTCTAGCATTGCTTCTAAAATTGCTGCATCCATCAGGAGTCAGTTCCACATTTAGGGGTCTAAATATAAAGGAGAGAATTTGAAATTCATAAACATTTGTGAAATGCTATTGGCAAGTTAAACTGATTAATTAATTATTATTTAGGTGTTAATGAGTTTATCTTGCCATTATCATTATACCATGGGGTTTATTTCCTAAAACTGGAGAGTGAAAAATCTGGTGCAGCTGTGCATGGTAGCCAATCAGCTTCTAGCTTCAGCTTGTTCAATTAAGTTTTGAAAAAAACCTGGATGCTAATTGGTTTCTATGCAGAGCCACAACAGATTTTGTGCT
The DNA here is from genome assembly GCF_905171775.1 of Rana temporaria. Taxonomy (NCBI): domain Eukaryota; kingdom Metazoa; phylum Chordata; class Amphibia; order Anura; family Ranidae; genus Rana; species Rana temporaria. The sequence continues at coordinate 274,676,545 of NC_053491.1, forward strand.
CTCCAGTTTTAGTAAAAAATGCAAACATTTATGTACACACAAAACATGTTCAGCCCCTATGCATGCCCTTCAGACTTGGTATGGTTTCCGGTTGGGGCGCTCGCTCATCTCCACCCCCTTTCCTGACATGCCAGGCTGTGTGCTTGAATAAGGGTCTGGTATGGATTTTGGGGAGACCCCCATATTGTTTTTTGCACATGGGAGTTCCCCTTAAAATCCATACCAGACCAAAGGACCTGGTATGCTCTTTGAGGGGGAACCCATGCGTTTTTTTTTTTACATTGTGTGTTGAGTTCCCCCTAAAGATTCATACCATAAGTGCCTGGTATTGTCGGGGATCAAAGTTCCCTGTTCATCGAAGTCAGGCGCATGTCAGACTTCAAGTCGCAGGGCAAAGTCGGATCCAAAGTGGTACGACTGTTGTCGCACCAGTGTGAACTCGGCCTTACTCCCAAAGACAGAGGCATGGTGGTAATTGTAGTTCCGCAACAGCAGGAGGGCCACATGTTGATGATCCATGGGTTACAGCATATCATTACTGCTCACTGATTAGTTTCTAGAGGTTACAGTGCATGATTTATGCTTCCTGATTGGTTGCAAGAGATAACTGCACATCATTACTACTCACTGATTGATTGCTAGAGGTTACAACACATCATTACTGATAATGGATTGGTTGCTAGAGAATACAGTTGATCACTACTGTTCACTGATTGGTTGCTAGAGATTACTGCACATAATTACTGCTCATGGATTGTCTGTGATTGGTTATGGTGCATCATTACCACTTATTTATCGGTTGCTAGAAGTTTCAGCACATCATTACAGCTTACTGATTGGTTGTAAGAGGTTACAGCAAATTATTAAAACTCACTGATTGGTCATCTCCTCACTGCCTGAACACCATTGACTAGGGAGGTGATTCACTGATACTGAAAACTCTGAAAACTGCAAAGGGACATTTACACCACCAATGTAATGAAGAATTTACAATGACAACCAATGTAATGAGTAGGTATGGGCCGAACACCCCCCTTCCCCGGTTCGGTTTGCATCCGAACATGCGAACAGGCAAAAAATGAGTGCAAACATGCAAACCCTATTAAAGTCTATGGGACACGAACATGAATAACCAAAAGTGTTAATTTTAAAGGCTTATATGCAAGTTATTGCCAAAAAAAATGTATGGAGACCCGGGTACTGCCCCAGAGGACATGTATCAATGCAAAAAAAAAAAACATTTTTAATACAACTGTTTTTTCAGGAGCAGTGATTTTAATAATGCTTAAAGTGAAACAATAAAATTGTTATATTCCTTTAAATATCGTGCCTGGAGGGTTCCCTTAGTCTTCCTGTAAAGTGGTGCATCTGTGTGATGTGTTTTACAGTGTCGCAGCAAAATTAAATTTCTAAAGGAAAAAATTTCATTTAAAATTGCTTGCGGCTGTAATGTATTGCTGGCTCCCGGCAATATATACAGTAGATACAAAATTAAGGAAAAAAACAATGTGGGTTCCTCCCCCCTAGTCCATACCAGGCCCTTTTGTCTGGAATGGATTTTAGGGGAACTCCACACCAAAAAATTAATAATAATTGGCGAGGGGTCCCCCCCAAAACCCATACCAGACCCTTATCCAAGCATGCAGCCTGGAGGACAGGATGGGGGGGATGAGTGAGCGCCCCCCCCTCCTTAACCATACCAGGCCACATGCTCTCAACATGGGTAGGGTGTTTTGGGTTCCCCCCCAAAGCACCTTGATGACAAGGGCTTCGTCCCCACAACCCTGGCCTGATGGGCACCCAGATCCCAGCCCCCCCTATGGGTATTGGGTACATTGTAGTCCCTACCCATTAACCAAAAAAAGTGTCAAAAAGTAAAAACCACAAAAGACAGTTCTTGACAATTCCTTTATTAAAAAAGAAGAAAAAAGTGCCCCGCGATGATCATCCATCATCAATCACAACGCCTGACGAACCAGAAAAATAGAAAAAAAAACACGAAAACACTCCGCCTCCATTGGAGGGCTCCCACCGACTGACGATTAAGCCAATCCCTAGTAATGAGGGATTGGTCCATCCCTAGTAATGAGGGATTTTACACCAACAACCATTAAAGGGGGATTTCTACACTGGCCACCAATGTAAGGGAGGATTTACACTCACTACCAATGTAATTGGAAATTTACACTGACCATCAATTCTACATAGCAATGTAAAGGAGGATTCGACACTGACCACAAATGCAAGTTAGGATTTTTTACTGACTACCAATATAAAGAGGAGTTTCTACACTGGCCACCAATGTAAAGAGGGTTTACACTAACCACTAATGTATTAGGAACATTCATAGTGACTGACTACCAATGTAAAGGGGAACATTCACACTGACCTCTAGTGTGAATGAAAGGATTCTACACCAAGCCTCAGCCCTGGTTCACACTGGGTACGATTTGGAACGATTTGAGATGCGATTTGACATGTCAAATCGCATCTCAAATCGGCGGCAATTGTCGGCAATGGCACTGTCCTAATCAGTGCGACGCCACATCTGCGATTTCAAAAAGTAGTTCCTGTACTACTTTTTGCGATTTCGGGCCGCGATTTACATTAAATTGCGGCCGAAATCGCGGCAAAATCGCAGCCGCGAAATCGCGGTAAAATCGCGCATTTTACCGCGATTTTGAATTCGCAGCAGTGTGAACCTAGGCTGAATGTAATAAGATATGCACTGACTAAGAATATAACTGAGACATTTAGCCTACTTTCATATTTGTGTGTTGGGAATGCATGCAAAATCGCTTGCCTTACACCACAATAACATGCTGCCCTTTAGCAGATACACAGCTGTGTTATTAATTGTTAATGACACCCTCACGCATCTGCTGACGTGTGTATTTTCACAAGTACCAAAATTCACAGTGCTGAGGCACCATGTGGTTCAGTGTAATTTAAAAAAAAAAGGCCAGGGACTTTTTCTGCATTTCCATTGCATAGAGCAGCCTATTGAAATGAATAGGTTGCCCTACACACTACTTCTTTATCCACTATATCAGTACACCTCTGCAATCTAAATCCTGCTGCTAACTCCTGCACCCCAAACCTCCTCCATCCTCTCCACTCCAACACCCCCCACCCCAACTTAACTCTACAAGTCTCCTCTGCTCATCTTGGCACTTACCTTCCTTACTTCTGTACGTGCCCTCCCTGCTCACTTGTGTACCCCAAACTGTAATTCCTTCTCTGTCTACCTCTGCACACAACCCTCCCTCCACTTTGCTTACTTTTGCAGAACAAGCTGGTGGTAGGCCTTAATGACCACAGTTGCAGGCAGGACTTTCAAGCATGCCCCTACTTATCTCCCCAGTGGGCACTGCGAAGCATTCAGCAGAGGTGATGGTGGATGGTACATCAGGGGGGCGTTATATACTGTATATATGAATACCGATGCTATTTACATATCAATGCTTGCACGGTCTGCACGTGAGACATCTGTACACTGGGCAGCATTAGTGATAGCACTTCACACTGAGATATCAGGACACAGTGCAGGACTAAGGCCTAGTACACACGATTAGAAAATCGTATGAAAAATACCACTTTCAAAGCGATGATATTATAATTTGATCATTAGTACACAGATTTTGAGAGCTGATCTTGACAGTTCATCTGAAATTATTGGAGGGGACAAACATGACATTTTTTCTCATAAGGTACCTGATTGTATGATTTTCGTTTATTCAGTTCAGTTTTCATCCAAAAATAAAATACAAATACAATACATAACATCAAATTTTTATTCTGTCATATGAGAATTTTCATAACTTTAGTAACCTCTTCATTTACAATATGGAGACTAGCATGCAAAAAAAAATTAACGATCATTCATCCCATAATCTGATCGCATGTACCAGGTTTAACAATTCACGGGATGATGGAATGTAAGCCAGGACAGTTGTCAAGTTTTGGCCGCTGCTTCAGGTCCCACGACAATGACGCTGTCCCTTTTACCCCACCTTAAAGATGGCTCTGGATGTCAGGGAGATTGATTGGTCAGGATTTGTAATTAACTGCCTAGTGAGCTGTCAATTACAACCAGTGGCATTCGGTTCCAGCTCAAATGGCATTGGTCTTGCACATGGAGGGTTGGTGACTCCTGGTATAAAGTTAAACTATTAATAACAAGTTGACTTGGCACTGATTGCATATTTCCATCCTGATATATACAATATTGACAAAAGTATTGTATTCTTTTACATGCACATGAAGTTTAATGGCATCCCGGTCTTAGTTCGTAGGGTACAATATTGACTTCTGGGAAGGTTGTCCACAAAGTTTAGGAGTGTGTCTATAGGAATGTTTTCCAGAGCTCATTTTTCCAGAGCTCCTTTGAGCTCAGGCACTGATGTTAAACGAGAAGGCCTGGTTCACAGTCTCCGCCCTAATTCATCTAATTTCTTGCTCCCAACGTTGTAGAAACAGTTTGGAGATGCCCCCTCCTGTTCCAACATGACTGCTCACCAGTGCACAAAGCAAGGACCATAAAGACATGAATCCAATAGAACACCGTTGAAATGAATTTGAGCGGAGACTGCGAGCCAGGCCTTTTCATCCAACATCAGTGTCTGACCACACAAATGTGCTTCTGGAAAAATCATTAAACATTCACACAGACAAACATATAAACCTTGTGGACAGCCTTCTCAGAAGAGTTGCATCTTTTATAAAATGTGTGTGTATATGTGTATATATATATATATATATATATATATATATATATATATCTGAATTCATACTATCATAAAACCTTTTTGAAGGCTTTATAAGAAAAAGAAAGTGCATATTGCAAAAGTAATTTCTTTTAGCTCTCAGGCATATTACATGTTATTTGTAATTCTATACAGGGCTTAACATCTACTTGGAGAACATTCTATGTAAATTAAGTCCACAAACACCTGCATTGAAAGACATGCTTGATAACTTACTTATCCATATTAGCTTCAGGCTCGATATCATAATTCATGCCATGTTTGGACATCTTATTCTAATGTAAAATTATAGTAACACTACAGGTATCCAAAGTTATAAAATATGTATGCAACAACTTTTTAACTTTTCTATATTTTAAGTATTCTACTGTTATATCAGTTTTATTTTCTTTCTGAATAAAGGTTGAATGTTTTAATATTAAAACACAGCAAGGCAGTATAATTAACCTATTGTTATTAGAATACCTCAAAAAGTTCTTTGGATGTAGAGAAGCATCCATTTTTTTTAGAACCTAAAAACAGACATTCCAGCTAAAAGTATGCCTTTTTAAAACAATAAAAAAATGACTTAACTATCACTTTGTTATGGATAATTTTTTACACAAATAAAGCTGCAAGCAAATAAAGGGAAATTGCATGAAGTACATTAATTTTATTACCTGCATGTTCAACTCTTTCCTTGAAGGGTGTAAAATTCCCAAGAAGGGCCATCAGTACTGTGTGCTGCAGTGTGGTAGGACAGTTGACTAATCTTTTTTTACAGAGTATTTGTGGTTTAATTTTTGAAGGCAAGGACAGGATCAATATAACCTTGCTCAATAAAAATAAATAAAACTAGCCCTAAAACATAAATAAACACATTTAATCTCTGACCCTAACACCAACCCAAGCCTGCGGTCACACCAGTTACGATTTAAAGCCCAACTTCAACTATAATATAATACTTCAGCACTACTTCTTTGAGATTTGTAACAATTTGATATGACTTCAGTGCTACTTTAGTGAGAGGGGATGTTCATGTCACAAGGAGGAACAGTGATGTTATGAACAAAAGTTTAACTAGCAAAGGATTACTATTTAACTTATTCCAGGCTGAAGTAGTACTGGTATAGACACAGGTACCTGTTTCACCATGATTTACATACATTTACATACAGCAGGGGTCCTCAAACTGCGGCCCGCGGAGGACTTTTAACTGGCCAACCCGATCCTGACAGGCAACGCCGGTTACACAGCAGGTTGTAACACAGTGATCCCGCTGTGTCACGGAGATCACAGTGTTAACAGTTCGGGCGCACTGTGATAAATGTCCCGCCCTCCTCCTCCTAGACTAGCTCGTGTGATAGAGCCAGTGTTCTGTCTGTCACACAAGCTGGTCTAGGAGGAGGAGGGCAGGACATTTATCACAGCGCGCCAGAACTGTTACCAACACTGAGCTTCGTGACACAGCGGGACGGTGACAGCAGTTTGGCACAGTAAGGAGAAAGGCTGTGAGGGGCTTACGATGGTGAGGGGGGGAGGGGCTTGTGATGGTGAGGGGGGCTGATGATGATGAAATGATGCTGTAATGATGATGGTGGGGGGGCTGATGATGATGAAATGATGATGTAATGATGATGGTGGGGGGGGGGCGCTGATGATGATGAAATGATGATGTAATGATGATGGTGGGGGGGGGCTTGCAATGAGGGGCTGATGATGTAATGATGAAGGTGGGGGAGGGGCTTGCAATGAGGGGCTTGCAATGGTGAGGGGGGGTTGCAATGAAGGACTGATGATGGCGAGGGGGGCTTGCAAAGGTGAGGGGGGGTTGCAATGAGGGGATGATGATGATGATGATGATGATGATGATGATGATGATGATGATGATGATGATGATGATGATGATGATGATGATGATGATGATGATGATGATGATGATGATGATGATGATGATGATGATGATGATGATGATGATGATGATGATGATGATGATGATGATGATGATGATGATGATGATGATGATGATGATGATGATGATGATGATGATGATGATGATGATGATGATGATGATGATGATGATGATGATGATGATGATGATGATGATGATGATGATGATGATGATGATGATGATGATGATGATGATGATGATGATGATGATGATGATGATGATGATGATGATGATGATGATGATGATGATGATGATGATGATGATGATGATGATGATGATGATGATGATGATGATGATGATGATGATGATGATGATGATGATGATGATGATGATGATGATGATGATGATGATGATGATGATGATGATGATGATGATGATGATGATGATGATGATGATGATGATGATGATGATGATGATGATGATGATGATGATGATGATGATGATGATGATGATGATGATGATGATGATGATGATGATGATGATGATGATGATGATGATGATGATGATGATGATGATGATGATGATGATGATGATGATGATGATGATGATGATGATGATGATGATGATGATGATGATGATGATGATGATGATGATGATGATGATGATGATGATGATGATGATGATGATGATGATGATGATGATGATGATGATGATGATGATGATGATGATGATGATGATGATGATGATGATGATGATGATGATGATGATGATGATGATGATGATGATGATGATGATGATGATGATGATGATGATGATGATGATGATGATGATGATGATGATGATGATGATGATGATGATGATGATGATGATGATGATGATGATGATGATGATGATGATGATGATGATGATGATGATGATGATGATGATGATGATGATGATGATGATGATGATGATGATGATGATGATGATGATGATGATGATGATGATGATGATGATGATGATGATGATGATGATGATGATGATGATGATGATGATGATGATGATGATGATGATGATGATGATGATGATGATGATGATGATGATGATGATGATGATGATGATGATGATGATGATGATGATGATGATGATGATGATGATGATGATGATGATGATGATGATGATGATGATGATGATGATGATGATGATGATGATGATGATGATGATGATGATGATGATGATGATGATGATGATGATGATGATGATGATGATGATGATGATGATGATGATGATGATGATGATGATGATGATGATGATGATGATGATGATGATGATGATGATGATGATGATGATGATGATGATGATGATGATGATGATGATGATGATGATGATGATGATGATGATGATGATGATGATGATGATGATGATGATGATGATGATGATGATGATGATGATGATGATGATGATGATGATGATGATGATGATGATGATGATGATGATGATGATGATGATGATGATGATGATGATGATGATGATGATGATGATGATGATGATGATGATGATGATGATGATGATGATGATGATGATGATGATGATGATGATGATGATGATGATGATGATGATGATGATGATGATGATGATGATGATGATGATGATGATGATGATGATGATGATGATGATGATGATGATGATGATGATGATGATGATGATGATGATGATGATGATGATGATGATGATGATGATGATGATGATGATGATGATGATGATGATGATGATGATGATGATGATGATGATGATGATGATGATGATGATGATGATGATGATGATGATGATGATGATGATGATGATGATGATGATGATGATGATGATGATGATGATGATGATGATGATGATGATGATGATGATGATGATGATGATGATGATGATGATGATGATGATGATGATGATGATGATGATGATGATGATGATGATGATGATGATGATGATGATGATGATGATGATGATGATGATGATGATGATGATGATGATGATGATGATGATGATGATGATGATGATGATGATGATGATGATGATGATGATGATGATGATGATGATGATGATGATGATGATGATGATGATGATGATGATGATGATGATGATGATGATGATGATGATGATGATGATGATGATGATGATGATGATGATGATGATGATGATGATGATGATGATGATGATGATGATGATGATGATGATGATGATGATGATGATGATGATGATGATGATGATGATGATGATGATGATGATGATGATGATGATGATGATGATGATGATGATGATGATGATGATGATGATGATGATGATGATGATGATGATGATGATGATGATGATGATGATGATGATGATGATGATGATGATGATGATGATGATGATGATGATGATGATGATGATGATGATGATGATGATGATGATGATGATGATGATGATGATGATGATGATGATGATGATGATGATGATGATGATGATGATGATGATGATGATGATGATGATGATGATGATGATGATGATGATGATGATGATGATGATGATGATGATGATGATGATGATGATGATGATGATGATGATGATGATGATGATGATGATGATGATGATGATGATGATGATGATGATGATGATGATGATGATGATGATGATGATGATGATGATGATGATGATGATGATGATGATGATGATGATGATGATGATGATGATGATGATGATGATGATGATGATGATGATGATGATGATGATGATGATGATGATGATGATGATGATGATGATGATGATGATGATGATGATGATGATGATGATGATGATGATGATGATGATGATGATGATGATGATGATGATGATGATGATGATGATGATGATGATGATGATGATGATGATGATGATGATGATGATGATGATGATGATGATGATGATGATGATGATGATGATGATGATGATGATGATGATGATGATGATGATGATGATGATGATGATGATGATGATGATGATGATGATCGGTTTGCAATTAATGATTGTGAGGGGGGGCTTGCAATGAGGGGCTTATAATGATGAAGGGGGAGGGTTGCAATGATCATGAGGGGCTTGCAATGGTGAGGGGGGGCTTGAAATGATGGCTTGAATTTGAAATGGTGGTGAGTGGGGCTTGCAATAATGGTCTGAAATGACAGTGAGGGTGGGCTTGCAATGATGGCTTGAAATGACGGTGAGGGTGGGCTCAAAACAACATATGTGCAGTGTGCATAGGAAATTGTTCATAGTTTTTTTTTATAGTCCGGCCCTCTAACGGTCTAAGGGACAGTGAACCGGCCCCCTGTTTAAAACGTTTGAGGACCCCTGACATACAGTCTATGGCAATGAAATTGTGCTGAAAGTCTTAAAAAGTAATACATGAACTACAGTACTTCTCAAATTGTACTACTTGAAATCGTATCTATTAACCACTTCCCACCCACCATATAGCAGAATGACAGCCAAAAGGTGCTTTCATTATCCTGACTGAAGGGTCTGGTATGGATTTTTGGGGGGAACCCCACGCCATTTTTTTTACAAAAAATTGAGCGGGGTTCCCCTTAATATCCATACCAGACCTGAAGGGCCTGATATGGACTAAGGGGGAACCCATGCTGTTTTTTTTTTCAATTACTTTTATCTGTATTGCTGGGACCCGACAATTCATTATAGTCGCAAGTAGTTTTAAATTATTTTTTTTCCTTCAGAAATTTCATTTTGTGACGGGAAACATGCGCTATTTTACAGGCATACTATAGACACCCCCCCCCCAGGTATGAAATATAAAGGAATATTTCACGCCTGTACCAGTGGCGTCACTGGCTGCCAAATAAGGGAAAATATCCTAAACGGTGCACATTTAGGAGATATTTATTTTACCTACAGGTAAGCTTTATTATAAGCTTTCCTGTAGGTAAAAATCACAAAGCAGAGTTGCAATGTTTTTTATTTCTTTAGCTATAGCCATCTTAAATTATGCATTAAACTATTTAATGCTTACACTTTTGACCTCCTCATTTGGCAAGTTCCTGGTACTACCAGATCTCTGAAAGTTACACTGTGGAGAGGGTAACATGTACCGTATTTATCGGGGTATAGCGCACTCCCGCGTATAGCGCGCACCCCTAAAGTTGCCCGAATTCCTGTGGAAAAAAGTTGTTTTGTACTTATAGTTTTGGTGTCTTGCGCAGCGTCCATCGGCGGCCTCGTCGGGTCCGGCGTCCCTCTGCGGCTTCGGGTGTCCTCTTCGTCGGGTCCGGCGTCCTTCTGCGGCGTCCTCCACCGCTCATTTCCCGCGTCGAGTTTGAATACTGCGCCGACATATGCGTCGAGCGCGAGAGGCGCCGAGACTGCCCGAAGATACACAAGTGTACTGCGCTCGGTATATGCCAGCGCAGTATTCAAACTCGGCGCGGGAAAGTGGGTATCGGCGTATACCGCGCACCCACGATTTTGCCCTGATTTTCAGGGCAAAATAGTGTGCGGTATACGCCGATAAATACGGTAATTACTCTGTCCTGACAATTTACACCAATATTTTCTTCCGTAAAAAAACAGATATGAACCTTCACATGAATGGAACATAGGAACGTTTCCTGAATTCACTTTGCACAGTGCTTCCACCTAGTTGGGCTTTGCAAATATGATTCCCTTTTGAGAACACCGTATCCCCAGGGAGTTTACTTACTTTAATCCTGTAGTAATGCAGGTCCAGTTCTTAGCTAACTTTCTGATTGCTTTATCTTTTTTTTCCCCATAAGTTTTATTGAAGGGGTTATAACATACATAGATTATATATATATATATATATATATATATATATATATATATATATATATATATATATATATATATATATATTATATATATATAGAGAGAGAGAGAGAGAGAGAGAGAGAGAGAGAGATTATATAATATATGCTTTATGATAACTTAAGGTGAATAGATTAGAAAAATCAAAATCCATTTTAACCTACTACAGCCTCTCCTTCCTACAATTTTTGGATGGGGTTCAACTCCAGGAACACACTACTACCATTGGAGAAATTCTCCATAAATGGGATACTCCGTTCCCTAGTTAGCAAAAAGATACTTCCGGGTCAGTGCTAAGTATTTTTGTTTCACAATCCAACATGTGGTTGGCCAGCTAACAAATAGCAAAAGGTCACTATGATACCTCCATGTCAGAGTAAAGAAGCACCCTGGATTACAGGTTTATTTATAAAATATGGATTTACAATAGTAAAAATAATGAAATAAAATATCTAATAGACTTCCAAAACATTTTAGTTTCCCTTTAAAGCATCTCCTCTGTTAATCTAAAAGTTATTAACACGTATTGCTGTGTGTGTGTAACTGTAGTATTTTACATGTTACTTTAAATGATATCTATTACTAATATACTTGTAGGAATAGCTGTATTCATAACATAAGCTGCACTTTGCAGGGTGAACTTGAGAAAGCTATGTTGGGAAGTGCCAAGTGTTGCTAACCATAGCTCTACCATTATAAAAAATGATCACAGTTAAAAGAGCATAAATGCACAATTAAAACAATCACAAACAGCGCTAAAAGTGATAATTCTGGTGTAAATGCTCAAGGCACCACTATTACACTATAAAACAATATTGTGTGAAGGAAATCAGTCAGTAGAGGTAAAGTCCCATATAAAGATGTGGTTCACTTTAAGAAAGGACAGACAGCGTAGCACCTTCCACCCAAACTCCTTAAAAGACACCGCGTGGGACAAAACGAGCCCCCTCTGGGGTACACACTTACCAAAAAGTAAGTTAAAACTGGCGATGTATATAAAGCTCCAGACTGGTATATATCCTTCAAACAGGGTAATCAAATGAATCTGTATGGAGGCTCCCAATTAATCCAAAAAAAGACAAAAACAGTGCCATAGCATAATTCCGTTTTTAATGGGTTAAAAATATAGATAGCCCACATTTTTAACCCATTAAAAACGGAATTATGCTATGGCACTGCTTTTGTCTTTTTTAGCGCTGTTTGTGATTGTTTTAATTGTGCATTTATGCTCTTTTAACTGTGATAATTTTTTATCATGTTTTTATTGTTTTAAACGGCTGCTCCCATCATCGTAGTATACAGATTCTCTGTCATCTACGCTCTTTCAGTTATTAGCTTATTACAATCAGCTTATATCCGGTTTTGGCGCTGGGAGGTGTTCTGTAGGCCTTCAGTACACTTTTTCCGTTTCATAGCTCTACCATTATATATGTAGTCCAGACACTTATTACTGTAGTAGACAGATCAAAAAGAAGACAGAGGTTTTCAACACACACTCAAAGAAGTGAATTTTAGAATTTGAAAACAGTTCCACCTATGAAACATAAAAAAAAATGAAGATATGAGAAACTTTACAGAGTACTTTTTTTCTTTCATATCCACCACTATGGTCTATATGTCTGAGGTTCCTGTATTATCTCTTGTGTATTAAATTGCAAGAATGTCAAATTTTTGTGTCAATAAGTAATACTATGAGGTATTTTTCAAAAAATAATGGTAATTAACAGCAACGGGTGTGATTCACATGTTCTGTACAATTTTCTTTTTCTTCTGTTATTGCCACTCCAAATGAATGCACTGTCAAAATATATATATATATATATATATATATATATATATATATATATATATATATATATATATATATATATACATATATTAGTGAGAGTCCCTGCCACTTTGGAAAGGGAGAAAAAACGGACACAGAGTCTGCATGTCAGCGGACTGCAGAACTACACAGCATAGCAAAACCCGGAGAAAGCTGCCAAACAGTTTTCTCTGTTTCAAAGCTAAGTTCGAATGGGGCTGTGTAGTTTGGAGATCCCGCAGAGACTTGGGTGGGATGGGATCTCCAACCCTGTGTCCAGGTCTTATGAATAGCCAGCAGGTAGTGTTCCCAGGTGCACAGGTGAGAGCAGAGGGTGGAGGAAGGTGGAGTTGGAGCAGTGGCTGCTGGTGTATCTGTGTTGGGACAGACGCTGTGTTGAGATAGACGCTGTGTGCGGACAGATGCTGTGTGCGTTGAAGGGCTTCAAAGCCGTGTGCATCCAAGACTGGGGGTCTGGAGGAGCTGCTGGTTTAAGGGACCAGTACCTATGGCAGCAGTGCTGTCAAAGAGTAGCCAGGTGGGCTGGTATTTTTCTGTTATTTCTGAACATCGTTTAAACCCCTGCGTGGGATTCCTGAGTGGACTTTTGTTTGGGTTTTCCTGATTTAATAAACGTGGGCTACCAGGCCCTTAACGATACATGCCTGTTTGGTGTTGACTCACTACATGAAAATGTATGTACCACGAGAGCTAAACACCCCCAATATCACAATATATATAAGATATCTTACAATAAAATCAGCAACTGAAATGCAATATATAAATGTAAAATGTTTATAATATAAATATATTATTTCAAATACTTAAATGAAACTTGTATATTAGAGGATCAGCTACAGTATATTAAGTTATTATCTACAAAAGATAACAGTTGTTGTATTATGTACAAAGTAGTTCCCATGAAAAAAAGTGGTAGTTTATTTTGCTTCTATATATGTGCAAAAACAGTGTTGCTCTAGTCCTTTTACAATATTACTTATACATATACACTCATGATTAATAATGCAATACAATATTCCAATATGATACTAAAAAGTATATATTATATAAAAACAGTCCTAACAAAAATGAAAACAGTGTCTCTGTGTGTCTTAAATAATCACTTAAAGGGAAATAAGTATATTTTGACATGTTGCAACATATAGGTCAAAACGAAAAGGTGAGAGCACATCTGGTGTTTGAGCACACATGATGGTGGAGAGTCAACAAAGAAACACCCAAAAGATTTGGTTGTCTGCACAGTGGGGAGTAGACTAACAAAGATGCATGAAGAGATTATTTACCACAGTATGCCCATGTTCACATTGGGCCGGCAATGACACCGTCCAAATCGGTGCAATGCCGACTTTGCAGCGCCACATCGATTCCCGAAAGTAGTTCCTGCACTACTTTTGGCATCTTCAGGGCCAATTTCAACAGACATCTGTGCAGGAACCCACACACATATCTCTGAAGTTGCTCCCGAACTCCGAATGAAATGCGGGTTTGAAATCACGCAAGTTCAGCTGAACTCGCACAATTGCAAACCTGCATTCAGTGTGAACCCAAACTCTAAGGCCTTGTACACAAGACCGAACATGTCCGCTGAAACTGGTCCGTCGGACCAGTTTCTGCAGACATGTCCGACCGTGTGTAGGGCTTACCGGACAGTTTCCCGGCCTAGCGGACAGGTTTCCAGCGGACAAAAGTTTCTTAGCATGCTAAGAAACTTGTCCGCTGGAACCCTGTCCGTCAGACATGTCCGATGGTTAGTACGACTCATCGGACATGTCCGCTGGCCCGAAATCCCGCTCATGCGTCGAATTGATTTGACGCATGCGTGGAAGCATTGACCTTCCGTGTCAGAGAACGTCGGTGTCGTCTACATCACCGCATTCTCTGTCCGCTGGGATTTTGGTCTGATGGTGTGTACACACATCAGACCAAAACCTCCCAGCAGACATGTCCGATGAAAACGGTCCGCGGACCGCTTTCATCGGACATGTCTGCTCATCTGTACAAGGCCTAAGACAGAGTAAATATTATAGACACACATTGAATCTAGTACAGCTGTGCATGGTAGCGAATCAACTTCAGCTTGTTCAATGAATCTTTGACAATAAAACCTGAAAGCTAATGGATTTCTATGCAGAGCTGCTTCAGATTTTGCACACTCCAGTTTTAGTAAACCAACCTTACAGAGACACTTTTTTAATTTTTATTTGGAATTTTTATGATATATACTTTTTAGTATCATATTGGAATATTGTATTGTGTTAACAATCACGGGTGTATATGCATAAGCAGTGATTGCAGCAACTCTGTAGTTATATATGAGGCTATTAAAGTTTACAGTGTAGCTACACAGGAGTAAAAAGGGTTAGTTTGCTTAGTTTATTTTGCTTACTTTAAATACTATGAAGAGAATACATTTTCATAGTCTGCAATGACTGGAGGACCCATACTTTACCTTACATTACTCTTCCTAAAGAAAACAGCTGCTCAAGTTGCATCACCTTATACAATTTCTGTTTGTATCTTTGCTATTAATACGTTTGATGTGCATGTATCAAGACACTTTCTGGAAATCTAATTTCCTTTACAGAAGGATGAAGAGGCACAACAGACAGAACAGCATAATGTGTATAGTTGATGATTAAGAGGGAGAGCTTGTACCTACTGACTAAGAATTAATGATGTTAAAGTATATTTATATCCAAGAATGGAAATTATATTTATTGCAACTGACCAGCTCTTAGATGTGGTGGTTGCATGAGGCCGCATACACACGATCAGTTAACCGATGAAGCTGACTGATGGTCTGATGTGCCTACACACCATCAGTTAAAAAAACGATTGAGTCCAACGCGGTGACATAAAACACAACGACGTGCTGAGAAAAATTAAGTTCAATGCTTCCAAGCATGCGTTGACTTGATTCTGAGCATGCGCAGGTTTTTAACCAATGCTTTTGCATACTAACCGTCGTTTTTGACCTATCGGTTAGGCATCTATCGGTTCAATTTTAAAGCAAGTTCCAAAATTTTTGACCGAAGGATAACTGACCGATGGGGCCCACACACCATCGGTTTGGACCGATGAAACGGACCTTCAGTCCGTTTCCATCGGTTTTGACAGACCGTGTGTACGCGGCCTGAGTTTTCTATTTTAAGGTTTCCTTTGCTTCATTCCTTCACCTGTTGATCATTCCAGTAACACACTTTCTGTTCAAGGCTAGCAACAATTACCCACCAATGCCATATGGTACCCATGAAAAAGCAGAGTGGTCACCCTGGAGGGGTTCTGTAGCTCAAAAACATAGCAATTGCAGGGTCAATACCACTGCTTGAGAAAACATGGTGGTGTGCATAGGACACAGTACAGCACTGGATCTCTGGCAGATAGGTATTGTTTGCTCTTATAAAACTAATATAAATACATATTTTCAATGGTAGTTAACAGACCAAGAGTGAGAAAATAAGAGAAGTTCATTGTTATGGCTTTTATATACTATATGTTTATTATATACAGAATATTCTGAGCACTTTTTTATGGCCATGTTATACAACACAAACTATGATTTCTTTTTCTTGCATGTTATGTCTCATGTTTTGCTGTCATTATCACGATATTCTGCAAGGCCTTACTATTAAAGAACAATACATGTAGAGATAATTATGTTCAAACTCTTACAATACAAGGTTGCCTTAAACCCAGTGGCAAATGGTAAAGACTAACATTTTTGAGACCATTGACATTTATACAGCGATCAGTGCTATAAAAATTCACTGATTATTGTATAAATGTCACTGGCAGGGAAGGGTTTAAAACCAGGGGGCGATCAAGGGGTTAAATGCATTCCATAGATAGTGTTTCTAACTGTATGGGGATAGGACTGTCTAGGGGAGGAGACATATTGTTGTTCCTACCAAGTAGGAACAAACAATATGCTTCCCCCCCTGACAGAACAAATCCCTGTCCCTGCTCTCATGCACGCAATATATATATATATACTGTATGTATGTATATATATATATATATATATATATATATATATATATATATATATATATATATATATATATATATATATATACACATATAACAATTCTATAAAAAGGGATGGTTAGAACAATAGGGCTTGAAGCAGGTATCTAGTTACAGTCCCAAAGAGGGTAATTTCTAGTACAGTGGAGTGATCAGACTGCATGGGGGTACCTCTAATACCCCGCAACAGGCAACTAAATGCCTAACAGGGGGGTGTCAGAGAAAAAGTGAATCTTATTAGGGGTGTAACCAAGCCCTGGTGGGCAGATAAAGGACCCAGGTGGAAGGGATTACCGTCAATCCATTGAGTCCTGTTTAGCCTGCGATGGGGAGAAGAATCTTCCATGCTTGGTTGATCTGGAGGAGGAGGTGGAGGCTTTCTGTGGGGAACGTGAGGCTGAGGGATGGCATTGGCTCTGAGCAGCCGGAGACAAATGAGGTGGAGCCAGACTCAGATCCTGCAATAGAGAGTGAAGATCTTCAGGCATCTTGCATGAATGTTTGCGGCCTTGATAGGAGAATCAGAGGGGAAAAGGGAAATCCCCATGAGTAGGCAATGTGGTGTTGCTGTAGAACTTGTAGATGCGGCTTGAGCGCTCTTCATTTATAGATGGTCATCTGAGACCGGTCAGCAAAGAGCTTATAGTCATGGCCTTGAAATCAGAGGGACTCCTGGTGATGTTCAGCTTAAAGGAGTTGCTTTTTCACGCAGAAGAAGTGCATTTTAGTGACTATTTCACATGGGGGCCCATCAGGTTTGCGTGGAGAAAGGGCTCTATTCACCCGGTCCATTTCAGGGGGAATGAATGGGGACAGTTCTTGAAATAGGGCAATAACTGTAGACTGAAGGACTAGTACAGTCTCTGGGATCCCACAGATCCTAAAATTGGAGTGCCTGGCCCTGTTATCATACTTTTCCAGCTGGGCTTGGAGGGACTAATTTCCCTCCCAAATGGCTTCCAGCTCATCTTCGTGGTTGCTAAAGAGGGTTTCCAGGTCATCCACCCTATGTTCCAGGTCTGATATGCGCTTGCCCAGCTCCCTCATTTCTCTAGAGAGGCATTCTGTCATCTGGTCTGAGGTTTGTTTCAGGGCACGCTGAAGCATACGTTCAAATTTCTTCAGCATGTCAAGCTGCCCTGTATTAGATAGAGAGGTATGTCTGACTCAACCTCCTCTCTGACTGGTGGCGGCTTCAGTTTGTGGGACTCTAGTGAGCCTGAATGTGAGAGGGTCGTAGGCGCCATCTTGTGCCAGGGCCTCTTGGATGTTCCTGGGCTTAGTTTTGGACCAGGAACCTCCAGTGACTGTCCTGTGTGAGGCAGAGTGGTGCTGCTGTAGCTTGTGAAATGGCCTGGCTGTGGCGTTATATGTCTCTGTGTCTCTCCCCAGACCAGAGCTCTAGATGGACATGTCCAACTAGGAGACTGTGCATTTGCCTCAGGATAAGTTACCTTTAATCTGTCTTCCACCTTTATAAATTGGGAGTTGGATCTCTCTAAGGCCACGTACACACGATCAGTCCATCCGAAGAGAACGGTCCGAAGCTGACTGATGGTCTGATGTGCCTACACACCGTCAGTTAAAAAAACGATCGAGTCCAACGCGGTGACGTTAAACACAATGACGTGCTGAGAAAAATTAAGTTCAATGCTTCCAAGCATGCCTCGACTTGATTCTGAGCATGCGCGGGTTTTTATCCGATGCTTTTGCATACTAACCTCGGTTTTGACCTATCTGTTAGGCGTCCATCGGTTCAATTTTAAAGCAAGTTCTAAAATTTTTGACCGAAGGATAACTGACCGATGGGGCCCACACACCATCGGTTTGGACCGATGAAACGGACCTTCATTTTGTTTCCATCGGTTTTGACTGACCGTGTGTACATGGCCTTACTCCTTTACCATTACCCGATGGAAGACAGCCCTCACCTCAATATATAACGTAACAAAGTGTATAGACCACTGGAAACTAACTAAAAACATTACTCTCCTGATAAAAGGAGAGTTTTTACTGACCCCTGAAAAGTGTACACTGATAAATTAATTCGGACTCTTTCATCATTTTTTCTGGTATCCTACTGGATACCCACTGGAAGGTAGCCCTGTCTGTTGTTAGCAGCATAGCATGAGCCAGTGAGCTCTCCAAACGTGTTTGCCCTCTCACTACTTTGTATGAACTCACATCAAAGTCCCAGCACCTCTTGGATGTTTTTCTATATTGAATTATTCCTTTCCTTGCAGCTTCTAAGCCAAATGCCCATTGGTGTCCACCCTCCTTCAACAGTGCACCTTCTGTTTCCTGTATAATCAGATTAGAGTACTTGAGTTCCGTCCATCGCAGCCTTGGACTAGAACTTCTTCTTAAAATAAAATAGCAGTTAAATGCAGGAAGATTTGCTAAATGTTTAGGTAAAATCTAGAAATACAATATAGTCCAAGTAAATTCTTGACTCACAAATATATACTATTGCTATTTTGACACAAACCCACTTTTATGTATATATATTTAATATTATAAAAGAAAATAGGAATAAAGTCCCAAAATAAAAAGGATTGATGTGGCTTATTCGTAAGATAAGGGAATAGATCTAGATGGCACTAGCTAACAAGCACTTTGTACAGACGGGTGCAACGAAGGAACAGATGGCAGTAAGAGGACAGTTTCTTAATGACCTGATACACAGTCAATCAGCAGAATGCCACAAAAGAAATTCCATATCATTCTGGTCATTATCAGGAGAATTTTAATTGAAGCAATAAGGTTGTTTCATTGTTGCTAGATTCAAACTAAGTAATAACACAAGCAGGCATTCTCAACTGCTATTCTTTAATTAAAGCAACAAAATTTGTTATTTTAGCTGATTTTGTAATGTCATATGATTAACCAAATTCTTGGCAATTATGTTTTAATTGTACATAATAGCCTATAAATCTGAAGCAAAGCAGGACAAGCAGAAAATGTTATCTCTTCTGTGTAGATACAAATAGTGGTTCAAGCAAATTAAGTTGTATAATGTGAAAAAAAAAGCTATAAGTACACAGAAAGAGCTCATGTTAGTGTAAATTTGGTTTACTGTTACACTTTAACGACTATTATTTTATAAAGTCATAAAATAAAGCTGTGCCTTCTAATTTTGTTTTGAGCATTACATTTCTGACTGTCATATACTGATAGCTCTTTAAAGGGGAAGTACAGGAAACAAAGTTCTCTCTACCAGAGAAAATCATTTTTCGTTTTTAGTGTGTAACCAGCAGCTTGGTACCACTACATGGTTTATTTAAACAGATATATTTCCTGCAATATGTCATTCTAATAATTTGATAGAATTTATAATGCATAAAAAGGACTAGGATAATGAATGGATGGAGGAATCTTCGATGATGAGTCAGGTGCATCAACTTAGTTTATCAACTTTCCATGTTGGAAAGTTTTCTTTTTTGCTCATATCGATTAATAAATATTTAGAGAATTGCATGCAAATATGCAAATAAGTGAAAAAGGGCAATATGCTGAAATTGCATTTAAAACAGTTCGCCATTTGAAAGCCACCAGCCATAATCATGTAGTTTTGCTTTAACCTAACTGGTTAGCTTTGATTATTTATTTTCAATAAATAATTAATCTGCCTTAAATGACTGTTTACCTTTGGATCACAATCTGGTATATTCCATCAAGCTGAAATATTCAGATAAACGATATACTGTGTATGTATATATATATATATATTATAATTTTTTTAATAGCTTTTAGATGGGATATTTCATTTTGAATGTGAAATCATGTCTTCTCTGTGCCCTTAAAAGAGTGCATCCCCAATTATGTGCTTTGTATATTTTACAACCTAGATTTCCAAAAATATTTTTATGGACTCGCAATACAGTATAGCAACGTTCAACACTTTGTGGTCTATTTGTCAATGTTTTCAGCCAAGATCCACAGAGCTTTTACCAATGAGTCTAAACCCTTATATAGAGCAGTAGATATATACTACCCATTTGGTGGGTGTTTGTACATTCACATAATCAATGCATTATATTTATGTTATTTCTTACCCAACAAGGACATGTATGACACATAGCAAGAATCAATTTTCAATAAGCTCTCCGTAAAACAAAACACGCATTGTTTAGGCAATGTTTAATTTATATACAAAACATTGGGGTTTGGTTACAAGAAAAATAACAATATCTTCTTCTTTTGAACATTAAATTATGTTTTTGCCACACCTACATTATTTCATAATGGTGTTAATTTACTTAAGAAGTACGGGCTTCTCACTAAGAAAAGAGTATTTCCATTTTGCACAGGAATTTTCCCAGATGGAGCTCTGTTGACTTAAATTTTTAATAATTTACATGCCAAATTCAGTATCAATTTTCCTTGCATATGATAGTTTTTTTTTTTTATTTGCAAAAATAATTTTCACCACATTCACTAAGCTAAATGAAAATGTCCATGCCAACTGAACATAATCTACTCTTTTAGTAAATCAACCATATTATGTTAGGCAGCTGTGAATGTGCAGTGATTGTTGCACATTTAATACAAATATAAAGTTGTAGTATATTATAGTAAAATACATTTGTTTGTCTAATAATATATAAACATGTTTTATTCATAGAAGATTCAAGTTCAGGCTATGATATTATGTGGCATTGAACAGTAATCACTTTAAGCTTGTAATATGTTTGACTGACTTTTTCATTCATTAAGCAGTTCACTATCTGTAGGACTCATCACTTCCCAGAGGAACTGACCTTCTAACCCAATAAACATGTCACTGTCTAGGTTTCTCTGCTCTATGGTAGGTCTGTTAACCAATTAACTTGGTTGTCATATCAAGGTAATTTGCTCCCTCTGGGAGCCTGGCTTTAGATATAAATTGTACTTTCTGCTAAGAGGATAGTAAAATAAGATACAAATGTCTTACAGACAGTGTGTCTTTGTAATATAAATTACTGCCAACAATTATCTTCCATTCATTGTACATCATTGCTCATTTTGTCCACAGCCGCATTACTTTATCTAACATAGTTATAAAGGGAATACTGCAAGTTTGTGCTGATTCACATGCAAATTTTTCCAAATATCTTAGCAAATTATGCAACTTTTCTTCCACATTTACAACAATTCAATTTTTATGATAATTTTTGCAAAAATAAAAATCCATATGATTTGCCCTTGGGTCAACTTGAAGACTTACTAATCCTATCTTTTCATTCCCCTTTCCATTTGTCTAATTGAAATATAAATAGCTACTTGCTTAATAATCCTGCTATTTCAGGAACTGATGTCACATCTATACTCTATATTGCACTTTCAGCTTGCAAACATTCTACTCTAAGCAAACAATAAAGTAACCTAAAGAACTATGTGATGAATCTTACTTGCTTTCTGTTTTTGTAAACTCTAATGCCGCGTACACACGGTCGCAATTTCCGACAACGAATGTTCAATTTGAGCTTGTGGTCGGATATTCTGACCGTGTGTAGGCTCCATCGGACATTTGCTGTCAAAATTTCCGACAACATATGTTAGAGAGCTGGTTCTCAATTTTTCTGACAACAAAAGTTCTTCTCCTACGCATGCTCGGAATCAATTTGACGCATGCTCGGAATCAATCTGACGCATGCTCGGAATCATTAAACAATTTTTTTTCCGGCTTGTCATAGTGTTGTACGTGACCGCGTTCTTGACGTTCGGAATTTCCGACAACATTTGTGTGACCGTGTGTATGCAAGACAAGTTTGAGCGAACAATACCTCGGAAAAAAATCCACGGTTTTGTTGTCGGAATGTCCGATCGTGTGTGTGCGTCAAAGTTTAAATTGACAGACTTACAGATACACAGATTCACATATGAATGGTGGCTTCTTCATCTTTCTTAGAGGCTCCACCTATCTTGCTACAATGCATTTAATAGAAATTCTGTGATATTTAGAACAATATAATCATAAAGTACTGTATAAAATTGTACAATTTCAAAGAACCATGCTGTCTGATTTATTTGCTGAGTTACTAATAGACTACATAGTTTACCAATCTGGAACCTTCCAATAAAGAAGAGATGCCAAAGTTTATCTTAGCAGCTTCACATACCTACTTTCTATTTTGTTTTTACATTAAAAGTTCCTATAAAGCAAAAAAAAATAATCTTTAATTAACCACTTAAGGACCGCCGCATGTACATATACGTCAGCAGAATGGCACAGGCAGGCACATCAACGTATATATAAGTGCCCTGCTTGACGTGGGTCGGGGGTCCGATTGGACCCCCCCCCCGGTACATGCGGCGGTTCCGTCGGCTGCAGAAGCGATCCGGGATGAGGGGATGGCTGTCCGTTTTCAGCCATCCCCTTGCGATCGCTCTCAGCCAATGCCAGCGCTCCCCTGCACTTCCCCCTCCTCCTTCCTGTGTTTAGTGTAAACAACAGGAAGGAGGAAGTGTGTGATCTCTCCTCGTGGTGGTCATATCGACCACCGCTGAGGAGAGGAGACATCACAAACGTAAGTTGCACCCAACACTACTCTAACACCAGCACACATAGGCACATTTGACCCCCCCAAGTCACCGCCGATCTCCCCCCCAGTCTCCTGTAACAGTGTCACTGAATGCAGTGTCATTTTTTTTTTTGATTACTGCATTTAGTGTCAGTGTTACAGAAAAATGTGTTAGGGCAGTTAGTTTTAGCCCCCTTTAGGTCCAGGGTAGCCCCCTACCCCCCCTAATAAAGGTTTAACCCCTTGATCACCGCCCTAGTTAACCCTTTCACCCCCTATTGCCAGTGTCACTAAGCGATCGATTTTCTGATCGCTGTACTAGTGTCACTGTTGCCGCTAGGCAGTTAGTTTTTTTTGAGGTTCGCCGCCAGGTTCTATAGCGTTAGGTACCCCCATAAATAAAGTTTTTAACCCCTGATTGCCCCCTAGTTAACCCTTTCACCAGTGATCACCGTATAAGTGTTACGGTTGACGCTGGTTGGTTAGTTTGCTGTTTATAGCATCAGGGCACCCGCCATATATAACCCAATAAAGGTTTAACCCCCTGATCACCCGGCGGGTGATATAAATAAAATTTTAGCGTCAGTCAGGGTCTGCGTCGCCCCAGGTAGCGTTCGGTTAGTGCCAGTACCGCTTACACCCACTCGCAAAGCATACACCCCCCTTATTGGTATAGTATCTGAACGGATCGATACCTGATCTGATCAGATCTATACTAGCGTACCCAGCAGTTTAGGGTACCCAAAAACGCATTGTTAGCGGAATCAGCCCAGATACCCGCTAGCACCTGCGTTTTCCCCCTCTGCCCAGCCCAACCCAGCCAAGTGCAGTATCGATCGATCACTGTCACTTCAAAAACACAAGACACATAACTGCAGCGTTCGCAGAGACAGGCCTGATCCCTGTGATCGCTAACAGTTTTTTTCGAAGCGTTTTCTACATTTTCCTTTCTATAGTCAGGTGCTTTTTTTACCTGTGAATCATCACCAGTGTACGACTAAATTTAGAGTCCAAAATGACAAAGCGAATGTACACTGGTGAAGAGGCCGTCAGGATTCTGTGCATGTCAGATAGTGAAGAAGAGGAGGTCACGCATCTGACAGAATCTGGCTCAGAATACGAACCCGTTTACGACAGCGGCTCCATGTCAGATAGTTCGGACGACGGAGTTGTGGTCCCTGCTAAGGCCAATTGTACCCGATCCCCGTTCTGATGTTGTTGAGCAGCAAGAACCGCAGGACCCTTGTATGGAGCAGAGAGCCAGTACTAGCGCCGCTATTCCTTCTGGTGGATTGGCAAGCACCAGCGGCCTAGTACACCCTGGTCGTTCATCCAGCACTGCAGTAAGACGTGGCGACGTGGCGAGTCCCATAAGTGCAGTTCAAGCTGGCGAGGTGGCAAGCACAAGTAGTGTCCCGCTGCCACCAAGAAGAAGACAGAGACAGGCCCGTCGTGCCCATAGTGCCCTTCCTGCAGAATTCGCCTATCCTAAATGGGTCCCCACCACTTCTGCAGAACCCGTACTTCCCCCATTCACTGGCCAACCCGGTATTCAGGTGGATACAGCGAATTTTATGCCACTTGATTTCTATTCGCTGTTTTTCACGGAAGATCTCTATGGATCTATTGTGGACCAGACTAATTTATATGCTGGTACCTACATCACCGCTAATCCCCAGTCTCGCTTGCCAAAGAATGGGAACCTCTTGAGGTTTCCGAATTTAAGACATTTCTGGGCCTTACCCTCAACATGGGCATACACCCATTTCCGTCATTGCGGATGTATTGGTCCACACATCCCATTGACCATATGCCTGTGTTCTCTGCTCACATGGCCAGGAAACGATACGAGGCGATCCTGCGGTTTCTGCATTTCAGTGACAATGCACTTTGTCGTCCACGTGGAGACCCTGAATTTGACCGGCTCTACAAAATTCGGCCCCTTGTAAACCATTTCAATGAACGTTTTGCAGCCTTGTTTAATCCCCAGCAGGTTGTATGCGTTGATGAGTCCCTCATTAAATTTGCTGGCCGCTTGTCTTTCAAACAGTACCTTCCCAGCAAGCGTGCCAGATACGGGGTCAAGCTCTATAAGCTCTGTGACAGGGCCACAGGCTACACATGGAGCTTTAGGGTTTACGAGGGCAAAGATAGTGAGGTAGAGCCGGAAGGATGCCCAGATTACATGGGGAGCGCTGGCAAGATCGTTTGAGACTTGGTGTCACCCTTATTATGTCCAACAAGAACCATCAACGTACTGGTATGTTGCTGGACTTTGAATGGTTATACCAGAATGATGCCTGCGGGTTTAGGCATCATCTTGGTATCATTCTTTTCAGCCAGCGGTCGGCTTTCATGTAAAAGCAGTCCTAGCGGCTAATTAGCCTCTAGACTGCTTTTACATTCAGTGGGAGGGAATGCCCCCCCCGGATATAAACGGCGCCATTGAGAATATGGGAAAACATTTTATCACACCGATCTTGGTGTGGTCAGATGCTTTGAGGGCAGAGGAAAGATCTAGGGTCTAATAGACCCCATTTAAAAAAAAAAGAGTACCTGTCACTAACTATTGCTATCATAAGGGATATTTACATTCCCTGAGATAACAATAAAAATGGTAAAAAAAAATGGAAGGAACAGTTAACAAATAAAATAAAAAAAGCGAAATAAATATATATAAAAAAAAAAAAAAAAGCATCCCTGTCACCCCCTGCTCTTGCGCAAAGGCGAACGCAAGCGTCGGTCTGGAGTCATATGTAAACAGCAATTGCACCATGCATATGAGGTATCACCGCGAAGGGCAGATCGAGGGCAGTAATTTTAGCAGTAGACCTCCTCTGTAAATCTAATGTGGTAACCTGTAAATGCTTTTAAAGGCTTTTAAAAATGTATGTAGTTTTTCGCCACTGCACGTTTGTGCGCAATTTTAAAGTATGTCGTGTTTGGTATCCATGTACTCGGCCTAAGATCATAATTTTTATTTCATCAATAATTTGGGCAATATAGTGTGTTTTAGTGCTTTAAAATAAAAAAAAGTGTATTTTTTCCCCAAAAAATGCGTTTGAAAAAACGCTGCGCAAATACTGTGTGGAAAAAAAAATTGCAACACCCACCATTTTAATCTGTAGGGCCTTTGCTTTAAAAAAATATATAATGTTTGGGGGTTCAACTTAACTTTCTTGCAAAAAAATAAAAAGAAAAATGTGTCACTAAATGATATATTGCTCACACATGCCATGGTTATATGTGGAGTTGCACCCTAAAATACATTCTGCTGCTTCTCCTGAGTACAGGGATACCACATGTTTGGGACTTTTTGGGAGTCTAGCCGCGTACGGGACCCCGAAAACCAAGCACCGCCTTCAGCATTTCTAAGGGCGCAAATTTTTGATTTCACTCCTCACTACCTATCACAGTTTCGAAGGCCATAAAATGCCAAAATAGCACAAAACCCCCCCCAAATGACCCCATTTTGGAAAGTAGACACCCCAAGCTATTTGCTGAGAGGCATGTTGAGTCCATGGAATATTTTTTTTTTTTGCCCCAAGTGATTGAATCATGACCAAAAAAAATAAAAATAAAAAAATGTACAAAACATTGTCGCTAAATGATATATTTCTCACACATGCCATGGTTATATGTGGAATTGCACCCCAAAATACATTCTGCTGCTTCTCCTGAGTACGGGGATACCACATGTGTGGGACTTTTTGGGAGCCTAGCCGCGTATGAGACCCCGAAAACCAAGCACCGCCTTCAAGATTTCTAAGGACATAAATTTTTGATTTCACTCACACAAATCTTGAAGGCAGTGCTTGGTTTTCGGGGCCCTGTACGCGGCTAGGCTCCCAAAAAGTCCCACACATGTGGTATCCCCGTACTCAGGAGAAGCAGCAGAATGTATTTTGGGGTGTAATTCCACATATGCCCATGGCATATGTGAGAAATATATCATTTAGTGACAACGTTTTGTAAAATATTTTTTTTTATTTATTTTTGGTCATTATTCAATCACTTGGGGCCATAAAATTAAATATTCCATGGACTCAACATGCCTCTCAGCAAATAGCTTGGGGTGTCTTCTTTCCAAAATGGGGTCATTTGGGGGGGTTGTGTGACATCTTGGCATTTTATGGCCTTCAAAACTGTGATAGGTAGTGATAGGTAGTGAGGAGTGAAATCAAAAATGTATGCCCTTAGAAATCTTGAAGGCGGTGCTTTGTTTTCGGGGCCCCGTATGCGGCTAGGCTCACAAAAAGTCCCACATATGTGGTATCCCCGTACTCGGGAGAAGCAGCAGAATGTATTTTGGGGTGCAATTCCACATATAACTATGGTATGTGTGAGCAATATATCATTTAGTGACAACTTTGTGCAAAAAAAAATCAGTTTGTCATATTCCCGCAACTTGTGTCAAAATATAAAATATTCCATGGACTCGACATGCCTCTCAGCAAATAGCTTAGGGTGTCTACTTTCCAAAATGGGGTCATTTGTTTTTTTTTTTGCTATTTTGGCATTTTATGACCTTCGAAACCTTGATAGGTAGTGAGGAGTGAAATCAAAAATTTGTGCCCTTAGAAATGCTGAAGGCGGTACTTGGTTTTGGGGCCCCGTATGCGGCTATGCTCCCAAAAAGTCCCACACATGTGGTATCCCCGTACTCAGGAGAAGCAGCAGAATGTATTTTGGGGTGCAATTCCACATATAACCATGGCATGTGTGAGCAATATATCATTTAGTGACAACTTTTTGTAAACATTTTTTTTCGTCATTATTCAATCACTTGGGACAAAAAAAAAAAATATTCAATGTACTCAACATGCCTCTCAGCAGTTTCCATGGGGTGTCTACTTTCCAAAATGGGGTCATTTGGGGGGGTTTAGTACTGCCCTGCCATTTTAGCACCTCAAGAAATGAGATAGGCAGTCATAAAATAAAAGCTGTGTAAATTCCAGTAAATGTACCCTAGTTTGTAGACGCTATAACTTTTGCGAAAAACAATAAATATACGCTTATTGTGATTTTTTTTACTAAAGACATGTGGCTGAATACATTTTGGCCTAAATGTTTGACTAAAATTTAGTTTATTCAATATTTTTTACTTTTTGTTATAAGAAAAATCATTTTTTTTCAAAATTTACGGTCTTTTTGCGTTTATATCGCAAAAAATAAAAATCGCAGAGGCGATCAAATACCATCAAAAGAAAGCTCTATTTGTGGGAAGAAAAGGACGCAAGTTTCGTTTCGGTACAACATTGCATGACCGCGCAATTACCAGTTAAAGCAGCGCATTGCCAAATTGTAAAAACACCTTGGGTCTTTAGACAGCGTATTGGTCCGGGGCTTAAGTGGTGAAGTGCCCTAAGCACTGCCACATGACAGCCCTACCATTCAATGTTTTGAAGAGCTTTTACTTAACATAGTGTCGGGACATTTGGGGGTTAAAAAAATACATATAAAGTCGCACATTGTGGGCCAGATTCACAGAAGAGATACGACGGCGTATCTCCTGATACGCCGTCGTATCTCTGTGTTACGGCCATCCTAACTATGCGACTGATTCATAGAATCAGTTACGCATAGCTAGCCCTAAGATCCGACAGGTGTAATTGAATTACACTGTCGGATCTTAAGGATGCAATTCTAGGCCGGCCGCTAGGTGGCGAGGCCATTGCGATCGACGTAGAATATGCAAATGACTTGTTACGGCGATCCCCGAACGTCCGCGCTGCCCGTCGATCTAACTTTACGTCCTTTCCTTTGAGTTACGCCGAGTAAAATTAGGGCTGAGCCCTAGTTGTTCTAAGCCAAGTATGGCCGTCGTTCCCGTGTTGAAATTTAAAAAAACACGTTGTTTGCGTAAGTCGTCTGTGAATGGCGCTGGACGCCATTTACGTTAACGTCTAAACAAATGACGTCCGTGCGACGACATTTAGCGCAATGCACGTCGGGTAATTTACCCGACGGAGCATGCGCAGTACGTTCGGCGCGGGAACGCGCCTAATTTAAATGGTGCCCACCCCATTTGAATTGGGCGGGCTTGCGCCGAGCGCATTTACGTTACACCGCCGCAAGTTTACAGGTAAGAGTTTTGAGAATCAGGCACTTATGCTGTAAACCTGCGGCGGTGTAACGTAAATGGGATACGTTATGCCACCGTGGAGTAACGTAATTCTACGAGAATCTGGCCCTGAATATTTTTCATAGTGTTCCTATTCATATATGTTATGAGCAGGAGGGCAGCCATATTCTCTTCAAAGGGTGAAATTAAGTTCATGAGCCCATGAATAGACATGGATTTTATGTCTTTACAATAGACTATGGATGTCTGGCTGTGCCATCTCCCAGGTTATAACACCAAAGGTTTTAGACACTTGGTAAGATAAACGAGATGAAAGGCCTTGCACAGCATGACACAAAACATAGTATTGTCTTTGTATAATGATGCCATGGGGTTAATTCAATTTATGTGGTATTGTCTATTTTAAATAATGTTCCCTTTAAATATATCTGCATGGTATATCTATGTACTAAATATATAAACCTGTTTAATCATTGAAACAAGGGTCCCAAGTATAAAACAAAATATGGTGTTTTATCAAACCAGAGGTCAAAGGGGGTCATAAATTATGATTAACCCTGGACGACCCTAAAATAAGGAATTATTCCTTATACACCACCACCCCTACAGGTTAATATTGGTATTACTCAAAATGGCCACATAGTTAGTTGCTATGGTCACCCATCAAAACATATTGTCATGTGACATCGTCAGTCACGTGATAGTGAAACACACACCCACTTCTTGGGGGAGATAAAAAGGATTGCAGAGGACAGGAGGAGATCTTGATCTGATTGAGCTGGAGCTCTGATGATCCTTGGGGGAGAGCTTGGATGGATCTTTGAGGGTCACTGATGGGAGAGCTCTCACTCTATCTCTGAAAGCTATCTCTCGATCTTTAGAAGTAGGGATTGAACGCAAAGATGTAGGGGGTTGAAGAGGGTTCCTCATAGGACTTTCACTTCTCAAACAGAAAGAACTCTTAAATAATTTTGATTATTACCATTTAGGTAATTAGAGGTTTTTCGCATACACATAACTAAAACCATTTAAATATACTTGGAAAAAATAATTTGGATTGTATTATTTTTAACTGCAGTATGAAATAATTATATTCCAAATATTAGGAGACATACACAAATTATGTTTGTCTTTAAAAAGCTAAATGCCAACAGTGGTACTATGGTTTTAGGGTGATGTCTGTGAAAATAAATTATCTCTAAATTTAAAATAAGCTTGTCTGTATTGCAGAGCTTGTGTACAATATGACATTTGTTCTGTACACATATATAAGGAGTATTAAGCAAGAGATCTGTTTGGTATTGAGAAGAGATAACACAGTGTCAAGGTAAACACAAGCTAATTACTAGAGTCCGTGGAAATAACGGGAAGGTTATATTACAAGTCACCAGGTTTTAAATATACCAGGATAATTTAAATAAGAGTTATGAATTTACCTTGTCATATAATATAAATATTATCTGAAGATTTAACCATCATGTATCTCTGATTGTAGAAGTATATCAATTGTTTATTTTATCACAAATTGTACCTGATTTTTATTTTGCACTATAGCTTTAGTTAATAAATATATATATTTTAAATATTCATTTGTATTACTTGTCCTCAAAATAGCACGGATAATAGAATTTTGGATTTCTTGTATTGTAGGAAAAGTGTATATCTCCCAAAGCACAGATTTACATATTTCCATAAATACAATAATATTTTATATTTCAGTATAAACATTGTGACGATATATGTGGGCTCTATGCTGAGATACGTCAACGGTTCTGACAATAGAATTTAATGAAGAGAGTACAGCAAATGCCCTGGTGCAAGCTTCTGTCCTACCACATCTGAGATATTTCATTGGATCAGAGACAAGTCAATCTAAGGCCCCGTACACACGAGAGGATCTATCCGTTGGAATTGATCTGCGGATCAGTTCCAGCGGATAGATCCGCTGGTGTGTACATCCCAGCGGATCTTTTTCTGCGGATTTTTTTGGGGCCGACCGATTTCCAGCAGATAAAAATTTCTTAGCATGCTAAGAAATCTATCCGCTGGAATCGGCTTCAGCGGATCGATCCGGTGGTCTGTACAGACTCACCAGATCGATCCGTCCGATTCCCTCCCTCGCATGCGTCGTAATGATTCGACGCATGCGTGGGTATCCTTATATGACAGCGTCGCGCACGTCGCCGCGACACGTCATCGCGATGGGATTTCGGCGCGGATTTCGATCCGATGGTGAGTACACTCCATCGGATCCAAATCCGCGGAAATCCTCGAGAGGATTTATCCGCGGATACGGTCCGGCGGACCGTATCCGCCTATCAATCCTCTCGTCTGTACCCGGCATAAGACTGGCAGAGGAGGCTGGGGCAAGGGAAGTTATTCTTAGGCTACCACTGGACATGTCTACCCATACTGTAGGTAGGATTCTAAAGGTTTAGTATTTCTTGAAGAACTGCCTTTTTTGAGAATATGTCCTAATAGAATGCTGGTCATGTAGAGTAAGTGACTGAAACATGCAGTAATTTTTAATGCTGCTGATAACATGCTGGCACTGAAATGTTCTAAAATTAATAATACACGGGTTTGGAAAACATTGCCCTATATCCACCATTCTCATTGATATGATAAGTGTGTTTTCCAGCTTACAAGATATTAGTTCATATATAGGCTGCAAGGAAAAAAAGGCCTTTCAAAAACAGAATTGTTAATTGATTTCAGAAAATACATGGACAACCATACTTTATACTGAAAATGTGAGGTTGAAATTATGCACATCAATTCTGAGCATAGATAAAAGTACTGTAGCATGCGTAGACTCAAAAAATGTACTGTATGAAATTCCCAGCACCAATTTGTGCCATACCTAAGATATAGCTATACGATTTAGCAGAAAAGTCCTAAAAGTTAGCTTCAAGGCCCCTTTCACACGTGCGGACCGTATGTCTGCTTTTTCATCCATCCGTTTGCAGATTAAAAAGGGACATACATTGGTCCCTATGAGATTGCGGGTGTGCGGGTACCGCCCTGTTATCCGCCGGCTCAGCGGGGATCAACGGAGCGATCTCTGCTGAGCAAACGGAGCATTCCTGATCCACCCTGTGTGAAAGGGGCTTAAAGCATTACTAAAGGAAAACATTTTTTTTTTAAATAACAAACATGTCATACTTACCTCCATTGTGCAGTTCGTTTTGCACAGAGTGGCCCGGATCCATGTCTTCTGGGGTCCCTCAGCAGCTGTCTCTGGTCATCCCCGCAATTAGTCACCACAGTCATGCGAGAGCTCGCATGGTGGTCACTAATTGCAGCCACGCTCCCGTGATACAACGAGCGGCCATAGCCGCTCACTGTATCACTCGGCCCCGCCCCTCGGGGTAAAAAAAAACATTTTACTTTACAACTCCTTTAATAGTATCACACCTTTTAACCACTTAAGCCCCGGACCAATACGCTGTCTAAAGACCCAAGGTGTTTTTACAATTTGTCACTGCGCTGCTTTAACTGGTAATTGCGCGGTCATGCAATGTTGTACCGAAACGAAATTTGCGTCCTTTTCTTCCCACAAATAGAGCTTTCTTTTGATGGTATTTGATTGCCTATGCGATTTTTATTTTTTGCGATATAAACGGAAAAAGACCGAAAATTTTGAAAACAAAAGATTTTTCTTATAACAAAAAGTAAAAAATATCGAATAAACTAAATTTTAGTCAAACATTTAGGCCAAAATGTATTCAGCCACATGTCTTTTGTAAAAAAAATCGCAATAAGCGTATATTTATTGGTTTTCGCAAAAATTATAGCGTCTACAAACTAGGGTACATTTTCTGGAATTTACACAACTTTTATTTTATGACTGCCTATCTCATTTCTTGAGGTGCTAAAATGGCAAGGCAGTACAAAACCCCCCCAAATGACCCCATTTTGGAAAGTAGACACCCCAGGGAAACTGCTGAGAGGCATGTTGAGTCCATTGAATATTTTTTTTTTTTTGTCCCAAGTGATTGAATAATGACAAAAAAAAAAAAATTACAAAAAGTTGTCACTAAATGATATATTGCTCACACATGCCATGGTTATATGTGGAATTGCACCCCAAAATACATTCTGCTGCTTTTTCTGAGTACGGGGATACCACATGTGTGGGACTTTTTGGGAGCCTAGCCACGTACGGGACCCCGAAAACCAAGCACCGCCTTCAGCATTTCTAAGGGCGCAAATTTTTGATTTCACTCCTCACTACCTATCACAGTTTCGAAGGCCATAAAATGCCAAAATAGCACAAAACCCCCCCAAATGACCCCATTTTGGAAAGTAGACACCCCAAGCTATTTGCTGAGAGGCATGTCGAGTCCATGGAATATTTTATATTTTGACACAAGTTGCGGGAATATGACAAACTGATTTTTTTTTGCACAAAGTTGTCACTAAATGATATATTTCTCACACATGCCATGGTTATATGTGGAATTGCACCCCAAAATACATTCTGCTGCTTCTCCTGAGTACAGGGATACCACATGTGTGGGACTTTTTGGGAGCCTAGCCGCGTACGGGACCCCGAAAACCAATCACCACCTTCAAGATTTCTAAGGGCATACATTTTTGATTTCACTCCTCACTACCTATCATAGTTTTGAAGGCCATACAATGCCAAGATGGCACACAACCCCCCCAAATGACCCCATTTTGGAAAGAAGACACCCCAAGCTATTTGCTGAGAGGCATGTTGAGTCCATGGAATATTTAATTTTTTTTGCCCCAAGTGATTGAATATTGACCAAAAAAATAAATAAAAAATAAATTACAAAACGTTGTCACTAAATGATATATTTCTCACACATGCCATGGTTATATGTGGTATTGCACCCTAAAATACATTCTGCTGCTTCTCCTGAGTACGGGGATACCACATGTGTGGGACTTTTTGGGAGCTTAGCCGCGTACGGGACCCCGAAAACCAATCACCACCTTCAAGATTTCTAAGGACATAAATTTTTGATTTCACTCACACAAATCTTGAAGGTGGTGATTGGTTTTCGGGGTCCCGTACGCGGCTAAGCTCCCAAAAAGTCCCACACATGTGGTATCTCCGTACTCAGGAGAAGCAGCAGAATGTATTTTGGGGTGCAATTCCACATATAACCATGGCATGTGTGAGAAATATATCATTTAGTGACAACGTTTTGTAATTTTTTTTTTTTTTTGGTCAATATTCAATCACTTGGGGCAAAAAAATGTAATATTCCATGGACTTAACATGCCTCTCAGCAAATAGCTTGGGGTGTCTTCTTTACAAAATGGGGTCATTTGGGGGGGTTGTGTGCCATCTTGGCATTTTATGGCCTTCAAAACTATGATAGGTAGTGAGGAGTGAAATCAAAAATGTATGCCCTTAGAAATCTTGAAGATGGTGATTGGTTTTCGGGGCCCCGTACGTGGCTAGGCTCCCAAAAAGTCCCACACATGTGGTATCCCCATACTCAGGAGAAGCAGCAGAATGTATTTTGGGGTGCAATTCCACATATAACCATGGCATGTGTGAGAAATATATCATTTAGTGACAACTTTGTGCAAAAAAAAATCAGTTTATCATATTCCCGCAACTTGTGTCAAAATATAAAATATTCCATGGACTCGACATCCCTCTCAAAAAATTGCTTGGGGTGTCTACTTTCCAAAATGGGGTCATTTGGGGGGGTTTTGTGCTATTTTGGCATTTTATGGCCTTCGAAACTGTGATAGGTAGTGAGGAGTGAAATCAAAAATTTACACCCTTAGAAAGCCTGAAGGCGGTGATTGTTTTTTGGGGTCCCGTACGCGGCTAGGCTCCCAAAAAGTCTCACACATGTGGTAGCCCCGTACTCAGGAGAAGCAGCAGAATGTATTTTGGGGTGTAATTCCACATATGGGGGGAGTATGTTTTGCGCGTGGGTGTAAGCGTTACTGGCACTAACTAGCTACCTAGCGGCACCAGCGACACTAATACAGCGATCAGAAAAATGATCGCTTAGTGATGCTGGCAATAGGGGGGTGAAAGGGTTAACTCTAGGGGCAATCAGGGGTTAAAACCTTTATTAGAAAATGTATGGGGGTACCTAACGCTATAAAAACCTAGCGGGCGAACCTCAAAAAATAACTAGCTACCTAGCGGCACTAATACAGCGATCAGAAAAATGATTGCTTAGTGACGCTGATAATAGGGGGTAAAAGGGTTAACTCTAGGGGCAATCAGGGGTTAAAACCTTTATTAGAAAATGTATGGGGGTACCTAACGCTATAAAAACCTGGCGGGCGAACCTCAAAAAATAACTAGCTACCTAGCGGCACCAGCGACACTAATACAGCGATCAGAAAAAAACGATCGCTTAGTGACGCTGGCAATAGGGGGTGAAAGGGTTAACTCTAGGGGCAATCAGGGGTTAAAAACCTTTATTAGAAAATGTATGGGGGTACCTAACGCTATAAAAACCTGGCGGGCGAACCTCAAAAAATAACTAGCTACCTAGCGGCACCAGCGACACTAATACAGCGATCAGAAAAACGATCGCTTAGTGACGCTGGCAATAGGGGGTGAAAGGGTTAACTCTAGGGGCAATCAGGGGTTAAAACCTTTATTAGAAAATGTATGGGGGTACCTAACGCTATAAAAACCTGGCGGGCGAACCTCAAAAAATAACTAGCTACCTAGCGGCACCAGCGACACTAATACAGCGATCAGAAAAATGATCGCTTAGTGACGCTGGCAGTAGGGGGTGAAAGAGTTAACTCTAGGGGCAATCAGGGGTTAAAACCTTTATTAGAAAATGTATGGGGGTACCTAACGCTATAAGAACCTGGCGGGCGAACCTCAAAAAATAACTAGCTACCTAGCGGCACCAGCGGCACTAATACAGCGATCAGAAAAACGATCGCTTAGTGACGCTGGCAAAAGGGGGGTGAAAGGGTTAACTAGGGGGTGATCAAGGGGTTAAAAGTGTTAGGTCCAGTGTAGCCCCCTACCCCCCCCCAATAAAGGTTTTAACCCCTTGATCACCCCCTAGTTAACCCTTTCACCCCCCTTTTGCCAGCGTCACTAAGCGATCGTTTTTCTGATCGCTGTATTAGTGTCGCTCGTGCCACTAGGTAGCTAGTTTTTTTTTTTGAGGTTCGCCGCCATGTTTTTATAGCGTTAGGTACCCCCATAAATTTTCTAACGCTATAAAAACATGGCGGCGAACCTAAAAAAAAACTAGCTACCTAGTGGCACGAGCGACACTAGTACAGCGATCAGAAAAACTATCGCTTAGTGACGCTGGCAAAAGGGGGGTGAAAGGGTTAACTAGGGGGTGATCAAGGGGTTAAAAGTGTTAGGTCCAGTGTAGCCCCCTACCCCCCCCCCCAATAAAGGTTTTAACCCCTTGATCACCCCCTAGTTAACCCTTTCACCCCCCTTTTGCCAGCGTCACTAAGCGATCGTTTTTCTGATCGCTGTATTAGTGTCGCTCGTGCCGCTAGGTAGCTAGTTTTTTTTGAGGTTCGCCGCCATGTTTTTATAGCGTTAGGTACCCCCATAAATTTTCTAACGCTATAAAAACATGGCGGCGAACCTCAAAAAAAAACTAGCTACCTAGTGGCACGAGCGACACTAATACAGCGATCAGAAAAACGATCGCTTAGTGACGCTGGAAAAAGGGGGGTGAAAGGGTTAACTAGGGGGTGATCAAGGGGTTAAAACCTTTATTGGGGGGGGGCTATCCTGGACCTAACACTAACTGCCTGACACTAACTGCCTGTCACACTGAAACTAAATGCAGTGATCAGTAAATGATCACTGCAATTTAGTGACGGTGTGACAGGGGGGGGCTGGTGGGGGCGATCGGGGGGTGACCGGGGGGGGGATCGTAAGCCTATGTGTCTGTGTGTCAGTGTAGTGCTTGTGTACTCACTGTGTGATGTCTCCGCTCCTCCGCCGGACGAAAATACCGGCGGGAGGAGCGGTGACATCACTTCCTCCTCTGCCTGTGTTTACAATGCAGGCAGAGGAGGGCGGGGGAGGAAGCTGATTGGCTGGGGAGCGATCCGGAGGGGGCGGACAAAAACGAACTGCCGCCCCCGCATCCCGGATCGCTCCTGAAGATTACCGACCCGCGCCATGTACCGGGGGGGGTCCCGATCGGACCCCCGACCCCCGTCAAGCAGGGCACGTACAGGTACGTTGATGTGCCTGTCCGTGCCATTCTGCTGACGTATATGTACATGAGCGGGTCGGGAACTGGTTAAAATGTGTACATTTGGTTGCTCTTCATTATACCCTCCTTCCTCCAAATGCTGGGAACAGAGGGGTAGCTTGAAGCTTGTGGGCCCTGATGCAAAAGTTGACCTGCCCCCCCCCCCATTACCACCCACCACTCCCATCGTGCGTGCAGATACATCCACCGCATGCCACGATACTCAAAGTGGCTTAAGAGTTTTGAGTTCCCAGAGTTCCTCTTTACATTAAAGGACAGGGATTACCGCTGGAGAATCAGAGGACAGGGACCCCTGGCAAGTCACTTGGCAGAGCTCCTTTCACATCCCAGCACTGTATACAACCCCCCCACATACACACTACACAGGGCTAAATCACATTCTTTTACACACAGTCTGTCAGTCTTCACAGGGTTTACCTGGCTTGTATGTTGCCATTCTGACCTGTGAAATTTTCTGGTCAGAAAGGCAGTGTAGTTGCAGTAGGCAGATACACCCTGTGCAGATAAAGGCTAACTGGATGTGTTGTACATGAATGTGATTTTAGCCCTGTGCAGGAGGAACAGTATAGAGTGCTGTAATGGGAAAGGAGCTCAGCAGCCGGTGCATAGTATCCATGGGGGGAGGGGGGGTCAGGGGGCTTTAGATCTGTGACACAAAATCTGAAGCCTGCAGACCTTCAGGGCCCCCCTGAGGATGTGTTAGGGTTTAATTTTAGCAATTTCTGAAGGTTACTCTGTCAGTGTTGGCAGGTGTTGGGGGAAGGTCACTTCCGGAGTGTGTCTTTTTCCCAGTTGTCAGGGAAGTGGGGTAAGTTGACACCCCCGGGTGGGGTACAGAGAATCCCAGCTGGTGACTAGGAGACACTGAGCAGTGTCTTACCTTACCAGTGACATTGGTCCCATTGTGGCTATAGGATGGCACTCTCCTCCTCTTGCCTCGCTAAGCTTGGTTACCATTTCATGTTGCCAACACACTGCACAAACACTTTCCCATCCTGGGCTGTTCTCATCTAGTTCTCCTCTACATTCAGGAAATGCCCCACAGGTTCTCCACAGCCGATGAGAATGGAGGAGTGTGGACTGTGGAAGGCAAATAGACGCCCAGTACTGGAGTGTGGTTGTGGGGCCCTACGGCAGATCGGAGTTGAACTTTGTGGAGGATATAATAATATGACAGGGAGGTGGCTGGGGCCCCCTGGAGCTAGGAGCGGGGTTGCGATTGTGACCCTGCAACCCCTTATGCTATTCCAATGGCTGAGAAAATGTTTACATAGGCAGTGGCACTGGCCCTTAATCATAACTATCACTGAACTGAATCCCCCTTAACTATCAGGAACTGGACAGAATGGTTCCTGACAATGTGATCACTGGGGCAGATTTACTAAAACTGTACAGTGCAAAATGTGGTGCAGCTGTGCACGTAGCCAATCAACTTCGGCTTGTTCAATTAAGCTTTGACAAAAAAATGGAAGCTGATTGGTTTCTATGCAGAGCTCCACCAGATTTTGCGCTCTCCAGTTTTATTAACCACTTCCAGACCTGCGCACGACAATGTACGTCCATTTTTTAAAGACTGATATCTCGGTAACGGCAGCAGCTGCTGCCACAACCGAGGTATCAATCTTTAGTGTGCGCGGTCTGGTAAACGATAACGGCGGTCTCCGCGGCGGATTCGCCGTGAGATCGCCGTTATCGGTGGCAGGAGAGGGGGCCCCCCCTCCCGCCGCTCTCCCGCGCCCTCCGCCGCTTACCGGAGCTGTCGGTAGCGGCGGAGGCGATCGCGACCGTCCGGCAGCTGAGCGGGGACGAGACTGAAGGAAAAATCTCCTTCGCCCGTCCCCATAGCTCTGCTGGACGGAAGTGACGTCAAAACGTCAGTCCCGCCCAGCCTCTTAAAGAGACAATTTTTTTTTTGTCATTTGAAAAAATTACATTTCCAATTTTTTTTTTTTTTGCATTTAAGCCCAAATATGAGATCTGAGGTCTTTTTGACCCCAGATCTCATATTTAAGAGGACCTGTCATGCTTGTTTCTATTACAAGGGATGTTTACATTCCTTGTAATTAGTGTTGAGCAGAATATGCCATATTCGATTTCGCGATATATCTCGAATATATATTCGAATATTCGAGATATATTCGCTAAATTCGAATATTCGTGATATTTTATCGAAATTAATAGAATGCGATTTTTCGCTATTGCGAATGCGAAAATAATTGCGATTTTTTTTAATAACTGCGGTAGGAGCGCTCTGATTGGCTTAGAATATTCGTGATATTTTATCGAAATATCGCAACATGCGAATGCGATATTTATTGCGCAATTTCGAGATATGCTGGAGGAGCGCTCTGATTGGCTCAGAATATTCGTGATATTTTATCGAAATATCGCAACATGCGAATGCGATATTTATTGCGCAATTTCGAGATATGCTGGAGGAGCGCTCTGATTGGCTCAGAATATTCGTGATATTTTATCTAAATATCGCAACATGCGAATGCGATATTTATTGCGCAATTTCGAGATATGCTGGAGGAGCGCTCTGATTGGCTCAGAATATTCCTGATATTTTATCGAAATATCGCAACATGCGAATGCGATATTTATTGCGCAATTTCGAGATATGCTGGAGGAGCGCTCTGATTGGCTCAGAATATTCCTGATATTTTATCGAAATATCGCAACATGCGAATGCGAAATTTATTGCAGATATTTCGAAAACTGCTGTAGCAGCACTCTGAAATCGAATATGTATGATATTTTAACCAAAATACATATTGCGATTGCGATTTTTCGATCGCGCATGCGCAATTGCGCGAACAACACGCGACCATTTCCTGGAGCCTTGCCAGTTTCCCAATATTACAGCAACATGGTGGGAAGCAATTTCACAAAGTCTGAGGAAAAGTTGCTGATTTGTGTAAGTATTTTGACCACTGTTATTTCATCATCTTCAACTGCATTTAAGTCTAGTTTAAAAGTTAGTATATATGATCAGATATTAGTATTTAACCAAAAATGTGTCTCCTGCTTTTACAAAACTACAAGTCCCAGCATGCCTGGACAGCTGCAGACACCCTGGTTGGCAAATGTGTATTTAGGCACTTTTCCTTGTTATTTAGCATAATGAATTTAAAATTTTTTTGGACATAGGACGTATGCGAACGTCCTGACTTCAGTGTCCTCAAGGCCCAAGGACGTTCGAATACATATTGCCCTTTAGATGTTGCAGAACTACAACTTCCAGCATGCCTGGGAATGCTGGCACTTCTAGTATTGTAAGTTCTGCAGGCCCACATTTTTCAGGCCTTTATGCACGGGTCTCTAAACTGTGGCACCCTAGATGCAGCAAAAGTAAAATTCTTAGCATGCACTGAAAGACCGTGGCTGATGGGAGTAGTAGTTTTGCAACAGCTGGAGGTGGACTGGTCTTGAAACCCAGAGTTAGGTAACAAACCCGTAGTGTTTTGCAACCATTCTGCCTCCAGCTGGTTATTTTCTGTTGAAAAGCCTGTGGCGTGCAAAACACAACCCAAAAACTCCACCCGGTGCAAGGAAAAATTTGCACACACCTAAAGAGTGACATCACAAAAAACTGCGACGGTTGCATACGTCAGTGGTCCTCCGAAAAGGTCCCGTCTCTGACCCCCCGGGGCGTTAGGCTCCTAGGCTCCTGACAGGGAAAAGAGTTACTGTGGTCCATACAGCCGAAGCCATATGGACCCATCTCGGTCCAAGCAGCGCAATCAACACGCGAACAACACGCGACCATTTCCTGGAGCCTTGCCAGTTTCCAACTTATGATCGCAGCGCAATCACACAGCAACATGGTTGGAAGCAATTTCACTAAGTCTGAGGAAAAGTTGCTGATTTGTGTAAGTATTTTGACCACTGTTATTTCATCATCTTCAACTGCATTTAAGTCTAGTTTAAAAGTTAGTATATATGATCAGATATTAGTATTTAACCAAAAATGTGTCTCCTGCTTTTACAAAACTACAAGTCCCAGCCCAGCCCAGCATTTAAGTCTAGTTTAAAAGTTAGTATATATGATCATATATTAGTATTTCACAAAAAATGTGTCTCCTGCTTTTACAAAACTACAAGTCCCAGCATGCCTGGACAGCTGCAGACACCCTGGTTGGCAAATGTGTATTTAGGCACTTTTCCTTGTTATTTAGCATAATGAATTTAAAATTTTTTTGGACATAGGACGTATGCGAACGTCCTGACTTCAGTGTCCTCAAGGCCCAAGGACGTTCGAATACATATTGCCCTTTAGATGTTGCAGAACTACAACTTCCAGCATGCCTGGGAATGCTGGCACTTCTAGTATTGTAAGTTCTGCAGGCCCCCATTTTTCAGGCCTTTATGCACGGGTCTCTAAACTGTGGCACCCTAAATGCAGCAAAAGTAAAATTCTTAGCATGCACTGACAGACCGTGGCTGATGGGAGTAGTAGTTTTGCAACAGCTGGAGGTGGACTGGTCTTGAAACCCAGAGTTAAGTAACAAACACGTAGTGTTTTGCAACCATTCTGCCTCCAGCTGTTTTTTTCCTGTTGAAAAGCCTGTGGCGTGCAAAACACAACCCAAAAACTCCACCCGGATGCAGTGAAAAATGTGCACACACCTAAAGAGTGACATCACAAAAAACTGCGACTGGTACATACGTCAGTGGTCCTCCGAAAAAGGTCCCGTCTCTGACCCCCCGGGGCGTTAGGCTCCTGACAGGGAAAAGAGTTAGCAACGCATATCTCCCCTATACGTGTATCCTGTGTTGTTAATAATATATTCATAATTATGCAAATGATAATGGCTGCTATATTTATGCAAAAAAGGTGGCGACCGAAATGGCAGGATATAAAATCTTTCATGTTACCCCTGTCATTGATTAATAAGGCGAGAATGCTTCCAATTGTTGAATAGCATACATTTACGTCATATATCCATAAGGCTGTCAACAGAAGTATTACAATATACTTTGTTCTTCATCTTGCAGAAGTTCCTGGAAACAGGATACGATGACCTGCGGCGGCAGCCACAGAAAAGGGCTGTGGTCAGCGCCCTAATCGCTGACTTTGGCGGCCATCATGACCACAAGGCCATTGTTAAGAAGTGGTCTGATCTAAAGAGGCGCCAAATGGGTAATGTCAGACGTCTTCGGGCTAAATATCATCCAGGTAAGTTATTGTTGACAGTTATGTTTTTTTTTAAAAAAGTGTATTTTGTGCGTGAACTCGAAAGAGAGAGGAGCCGGCCTGCAGGAGTTGGGAGGCCTCCCCCAGAGGCAATCTGCCACCTTTCTCCATGCCCCGGTTGGCAATGGCGGGTGTGAGGGGGTCCTCCCAACCCAACCTCGCATAGCACACCCACCAGTGGCGGGGCTGAGACCACCAAACTCAATTCACAGGTAGCCGAGAGCGGGATCCGAACCCCTAGCTGCAGAGGTGAATCAGTTGTCAGTGCAGTGGCAATCGCGTGGAGCCACCGCAGCTCCTTTGGTGACAGTTATGTAAGGTCATATGTAATTCATGTAAGGTCAGATGTTGTTAACCAAGATGCCATGTTGTGCTAACATATATCACCACCGGCCAAGGTATTCATAGTACTGTTGAAAAAAGACATGGGGCAGCAGACAGGAACACAGAAGTTATGTGGGAACATAATTTTCCCATTGCTTTGCATGGGACTTTAAAGAAAAACCCCGACCATGGCAAGTGGGGGTGGGTAAGGTTTAAACCACCTATCCTATGTTTGTGGCTGACATATAAGTAACCTGTGTGCCAAGTTTCATATAAATATCTTTAGCCGTTTGTACGTGATGCTGGAACATACATACATACATACATACATACATACATTTATGCACACACACACGTTGAGTTTTATATATATAGATTACCACTAAATTCCTGTGTTAGGAGTGGGGTTGTTATAGTAATCCCGTGTGCTCCATCAGGCCCTTTTTTTAACATGAGATGGTCTGAACAAAACA
Source organism: Rana temporaria (assembly GCF_905171775.1). Lineage (NCBI taxonomy): Eukaryota > Metazoa > Chordata > Amphibia > Anura > Ranidae > Rana > Rana temporaria. The sequence continues at coordinate 274,720,669 of NC_053491.1, forward strand.
AAGGAGACAAAAACAGCTCATTTTAACATGGTTGCATCCCAGCTCACGCTCAGTCCCCTGTAGTGCCCACAAGACCCTTTAATATAACATTGTCCCATTGGTTAACTGTCTATATAAATCAATTTGTATTCATATACAATACAGCACAGTACACAGAATTTGCATACGTCATTAGAAAACATTTTTATAATATATGAACATTGTGTTATTATAGGAGCTCCAATGCCAGTTGTCCGCGCCAAGCGCAGAAGGCGCCAGGCCGATGAGGAGGAGGAGGAGGATGCGGCAGAGGAGGATGCGGCAGAGGAGGACATGGATGAGGAGGAGCAGCCAGGGCCCTCCCACTCCCCAACCCCAGCTCCTGTTGAGGAGCAAGCTGAGGAGCTTCCCCCCCCCACCACCCCAACTTCTCAAGCAGAAGAGCAGGAGGAAGAGAGCGGTCCTGTGAGCCTCATTCAGGAAGGTAAATATGTGCACAATGATTAATAACATTTCAACAACAAAATGTAGATATAAAAATGGACAACATATAAAGCGCACCTGTCAGATTGTAGAACCATAATATGGTATTGATGCTAGAAGTATACAGGTAGTGCATAATTATTAGGCAAGTTGTATTTTTTGAGGATTCATTTTATTATTGAACAACAACCATGTTCTCAATGAACCCCAAAAACTCATTAATATCAAAGCTGAATTTTTTTGGAAGTAGTTTTTAGTTTGTTTTTAGTGTTAGTTATTTTCGGGGGATATCTGTGTGTGCAGGTGACTACTATTACTGTGCAGAATTATTAGGCAACTTAACCAAAAAATAAATAGATAGCCATTTCAATGATTTATTTTTAACAGTGAAACCAATATAACATCTCAACATTCACAAATACACATTTCTGACATTTAAAAACAAAACAAAAACAAATCAGTGACCAATATAGCCACCTTTCTTTGCAAGGACACTCAAAAGCCTGACATCCATGGATTCTGTCAGTGTTTTGATCTGTTCACCATCAACATTGCGTGCAGCAGCAACCACAGCCTGCCAGACACTGTTCAGAGAGGTGTACTGTTTTCCCTCCTTGTAAATCCCACATTTGATGATGGACCACAGGTTCTCAATGGGGTTCAGATCAGGTGAACAAGGAGGCCATGTCATTACTTTTTTTTATTTAATACCCTTTCTTGCCAGCCACGCTGTGGAGTACTTTGACACGTGTGATGGAGCATTGTCCTGCATGAAAATCATGTTTTTCTTGAAGGATGGTGACTTTTTCCTGTACCACTGCTTGAAGAAGGTCTCTTCCATAATCTGGCAGTAGGACTGGGAGTTGAGCTTGACTCCATCCTCAATCCGAAAAGGCCCCACAAGCTCATCTTTGATGATACCAGCCCAAACCAGTACTCCACCACCACCTTGCTGGCGTCTGAGTCGGACTGGAGCTCCCTGCCCTTTACCAATCCAGCCACGGGCTCTTCCATCTGGCCCATCAAGACTCACTCTCATTTCAGCAGTCCATAAAACCTTAGAAAAATCTTTCTTGAGATATTTATTGGCACAGTCTTGACGTTGCAGCTTGTGTGTCTTGTTCAGTGGTCATCGTCTTTCAGCCTTTCTTACCTTGGCCATGTCTCTGGGTATTGCACACCTTGTGCTTTTGGGCACCCCAGTGATGTTGCAGCTCTGAAATATGGCCAATCTTGTGGCAAGTGGCATCTTGGCAGCTGCACGCTTAACTTTTCTCAGTTCATGGGCAGTTATTTTGCACCTTTGTTTTTCCACACGCTTCTTTTGTTTGATGATCACGCTTCAGAAGCTTTGCAACTTTAAGAGTGCTGCATCCCTCTGCTAGATATCTCTCTATTTTGGACTTTTCAGAGTCTGTCAAATCCTTCTTTTGGCCAATTTTGCCAAAGAAAAGGAAATTGACTAATAATTATGCACACCTGATATAGAGTGTTGATGTCATTAGACCACACACCTTCTCATTACAGAGATGTACATTACCTAATATGCCTAATCTGTAGTAGGCTTTCGAGCCTATACAGCTTGGAGTAAGACAACATGCATAAAGAGGATGATGTGGTCCAAATACTCATTTGCCTAATAATTCTGCACTCCCGGGATGTGTTAGACACATAACAAGTGTATACACATGATAATGATTGATTAATAAGCAAAAAAAAATATTTATTTATTTGGTAACGTTATTTGAAATCCAAATGTTTTTTTATTATATCCTAAAAGCATCAAGAGATCTGAAGAGGCAAAATATACTCATTGAAAAGACGCACCAGAAGATCCTTCAGAACCAGCGTAAGATGAGCTACCTCAACCAACAAAATGCTCTGCTAGAGCAGCAGCTATCGGGTCAGATTGCGGAAATGCACCGCATTCAAAAACGGATTGAGAGCTATATTTAAATTTATTTTTGTATTAAAAAAACTTATTTTTTGGAAATGTTTCATTTCTTTTTGAGATAGAGTTGTAGGTTTTTCAACACATCTAACTTCACATCAAACAAATCAACATCAACACATTTAACTTCATAATAAGCAAAAACATTTTATACTATTATTTTATTTAACATTAACCTAGGACAAACTAAAGCACACGACACAGACACGACGAACACAAAATAAACTGTTGAAAAATGAACATAACAAAAGCAACAATATATATATATATATATACAAAGAGAGAGAGAGGGAGAGCAAGAAAGAGAGAGAATGCAGATGAGCTCTTGCAGTCAGCCCAATGGTTGCAGTATAAATGCCGCAAAACAGGGTTTAACATAAGGTTCATTGTTATAGTTACACTTGCTGTTTAGATCCGGTCTGGTAGTCCGGTCTGGTAGCTTGTAGCGGAGGCTGTTGGTGGATCCGCTGTGCCAGAAAGGTCATGAAGCTTTACTCAGCATGGAGGCAGCAGCAGGAGTATTAAAATATAATATAACTAGACAATGCATTTCCTGAGGAAAATGCGAGTGGGAATGCTGAATAGCTTAATTGGTGAGCCCCTTGCCAAAGACATTCACCATAACCACTACACTATCTTTAGGACACACAGCTTCTTTCTCTATCTGCAAAGTATAGAGTATGCTGACTTCCTGGTCGCCCCTCCCCCCTCAATAGGTTTCCCCTCCCCCCCAGGTCAGTGAGGAGGAATATTGCACTGAGGTCAGGAAAGTTATTTATGGAAAGAAATAACATTACAAACGCTTTTAATTCACAGATCTAATACATGATTTAAGCCTCCAAACAAAGCTTAATAAATCCTCAAACGTACATGCAATTGATACAACGACTACACCGTTTGAAATACACGGCCCTTGTAAACGCATCGATATGAAATTTATGTAGATAAACTTAAAAATGTGGCCATTTCTGCGATTTAGAAAAGAGCGTCTTTGTGAGTTCTGCAGCAACATTTTTTAGATAATTTCACATGAGAGTCTATGAGACATAATTTCTGGCTGTTGCTCCAATAATTAAAACTAAAATACGTATCGCAGAATTGGTCACATTGCCATAAACCAGACAAGCATAGCTACGTTTTGATCTAAAAATTGTGTATGAAAAGTAGATCTTGTGGGCGTGAGACCAATTTGTTTCCCCTTTTTGTAAAGATATTTTTAATTACAAAGATCTCCAATGTTAAGGTCACATGACAGACTCTAAATCCCCTCCATAGGATTACATTATAACCTATTGCATTTTTGTGAAAAATTCGCAAAACGTAAATTGCGTTTTCACCAAAAAATTGTAAACGATAACGATCTGAAAAGTCATAGCCGGATAGCTAAATATTTTGTGACCGCTTTAAAGTTTTTTCAGTGTCTGTAAGTGAAAGTATGAAGTAGCTGAAACTTTTGGCATGGCATGTGAATTCAAAGGGGAAAAGGATGTTCTCATTGACTTCAATGTTTAAAAAAAGGGTCTAAAAGCTTAAAATTTATAAAAGTGTAAAAAGTAGAAAAAAACTTGAAGAAGTCCCATCATTAGCTGAACGAGACGAACATTTTTACAGTTGAATGGTCTCAATAGCTGAAAGTATGCCGAAGTTACGCAGAACCAAAAAACTTAAGGAATAATAAGATTACTAAATTTACGGATATCAATACTGGAAATGTTTATTAAAGCATTCACACTAATTAAGATTAATACATTTACGGGTATCCATACTAGGAATGCTTATTAAAGCATTCCCACTAAGTATCACACAGGCATGATTTACAAGCAGTAGTGGTAATAGTAATACATAGCATAAAAACACTTGGGGAATACTTTACAGCATCAGTAGTGGTCATAGTAGTCAATAGTGTACCAAAAAATTGGGACACAGGTGTCTTGACTGAGCTGTAATAGTAGTAGTAGACATTGACAATACAGTGTCAAATCACTCGGGCAAGAGGTGCCATGATGAACAGCAGTCTTAATAAGAGTATATAGGGTGTGAAATAACTGCTGACATAGGTGTCTTGACTGGGCAGCAGAAGCAGCAGTAGTAGTATTAACAGTAGTAGTTGATACAGAGTCATATCACATGGGCAGGAGGTGCCATCATGAACAGCAGTAGGAATAGGAGTATATAGAGTGTCAAATAACTGCTGACATAGGTGTCTTGACTGGGCAGCAGCAGCAGAAGCAGCAGTAGTATTAACAGTAGTAGTTGATACAGAGTCATATCACATGGGCAGGAGGTGCCATCATGAACAGCAGTAGGAATAGGAGTATATAGAGTGTCAAATAACTGCTGACATAGGTGTATTGACTGGGCAGCAGCAGCAGAAGCAGCAGTAGTATTAACAGTAGTAGTTGATACAGAGTCATATCACATGGGCAGGAGGTGCCATGATGAACAGCAGTAGGAATAGGAGTATATAGAGTGTCAAATAACTGCTGACATAGGTGTCTTGACTGGGCAGCAGCAGCAGAAGCAGCAGTAGTATTAACAGTAGTAGTTGATACAGAGTCATATCACATGGGCAGGAGGTGCCATCATGAACAGCAGTAGGAATAGGAGTATATAGAGTGTCAAATAACTGCTGACATAGGTGTATTGACTGGGCAGCAGCAGCAGAAGCAGCAGTAGTATTAACAGTAGTAGTTGATACAGAGTCATATCACATGGGCAGGAGGTGCCATGATGAACAGCAGTAGGAATAGGAGTATATAGAGTGTCAAATAACTGCTGACATAGGTGTCTTGACTGGGCAGCAGCAGCAGAAGCAGCAGTAGTATTAACAGTAGTAGTTGATACAGAGTCATATCACATGGGCAGGAGGTGCCATCATGAACAGCAGTAGGAATAGGAGTATATAGAGTGTCAAATAACTGCTGACATAGGTGTATTGACTGGGCAGCAGCAGCAGAAGCAGCAGTAGTATTAACAGTAGTAGTTGATACAGAGTCATATCACATGGGCAGGAGGTGCCATGATGAACAGCAGTAGGAATAGGAGTATATAGAGTGTCAAATAACTGCTGACATAGGTGTCTTGACTGGGCAGCAGCAGCAGAAGCAGCAGTAGTATTAACAGTAGTAGTTGATACAGAGTCATATCACATGGGCAGGAGGTGCCATCATGAACAGCAGTAGGAATAGGAGTATATAGAGTGTCAAATAACTGCTGACATAGGTGTATTGACTGGGCAGCAGCAGCAGAAGCAGCAGTAGTATTAACAGTAGTAGTTGATACAGAGTCATATCACATGGGCAGGAGGTGCCATGATGAACAGCAGTAGGAATAGGAGTATATAGAGTGTCAAATAACTGCTGACATAGGTGTCTTGACTGGGCAGCAGCAGCAGAAGCAGCAGTAGTATTAACAGTAGTAGTTGATACAGAGTCATATCACATGGGCAGGAGGTGCCATCATGAACAGCAGTAGGAATAGGAGTATATAGAGTGTCAAATAACTGCTGACATAGGTGTATTGACTGGGCAGCAGCAGCAGAAGCAGCAGTAGTATTAACAGTAGTAGTTGATACAGAGTCATATCACATGGGCAGGAGGTGCCATGATGAACAGCAGTAGGAATAGGAGTATATAGAGTGTCAAATAACTGCTGACATAGGTGTCTTGACTGGGCAGCAGCAGCAGAAGCAGCAGTAGTATTAACAGTAGTAGTTGATACAGAGTCATATCACATGGGCAGGAGGTGCCATCATGAACAGCAGTAGGAATAGGAGTATATAGAGTGTCAAATAACTGCTGACATAGGTGTATTGACTGGGCAGCAGCAGCAGAAGCAGCAGTAGTATTAACAGTAGTAGTTGATACAGAGTCATATCACATGGGCAGGAGGTGCCATGATGAACAGCAGTAGGAATAGGAGTATATAGAGTGTCAAATAACTGCTGACATAGGTGTCTTGACTGGGCAGCAGCAGCAGAAGCAGCAGTAGTATTAACAGTAGTAGTTGATACAGAGTCATATCACATGGGCAGGAGGTGCCATCATGAACAGCAGTAGGAATAGGAGTATATAGAGTGTCAAATAACTGCTGACATAGGTGTATTGACTGGGCAGCAGCAGCAGAAGCAGCAGTAGTATTAACAGTAGTAGTTGATACAGAGTCATATCACATGGGCAGGAGGTGCCATGATGAACAGCAGTAGGAATAGGAGTATATAGAGTGTCAAATAACTGCTGACATAGGTGTCTTGACTGGGCAGCAGCAGCAGAAGCAGCAGTAGTATTAACAGTAGTAGTTGATACAGAGTCATATCACATGGGCAGGAGGTGCCATCATGAACAGCAGTAGGAATAGGAGTATATAGAGTGTCAAATAACTGCTGACATAGGTGTATTGACTGGGCAGCAGCAGCAGAAGCAGCAGTAGTATTAACAGTAGTAGTTGATACAGAGTCATATCACATGGGCAGGAGGTGCCATGATGAACAGCAGTAGGAATAGGAGTATATAGAGTGTCAAATAACTGCTGACATAGGTGTCTTGACTGGGCAGCAGCAGCAGAAGCAGCAGTAGTATTAACAGTAGTAGTTGATACAGAGTCATATCACATGGGCAGGAGGTGCCATCATGAACAGCAGTAGGAATAGGAGTATATAGAGTGTCAAATAACTGCTGACATAGGTGTATTGACTGGGCAGCAGCAGCAGAAGCAGCAGTAGTATTAACAGTAGTAGTTGATACAGAGTCATATCACATGGGCAGGAGGTGCCATGATGAACAGCAGTAGGAATAGGAGTATATAGAGTGTCAAATAACTGCTGACATAGGTGTCTTGACTGGGCAGCAGCAGCAGAAGCAGCAGTAGTATTAACAGTAGTAGTTGATACAGAGTCATATCACATGGGCAGGAGGTGCCATCATGAACAGCAGTAGGAATAGGAGTATATAGAGTGTCAAATAACTGCTGACATAGGTGTATTGACTGGGCAGCAGCAGCAGAAGCAGCAGTAGTATTAACAGTAGTAGTTGATACAGAGTCATATCACATGGGCAGGAGGTGCCATGATGAACAGCAGTAGGAATAGGAGTATATAGAGTGTCAAATAACTGCTGACATAGGTGTCTTGACTGGGCAGCAGCAGCAGAAGCAGCAGTAGTATTAACAGTAGTAGTTGATACAGAGTCATATCACATGGGCAGGAGGTGCCATCATGAACAGCAGTAGGAATAGGAGTATATAGAGTGTCAAATAACTGCTGACATAGGTGTCTTGACTGGGCAGCAGCAGCAGCAGAAGAAGCAGCAGTAGTATTAACAGTAGTAGTTGATACAGAGTCATATCACATGGGCAGGAGGTGCCATGATGAACAGCAGTAGGAATAGGAGTATATAGAGTGTCAAATAACTGCTGACATAGGTGTCTTGACTGGGCAGCAGCAGCAGAAGCAGCAGTAGTATTAACAGTAGTAGTTGATACAGAGTCATATCACATGGGCAGGAGGTGCCATCATGAACAGCAGTAGGAATAGGAGTATATAGAGTGTCAAATAACTGCTGACATAGGTGTCTTGACTGGGCAGCAGCAGCAGAAGCAGCAGTAGTATTAACAGTAGTAGTTGATACAGAGTCATATCACATGGGCAGGAGGTGCCATGATGAACAGCAGTAGGAATAGGAGTATATAGAGTGTCAAATAACTGCTGACATAGGTGTCTTGACTGGGCAGCAGCAGCAGAAGCAGCAGTAGTATTAACAGTAGTAGTTGATACAGAGTCATATCACATGGGCAGGAGGTGCCATCATGAACAGCAGTAGGAATAGGAGTATATAGAGTGTCAAATAACTGCTGACATAGGTGTCTTGACTGGGCAGCAGCAGCAGCAGAAGCAGCAGTAGTAGTATTAACAGTAGTAGTTGATACAGAGTCATATCACATGGGCAGGAGTTGCCATGATGTACAGCAGTCTTAATAAGAGTATATAGGGTGTGAAATAACTGCTGACATAATTGTCTTGACTGATCCAAAGGAGTCATGGGAGAAAATCATGTGGTCAGATGAGACTATAATATAATTTTTTGATCATAATTTCACTAACCGTGTTCGGAGGAAGAATAATGATGAGTACCATGCCAAGAACGCCATCCCTAATGTGAAGCATGGGGGTGGTAGCATCATGCTTTGGTGGTGTTTTTCTGCACATGGGACAGGGTGACTGCACTGTATTAAGGAGAGGATGACCGGGGCCATGTATTGCAAGATTTTGGGCAACAACCTCCTTCCCTGAGTTAGAGCTTTGAAGATGGGTCGAGGCTGGGTCTTCCAACATGAGAATGACCCAAAGCACACAGCCAGGATAACCAAGGATTGGCTCTGTAAGGAGCATATCAAGGTTCTGGCGTGGCCTAGCCAGTCTCCAGACCTAAACCCAATAGAGAATCTTTGGAGGGAGCTCAAACTCCGTGTTTCTCAGCGATAGCCCAGAAACATGACTGATGTAGAGAAGATCTGTGTGGAGGAGTGGGCCAAAATCCCTCCTCCAGTGTGTGCAAAGCTGGTGTAAAACTACAAGAAATGTTTGACCGCTGTAATTGCAAAGAAAGCCTACTGTACCAAATATTAACATTGATTTTCTCTGATGTTGAAATAGTTATATTCAGCACTGTAAATACATCAGGTCCGGGGCTTCATCAGGGAATGCATGGCAAGGGACCCTTCAGCGCCCTGAACCGACGACGGGTGCCAGAAAGTCACCGCCGATCCAGGACTCATTCATCTTTATGAATGTGAGTCTGTCCACGGACTCTGTGGACAGACGGGTCCTCTTGTCCGTGACCACCCCACCTGCCGCGCTGAATGTCCGCTCAGATAGTACGCTGGAGGGGGGGCAAGACAATAACTCCAGCGCATACTGAGCGAGCTCGCGGCAGGTGTCCAATCTGGCAACCCAGTACTCCATGGGGTCGTCGGTGCTCATACTGTCAGAAGCACCGACGGACGCCATGTAGTCTGCCACCATGTGGGCCAGCCGCTGGTGGTGACTGCTGCTGCTGCTGCTGGTGGTGGTACTGGGTCGCTCGGTTTGGAAGAACATCCTCATCTCTTCCATTAGGTCCCCTGCTCGGCTGCAGCTGGGTGCAGCCACCTGCTGGGTGAGATGAGGGGGGACAACTGGAGGCCGGGGAGTTGCCTGCTCCAACCGTCTGACAATGGCTGCCTGCAGTTCCTCCATCCGGTGCTGCCTCCGGCTGGCTGGGATGAACTGCTCCAGTTTCCCCTTGCACCTGGGATCCAAAAGGGTGGCCATCCAGAAATCATCCCTCGTCTTGATGGTCTTAACCCGGGGGTCCCTCCTGAGGCATCTGAGCATGTGGGCAGCCATGGGGAAGAGCACAGCCCGCTGTGACTCCTCAATGCTGGCCAGGTGAATGAGGTGCGACTCTTCTTCCCTGAGGCGCTGCTGGTCAAACTCAGACATGCCCAACCCCCGGACTATCGGTGCCCCCAACACCGGCTCTCCCTCCTGACCAGGCCCTGACTCCGGGACGACACCAGCAACCACCTCCTCCTCCTCTTCATCATCATCCTCCTCCTCCTCCTCCTCCTCCTGGTCCTGGCCCTGGTCTCGGTGGAGCATTGCTGACTCCTCCTGCTCCACCAAGGCACTCTCCCCAGCCTCGAGCAGGCGATCTAGTGTCCTCTCCAGCATGAACAGTATTGGCAGCACGCTATTGAGGCCAATTTGCTCACTGCTGACCATCTTGGTCGCCTGCTCGAAGGAGGACAACACTTGGCAGACCTGGTTTATCTGCCCCCACTGCGCACAGGCGATGAAAGGGAGTTGTGGTGAAGCCCTCTGAGTGCCTAGTTCCATCAGGTACTCCCTCACCGCCCTTTGCTGCTCCCACAACCTCTTCAGCATGTGGAGGGTGGAGTTCCACCGCGTCACACTGTCCACAATCAGCCTGTGAAGGGGCAGATTGTACTTCCGCTGCAATTTGGACAGGGACGCGGTAGCGGTTGGGGAGCGCCTGAAGTGGCTGGCAATCCTACGCGCCTTTGCCACAATGTCACTCAACCCTGGATAAGTGCGCAGGAACTTCTGCACCACCAGGTTGAGGACATGTGCCAGACAGGGCACGTGCGTCAGACTGCCAGCATGGAGGGCGGCGAGTAGGTTGCTGCCGTTATCGCAGACAACCATACCTGGCTGGAGCCTTCGGGGTGTCAGCCACTTCTGGACCTGAGCTTGAAGTGCTTTCAGCACTTCTTCTGCAGTGTGTCTCCGGTCCCCTAAACTAACAAGCTGGAGCACGGCCTGACAGCGCACGTGCCCCACACTTGAGTAGCTACGGGGGCGCTTGCTGGGAGGCTCAGCAGCTGCGGAGACAGTGGCTTGAGGGAGACCAGCAGTTCTCCCCTGGACACCCCGGGGCGGCACCACAAGATCGGTTGCCGACGATCCCTCACCGACGCCTCGGAGGGAAACCCAATGGGCCGTGAAGCTGATGTAGCGTCCCTGCCCATGCCTGCTGGTCCAGCCATCCATTGTCAGATGAACCCTGTCGCTGACAGCGTGATCCAGCGACAGGGTTACATTCTGCACAATGTGCTGGTGTAGGGCAGGGACACCAGTCCTGGCAAAGAAATGGCGGCTGGGGACACGCCATTGGGGTTGGGCCTGCTCCAACATCTGCCTGAAGGGATTGCTGTCAACTATGTTGAAGGGCAGCAGATGTTGGGCAATAACCCTTGCCAGGAGCCCATTGAGGGAACGCACACGTCGGTCTCCAGGGGGGAAGGGAGTGGTGCGGTCAAAGGCGTCTGAAATCGACGCCTGGCGCCGGACGGCAGTGCGGGACACAGACGTGGAGGGTGCTGTGGAAGTAGAGGTCTGGCTGCCGGTACCAGTACCTCTACTAGAGGGAGCGCGGGGCATGACCTGCTGGAAACAGATGAAGATGTGGCAGGGGCTGCTGTACCCTGCTCACTTGTGGTGGTGGCGCTGCTACCACCACCACGCTTCATCTCCTCATACAACGCCCAGTGGTTTATCCTCAGGTGCTGGTTCAGGGCTGTGGTACCCACCCGAGCCAAACACTTCCCTCTCTTCACCCTCACTTTACAAATCCGGCAGATGGCCACGGTAGGGTTGTCTGCCACCAGGGTAAAGAAATTCCAGACAGGTGACTTCAGCACCGCCCTCCTGTCAGATGGGGTGACGCTTACTTGCACCTGCTGGGATTCGGTGCGCACAGGTGGAGCTGCCTGCTGCTGCTGCTGCTGCTGCTGCTCCTCCTCCTGACACCTCCTGCTGCCATCACCAGTGGAGACCCTGACGATGGTCTCCCTGGTGGTGACCTGGCGCACCGTTTCACCAGGGTGCCTACCTTCCCCGTCGTCACTGACGTAGTGAGCCGACGCGTCAGATGGCAACCATGATGGGTCACCCTCTTCGCCCCCAGAGATGTCAGACCAAGGGCTGAGATGTGTTGGTCTGAGGGAACCACGTGACATGGAGCCTCTAGCCTGGCTCCGCTGTCCCCTCACCCACGCCTGGGTCTGACTAGGTGCTGCTGTTTCCTGCACCAAAACAGCAGCACCAGTTTGAAGGGATGTCTCTGGGATACTGCCAGCAGGTATCCCATCCTCCTCATCCATCCCTTCAAAAAGGTCCTGACCATCAGGACAGAGCTGGAGGTCTGCCTGATGCATGGCCTCCCCCAAGAGATCCCTATCACTGTCGCTGTCGAACAGTAAGATGCTGGACTCTTGGGGGCTGGGGGGGGGTAGTACAGGCAATGGTGTAATGGTGGTACTACTGTGAGTCGGGACCGACGACTCAGTGGCACTGCTGTGCCCCATGTAGTCCACCACTACTTGAGCCTGAGATGGCAATATCGGGCGGCTGCCCGATGGGAAGAACTCCCGGATCAGGCGTACTCCCCTTGCACCCGATCCTCTACCACTAGTAGGGGCACGAGAGGTACCCCGTGCTGGCAGCGATCCAGCACTGGGAGTAACTCCCCTACCCCTACTGCCACGGCCACGGATGCCGCTCATAATTGCTGATATGTGTGTGGGGGGGTTAAACTTTATTGGGGGGGAAAATGTGAACAAAATGTGTTTTTGTGTTTTTTTTACAAGACAGGCACGCAGACAAAGACGTACACAGACAGCTACTAAACTATAAGAAAAGTAGTACACCAGACAAGGACTACAAAATTAAAGAAAAAAAAAAAAGCACTAAACAAACACTAACTTTTTTTTTTTTTTTTTTTTTTAAACACAAAACACAGACACTAAACACACACTAAGCTAAGCTAGATGAAATAAATGTACACTAACAGTGTGTACACTTACTACACAAAATTTAACTAAACTGAACACAAAACTTAGCTTTTATAAAAGCTCTTTAGGGAAAACTAAACAAAATTTGAACTGAGATGCCTATCAAATATCACTGAACAGCGAACCTGCAAGATCTGACAGTAACACAAGATGAACAAAACTTAGCTTTTAGAAAAGCTCTTTTATAAAGCTCAGATCAATATGTGTTCTGAAATCTCTTGCAAATATAACTGAACAGGGAGGATTGCAGGATCAAACAGTAACACAAATGAAAAAAACAGCACAAAACAGCACAAAACGTAGCTTTGAAAAAAGCTCTTGGGTCTATTGCTTTGAAAAAAGCAGTTGATATACTGGAAAAGATCCACTGGAATCACTAAATAGCAATGCTGGTGATGATCTAAATCAATCAAGAACAAAGACACAGGAAACCAGGAACACAGAAACAGCCTCCACACTCTATAGCCAGCTTCTGAATCTGCAATGAAATGGTGCTGGGAGTGAGCTTATATAATGTCCATGCAGGCAGGTTCCTATTGGTTGCTAACCTGTGACGAGTGTGGAAGGAGAACTCTGATTGGCTCTGATGCAAAAGGGCGGAGCAAATAATCGCGCAATATTCCTATTGCCGAATATTCGCATTGCGAATATTCGGCAATATAAAATGATCGCTTCAGCTACTCGGCCCAATGGCTCTAATCATACCAGCAATGCTTTCAGACGTCTATGGAGATCACTAGGATGTGATCTGTTTTAAAAATGAAACTGTAAAAATCGCTCTGATGCGGAAGATCGGGGCGAGGAAAATAATCGCGCGATATTGCGTTTGCCGAATAATCGCATTGCGATCTTTCTGGAAAATTCAATGAACGCTTCAGCTACTCGGCCCAGGGTCTCTAATGATACCAGCAATGCTTTTAGACGTCGATGGAGATATCTAGGATGTGATCTGATTCAAAAAAAAAATTGTAAAAAATCGAATATTCGGAATTGCGAATATTCACCGCGAATTTCGAAATATAGCGCGATTTCTCGAATATGCTATATTCGAGTCGAATATTCGCAATGCGAATATTCGTGAGCAACACTACTTGTAATAGGAATAAAAGTGATCATTTTTTTTTTTCAGTGTAAAAAGTAATAAAATAAATAAAAAAAATAAGAAAAAATATATATAATGTTTGGGGGTTTTAAGTAATTTTCTAGCAGAAAAAAATGTTTTAGTCTTGCAAACACCAAATCTGAAAAACACCTAAGGTCTGGAAGTGGTTAAGTCAACCCCACTGTGTCAGCTATAACATAGAGATCACATGCAAGCTGGATCTCCAATTTAAAAAATGAAAGCCTTCAGCTTGCAAATGACCACTTCCACCTTGAATGAATGAATGACTTGTATAGCGCTACACATGCAAACTGAATCGCCTCTAGGCGCTTTTTGCAGCCAGTGTCTTCCTGGCTGGTGTGGTCATTTACCCCGTAGGATCTTGACACGCTTGGGACACACAATCGTACACACACATATATATACATATATACTGGGCCAATTTGAACAGGATCCAATTAACCTACCAGCATGTCTTTGGAGTGTGGGAGGAAACCCACGCAGACACAGGGAGAACATGCAAACTCCAGGCAGATGGTGTCATGGTCAGGATTCAAACCAGCGACCCTTTTTGCTGCTAGGTGAAAGTGCTAACCACTACACCACTGTGCTGCCCTTCAGACTGCAGTGTTAATTTTCAGTGCCATAGGTGTAAAGTACAACTAAACTATTGGTAAAATAGTCTAAATTAGTCTCAAATCCAGTTACTATATGATGTGCAAGCCTTATAAATGAAAATAAAAAATCCTGTACTTTCCCTGAGTGAGCCAGATCCTTCTTCATTTGTGAGTCATGTTCTCACCTTCTCACCTTGATAGCCAATCCCCCTGCAACATATTCTAATTCAACTGTAGTACAAGCCTACATGACTGTGGCAACTGTACTCTTGTTGAAGAGAAGCACAGCACTACTGCCATACCATCACAGGAAGCAGCATTAAGCCTAGTACACATGGGCCAATACTCAGATAGCATTTGGCTGAAACCAGCGGACATTCTTTCCAAAGATGAACTTATTCTTCAATGCAAAAAATGCATTAAGGTAAAAAAAATCTTGCTTTAGAACCACTTTAAATGAATGGATTGCCATAACACAACACATGTTTACTCGTGTTAAAACATGTGTTAATGCAGCACAACGGTAAAAACAGACCACTTGGCTTGGAAAATAATAAAAAAAGAATAGCATTTTGTGGGGAAATGGTCAACAACTTCCACTAGAAATCTACAAAATACAGCATTTGGCAAATATATTTATATGTCATAACTTCCTTCATAAATAAAATCTTTATTCCACATTTAAAGGTTATCTTCAGGCATAACCCAGATTTCCTCCCAAACCTCACTCCCCCCCTCTAGAATGAGCCCCACATTTTACTTTTTCTTTTGCCTTGATCCTGTAGCACAAAATAACTTTTATTACTTCCTGTAAAGTTGTCACATGCTTGTAAAATACTTGCTGAGACAGCTGCTGTGGGAAGGAATCAGGAGGGTGCACTACGTAATTTCTTATTGATATAAGCACTACTGATGAGCCAAACTTCCCTGGGTTTGGTTTGAGAAGGGTTTAGCATAGAAGTTTTAAACCTGAACCCAATCCTCATCTAAATTAATGGCAGCCAATTCTGTAAAATTATAAATGCCCAAATTGTCTGAGCTAATAAAAATAGCATGGGATGAGCACTGCCCTGAGGAACATGTACAAAAAAAATACAAAAAATCTTTGAAAAATTCCATGAGGCTGGGAGCAGTAAGCACTGAGATGTATAAAGAAAGAGAGAAAAGAGTTTTAAATTGCTGGAAAATTACATCTCCCTTCTGGCTTCATCCTTTTTTTTTTTTTCATATCAATCATTTGTATTAAAGGTTTTTACTATAGTGAATAAAGAAGAACATGTAAAGGGTTTACAATTCACCATTAGTAATCTAAATGCAAATAATAATACAAAGGTAGCAGAGTCTCTGCTGTAGAAAATACAGACATTATGCAACATAAACAAAAGTAGGTAAAGTCTAGGTAACTGTAGGCAAAAATGCTGAAGTCATATTCCAAATACCCAAACTAGTATAAAAGGCTATCTTTTCCATATCTACTACCCCAATTTGAAAGCTTGTTATTGGACGTGTTTTTATCCTACCTTTGGGCAGAAGGTTATATTCGTTTAGGGTATTAAAAAAGAATATGGTGGTAATATACATTTCAACTTGTGACCTGATAGAATGCTCACATTTGTTCCTGTGGTTCCCCCACATGATCAGAGTATCAGTCAGCCTTCCATATTGGAGGACGGAAACACCCACTAAAACACTGGAACAAACCTGCGGGGGGGGGGGGGGGGGACCTCACGTTCCAGCCTTCACAATCCAGAATGTAATTTAATCAGGTATAGTCTGGGGGTCAATGGTTAGATATTTGACCCAAGGATTACATATTTTGTCAAACTGTTTTAAATTTTTATTCAAAATAGCCCGATAAACGCTTGTTTATTATTATACAAAAAAGTTTATGTTTTAACTGTTTGACGGATATAAAGGCTGACTGATAGGACCTGGCTATAGTGATTTTTGCAGGTACAAAAATAAACATAATGAGTTTTCCTCTGAGGTCTCGAGGCTTCTTCCACCATGCATCCCAGTAGGGTTTACTTCAGAGAGTCAATAAGATTAACTTGGGTGATGGTATTAATATAAAACTGTAGATCCAAAAGCGTATCACCCTGGGGCACTGCCACTATACAGTATATGGATCATAGTCCCCTCTTGACCACAACCCTGGAAACATAGTGGAGACACTTCTGGGACATATATTGCCAGCCTAATTAGTACCATCTTAGTAGCACTTTATAGTTGCCTTGATAATGGAAGTATTGTTGAGTGACCCAAGAGGCTTCCTGAGCTATGGAATGCCATTCATCTAGCTCAAGAGTATCCTTGAGTTTCTGTTCCCAATTATTCATATACCCAAGTTTAACAGAATTTTGATTTAAAACAACATAAATCTCTGAGACGTGGCCTCTGATTTTATCATATTTGTGACATAAATATTCAATTTCAGTCATAAGAGGACCAAGATAAAGAACTAAAATAATGAGCTATCTGAGCACTTAGATAACGTTCTGACACCGGTAGCTGATATTTTTCTGACAGAACTTGTTTTGACAAGATACTACTAGTCACAAAGGTCAGCTATATGCAGGAAACCCTTGTTTGTTTACCTTGTCAATGTTCGAGGAGAGAAGCCCGGAGTGAACTCTCTATTTCCGAGCAAAGGGGCCAAAGAATTATGAGGGAATTTAAAGTGTAAGCTATATATAGTCTGTCCCATATTCCCAGTGAGATTGATAGGGAAGGGCACAGAATCTGTGGCTGTTCCTTAGCCCAGAGCCACATAATATGAGAATGAGATTCTGCCCGCATCCAAAGTGGGTGGGGCTGGAGAGAATGAAATTGAAGTAACTGAGCCATCTGGGCTGCATAAAAGTATTAATGTAGATCCGGAACCACCAAACTACCTCTCTGTTTAGGGGTAAACAATGTACTTTTGTTCACCCGAGGCCTCTTATCTGCTCAAATAAACAGAAATAACTTCCTCTGAAACACTACCAAGTCAGATTGATTCAGTGCCACTGAATGGCAAGTACAAGTACAAGAACAAGTACAATATTCTTGGTAGGAGATTCAACTTCAGGGAGTGCAGTCTGCCAACCCATGATGACATGTCTTCCAACAAGCATTTTTTATAGCTTTCAATAGTTTTGAGTTAAAAGGGTGTGTAAGGAAGGCGTTAAATTTATTCCTAAATATGTAAGAATCTTGGTTTGCAAACTAAACCTATAGGATTGCTTGAGGGTTGCAACTGTGCTCTCTGGTAGGGATACGTTCAAAGCCTCAGACTTGTCTTAATTTATTTTAAGACCTGATATTATCAAGAATGGCTTAAAAAAAGCATATAGATGACGATGGGGGACTAGATAGTGATTAGCATCAATATATTGTCCGCTAAGAGGCACACTTGTGTTCTTCATCTCCGCAATCAAACCCCTTCACGTCTGTGCATTTTGCATATTTTTATAGCTAAAGGCTCTAGGGCCAAGACAAACAACAGCAGCGATAATGGGAAGCCCTAATGAGTTCATCTGTGGATACTGAGCAGGTTGGACAAATATCCCTTCACCATTATGGACACCATTCCCAGACAGTGCTGGTAGCTCCTCCCTGCAACGGGTGTCCATGTCAGAGAAGCGCTATCCTTGGTGGACACCCATGTGTGCATGCTCCCTAGTCCTGCTTCTGTGTGTATTTACACAGAAAGCGAGCCTCGCACCCCCCCCCTCCGGCGCCCACATCATTGGATTTTATTGACAGAGGTGGGAGCCAATTGCTGTGCTGCTATCAATCTATCCCATCAAGAGCCGAGACAACGGGCAGAGAGCTTCTGGGCATGCGCGGGTGTAAAAACGTCTTTTTAAACGACGTTTTTTGCTACACACGGTCAATTTCTGTGAAGTAAAAAACAACGTTTTGAAAAACGACACATAAAATTGAAGCATGCTTCAATTTTTTTTGGTCGTTTTTTACAAGACATAAAACAACGTTTTCCCCCACACACGGTCAATTAAAGTGACGTTTTTAAAAACGTCGTTTTTTTTCATCACATAAAGTGATGGTGTGTACGGGGCATTAGAAGTTGGGCTGGTCAGTGTCAGAAGTTTTTTCACTTAAATGCATAGGATGCATTAAGGTGAAAAAACACCAGGGTTTACAGCCTCTTTAATATGCACTCCTCCAGAAATGTATTTAGCAAAATCTCTTTCCCTACACAAAGTGTATAGGCAGGTTCTTATGAGTCAATGCATCAGCATTGTTTTATTGGGACAGAAATCATTGTTCATATGTGGAGACAGATAGAGGGAGGTGGAATAAGCTGAGTTAAGTAGTCTGGTAAATCTGATAATGCTGAGATGGTATTATATTTCTCTACTTTCAATATTTATAAAGGAATTATACATTGAAGAAATATGCATTTATTGCACAGATGTACTACATGCTTTCAAAAAATGTCCAGGCATACCTGTATATTTTAATAATGAACATAGCTATGCAGAATAGTCCTTTTTTTTTTTAGATCTGGCTAACTGTGCATTTATAACTGCTTTTATAAAGCAATATATAAAGCCCCGTACACACGGGAGGATTTATCCGCGGATACGGTCCAGCGGACCGTTTCCACGGATAAATCCTCTCGAGGATTTGTGCGGATTTTGATGCGATGGAGTGTACTCACCATCGAATCGAAATCCGCGTCGAAATCCTCTGGCGATGACGTGTCGCGCCGTCGCCGCGATGATGACGCGGCGACGTGCGCGACGCAGTCATATAAGGAATTCCACGCATGCGTCGAATCATTACGACGCATGCGGGGGATCCCTTTGGATGGATTGATCCGGTGAGTCTGTACAGACCAGCGGATCAATCCGTTGGGATGGATTCCAGCGGATAGATTTGAAGACATGTCTTCAAATATTTATCTGTTGGAAATCCATCGCATGGGAGAAAAATCCGCGGAAACAGATCCGCTGGATTGTACACACCATAGAATCTATCCGCTGAAACCCATTTGCTGGGATTTTTCAGCGGATGGATTCTATCGTGTGTATGGGGCCCTAGAGTGCAGCGATGAATCATGAAATATAAACAAATATCAAAAATAATTGAATCAAACAAGATATAAAGTGCATAATTAAATGTCCATGCAATAAAGTGCAAAAAAAGTACATATCAAAACAGTGAAAATTCCACAAATGGATGTTAATTGATGAACAACTAAAAATATTGAAATCCTATGTAAAACTTCCAGATCACTAACGAATCACCTCACTTGTGCTCCTCCCAATGGGTATAGGCTCCTCCTCAGGATGCCAGAAGCAGAGTATATGCAGAGAAAACAACTCCAATAGTGCTTGAATTGTTTAAAACACTTAAAGCGGGGATTCACCCCGAAAAAATGTTTTAACATTACATTCAGGCGAGTTATGATAATGACATTACGCTGTTTTTTTTTTAAATCCTTGCCGTACATACCGTTTTTTATATATATATATATATATATATATATATATATATTTATATATGTTCACCGCGGCTTCCGGGTATAATCTGCCAGACTGGGCGTTCCTAATTGATTAACATGCTTCCGACCGGTGCATACAGCGCGTCACGAGTTGCCGAAAGAAGCCGAATGTCGGTGCGCAGGCGCCGTATAGAGCCGACTCGCAGTCCGGCTTCTTTCGGCAACTCGTGACACGCTATATGCGCCGATCGGAAGCATGTCAATCAATTAGGAATGCCCAGTCCCGCAGATTATACCCGGAAGCCGCGGTGAACATATATATATATAAAACGGTATGTACGGCAAGGATTTAAAAAAAAAACAGCGTAATGTCATTATCATAACTCGCCTGAATGTAATGTTAAAAAAAAAATTGGGTGAACCCCCGCTTTAACATGCATTTATAATTGTGAAATCTTGTAAATAAAGCTTCCAGACCACCAACAAATCACCTCACTCATGCTCACCCCCCCCCGATGGGTATAGGCTCAGCTCTGGGAGTGCTACCCTGCTTAGTTGGGGGTCACACTCCCAGAGGTGAGCCTATACCGATTGGGGTAGAGAACAAGTGAGGTGATTCATTGGTATTTTGGAAGCTTTATATTCAAGATTTCACAATTATAAATACATGTTAAGTGTTTTAAACAATTCAAGCACTATTGGAGGATAGTACTTCAATATTTTTAGTTGTTCATCAATCAACATACATTTGTGGAATTTTCACTGTTTTAATATGGACTTTTTTGCACTTTCCTGCATGGACATTATTTATACACTTCATGTGTTGTTTGATTCAATGATCTTTGATATGTGTTTATATTTCATGATTCAGCGCTGCACTCTTATATATAGATTGTTGTGCACATGCTTGTGGGGATGTGATTAGTGCTAGCAGCTGGTCTTTTGAATATCTTTCACACACACACACTGTGGGCCAGATTCAGGTACAATTACGTTACGCTGCGGTGGCGTAACGTATCCCATTTACGTTACACCGCCGCAGGTTTACAGCGTAAGTGCCTGATTCACAAAACTCTTACCTGTAAACTTGCGGTGGTGTAACGTAAATCCGCTAGGCGCAAGCCCGCCTAATTCAAATGGGGCGAGCACCATTTAAATTAGGCGCGTTCCAGCGCCGAACGTACTGCGCATGCTCCGTCCGTAAAATTACCCGACGTGCATTGCGCTAAATGACGTTGTTAACGTAAATGGCGTCCAGCGACATTCACGGACGACTTACGCAAATGACGTGAATTTTAAAATTTCGACGCGGGAACGACGGCCATACTATCAGGAGATACGCCGTCGTATCTCTTTTGTAAATCTGGTCCTGTGTTTCTAGTACATATATAATTTGTTTTGTTTTTTGGATAGCTTGCAAGACTATCACATATATATTTGCATTTATAAAGCACAGATACAGCCAAAAATTATGTTAAAAAATGTTACGTTAAAACTAGGAAGGAGGGTATATGTTTTTTTTTTAAATGGATATAGCAATCACTAATCACATCAAAACATATTTTTCTTCATGTACGCTGTAAAAGTTAGCAAATTTTTGCTTACTTTCATGAGCATGCGGTTTTGTGTTGACCTTATTGTAATAGAGTAGCTAAGCAGGAAATACTTTTCTGTTGGCTCTTGCTATGTTGTAGTATCTCTTAATAAAGTGTGTTCATGTGTCAAACTATATAGAATTTCACTGATGAACACAACAATTATACACATACAATACTAACAAATTGACAATACCACTTTAAAAAAAAAAATCATTACACATTTTGCAGTTAACATGGACACTACTACTGTAATTTTGCAATTACAGCTAAGAATTATGATGGAATTCTCCCTTATTTAATGCAATTGTATTTTATTCTGTATAATCAAAGATATACCTTGAATTTATTAGGTATACAGACTGATTGCATTTCTTTGTATAATAGCAGATTTTGTTGCATAAAATGAACATATAATGCAAGTCACATTATTATTATCTTTTTAAAGTATAATTTGTTGCTATGTGCTTTTGATTTAAATGCAGTACTTCAGAATGAACCTCATTAATGGTGACATAATGGGGAGTCTGCCTCTTTCCACATATTACAGAGAGTCAACATAGTTCATTCCTCCCTAGGTGGTAAATTAGATATATCATCTATGGATTTTATTACATGGCAAATCCTTGTGTCATCTGAAAATACAGAAACAACTATTAAACCCAAATCGTGTATGATTTATATTCTGGAATGCAAAAAGCATGCTACTCATATTTAAAAAGCTAAATTAAACAGGATTTTCAGAAAAACTGTTAAACATCAACAGTATGATCTTGTCTGGATTACCGTTTATACTCGAGCATAAGCCAAGTTTTTCAGCACATTTTTTTTGTGTTGAAAATGCACCACTCGTTTCATACTTGAGTCACCTTTTTGTGCCTGATCTCCCGGACTTTAGGGACCCGGTACCACATTTTTAAACTTATATCTCTTAAAATGTCATGAATCTTGCATGTACTCAGTGTATTTTTCTTGCATTAATATGTTGGGTGTTGACAAATGAGTGGGTGAATGACAGCAGTTGGGTTTTTTATGCCAAATCCCATGCAGTATAAATTAATTAGCTGGAATTTTCAAGAAGAACTTTTTTTTTTGCAGGTGTGAGTGTTTTTCTTCACCTTTGAACCTCCAAGAAAATAAAGGATGCAGCTGTTACTGAGACCCTGAGAAATGATTTCCTTTATTTACCGTTTTTTTCTAGACAGCACCAGGCGTTCACACTTTTATTTTCTTCCGAAATGGTTTTCATCTCTCTTTGAGGCTTTCAGAGATTGTTACTGTTTGATGAAGGTGACAGATATAATACAATTAAACACTTAAAATCCAATAAAAGTCATAGAAAAAACTATTCATTCAGTAAGACATTGTTCTAATAGCTTTCATGTTCATCCATTCACTTCTACCTTGCTGGTTTAGCAGTTGTACAATGTGTCTAATAATGACCTAATACTCCAATAGATGCACATGTCTGACAACACTGTCCAGGGCACTCTAACTGACCAGGCTTATTATAATATATTATACTTGACTGTCCTATTCTTCCTTCTTTTTTCTTCCTTCATTTACATTTTAAAAATATATAGCTAAGAAGAGATAAAGAACAAAGCAGTTTTGTATACTTACACCTTATAAACTTTACACCTGGTTGTGGCACAATAAATCATAAAAAAAAATATTGATAAAATTAAGGCTTCCTGTGAATGGTTGAGCAGCACTCAGCCTGATTCGATTTTATATCTGCAACAGATGTGATGTCCCCGTGCTGCTGCCAGAACACAGTGCTGCATACAGTTTATACAGTTCTAACAGTAGGCACATTTATCGGTAAAATAAATAGTTTGCTTTGGCCCGCTTGGTCCAAGTTATCTCATTAGGCAGTTAGACTTTAAGAGAATCAATTATATATATTTCATATACAAGATGCTTTTTGTACATCATCAGCCTCCACAACACAAAATAAATGTTTTTTTTTTTAAACTTTGTAAAATGTTTAGCCAAGCACTCCAAACTCATTTTGCACTGATAGGGTTAAAAATAAAACAATGGAATGTAAATGGGCCAAAAAAATACACAGCGCTTGGCAGAAGTGTATAATTGTGATTTAAGACATACTTACTGATTTAAAAATCAATATCAGGATTGCTATGTCTAGTATTCTGACAAAACCCAATTCATTTAATTAATATAAACCTTTGCAGTTACTTCATTTATTTATATTCCAGCTGTGTCCATTAAAAGCATATTGATGTAGAAAATGCCCATAGCTTTGCCATGCTGAGAAATAATTCTGATCACTTAAGGGATAAGTAACACAGAGGAAATACAATAGCTTTGTCAAAGGGAGTTCCAGCACATTAGGCGTAAAAAAAAATCCCCTGGAATATTTTCTACTTAGCGAGTTCTTCCATAAAATGTGGGGGGGGGGGTTACAAAAATTCTCAATAAATAAATTAAATTACAAAAGGCCATCTTGGCTAAACTTTATACTTTAAAATAAAATTAATTGCTGTCCATCCAGCAAAAGCTGGACGACTACTCCCCCAATACGGACGACAACATGACTTATTATGACAAGTATGACAGGGAAGGGTGGGCGTCGCTGCTCGTCAGGAGACGTGACTGAGCGAATCGCCTCAGCCGCTCCCCTATATAGGCTCGCTCAGCGCGGGCAATGCCTCACGCGAACTGACCAATCAGGGGAGGGGGCTGCCGCAACGAACCAATCTCCAGCTGTTGCTACCCAAGGAGCGCGGCAGCCCACCTCTCCCTCTGCGCTATTCCATGCAGGTTCAGCATATTGCTGTAACCTCTCATGGGCTAGCACAGAGGTATTAATAAAGAGACCAAACAACAATTTGATACAACATATTTTATTTAGCTTTGGTAAAATTGGCCATGGTGTCATCCATAAAATGTGGGGGGGGGGGTTACAAAAATTCTCAATAAATAAATTAAATTACAAAAGGCCATCTTGGCTAAACTTTATACTTTAAAATAAAATTAATTGCTGTCCATCCAGCAAAAGCTGGACGACTACTCCCCACCGGCCGAGGCCAACCGCGAAGCCGTTGGCCGAGGCCCCCCCACCACCGTGGCTGATTCGACCATGCTCTGGATACCCATATTAAAAATGTCCAGGCCTATGCCTGACAGATGAATCTTGTCGTCACGAAATAGCCCGGGCAAAAAACCTTCCAATTCGAAGTGGCGAAAGGAAGAGCCACCAATGGAAGGCATAAACCATGGATCGTCCTATTAAGGCGCCTACGGATCCTATCTACATAAAAAAGGCTACCTTGCGGAGACCATAACAGCCTGGGAACCATCTCGGAATACGATAACATGGCCCCCGGGAACATTAGGGCTATGGAATGGAGATCCCTTTTCATCTCGCATAACAAGTCCCATGTGTTAAACTTACCCAAATCATTTGCCCCTGCGTGGATAACTATGACTTGGGGCTGGGGCCAGATAGAGGACAAATAAACTAGGTGGTCTTTGACATTGCGCCACCGCATACCTCTAACACCTGACCATAAAATTAAAAATAAATCAGGATCCAGTCCCAAGTTGGAAGAGTAGGATCTGGATCCGGAGTGCTTGGAAGCCCAGAACACGTAGGAGTGTCCTACGACCCAGGCGATTGTCCTGGACAAATCTGAAAAGAAAAATCACAGAGTTAGAAGACTGGGACGGACATATATTTTATATCTATCGCTGCCCCACCTACCCACCTTCTTAACCCTACTCTCCGAAAAACCGAGGGCATCAGCTGTGGTGGCCGCCCCAATTCTGAAGGAATGAGAAGAAAAACGGTACCCAGATAGGTTCAAACGCTTCAAACAGGAAGCCAGCACAGCTGAAAACTGATACCTTGTCAAAGATGTCAAGTCTTCGTGGATGAAAAAAGAATCGGTACCAAATGGTCTAACCGAAAGATAATTACAAACATGAAAAACAGGACAAATAACTTCATTAGGAGATCTAGATAGGGAGAACCACTGACCAACCTGAGAGGACTTAGACCTGGACAAAAAAAGGCGAATCGAACCATCGTCCAACTGGACATGAGAAAAATGGAGAAAGGAAAAAGAGTTCCTGTTTGCTGCCGTGAACTCGCCTAACCTGAGGGCTCCAAAAAATGCAATAGAAAAGGCGGCCTTAAAAAGAAGGGACTCGAAACTAGATGAGCAGACATCCTGAAGAATCCCCAGGAGGTCGACCAAAAGGGGGACCGATATGGGACGCCTATTATCAGTTGAGGGCCTGGATCTCTTAAGGCCTTCCAGAACTTGAGTGACCTGAAAGAAGGAAGTAAGGGCAGGGAGGCCCGCAAACTTCAGAAAAAACGATACTCCCGCCAATATTTTGCCTATGGAAGCAGGGGAAAAATTAGCTTGAATAAGAGAGGACAAAAAAGACAGAGCCACGTAAGAAGATACAGATAATGGATCCAAACCCAAAGGTTGACAGAAAGAGCACCATTTGTGCCATGAAAGCCTATAATCCCTCCAGGTTTTTTCTGTCACTGAAGCCTTGAGATTCTGGAATATTATTCCCAAATTAAGCCCCAGAGGAAGTCTGGGCAAGGGGTGCCATGTTGATCCGCTGACGGCGCCAACTCCCGGAATCTCCTGAACTGTGAACGAGATAAAGAATCTGCTATGTTATTTTCTTTACCTGCAATATGCTCAGCTCTCAACCATATGTTACAGTTCATGCAATGCAGTACAAGGAAACGCAATAACTTCAAAACGGGATCAGATTTAGAAGACAGAGTATTGATGGCAAAAAAGACACCCTTATTATCTGTATGAACTAAGATTCTACGATTCCTAAAGATGTCTTTCCAAATAACCACCGACACTATTACTGGGAAAAGCTCTAACAAAACCAGATTTTGAAGTATCTCCTTCTGAAGCCAATCCGGGTGCCAAGACTGGGCACACCAGAGCCCATTCAAAAAGGCCCCGAACCCAGAAGAGCCAGCTGCGTCAGTGAAGAACTCCATCTGAGAACTATTCATGAAGTCTTGTTGCCAATCAGATGAGCCATTAAAAGCATTTAAAAAGGCATCCCATATTCTTAAATCATCCTTGATGCTCTTTGAAATCCGAAAATGAGCGTAAGGGTTCACCATGCCCCTTATGGCTAAAGAAAACCTGCGCGAAAAAACCCTAGCCATAGGGATGACTCTGGCCGCAAAAGCAAAAACCCCCAGCAAAGACTGGGCCTCCTTTAAGCACACCTTCTTTTTAGCAAGAAAGGCTGCAATCATTGACTTCATCTTTTGTATCTTCTGCTGTGGCAACCTAAATTCCATCCGTTCAGATTCAACTGTAATTCCCAAAAATTCAATGACCGTAGTGGGAAAAACTGTCTTCTCCTGCGCCAATGGCACCCCAAAGTCATGACAAACGTCAAAGAAAACCTGTAATGATTCCATACACACTGATGACCCCACGGGACCTAGAAACAGAAAGTCATCCAGGTAGTGCAGGATGAGTCCCTGGGGTATAATAACTGACACGACCCAATGTAAAAAGGAGGAAAAGGCCTCAAAATAAAAGCACGACAATGAAAACCCCATTGGCATACATTTGTCGAAATAATATTGACCTAAAAATTTAAACCCCAAGGAATTGAATCCTTGTGGGTGCACGGGAAGAAGGCGAAAAGCCGACTTAATATCGGCCTTCGCTAGTACAGCCCCCTGTCCTGCCTGTCTCAAAAGACACAGAGCCTCATCAAATGAGGCGTAGCAGACCGGGGCCTCCACATTGGCAACTTCATCATTCAGGGACGAATGCGGAGGATAAGATAGATGGTGGATCATTCTGAACGACCCTTCCTCCTTCTTGGGCACAATGCCTACAGGGGACAACTGAAAATCCGGGAACGGAGGGTCGGTAAAGGGACCAGCAACCCTACCCTCCAACAATTCTTTGGACATTTTTTCTTGTACTATGCTAGTGTGCATGGATACAGATAATAAATTTTTTACTGTTACACACCCAGGGCCCTTAAAAGATGGTACTAGGAAACCATTAGCAAAACCTTCAGTTAGTAGAGCCGCCATCCTGAGGTCTGGATAGCGCTCGAGCCAGGGGCGCATTCTTGCCAGGCTCACCGGAGTCGGGGCCTTTCCCATGTGTGTCCCTGGGTCCAGACTGAGGGGAACTTGCGGCAGCTTTACGAAAACATCTGCTCGCCGCGTGGGTCCCGCCACAATAAGAGCACTCATGTCTGTACCTACAATTCAATAAGAATTTACATTGACCCTCATTAAATGCAAAGCATACACCCTTCCGAACAGAACTCTGAGCATTGGGCAAGGGACGAGGGGTGAACTGGGGCCTTGGTGGCAGCATAAGGTTCAGCCATAAACCCACGTCTTTGGCACCCCAGTGCAACGAGGGGTGAACTGCCAATTTTTGACGAAAATTCTCGTCATACGAGAACCATGCGGAGCTGCCAAAGTGGCGAAAGGCCTCCGCAATGATATCCAGGTGTTGGAATAAACCTGAACACTTCCCAGGGAAGCGCTCCCCCATAACTGCTGCATAAATACAGAATGCTTGCAGCCAGTTTTGGAAGGTCTTGGGTACTGCTCTCCTTCTATCCTCCTCTGTTCTCTCGCTGGACTGTCTATCAGACTTAGCCAAGAATTCTTTGGAAGACGGTAATAATGATAACATATCCAGGTATTCACCCCTCCAAATTTTCTCTTTGACCGCTTTGGGCAGATGAAAACCCAGCGGGGACAAGCTGCAAGGAAGGGGTTCCTTAAAGGATGATTTGCTGACCATAGCAGCTGAAGATCTTAGAGGTAACATATTATGCATAGAGGGATATCTAACATTTGATTTGATAGCAGTATCCTTATCCTGCAGTGAGGAGTTACCAGCCTCATGCCACACCACACCAACCTCATCCATGTCTTGTATATTATCACCCATTCCCACACCAGATTCCTGTGCACTCTGGCTTGCTTTGCATGCCTGGGTACTCTGACCCTCACCCATATTAATATCCGCACCGGACCACCGTGCCCCCTGTGAAACATTATCAGCACCATGACTATGTGCACCCCTGAACTGCTGCACAATGACAGACAGAGACTCAATCAGACTTGAAAATTTAGACATTTGGTTAACATCACTGCAAACAACTTCAGGTAAAACATGCTCACCCAAGCCCCCAGAAGGGGGGAAGAGGCAGCGCTGCTCCCTTGCTGGCAAGATGCACTTCTTGTTGCTGCTCCCTCAACTTGAGGAGCTACATTGTTAGCTTTAAATTCCTTTTTCCTCCCAGGCTGTTTCCTGGGGGCGCCCTCGCCTGTTGACGGTACTGCAGCTGGGCTGGGAACGGACGAGGCAGAGCCACCCTCCTCCGACAGGCACAGCCTCAACCACTCCTCCCCTCCCCTGCTCTCCGCCTTCTCTAGGAGCCTGCAGAGAAGCTCCTCACGGCTGTCCGGAATCCCGCGCTTCATGCTGAGAGAGAGAGGGAGAGGCGGGCGTCGCTGCTCGTCAGGAGACGTGACTGAGCGAATCGCCTCAGCCGCTCCCCTATATAGTTCAATAGATAAACAGCGCTATTGAATTGTTAAAACAATTCAAAAAATAAATAAAAGCCAGTAGGTGCAGTTGGTGTAAGAGGTGATCAAATCAGAAGTTTAAGTGCACCAAAAACAACTCAAAGAGAAGCACCTATATAAGTGGTTAAACTCACCCACCAGGGGTGTAAGCCTACCACAATACAGCAAAAAGCTCTGCAGTTACACCATCTGATCCTTCAGGTATTGATAGGGCAGAGCACGTCTCAGCACAGTGACATGAAAGAAAAATAAAAGTACAGATGATAGTGCAATATTGTCTAAATGCAACTGGCTCAGATATGTACTTAAACCTAAGGTGAATGCCCGTACAATATAACACTGTTAAACAAGCAAGTAAACAGTAAAGGTTTCACCGCTGTCACCGCCGTTTTCTATCCTCCAGGGGCCACGCTCGTGCTATGCAGGAACTGCTGTAGCAGGTGCTAGGCTGTGGTTGGTAGTAGGTGGAGCGCAGGTGGAACGCAGTCTGTGTCCGTGTGTAGCGCCGTTGGTAGCCACGCCCTGACGCATTTCTTCACTTCCGACTTCAACAGAGGGCGTCTGTTGAAGTCGGAAGTGACGAAACGCGTCAGGGTGTGGCTACCAACGGCACTACACACGGACACAGACTGCGTTCCACCTGCGCTCCACCTACTACCAACCACAGCCCAGCACCTGCTACAGCAGTTCCTGCATAGCACGAGCGCGGCCCCTGGAGGATAGAAAACGGCGGTGACAGCGGTGAAACCTTTACTGTTTACTTGCTTGTTTAACAGTGTTATATTGTACGGGCATTCACCTTAGGTTTAAGTACATATCTGAGCCAGTTTCATTTAGACAATATTGCACTATCATCTGTACTTTTATTTTTCTTTCATGTCACTGTGCTGAGACGTGCTCTGCCCTATCAATACCTGAAGGATCAGATGGTGTAACTGCAGAGCTTTTTGCTGTATTGTGGTAGGCTTACACCCCTGGTGGGTGAGTTTAACCACTTATATAGGTGCTTCTCTTTGAGTTGTTTTTGGTGCACTTAAACTTCTGATTTGATCACCTCTTACACCAACTGCACCTACTGGCTTTTATTTATTTTTTGAATTGTTTTAACAATTCAATAGCGCTGTTTATCTATTGAACTTTAGTTCACGCTTTTTAGATACTTGTTCACACATCTTTTAAAATGGTTTAAGCCGTTTTTATTGAAATAGCTGCTCTATAGTTAATACCACTTGCACTTTTGTGGTGTTCTCTTATTGATTTATTTATTTGTGGTATTTTTATTTTCACTTTTACACTGAGTCACCTTAAGGTGTTTTTGCAACACTAAGCGCCGGCAGTGCAATATTGGGCTTTTTTTTGCACTTTTCTGCTCCCCTATATAGGCTCGCTCAGCGCGGGCAATGCCTCACGCGAACTGACCAATCAGGGGAGGGGGCTGCCGCAACGAACCAATCTCCAGCTGTTGCTACCCAAGGAGCGCGGCAGCCCACCTCTCCCTCTGCGCTATCCCATGCAGGTTCAGCATATTGCTGTAACCTCTCATTCTGCTTCAAGTGGTTGTACTGGGGTGATGCCTACAGATGCCAGGTACTGTACCCAGGTACTGTTCTTTAGAGCTGACGATTGGCTTTCTTGTGATAACAATCAATGTGGGAGGGGACATTGGGAGGGGACATCGGGAGGGGACACCCCCCCACTCGCCATCTTCCACCGCTCCACCCAGGCTTTCCTATCCCAGCAGGAGGCCCGAGCGACCAGCCGACACATCCTCTGGCTGTCCGGTGACCCCAACAAAGCCGGAATCAGATTTGATTGGGTCTTGAATCTTCTGGTTTACTGGAGCCTTAACCACTTAAGACCCTGACCATTATGCAGGTTAAGGACCTTGCCCCTTTTTGCGATTCGGCACTGCATCGCTTTAACTGACAATTGTGCGTTCGTGCGACGTGGCTCCCAAACAAAATTGGCGTCCTTTTTTCCCCACAAATAGAGTTTTTTTTTGGTTGTATTTGATCACCTCTGTGTTTTTTATTTTTTGCGCTATAAAATAGAGCAACAATTTTGAAAAAAAATTCAATATTTTTTACATTTTGTTATAATGAATATCCCCAAAAAATATATAAAAAACTTTTTTTTTTTCCTCAGTTTAGGCCGATACGTATTCTTCTACCTATTTTTGGGGAAAAAAACGCAATAAGCCTTTATCGATTGGTTTGCGCAAAATGTAGAGCGTTTACAAAATAGGGGATCGTTTTATGGCATTTTTATCAATATTTTTTTTTTACTACTGATGGCGGCGATCAGCAATTTTTTTCGTGACTGCGACATTATAGCGGACACATCGGACAATTTTGACACATTTTTGGGACCATTGTCATTTTCACAATAAAAAGTGCTATAAAAATGCACTGATTACTGTGAAAATTACATTTGCAGTTTAGGAGTTAACCACTAGGGGGGGTTGAAGGGGTTAAGTGTGACCTCATATGTGTTTCTAACTGTAGGGGGTGGGGCTGGACGTGTGACATCAGTGATCGTCTTTCCCTATATCAGGGAACAGACGATCACTGACATTGCCACAATGAAGAACAGGGAAGGTGTGTTTACACACACCTCTCCCCGTTCTTCAGCTCCGGTGACCGATCGCAGGACACCGGCGGTGATCGGGTCCGCGGGTCCCGCGGGCGCGGTCACGGAGCTTAAGACCGGGTCGCGAGCGTGCCGCCGGAGTCGGCGCGCTCACGAACCCATGGCTGGGCCTTAAAGAGACACGTACAGGTACGTGCGCGTGCCCAGCTTTGCCATTCTGCTGACATATATCAGCGTGAAGGGGTCCTTAAGTGGTTAAAGGTCCCAGATTAAGAAAAAAATCTGTTTCAAATGCTTTTAAGTGCAAATGAGGGATATGTGACTATTGCTGTCAAAAGGGATGTGTTCATTCCTGTGACAGCAATAAAAATTATCAAAAATAAATACATTTAAAGGGGCAGTAAAAAAAATAAAAAATAAAATAATATAAATTAGAAAAAAAAGAAAATTGAAAGTGTCCCATCTCTCCGTGCTCACACACAGAAGCGAACACATGCAAAAATTTGTCTGCAAATGTAAACAGTGTTCAAACCACACATGTGAGGTAATGCCACAATCGTTAGAGTGAGAGCAATAAGACCCCCTCTGTAACTCTAAACTGGTAACCGTTAAACAATTTTAAAGCATCACCTATGGAGATTTTTAAATACTGTAGTTTGAAGACATGTGCATTTTGTTTCATTCCAAATCGGAATTCGGACAAATTATCCATTATTCGGAAATTCCTATGCATCCGAATTTCTGGATTACAAAAGTAATGAATATAAACAAATCTGAAAAAAAAACTATTCAATTCGAAAAAAACGCGAACAAAATTTAATTCGAATTGAATATGAAAACAAATTTAATTCGAATTTGAAAACAAAATCGAATTAGAAAAAAATAGAAATTGATTTTCTAAAAAATACAATAAAAAAGAATATAAAGCAATAGAATAAAATAAAGAATAGAAAAGAATAGAATATAATTTAATAAAATGTAATAAAATAGAACATGACCATCTTCCGAAATTCAAATATTACAAATTTGAATTGAATAGAATAGATTGGAAAATAATTCAAAACAATGGAAACTAAAATAGAAAAGAATAGAAAAACAATAGAACAGAGTAGAATAAAATATAATATATATTATATTTTTTATTCTATTCTGTTTTATTGTTTTTCTTTTCTTTTCTATTCTTTTCTAGTCTAATCTTTTCTATTCTAATTTGAATTCATTCTATACAAAATTTGAATTTCTTATAGAATGAAATAGAATTTGAAAAGAAAAGATTATAATAGATTAGTTTCGTATTAGAATTTGGAAAAATTTTGACCGAATTCAAAAAAAGTCGATCAAATGTGAAAAATCTGATCAACTAGAAAGAAATCTGATTTTTTTTTACCACATTCCAAAAAAAATGTACCATTTGAAAAAAATTCCAATTTCTTATAGAATTAGAATAGAATTAGAATAATAAAGATTAGAATAGAAAAGAATAAAATAGAACAGAATAGAATAAAATCTAATATAAATTATATTTTATTCTATTTTGTTCTATTGTTTTTCTAGTCTATTCTTTTCCGCATATGCGGCCGCGTGATACTGTGTTTATTTCCTGTTTTTTATGAATGAGCGTGGCCGTACTTTGATACGGCCAGTGCTTTGATAACAGTGAAAGGGTACAGCTGTTCCTTACTTCTTTGCTGTCCTATCAATGATGGGGATGGTTTGAAGGGGTCTGTATATATTTGGGCATGCTTGTGTCATAGGCCACTTCACTGATGATATCCATATAGGATGAAACATGTCAGGCTGGCTGATGCAAGCACGCTAAGAGCCGCAGAGTTTTTTATGTCATGATGTTCCTTTTTCACCTGTAAGTAGACTACAATAAACATTGTATGTTTTACCTTTACAGGCTTCACTATTATGGCCTCTTTCTTCATACTGGTTAAATTCCCGTTGATGATCGCATAATATACCTACTTAGTTTTGTGAGTCCTGGAGGTCTTTCTGAGGATGATGACTTTGGATATTCTTTGGATTGATCTATCAAGCCTGGAGTGTTGTATTCACCACTGACCCTCTGTATTATATGATTACATTACCTGTTGTCCTATCTTTCTGGTAAGCAGATTGATAGCACGTTGATGTGATGTGGTCTTTTTCCTTTGCACATTGAAGCTTGGTGGAGGATTCATATCAGCTTTACATCAGTTACATCTCACATTGTTTTTTTATGGACTGTCACACTGTTATTATTTACTTTCACTAAGGTGCAGAATTTTGGACTATTAACTTTAAGCAATGCCTGTGTAATCTTGAGATCTATGGATGCAGAAGTCGCAGGACATGTTGCACAAGTGTGAAAAGGTGCCTTAGGGCCAGTTCACACTGCTGTGCTGTCCAACATAGGATGTCATTTGTCTTGCGCTGCAGTGCAAATCACATGAGATGTTTGTGTAATGCAAACTCAGCCATACAGATTATATAGCTGAATTTGCATCGCATTCAGACCAAATAAGCCTTGATAAGCAGGAGATGGCACATACTATAGCAATCATGGAGTGAAAACGAGGCTTGGTTGCAATATGACTGAGCATGCGCGAGATAACAGCAGAGAAGGACAGGAAGGGTGAAAGTAATCTACACTGCAGCCTCAAAAGACAGTAGCTGAGATGGCGCTGGGCTGCTACAGTATAAGGAAGCAAGATTTTAGAACCACCTGGAAAAACAGTAAGAGACATCTGAAGGGGCAAAGAGTAATGCAGAATGTTTTGAGAAGCTGTAGCAGCCAGGATTTATTAAGAAGGAGCATTTGAGGTGCTGGGTTTACTTCCTCTTTAAGCCTGACCATTTAAGGTGGCACAGTGTTTTCCAAGCGGTAACTGAGACCAGAATGGCTGGGGCAAGAAACTTGTGGATGAGGGGTTCACGGCTGTACTAAACAACCAAAGTTTAGGATTTACACCTGGGATTATAGTGGATTCTATGTGTCCCCATAATGTTGTGGGATGTGCAACAAGCCATTCTTTTAATTGTGACAGTATTGTGGCAGTGTAGTAATCTTTTAAGTCAATATAACCTGACCCACTGGCTATTCTGTGTTTGATGAGTTTGTCATGTCCACTTCTAGCTTTTTTCATTTGCCAAATGAAATGATGAATGGCCGATTGAAGGGTTTTAAGGTATGAGCAGGGTATAGGTATGGATAATGTGCAAAGGAGGTATAGGATTTTGGGCAGAAGCATCATCTTGAATGCCGCTAGTCATCCGGTCCATGTGAATTCATATTTGGATAGTTTAGTCAAGTCTTGGGATAGCGTGCGCTTGAAGTCAACATAGTTGGTATCGAAGAGTTGTTTCACAGATCTAGTGAGTGTGATGCCCAGAGAGGAGATGCCTGTGTCAGCCCATGAGTATGTATAAGTATTTCTAAGTATGTTGCTAATGACACCGTCCATTCCAAGATCAAGTATGTAATTTTTACTAACATTCACTTTGTAATAAGAAATAGCACTAAATCTATGCTGGACTGTTTGTACCGAATCCAGGGAAACAGTGGAATTGGTCATCATGAGAATCACATCGTCAGCGAATAAATTCATTTTGTGTTCTATGGATCTGGAATCCAGAGATAAGTGGCTGTGATCATATGTTCGGCGAGAGGATACATGATTACGTTAAATATAAGAGGTGATAGGGGACATCCCTGTTGGGTTCCATTAGATATAAGGAATGGTTTAGATAACATTTCTGCCAAATACACTTGTGCTGAAGGGGACGAATATAAGGCCATGATGGCCGAGAGGATACGACCTTGGAAACCAAATTTTCAAAGTGTTCTTTGGAGGTAAGTCCAATGTACTCTGTCGAACGATTTCTCTGCATCTAATGACAGAAGCAGAGAAGGCGTTCTGGAGGTTTCTGCATTATGTATGATGTTGATGAGCCTGGGTGTGGCATCAAATGTTTGACGTCTTGCTGTAAAACCAGATTGGTCTTGGTGCATCAGAGATGGCATTTTATCGGATAATCTAGTAGCTAATAATTTGGGATAGATCTTTGTATTGATGTTAAGTAGGGAAATTGGCCTAAGGTTTTGGGGTGATGTGGGTTCTTTACCTGGCTTTGGTAGGGTAATAACAAGAGCTTTGAACATTTCAGGGGGGGAGAGGAGGAGGAGAAGGCAGCATCATTGCAGACGTTGGTCAGATAGGGCGTTAGAATTGACTGGAATTGTTTGTAATACTCTCCTGTGAGGCCATCTGGGCCTGGCGACTTATTAGAAGGTAATTTTGATATTATGGTTGATAGTTCACTTGTTGTGAAGGGGGCATTGAGTACCGAAAGCTGTTCTGGAGAGAGTGTGGGCAAATTAACTTCTTTCAGAAATGAGTTTATTTCTTCATCGGATGGTTGGGGTGTTGTGGTATCATCTTTTAGGTTGTATAATGTGTTGTAGTAATGGCTGAAAGCCTCAGCTATGGCTTGGGGATCAATAAGCTTGGAATTAGTGGAGGGATGGAAAAGATGAAGTACTTTCATTTTGTTGTGGTATCCTTAAATTTTTAAGGCCATAACCTTCCCTGCCTTATTACCTGCAGTGTAGTGTTGGGCTTTAAATGTTTTTTTGGATTTTTTTTAAAGAATCTAGTAGGAGTGATCTGAGTTCCTGTCTAAAAAGTACAAGTTTTCTTTTGTTATTGGGATGTGATTTAGATTACTCTTACTCTTAACCTAATTACTATTAGGTTACTCTTTTCTAGTTCTTTAATGGATGATGTGAGGGAGTTTAGACGCTGCCCCCTTTTCCTCTTCTCCCTAGCCCCAATTTGTATAAGGGGTCCCCTGGTGAATGTCTTATGGGCATTCCATAGAGTAGCACTGTCCGATACAGAGCTGTTGATGGTGAAGAATTCTTCCAGTTGATCACGTAAGTAGGTAACATATTTCAGGGAATGTAAAATGGAAGCATTGGCTCTCTCTTCATAGCTTCTTGGTGTTGGCATTTGGCAGCGTGTCAACAGTGAAAGGGATGGGTGCATGTTATTGTGGAGATGGTCAATTCGGTGATACTGGGTAATAACCATTTGTCTACCAGGAAGTAATCGATTCGGCTGTATGAGTTGTGCCGGTGAAAGAAAACTGTGTAGTCACGTTCAGTGTTGTAGTGACACCTCCAAACATCATACAAATCAGTATTGCTTAGGAAAGTTCCCATTGGAGATGGGTATCTATTGGATTGGGAGGAAGTGTCTATGAGGTTGTCTGGCGCTAAGTTGAAATTCCCCACAGATTATAAGATGGCCTTGTCTGAAATTGCTTATTTTTTTCATAAGTTTCTGTAGGAATTTGACATGCCAGGTATTGGGGGCGTAAATGTTCACTAGGGTATACCTGGTGTTGTCCAGAGTGCAGTCTAGGGCCAGGTATCTCCCCTCAACGACTACAAGACTATCGTGGAGGGTAAAGGATATAGTGTTTCTGACCGCTATTAGAACCCCATTTTTCTTTTGTGTGCCCGAGGCCTTAAAGATGTGTGGAAAATTCTTGTTGGAGCAGTGAGGTTCCCCACCAATCTTGAAATGTGTCTCTTGTACACATATCACTTCACAGTGAGATTCATGAGCCGTGCGCCGTAGTGAGGCTCTTTTAGCAGGGTGGTTTAAACCTTTGGTGTTGAGTGTCAGGAATTTCGGCATTTTGGCCAGTGTGAGAAGCCTGGTGTAGCGTGTAACTGGTTTACTTACAGTTGGATGAAGTTACAGATGTAGAGGACAGACTCTTTACACCACGCATACGAGGGAGTTGGTATTTGCTGAGTAGAAGAAGCGACGAAGCAGGAGCAGAAGTTTGTTGTGTGTTCTCGGGAGGTGGTACTCGGGAGAACAAGAGAATTAGACAATTAACAGTTATGTATATAATAGGGATGAGCTTCGTTTTCGAGTCAAACTCATGTTCGACTCGAACATTGTATGCTTGATAGTTCGTCGAATTACGAACGTTTTGGGCCGTTCGCGCCAAATTCGAGTTACGTTTCACAGACCATAATTCACTGCGGCATCGCAACACACTTCACAAGGCCGACCTGCTTTTTATAGTGTGTGTACTAAACCCCCTGAGCCATAATTGGCCAAAGCCACCCTGGCTTTGGCCAATTATGACTCTCCGTTTTTTGCGCGCTGTGATTGGCCAAGCATGCGGGTCATAGTGCATGCTTGGCCAATCACAGCGCGCAAAAAACGGAGAGTCATAATTGGCCAAAGCCAGGGTGGCTTTGGCCAATTATGGCTCAGGGGGTTTAGTACACACACTATAAAAAGCAGGTCGGCCTTGTGAAGTGTGTTGCGGTGGTTAAGAGAGGACAGAAAGAATGTAATTTTTTGCAGGTAGATAGAGCAGACAGGCAGGCAGGCTAGTCAGTTAAAGTTACAGTGTGTAGAGGATATATATACATCCCAGGTGTTGTACATATATTTATACACTGTATAGTTTAGCTAGGTCAGTTCTTCCTAATTTACTGGCAGGCAGGGGATTGTGCTAGCTGCAGTATTCTTACGTGGTTTATTGCCTGTGTCCTCTGTAGTTTGCACCTAAAGCTACTTGGTGTGTACTGGCCGTGTGCTCTGTAGTTTGCACCTAAAGCTACTTGGTGTGTGCTGGCCGTGTGCTCTGTAGTTTGCACCTAAAGCTACTTGGTGTGTGCTGGCCGTGTGCTCTGTAGTTTGCACCTAAAGCTACGTGGTGTGTGTACTGTCTGTGTCTGTGCTATTTTTCGCAATGATTTTCATCCATATTACAGGGACCAGACATTACATTAAAGCCGCAAGCAGTTTTAAATTACCTTTTTCTAATAGTAATATCATTTTGTTGCAGGGACAGTTCTAAACAAGTGCCACTTCCCAGGCATACTATAGACACCCAGCAAGTACAATATTTAACCACTTCCAGACCTGCGCACGACGATATACGTCCTCTTTTTAAAGATGGATATCTCGGTAACGGCAGCAGCTGCTGCCCAAACCGAGGTATCCATCTTTAGTGTGAACGGTCCTGTACACGATAACGGCGGTTTTTGCGGCGGATTCGCCGCAAGATCGCTGTTATCGGTGGCGGGAGAGGGCCCCCCTCTCCCGCCGCTCTCCCGCACCCTCCGCCGCTTACCGGAGCCGTCGGTAGCGGCGGAGTAGATCGGGTGTGCTCAGCTGCTGACTGGGGACGCGACTGAAGGAAAAATCTCCTTCACCCGTCCCCATAGCTCTGCTGGGCGGAAGTGACGTCAAAACGTCAGTCCCACCCAGCCTCTTAAAGAAACATTTTTTTTTGTCATTTGAAAAAATGACAGTTTAAATTTTTTTTTCTTGCATTTTAGTCTAAATATAAGATCTGAGGTCTTTTTGACCCCAGATCTCATATTTAAGAGGACCTGGAAGTGGTTAAAGGAATTTTTCATTTTTTTTATTTAAGCATCATTAAAATCACTGCTCCTGATTCAGGAGCAGCGATTTTAATGATGCTTAAATAAAAAAAAATGAAAAATTCCTTTAAATATTGTACCTGCTGGGTGTCTATAGTATGCCTGTGAAAATGTCTTTAAGAACCCGGGTCTTGCTCGAGGGAACATGTATCAATGGAAAAAAAGTTTATAAAACGGTTGTTTTTTCAGGAGTCCTGAAAAAAACGTCTGTTTTTAAAACTCATTTCCATTGATACATGTTCCCTGGGGCAAGACCCGGGTTCTCAAAGACGAATTTACAGGCATACTATAGACACCGAGCAGGTACAATTTTTAAAGGAATTTTTCATTTTTTTTTTATTTAGGCATCATTAAAATCACTGCTCCTGAAAAAACAACCGTTTAAATTTTTTTTTTCCATTGATACATGTTTTACGACAATAACTTGCATATTAGGCTTTAAAATTAGCACTTTTGAATTCGAACGTTCGAGTCCCATAGACGTCAATGGGGTTCTAAATGTTCGCGCGAACGTTCGGTCCGTTCGAAGGTTCTGGTGCAAACCGAACGGGGGGGTGTTCGGCTCATTTCTAGTATATAATAAACAATTTGCCTGCCTGTAAATGAGGAGGAAGGTGAAAAGAAAAGTCAAAACTAACCAGGGTGAAAGTTGCGAAGTGATCCAGCAGAATTTAGAATTAGCGCTGCTGAACTATGTTGGGGTAAAAGATTGTGAACTGGCTGCAATGAGTGTAGCGCTGAGCCAGAGCCTAATGCTATATTTAAGTATGGTGTAGGAAGCACTCATTTTGATGCCTTGGCTTTGGTATCAGTAAGGGAATTTCTGGATGAAGAGGGGTTGTTGTAGCCCTGGTGAGCTGGTGTTTGAATCACAGATTCAGGGATTAGGAGGCCCTCCTTTACTGTGTGGATGGTGTGTTTTTTCCCATCTTTGGTGACCAGTAGTTTCGTAGGGAATCCCCATTGATAGGGAATTTTATGATTGATCAGAGGTTTGGTTATTGTATGTTTCTGGCGTCTGAGCTGTCCGGTATATTGCGACAGGTCAGTGTACAATTGCAGGTTGGAGTACGATGCTGGGAGTTGACCCAATTGCCTCGCTTTAAACAAAAGCTGATCTTTCGTGTGATAAAAATGTATTCTTAGTAATACATCACAGGGAACTTTCTCAGGGAGGTGAGGGGGTTTAGGTAAATGGTAAATCCGATAATGGTTTCCATGGGAGACAGCTCAGGAAGTATGAATTAAGATCAGGTGGCAGGATACTCTCGGGTATACCACATATTTTGACATTGTTGCGACGCAACCTGTCTTTCAGGTCCGCCATTTTGACTCTCATCCACTGGTGTTCATCGCGTGTATGCTCATGTGCATCCACCAAATCATTCACTGTATCTGTTATTGCACCCACTGCATTGTCTATTTGGGACACTTTATTCCCTAGGGAATGCATCTCTGAGGAGAATTTCGTGAACATGGATGAATTAGTGACATGCAGGGAAATTTGAAGAGAGATGAGCATCTCTTTCACTGTGGTGTCTAGCACTGGTTGGTTGGATGTAGGGAAAGCTGCTATAGGGGATGGCTGAGGTATTGAGGTAGGGATGTCAGTCATCAGAGAACTCACCTCCGGATTGCGAGGGTCAGAATCCAGCCTCATCTGCGATTTCACTGGGCTATTTTGTGTAGAGGAGGCCATGGAGGATGGATTAGCTGCTGTTTCATCCTTGGGAAGGGATGTTTCTGGTGGATCAGCATCAGGGAGATCTGTGTACGAGCCATCATCTCTGTGCAGGCCACAGGCGCCATCTTGGATGCGGAGGCCCAGCGGCTGTGTGAAGTAAGTCGTCAATTTTCTAGGCTGCCTGTATTCCATCCGCTTACGGGACATGGCTGGGTGGTTCTCGGGTCTCCGGTGACGGTGTGGGGTGATGTGTCGTTCAGTCATGTCGTGCTTCTCTGCTGTAATCTCCGGTCGGTGCTGGAGCTGGGAGATCAGATGTCCATTCCGCTCGGCAGCTGGCCACGCCCCCTCCTGGTGCTCTCTTGATGCCAACTTCTGTCGCTGTCTTCTCCTGCTGCAGTCACTCCCACCCCCATTGTCATCTGCCGCTGTCTCTCTTGCTACTGCCTACTTTCCCCACTGCTGTGTTTTTTCTCGCCGCCATGTTCTTCCTCTCTGCCGTCTTCCTTCATTGTGTTGTCACCTGCTATTTGGAGCCTCTTACACAGCCATGGGGCATGACCATCCGAAGACATTTTTACGGAGAGCCTGCCTCCTTTTTTTTAAGGGGCGGGCTCTCCGTGTGACATTAATGTAAGAGATGCCAGACAGCGGGTGACAACACAACAGAGGAAGAATGTGGTGAGGAAGAACATGCGGCAAGGAAGAACACAGCAGCAGGATAAGTAGGTGGTGGTAGGAGAGACAACCGCGAGAGTGATTGCGGCAGGAGAAGACGGCAACAGAAGATGGTGGCAAGAGAGCACCAGGAGAACATGGCGGCTGGAGGCACAACTCTGAGCTATTTTAAAATAAAGTAATGGTCAAAAAACGACTATTGTCTATTATCACATTTCACTGCTTTTTTTGGTGAATGGGTCGGGGGGACCCCACACCATTTTTTTTAAATGTCGGCGTGGGGGTCCTCTTTAAATCCATACTAGACATAAAGGGCCTGTCATAGGGAACCTCACACTGTTTTTCCATGCTTTTTTTGTCTGGCAAGTTTATGTTTTTACATTCACCTGTCAGCGGGGGAACACCGCTAACAGCTAAGGACTTGTGTTACGTAATTTCCGCCGTTTTTTTGAAGCGCAGCTGGAACACACCACGGCATCTCCATGCACATTTGCTGTTTTTTTTTCAAAATTCTTTATTTGTTCACAACAGTGGCCAGCGTGGTGTACAGAATAGATAGGGCGTGTGGAAGAGCGTCGGTGCCCAAGCACAGCTCCTCTAGGGGCGTGAGAGCGTGTGTACCTACCGGTGGGGGTGTCATAGTTCGTAGGTAGTGGTTGAGCTGGTGAGATCTTAGGAAGTCTAGGCAGTAATTCCCTCCCGGGTCCATCAACTCCGCCAGCGTTCTCCAACGGCCCGCCACGCTAAAGTGGGAGGCCTGAAAGACCCCCGACTCTCTCAGAGCCCGAAACCGCGCATCCCATATTCCTGGTTCAAATTGAGGGTTGCCCAGCACTGGGTGCAAAGGCGAGACATCCGGCACCAGCCTTGTCTGGTGCAGCAGTTTGGCGCACACCTTAACTGTAGTACCTATCAGTGGATGGGCTTGTATTGGTCTGGGCAGTGTAGTGGGACACCACGGCGCTGTCTGCAGCGGAATTTCGCTCTGGGCTTGTTCCAAGCGGGGCCATAATTTTGTGTCCTTATGTCGACACCAGTCGACCAGGCGGTTCAGATGGGCTGCGTGATAGTACCTCCGAACGTCGGGCATAGCCATCCCGCCGTGCACCTTGGGCAGTGTCAGCACCGTTCTGTGTATCCGGGGGTGTTTCCCCGCCCACAGAAAGGTCTTGAACATGGTCTGTACTTTTTTTAAAAAATCTGTAGGAATGTGTATGGGGAGGGCTTGAAGGAGGTAGGTAAATTTTGGCAATATGGACATTTTTAATATGTTGCACCTACCGAACCAGGAATGGAGGCCGGTGGTCCAGTGATCCAATAGCTTCTGGACTGCCGTTAAGAGTGGTGGAAAGTTCAGTTTAAACATCCGAGAGAGGTTCGGGGGGATACGTGTACCGAGGTAATTCAGGGCTTTGTCTGTCCACTGCAGCCCGGCACTGCCACGGAGGTAATCTAGACGTGGTCTCGGAATCCCTGTTTTTACCTTGTTTTTATCAGTTTTTTGGAATATAATTATGACATACTTCACTATGGAAGCCCTTTCTTTTTGATTTAACCATTGGACAACTCTCCTCAATATTTTTTTGCCTGGGAACATGCTCAAACGATCTGGATTCCTTTTTTTGTGAGTGTCCTGGAGGTCGGTTAAACATTGGGATCATCATTGGGATCGTTTACAACTCCTGCTGGATATACCTATATGTGCTTTATGACTACCTGTAATAGGGGTCATGGAAGTCTGGTGAGTAGGATGTGTGACAGGTGATGGTGGTGGAAGAAATGTCAGTCAAATATACCTACTGTCCAGCAGGGATTTGAAGATTGTGTACACCTTTTGAAGAAGTTGATGCATTGTCTGAGGACTCATACATTGTTTGAACATTCACTATTTGCACTATTGAACTCATTTTGTGTTTGGACTTTTTACACACATATTATCATGTTGGTGTTTAGTTGGAATCACTTTGCACATTTGCACTTTATAATGGAAGGAGCGTGGTTTAATCAATCTAGTATTGATTTCTATTCATTTATTTTCTCTTATACAATGTGTTGCTCCTTATCAATACTCACCTGTTTAATTACTTTAATTACTCTAGTTGTTGTTACTAATTTTCTTTCCACTTTGCGCTGGTTCTGGGTTTTTAACCCCTCATTCACATTTGTACATTGTACTCAGCAGCATAATTTTA
The DNA here is from genome assembly GCF_905171775.1 of Rana temporaria. NCBI lineage: Eukaryota > Metazoa > Chordata > Amphibia > Anura > Ranidae > Rana > Rana temporaria. The sequence continues at coordinate 274,764,406 of NC_053491.1, forward strand.
ACTCTTCAAATGCATGCAATGGTATGTTATTATTCAATAATTTTATGGTGTGGAATTTCAAAAATCCGGCTATTAAAAAATTAAGGAAAAAAAAAACGGCATAGGGACTCCCCCCAGTACATATGGAAAAATAATAGCTGTGCTGCAAAGTAATAATAACTGGTATGTGACAAGTGATGGTTATAAGCCAAAATCAATCAGCAAACAAATCAATAAATGAAATTAATTAGTAAAATAAGTGCTAGAGATTCCGTATGTGAAACAAACTGATTCACACATAAGTATCAATGAGGTAAACCATGATGGAAAAAAGAATGAAAATTGTTCCAAAAGTCACAATACATAAATGTCCTCCAGTGAATTGATCTAAGGTGACTGGAAAAGGTTAAACACCCCAAAAAAGTGATGTGATCCTATAGGAAAATTTCCTCCTTCTCTGATATTAGGTCTCCTTACCGACTCCACTGATCTCCTGTAAGAGATCGCAACAGCCTGTGGCTAGTTATCCCCGCCCGGGGTCTCTCACTGCTGGATATTGGACACCTATCCCTTCAGCATCTCAGGAATCCTCAGTGTTTCTCCCGTATGGATAGCCCCCATAAAAACATATAAAATACTGGCAGGCTGAACGCTGAGACGGATGATCCCAGAGAAGGAGAAGAGACAAGGGTGGAGAGGAGTGGAGAGGAGGGAGGAGACACACAAATGAATGCGTGCAAGTGCCCAGTACATACCAGGCCCTTTGGGTCTGGTATGGACTTTAAGGGGAACTCCATGCCAAAATGTAAAAAATAATTCATGTGGGGTCCCCCCAGAATCTATACCAGACCCTTACCCGAGCATGCAGCCTGGAGGTCAGGAAAAGGGGGGTGAGGGAATGCCCCCCCTCCTGAAACATACCAGGCCACAATTCTCAACATGTGGAGGGTGCTTTGGAGTCCCCCCAAAGCACCTTGCCCCTGTGTTTATAGGGACAAGAGCCACTTCCTGACAACCCTAGTCATTGGTTGTCGGGGTCTGTGGGGAGGGGGCTTATCGGAATCTAAAAAAGCACCTTTTATGTGAATGAGTATGGGGTACATTGTAGCCCTACCCATTCACCAAAAAAAGTAGTGTAGTGTGAAAAAAGACAATAGACAGTTTTTTGACAATTCCTTTAATAAAAATGTCTTCTTCATTCCCGCTTCTTCCTCCTGTCTTCTCCTTCTTCCTTCTGTCTTCCTCCAGCTTCTTCTTCCCCCACTTCTTGTTCTGGTCTTCCTCTTCTTCCTCTGCTGCTGCTCCTGCCACCGACCCACTGAACATTAAAAAATTACCCACCTACGACGCTGCAGCCAGCTGATCTATCCACTTCCATAGTGCACATATCATATATAGCTATGGGGCGTAGCCACCGGATGATGTCAGCCGAAGACCCCCACCTCCTTGTGACATAACAGACCAAGGGCTGTGGGAATGAGGCCATTGACCCCATCAACATGGGGACGAGATACTTTGAGGGGGACCCCAAAGTACCCTCCCCATGTTGAGGGCAAGTGGCCTGTTACAGTTCAGGAGGTGGGGCACTCACTCATCTCCCCTCCTTTCCTGGTCTTCCATGCCTGCTTGCTCAAATAAAGGTCTGATTATTTTTTTTCATTTTGGCGTGGAGTTCCATACCAGACTCAAAGGGCCTGGTATGGACTGGAGGGGGGACCACACACTTCTTTTTTTCCTTGATTTTTACATTACAGCCGTGAGCAATACATTACAGCCGTGAGCAATTTTAAACAACATTTTTTTCTTTAGAAATGTAATTTTGCTGCTGCAGTGTTCCACACATCTGCCAGCTGTGCTAATTTACAGGCAGACTAAGGGGACCCCCGAGGCACGATATTTAAAGGAATATTTCATTATTATTGTTTTACTTTAAGCATCATTAAAATCACTGCTCCTGACAGTCATTTAACCACTTCCCGACCGCCGCATGTATATGTACGTCCACAGAATGGCACGTACAGGCAAATGGGCGTACATGTACGTCCTTGCCTTCTAGCGGGTGGGGGGTCCGATCGGAACCCCCCCCGCTACATGCGGCGGTCGGGTTCCCTCGGGGAGCGATCCGGGACGACGGCGTGGCTATTTGTTTAGCCGCTCCGTCGCGATCGCTCCCCGGAGCTGAAGAACGGGGAGAGCCGTGTGTAAACACGGCTTCCCCGTGCTTCACTGTGGCGGCGTATCGATCAAGTGATCCCTTATATAAGGGAGACTCGATCGATGACGTCAGTCCTACAGCCACACCTCCCTACAGTTGTAAACACACACTAGGTGAACCCTAACTCCTACAGCGCCCCCTGTGGTTAACTCCCAAACTGCAACTGTCATTTTCACAATAAACAATGCAATTTAAATGCATTTTTTGCTGTGAAAATGACAATGGTCCCAAAAATGTGTCAAAATTGTCCAAAGTGTCCGCCATAATGTCGCAGTCATGAAAAAAAATCGCTGATCGCCGCCATTAGTAGTAAAAAAAAAAAAATTAATAAAAACGCAATAAAACTATCCCCTATTTTGTAAACGCTATAAATTTTGCGCAAACCAATCGATAAACGCTTATTGCAATTTTTTTTACTAAAAATAGGTCGCAGAATACGTATCGGCCTAAAATGAGGGAAAACATTTTTTTAGATATGTTTTTGGGCGATATTTATTATAACAAAAAGTATAAAATATTGCATTTTTTTCAAAATTGTCGCTCTATTTTTGTTTATAGCGCAAAAAATAAAAACCGCAGAGGTGATCAAATACCACCAAAAGAAAGCTCTATTTGTAGGGAAAAAAGGACGCCAATTTTGTTTGGGAGCCACGTCGCACGACCGCGCAATTGTCTGTTAAAGCGACGCAGTGCCGAATCGCAAAACCTGGCCTGGGCATTTAGCTGCCTAAAGGTCCGGGGCTTAAGTGATTAAAAAACTAAATCAATTGATACATGTCCCCTGGGGCAGTACCCAGGTCCCATACACGTTTTATGACAAAGAACTTGCATTCAAGCCTTCAGTGAGCACTTTGGATTTTGCAGGTTCGAGCCCCATTGACTTCCACTATTCCCACATATGCGATCTGACAGGCATGTTCATCGGCAATAGCACAATTTTCCATTTGCATGTACGCCCAGTTTCTGAGAGTTGAAGTCCTAATTGGCCTTAATTGGGCGCTATTATCCGGGACTGCAGGATCATATATTGGTGCTATAGTAAATGACCCCCATAGTTACCTCTCCCTTTTAAACATTCACAAACATTTAAAAAAATGTTCTTTAGGTTTTAAACCAACAGCAGTATTTGTTTGGCTTTCTTGTTTCTGAATCTGCTCTAAAAACTGTAGGCCAGATTCAGGTAGCCCTGCGTAATATTGTGTGGGCACAACGTATCTCCGATACGTTACGCAGCCGTAAATTAGGGCGCAAGTTCCGTATTCAGAAAGAACTTGCGCCCTATGTTACGGCGGCGTAACGTATGTTGTCCGGCATAAGCCCGCCTAATTAAAATTTGGATGATGTGGGCGTGTTTAACTTAAATTTAGTGTGACCCCACGTATTTGACGTTTTTTACGAACGGCGCATGCGCCGTTCGTAAAAGAATCCCAGTGCGCATGCTCGAAATTCCGCCGCAAATCGTCAATGCTTTAGACGTGAACGTAACTTACGTACAGCCCTATTCGTGAACGACTTATGCAAACAACGTAAAAATTTCAAAATTCCACGCGGGAACGACGTCCATACTTAACATTGCGTATGCCTCATAAGAGCAGGAGCAACCTTACGCTGAAAAAGCCTAACGTAAACGACGTAACAAAATGGCGCCGGGCGTACATACGTTTGTGAATCGGTGTATCTACCTTATTAGCATATTCCTTGCGTAAATCGACGGAAGCACCACCTAGCGGCCAGCGTAAATATGCAGCCTAAGATACGACGGTGTAAGACACTTATACCAGTCGGATCTTAGGGAAATCTATGCGTAACTGATTCTATCAATCAGGCGCATAGATATGACGCCGCAACTCAGAGATACGACTGCGTATCTGGAGATACGACGGCGTATCTGGAGATATGCCGTCGTATCTCCTACCTGAATCCGGCCCTGTATATGTATCATTTTAACTTGTTTTTGTCACTTAGATCATTGTGCAGCAAGATAAAATAAGCCTAAAAAGGTTTTTTCTTGCTGAGCTCACTTTCTTGCAAAAATGTTTTCCTGCATTTGATTTCAAGCAAAGGATTCTCTGTGTCACATTGTATGTACCCTATGCTTTCCTAAATGTGTCATGAACATAACATAACATAATAGGTATTGGGGTAAACTATGTAAATAATTAAAATGTTTCCCTGGACCAACCGTGCATCCAGGATCAATGATACAGATATAGCCTAATATAGGGTAATGTATTCCAAATATAACACAGCTTTTTCAGGGTTGCTGACCATCAGTACCGTGTATAAAAGCAATAGTTTCTATAGAGTAGGGATTGAGGACTAATGTAAAGTATAACCACTAGGGATGAAAAAAAAAACGGAATAATTGTGCGCTGTCTATAAATGGTGAGCAGCTACAAAACCAATTGACAAGTGGAAAAACAAACAAAACACATAAATGTAGCGCAGACGATGCACTAGGCTGTGAAACGCGTCGGGTGACCCCACTGTTGCCGCTTTTTATCTGATCAGCGCTTATTTCCATCATATAATTTTTGGAGGTCATATGAGAGCTGCAGCTGTTGATTGGTCCCACAGGATTTACATCATGTCTGATTGACCCTTTTGAAAGTATGTTCCTCAGGGTTCAATACTTCCAGTAAGCCACTCTCCAGATAGTGACGGCTTCTTCTTTCCTTTGCACATCCATTCACACGTTTGGAATAAGGGAGCATCATCACTTTCAATTTTATTGGACTATCACCAGTACCCATGTTCATAGAGACTGTTTTTTCCACATATTTATTTGACATATGTATTCACAGATATATGTATATATAGTATAACACAGTGTTTTCATCATTAGATACACTTTAGTGCTACATGTATGTGTTTTGTTTGTTTAACCACTAGGGATGAGCTTTATGTTCAAGTCAAACATGAGTTTGACTCGAACATTGGCTGTTCGCCTATATGGCGAACAACGAACAATGTGGGGCAATTTTATGCAAATTCGAAAAGCCACGGAACACCCTTTAAAAGTCTATGGGAGAAATCAAAAGTGCTAATTTTAAAGGTTAATATGCAAGTTATTGTCATAAAAAGTGGAGAATGAGTGGAGACTGCAGTGTCGCTGGAGAATGGATCATCGTTGGACATCGAGTGACGGGATTACATCACTCAAATTTTTTTTTTTTTTTTAATAAAGGACTTGTCCCAAGCTGTGTCTGTGTATTTATAAAAGATGTTTACACTTTCTTTGTGAAATGGTAGGGGTACAATGCACCCCGTTACCAATTCACATAGGGGGGCCCCGGGATCTGGAGTTCCCCTTTGTTAAAGGGGCTTCCAGATTCTGATAAGCCCCTCACCTGCAGACCCCCACAACCACCGGGCAAGGGTTGTGGGGATGAGGCCCTAGTTTTTAAAACTTTTTTTTTGCATTGATACATGTCCCCTGGGGCAGGACCCAGGTCCCCAAACACTTTTTATGACAACTTGCATATTAACCTTTAAAATTAGCATGTTTGATTTTTGATGTTCGTGTCCCATAGACTTTAACGGTGTTCGCGTGTTCGAACAAATTATTTGCTTGTTCGCATTTTCTGGTATGAACCAAACCGGGGGGTGTTCGGCTCATCTCTAATAACCACATATATTATGGTGAAATGGGATAAAATGAACCAAAAATCCCTCTGAACCAAATCAAAGCACAGAAAAACTTTCTAAAAATAGAAGGTATATGCATATTTTACCATCCTCACAAATCCCCCCATTATAATACATGCATGTTTGTATAAGCTAGGCCCAGGCCATTATTATTTTAGTACTGTGCTATATGTTACACTTGTGATATTTGATGGACTTGTAAAATTTCTTGTGCGTAGAACAGTTTTTTGTTTTACTCATGCAGACTTGTAAAGATACAAAAAAAAAGCTCAGTGAAATATGTGATCGCTGTAAAAAAAAAAAACTATTGTTACATGTTGTAGTTTTGTTGAGGGAGGGGGTCTTGCATTGTTGCAGTTTTATAAGGTGCTTTGATGTTTTGGTTTCATAAACAAGTAACAGCTTTTAGATATACAGCTGTAGAATTACAGTAGGTAGAACTAAGCATAATTTTAGGAGAATGAGATTTTATTATAAACAGGAGGTTACATTAAATGCAATCATCATGAAAATTGGCTGTGGTGTATAAATATCATTCTGCTTTTTTATTTATACAGTGCTGAGAAAAAGTATTTGCTCCTTTCTGATTTTTTTTTGCATATTTGTCACACTTAAATTATTTAGATCATCAAATACATTTTATTACACAAAGATAACCCAAGTAAATATAAAATTCAGTTTTTAAATGATGATTATTATAATTTTGGCATGTATTAAGGCAAAAAAACTGTCCAAACCTGTCTGGCTTTATGTGAAAAATAATTGCCCCCCAAACCTAATAACTGGTTGTGCCTTGGCGGCAACAACTTCAATCAAGCATTTGCAATAACTGGCAGTCTTTCGAATTATTTTACTTCAGCCACATTGGATGGTTTTCCAGCATGAACGGCCTGTGTAAGGTCATGATACAGCATCTCAATTGGTTTTAAGTCCAGGCTTTGACTAGGCCACTCCAAAACCCAACATTTTGCTTTGTTTGAACCATTTGGAGGTGGACTTGCTGTTGTGTTTCGGATCATTGTTCTTCTGCATAACCCAAGTCACAAACTGATGGCTGGACATTCTCTTTTAGGATTTTCTGGTAGAGCTCAGAATTCACAATTCCATCAATTATGGTGTCATCCAGGTCCTGAAGCTGCAAAGAAGCCATAGACCATCATGCTACCACCACCATGTCTGACTGTTGGTATGATGTTCTTGTTATGAAATGCTGTATTTGTTTTATGTCAGATGTAACGGTATGCACACCTTCCAAAAAGTAATATTTTTGTCTCATCAGTCCACAGAATATTTGCCTAAAAGTCTTGGGGATAATCAAGATGTTTTTTGATAAATGTTAGATGAGCCTTTGTGTTCTTTTTGGTCAGCAGTGGCTTTGACCTTGGAACTCTCCCACGCATGCCATTTTTGCCCAGTCTCTTTCTTATTGTTGAATCATGAACACTGATCTTACCTGAGGCAAGTGAGGCCTGCAGTTCTTTAGATGTTGTTCTGGGTTCTTTTATGACCTCCTGGATGAGTCGTCGTCATGCTCTTGAAATAATTTTTGTAGGCCAGCCACTCCTGGGAAGGTTCATTGCTGTTCCAAGTTATCTCCATTTGTGGATAATGGCTCTCCTCACTGGAGTTCCAAAGCCTTAGATATGGCTTTGAAACCCTTCCTAGACCAATACATGTTTGTTTCTAATCTGTTATTGAATTTTTTTTAGATTGTGGCATTATATGTGGCTTATTGTGACCTGTTAGCATGCTTCACTTTGGCAGACAGCTTCTATTTATGTGATTTCTTGATTCAGCAGGTCTTTCAGTAATCAGGCCTGGGTGTGGCAAGTGAAATTTAACTCAGCTTTCCAAAAAAGTGTGGTTAATCACAGTTTAGTCATGATTCAGCATTGGAGGGGGTAATTACAGTACTTTTCCACATAGGGCCAGGCAGGTTTGAACAGCTTTTTTTCCCTTAATAAATGAAATAATAATTTAAAACTGCATCTTGGATTCACTCGGGTTATCTTTGTGTAATATTCAAATTTGTTTGATGATCTGAATCATTTAAGTGTGAGAAATATGCAAAAGCATAAAAAATCAGGATACTTTTTACAGCACTGTATATGATATGATGTCACTGATTTCCTACTGGTCATCTCTCTGTCATATTAAATACATGATCTTAGTTATTTAGTACTCTCCAAAAGAGAAAAAAAAAAGTATTTATTTCATGTATTATTGTGTTTTCTACGATCATGCAACATAAATAAAAGACAAAGGCAAAGTATGAGGTTAAAACAGAACAAAGGTATTGAAAAAACCTCACAAAACATTCTTCTTTTAAAACACATGATCGTTTTGCAGATCAAAAGTCTTTTGTTCTCAAGTTTTCTGTCTGAGGATTCTGCCAGTTTGGTATTGCAGTGATTTATACTAGGAAAGTGTTCAGCCACAGGTATGTCTCCTTGATCATTTCAGTATTCTTTCATTTTGTGTCTGTGAAGATTGATTCCTGTTCTTAGTTTGCCTCACCAATGTGGCATTTATCTTTGCATCTCTTGTACTGTATGAAGTGTACTTCATTCCTGGGAAAAAAAACAAGAGCTGGATTCTAGGATATTACATTTTTCAGCCGAGTGACAGTTGACGCTGGGCACAGTCTGTGGCATCTTGTTACAAGCATTTTTGGCACTTTATTCACTATGGTCCTTAGAAAAAATACATTTTTGTCCACTTTTTTATGTTATCCCCCATGGATAGAATAGGATATTAACAGGAGATAAATGTTCTATCTAATATTTGTCTCAAAGGTTAAAAGGAAAAGTTTGAAAAGTTGAAGGCCTGTTGGAAAATAAATGTGTAATAAGTAAGTTTTTTTTTTACAATCAACAATATTCAACATTTTATGGGAATTAAAAAAAAATACTTGTGTAGTAAATGTATTATAGTAGAGATATTAAAGTGAAAGAGATGGAAAATAAAACAGTTTTGTCTTGTTATGTATTTGTAAAAATAAGTTACATGTACTAAGAAGTACTCTTAGTAAAACAATATAAAGTGCATCTGTATATTTCCTTCCCATGGTAAACTGTGCTCCAGAAATTAGATCAAGATTAAGTGGGTATGGTTTTTAAGTCAGTCAGACTCTATTGCAGTACAGAGAGATTTACCCCTAACATGCTTTTGACATAAGTATCTGGAAGAAGAGGTGTGTGCATATAGGTTTACAGAAGGAAAAGAACACCATTTTACTGCTTCCCCCTCCAATAACCACCCACCTAAAGTTTACTACTGCAGCCTAATTGGGCTGTACACATGTCGTCTTTATGATGCTTCTTGTCACAGCTGTGGTAATTTTTACTCAGCTTTCAGAATTTTAAAGGTGGCACCACCTGTAAAACTCTCCCACTAAGGTCAATGAGAGCATACTTTTTTACTGCCCTCTCAAAAGCAGTCCAATGAAGATCACTTTTCAAAGTGGTAGACACTACCATCCATGTGAAAGAGCCCTTACTGACCTCTGTAGCTAATCGTATTCTCAAAGGTCACAATAAAAACCCTAACATTTAGTTTCAGTCAGTTTCTTAGTGTAGGTTTACACATTTGTGGGTTGTGTGGCACAACAGCCTATTCATTTGAATTTGAATGGCCTGCTGTACCTGCAGGAAATGTGGGGAATGTCCCTGACCTTTTTTTTTTTTTAAATGCAGTCAAATAGAATTGCACAATGCCATGTTTTCTAATGCATGGGGGTGCCATTAAGAATTAATGGAACCTCTGCACATCTGCTAAAGAGTGAGAGCTCATTTTGTCTGTGGGTCAGGAATGTATGTGATTGTGCACTCATTCTTGACCCACACAGTTATTAACCTAGCCTAACATCTTAGAAAACCTGTGATGTGTTTACATTAGAGGGTTGGCAGCAAGATTCTGATGAAAAAAAATGTACTAGAGATTAATCTTATATTCCTTAGCTTTTTTATGAATTTTAAAGATGCGTTTGCCCAAAATTATATATAGATTTGATTTAAAGTGCGTTTACTTCTTATTTAGAATATCTACAGAATATGCAATATTTTACTGTGCGTCTCTGGACACAAGTTTATTTTATTTTTTTCTATTCCTATTATTAGCAACATTGGCTTCATCATTTTATTTCAATAATTTTATTAGTATTGAAACTTAAAAAAAAGTAGAGGATGTAAGATGCTACAAATAAATAATAAAAACACGCGTCTGATAATTGTGGAAACTGACTCATATGAACAAAATGAATACAGACACAAAATGAAATCAGGAAACTAGGACATCAAGAAGAATCAACATTCATATTGTTACTCCCCTTAAGGTTGCCAGCAAAGAAGGGAAATAAGAAAAATAGCTTGATATTTACATATATTCACAGGAAAAGCCACAAACAATATACTCAAATCATTGTCCATGTCCACTTAAGTACAGATCCTCACAGCATTAGCTCACCTCTTTTAAATCTGTACACTGTACACCCTGCTAAAAATAGTTAATTTGTCAAAAACAGTGACAACAACACTCATAGTTGTTGTAGAGTAATGCCCTGCACACACGATCAGTCCATCCAATGAAAACGGTCTGATGGACTGTTTTCATCGGTTAACCGTTGAAGCTGACTGATGGTCAGTCGTGCCTACACACCATTGGTTAAAAAAACGATCGTGTCAGAACGCGGTGACGTAAAACACGAAGTTCAATGCTTCCAAGCATGCGTCGACTTGATTCTGAGCATGCGTGGATTTTTAACCGATGGATGTGCCTACAAACGATTGGTTTTTTTTTCTATCGGTTAGGTATCCATCTGTTAGATTTAAAACAAGATTGCTTTTTTTTAACCTATGGGTAAATAACCGATGGGGCCCACACACGATCGTTTGGTCCGATGAAAACGGTCCATCAGACCGTTCTCATCGGTTTGACCGATCGTGTGTACGCGGCATTAGAAGTTACTGCCATATAATTTTAATGCGTTTCAAAATACACTGTATACTTGAGCAACAAAAAAAAAAAACTGTATGTAAAATTAACTATATTACCTGCAAGATAAAAGCACATACCTCTTAGGCAAATAAAACTCAGTGATATTTAAGCAATTAGTCATTGCCATTAATACAGTGCATCTTTACACAGATCAAACCTTTAAACGTAGCTAGTCAAAGTCTTACAAAATAGCATTTTGTATTTATCAGTTCTTACTTCAATAGAATGGCATAAACACAATGAGGGTCATTTACTAAAGGCAAATCCACTTTGCACTACAAGTGCAAACTACAAGTGCAAAGTGCACTTGAAATTGCACTAAAAGTGCACTTAGAAGTGCAGTCACTGTAGATCCAATGCACAACGTCACAACGTCACAACACGTGATGAAGTCACGTGTTGTGACGATACGCGTCGGGATTGGCAGGCAGGACACACTCCAGCATCTGACGAACAGACACACGAGTTCGCCACTCGTAGGATTGATGCAGAGTTCCTGAGTGTTAAATGTGAGTTTTTATTTGTTTTTAATAAATCTTTTGTACCGCTGATCGGGCTACACTATGGCTGTTTTGTTCACTTCTCCCCCGTGTATGATTACGCCATCTGAGCGTTCCATCTGAGTCACCGAGAGAGGGAATAGGAGCCGCTGCAAGCCCATATCAGCTGAGGTATTTCCACACACCGCGAGCCATTGGGGAGACGAGACAGCTAGCCTACTATTCCAGAGAACTAGCGGGAGAAAGGATAGAGGGACTAACGAGCTCGGCGCTCGTGGATACTAGCCTGAGATCTCTCACTTACATGTGAGTGCATTCCCACTAGCCAAGACCCCAGCTACCAGCCCCCTCTGTGACGTTATTTCACCATTAGCTTTTTGCCTTTTTTGCTTTGTTTTTTCATGTAATACACCGGACGGAGACCTGTATGTGTTACCTAACTGTGGACTATACCTACCAGGATCAGGTTGACCAAAACACAGTGTGTTTTATTTTGAGGTGAGCAGCTGGGTCCACCAGAGGTGTATACATGTGATCTTGGTGTCGGCTCAACTACTCTATCTCACCCATACTTCGGATCCAAGGGTCTTATACTTTTTCTAGAACTATTTTCTTAGTTTTCCACTTATGAGTGTGTTTTTGTATTATTATTTACACAATACCCACACTGCTGGCGATTGGATCCACTTTTGATGAACTGCACCTATACACGGCAGGATTGTGCTAGATCTGGATTTTTTCTGAGTGCCGTGTCCTATTAAGGATTGTTCAACGTTTTCTTTATTGTCACAGTAATATCATCTTTATCAGTTACTCTGTAATTTCATTACCTATGTGGCTGATATTTTCACACTTTTTGTCACATACCCTACAGCGCAAATATTTTATATGTACAATTTAAGGATCCTAACGATCTCTGTAGCAGAGTGCCACCAGTTTTTGCTCTTAATAAAAAGCTGTATGTTCTTCTATATCTTTAGAATCTTCTATATCTATATCTTCTCTTTCCTCATGCTTGGGTGTGTCTTTTGTTCAGTCTGATAAGTTGCAGTGTTTGCATCCCTATATAAATAATTAAAACATATAAAATATAGATGCGCTAATATTAACTTAAAAGGTGATAAACGTACAAAGAAAACTAATCAGGGAGAACACTCCATAAACTGTGAATTACTAATATGTCCTTAATTAGTGCACAGTGATTAGCAATATTCCATGCAGGGAAAAAATCACTCTCTTCAATCTGAATGCTAATCCAGCCCTCCACCGCTGTGATCAGATGATACAGGCACTCACAGACAGGGATTGCATGAAAGAAAAGAGAAAAAATCTCATTGCGCAATATTCGATGACAGATCAAAAAATGTAATCAGAGCATTGACATATGCACTCACGAATCCCCGCTTTCAGTAAAGCATGAAAATGCCACTCAGTATGTTGTTTCCTCAGCTCGATCCGATGCACTCGGATTCGATCGCAGGCTCCTCCCTACGCGTTACGTCACAGGCACGCGACTTACTCATGGGTTCACTTCAGGGAGAAAATATATATAATTAGCCTGAACGCAAATATTGCATGGACAGTTCGAGGAACATAGGGCCAGATTCACATAGAATTAGAATTAGAATAGAATATTAGAACAAAAAACAAACTGAATAGGTAATAAAACCGTATCAGTAATCTAGGACTTTTCGTGTTGTGTCATGTCATGAATAGGTGAGCAAATGAAACAAGGTATAGAAGAATATATAGAAAAATATCAAAATTTATTATAAATACATGAAAACAAAATATATAAAAAATACAATGACTGAGATCATTGATTGCCCTGTGACAGATAAGATGCGACAAGAATTAGATGAATGGAACAGCTGGTCGCCGACATGTTTCGCACAAAGTGTCTTCTGGGCGCAGCAGTCATCTATGACACACTCTTATCTGATAATATGTAAACAAACATAAATTAGTTACATATATTTTTTACAGGGTATACAGTATACATTTATGTAATTCATTAGTAAATTCATATAGAAAAAACGTAAATAATATATGTACATGCTCACCAACAACTGTGGGATGTCGAGCAATTCTTGTCTAATTCTTGTCGCATCTTATCTGTCACAGGGCAATCAATGATCTCAGTCATTGTATTTTTTATATATTTTGTTTTCATGTATTTATATTAAATTTGGATATTTTTCTATATATTCTTCTATACCTTGTTTCATTTGCTCACCTATTCATGACACGACACACCACGAAAAGTCCTAGATTACTGATACGGTTTTATTACCTATTCAGTTTGTTTTTTGTTCTCATATTTTAACCATTAAGGACTGGTGCAGTAATGTCTGTGTTGGAAACCAACCATACAAACCTCCGAAATAGAATAGAATATTATAATAAATATATAAATAATAAGATACAAAGCATATAAACACAGACTGAGAGTTAAACATATCAGGGTCATATTGATCATAGTGTAGTCCAGCCACAGACGTGGCCTATATGCACACAATCGGTCAGATAAGCAAACAAACCTACCCCAAGTTAACCAGAGACCAGGTCCAGCAAAGGCACCCACGGCGGTAAAACAACCACTGCCCTAGTGTGGCTGCAGGGGACTAAAATGATCAATGCTACAATAAAGAAACCAAACAAAAAATATTAAGAAATGGGGACAAAAAGAGCTCCAAGGCTAATACATGTCCCTAAAGGGGGTGACATAGCCTCCATGCATTTCTAAGGATGTACTTTTTCCAAATGGCTTTATACAAACTGTCAAACATCGAGTTACCTGTAAGATGATAGGCATAGTCTATTAGGCAATGTGCCAATGTGGATGTTTCTACATTGGCAAAATAAAACGTCCATTCTTTAAGAGAATTCAAGATCATATTTTGCCGCTGTTCAAGAAACTAACTACTATGGCTTTGAATCGCATTGGTTGTCAACACAACTACAATTCAAACATAATACGGTTCTCTGCCCTTGAACATGTACACATTTCCGTGGGGGTGGTATTTACGTGACTTTATTACAGCTAGGAACAAAAGGGATACACAGTTTGGATGCTACCAAATATCCCGGGCTTAACGAGTATATTCGTTTTAAGTTATTTTTATAATTTATTATATTATCTAAGTTTGGATCGTTTATCCCTATGAATTTTTCTGGTATTCTGTGTTTGCCTCAAGTCATTTACCATCCCCATTTATGGATTTGAGAGATGTATATATTTAACTATATATATATTTTTCATTGATCATCCCCTTCCACTTTAGGGTCCTCTCAGTGACTCTTCTTGGACCCTAGTATTGTTCTTTTAGATCCCTTTTCTATACTGGGGACCCACTTAGATTAGATTTGGGTCATAGACCATTAGTAGGCTTTAGGTATGGTGTTATTATTTTCATTTCTCTATAAGTACAGTATTGTATTTTTACATATATTTGTTAATTTGGCGTTGTTATTCAAATCCTGTTCATGTTATGCAGACTGATTTATTACTGACAGGGTTTATTAGGTCTTAAGCTTATACATGTTGCCTTTAGTGTATTCTGTCCTTCCTTGCAGCCTATCGGTCCTATCAGCGGCCAGCCTGCCTCTATCCCATATGACTGGTCTGATCGGATGCCCCCGTTTGGTTCACTATCCACAGCCTGTGGCTGCATGGACACCAAAGGGTCGGTTGTCATACATGATACCGTGCCCGCCTCTTAGCCACGTTCCTGCTGCCTTAATCTATCTAGCTCCACTCTGTATGAACCATCTGTCATCCTTCCCTGTTGGGCCTGCATCTATGTATGACGTTGCCGTAACTTCGCACAGCCCTATGGGGATTGTAGGCTGCATTTGGAGCCGTGCATGCACAATGACAAACATTACTTCCAGCTGTCGGCCAGCGACATCAGATGCCGTGCCGACTGGGGGACTATTTAACCACATGACCACTGGGCACTTAAACCCCCTTAATAACCAGACCAATTTTCAGCTTTCGGTGCTCTCACATTTTGAATGACAATTACTCAGTCATACAACACTGTACCCAAATACAATTTTTGTCCTTTTCCCCCCACAAATTAAGCTTTATTTTGGTGGCATTTAATTACCATTGGGTTTTTTATTTTTTGCGCTATAAAAGAAAAAAGACTGAAAATTCTGTAAAAAAAAATATTTTTTCTTTGTTTCTGTTATAAAATTTAGCAAATTTGTATTTTGTCTTCATAAATTTTGGCCAAAATGTATACTGCTACATATCTTTGGTAAAAATAAGTACAAATTGGTGAATATTATTTGGTCTTTGTGAAAGTTATAGCGTCCACAAGCTATGGTGCCAATATCTGAAAATTGTTCGGGGGTATTGCAGAGTATTGTGCGGGGATATTGCAGAGTATTGTGCGGGGGTATTGCAGAGTATTGTGCGGGGGTATTGCAGAGTATTGTGCCTGGGTATTGCAGAGTAATGAGCAGGGGGTATTGCAGAGTATTGCGCAGGGGGTATTGCAGAATATTTCGCAGGGGGTATTGCAGAGTATTGCGCATGGGGGTATTGCGGGGTATTGCAGAGTATTGTGTGGGGGTATTGCAGAGTATTGTGCGGGGGTATTGCAGAGTATTGCGCAGGGGGTATTGCAGAGTATTGTGCGGGGGTATTGCAGAGTATTGTGCGGGGGTATTGCAGAGTATTGTGCTGGGGTATTGCAGAGTATTGCGCAGGGGGTATTGCAGAGTATTGCGCAGGGGGTATTGAAGAGTATTGCGCAGGGGGTATTGCAGAGTATTGTGCGGGGGTATTGCAGAGTATTGCACAGGGGGTATTGCAGAGTATTGCGCAGGGGGGTATTGCGGGGTATTGCAGAGTATTGTGCATGGGGTATTGCAGAGTATTGCGCAGGGGTATTGCAGAGTATTGCACAGGGTATTGCAGGGATGGCTGAGCAGGGATGGCTGGATCTGAGACTGCAATAGTCACAGATCCAGCCCACAGCGCTGCTGACACCCGCTCTCTCCTCTCACACTGTACCGATCGGTACAGAGAGAGGAGGGAGGAACCGGCATCATCAAATGATGCCGGTTTGTTTACATGTGATCGCTCCGTCATTGGACGGAGTGATCACGTGGTAAACAGCCGCTATCAGCGCCAATTTACCGCGATCCGTGATGCGCCAGGTCCAGGGGGCGCGCGGGAGTGTGATTCTGGGAGGACATCCATGGACGTCCTCCCAGAGTTAAGGAACCGCCTTGTAGCCGTAATTCAGCTATGAGGCTGTGATTAAGGGGTTAAACAGACAGGGTCAGCTTCTGTCGCTGGCGGCGATCTGTGGGGGCGCTGATATTGACGTTAAGGCTGTGTAAAGGTAAAATTCATCTCCTTGGGCCACTCTGTTTATACTTGCCCCTTTTAGGGTAGTATATTTTTGAGCTTTACTTATTCAATTTTTCGTTCAATCCTTCCTTTACATAGGTGGCATTACCTTTCTTTCTGCCATCTACCTGGCTAGTTTGGTCGGGCCATTTGTATTGTTAGTGAAACATTGGTTATAAGCCTCAGAATGTTGAGACTATAACATAGGTAAGCCAATTTAAATAAATATATATTTTTTGATCAAATATGGAGCTTTGTCCTTCCCTGGTACTATGTTTAACTGAAGCTATTCTTATATATTTTTTTTTAAATCCATCCAGCCACTTACCATCATCTACTGACTCAATTTCTTTGCCCCCATCTGTATGGTTAATTCTTTATCTTTGAAATATGGTATGTATGGAGGCTATGTTAGCCCCTTTAGGAACATTTATTAGCCTTGGAGCTCCTTTTGTCCCCATTTCTTAATAGTTTTTTTTTGGTTTCTTTATTGTAGCATTGATCATTTTAGTCCCCTGCAGCCACACTAGGGCAGTGGTTGTTTTACCGCCGTGGGTGCCTTTGCTGGACCTGGTCTCTGGTTGACTTGGGGTAGGTTTGTTTGCTTATCTGACCGATTGTGTGCATAGAGGCCACGTCTGTGGCTGGACTACACTATGACCAATATGACCCTGATATGTTTAACTCTCAGGCCTCGTACACACGGCCGAGGAACTCGACGTGCCAAACACATCGAGTTCCTCGGCCAGTTCAGCCCTGAAGCCGCCGAGGAGCTCGGCGGGACGAGAGCTCCCATAGAACAACGAGGAAATAGAGAACATGTTCTCTATTTCCTCGCCGAGCTCCTCGTCGGCTTCCTCGGCCGAAAGTGTACACACGACCAGTTTCCTCGGCAGAATTCAGCCAGAAACTCGGTCGGAAGCTGAATTCTGCCGAGGAAACTGGTCGTGTGTACGGGGCCATAGACTGTGTTTATATGCTTTGTATCTTATTATTTATATATGTATTATAATATTTTTTTCATATATTTTTCTGCATTAATTATTTGTCTTTCTTTGTAGAATTATAAACATTATTGATTGTACCCTACCCCCTGAAGAAGCCAATGCTTTGGCGAAACATGTTGGGACTCACTTCTGTACAATTCAACTGTTTATCTTGATTGTTGCATTGATCAATAATACTACAATTACTTGTTTAATAATAAAAATATATGTCCTTTTAAAAGCAACAAATATTTTTTCCGTTTTACTTGTTCTTTGGCACCGCTATAATCTCTACTTCCCCTACTTTTTCTAGTGTACTTATATGTTGCTTTAAATAACCTGGCAAGTTTATTTTATCACACTATCCAGTGTATTTATGTCCTCCTTATTTTCTCTGTATTGTCCATGCAATGTCTGAGTTTGGGCTGGATCTCAGTGAAGGCCCTTTAAAGGGCCAGGTGACATCCTTGAGTCATAGCCTCCTTTTCTATCAAATGCTCAGGACCTCATGCTTGGGAGGTCATTTAAATCTGGTAAGGATTTGGTGTGTAATCTGGTGGTGAAACATGAATTGCACATATCATTATGTGTGGAGTGTTATCACAGCTTATTCACATGATTTGCAAAGTCTTTTTGTTGCATTATTTATAATGGTTGCACTTTATGTAATTTGATGCATGGTTGTATTGTTCACTACAAAAGTATATGTATATTTGAATACTTTAATATATTTAAAGTGATTGTACATCTGATATATTTATTAAGTTTATATATTGTTTTGCACAATTATTTGTACAGTTATGCCCTGTACATACGATCGGTCCATCCGATGAAAACGGTCTGATGGATTCTTCCATCAGTTATCCGATGAAGCTGACTGATGATCAGTCGTGCCTACAAACCATCAGTTAAAAAAACGATTGTGTCAGAACGCGGTGACGTAAAACACAACGACGTGCTGAAAAAAATGAAGTTCAATGCTTCCAAGCATGCGTCGACTTGATTCTGAGAATGCGTGGATTTTTAACTGATGGACCTGCCCACAGGCGATCGTTTTTTTCTATAGGTTTTTTATCCATCAGATCATTTTAAAACAAGTTCCTAATTTTTTAACCGATGGATAAATAACCGATGGGGCCCACACACGATTGGTTTAGTCTGATGAAAACGGTCCGTTTTCATCAGACAAACCGATCGTGTGTACGCGGCATTACACTTTGCATATACTGTATAGATGCAAATTTGTGTTTTTTCATGACTTGTGTCACTTGATCTATTTTAAAGGGACAGTGTTACTAATGTTTTATTTGGTTAACATCTGGGTTTATATAGACACGATGCCCGCAAAATGGATTTATATCCTGTGTGGATATTGAGGAATAAACTTAAAGGGATTGTAAAGGTTCATGCTTTTTCACCTTAATGCATCCTATGCATTAAGGTGAAAAAACACCTGACAATGACGGGCCCCCCAGCCCCCCGTTTTACTTACCTGAGCCCGTTCACCTGCTCTGTGCATCCCCTGCCATCCTCTTCTCCATGGAGTCTTGGCATTGATTGGATAGATTGATAGCAGCGTAGCCATTGGCTCCTGCAATGTGTTGTGTTTTTTTATGACTTGTGTCACTTGATCTATTTTAAAAGGGACAGTGTAACTGTTTTATTTGGTTAGTATCTGTTTATAAAGACATTATGCCCACAAAATGGATTTATATCCTGTGTGGATATTGAGCAATACACCTAAAGGGGTTTTAAAGGTTTGTGTTTTTCACCTTAATGCACCTGGCAATGACGGGCCCCCCACCCCCCGTTTTACTTACCTGAGCCCGTTCACCTGCTCTGCGAGTCCCCCGCCTTACTCTTCTCCATGGAGTCTCAGCATTGATTGGATAGATTGATAGCAGCGCAGCCATTGGCTCCCACTGCTGTCAATCAAATTCAATGATGCGGCCGCAGGGAGTGGGACCAATACATACACTCTGGGCCGGATTCAGATACATTAGCGTATCTGTTCGGCCCGCGCAACGTATCTCCGATACGTTACACCGCTTTAACTTTGGGCGCAAGTTCTTTATTCACAAATAACTTGCGCCCTTAGTTAGAGCGGCGTAGCGTATGTGCTGCGGCGTAAGGCCGTGTAATTCAAATGGGGATGTAGGGGGCGTGTTTTATTTAAATTTCCCTTGACCCCGCGTTTTTTTACGTTTTACTCGAACAGCGCCATCCGTAAAATCTCCCAGTGTGCATTGCTCTAAATGACGTCGCAAGGACGTCATTGCTTTCGTCGTGAACGTAAATTATGTCCATCAGTATTCGCGAATGAGTTACGCAAACGACGTAAAATTTCAAAACTCGGCGCGGGAACGACGGCCATACTTAACATTATCTACCCCTCATATAGCAGGGGTAACTATACGCCGGAAAAAGCCGAACGCAAACGATGTAAAAAAAAAAACGCCGGCAGTCGTTCGTTTCTGAATCGGTGTAACTCCTCATTTGCATATTCCTCGCGTAAACAAACAGAAGCGCCACCTAGTGGCCAGCGTGAGATTGCAGCCTAAGATCTGACGGATCTTAGGGATATCTATGCGTAACCTGATTCTATGAATCAGGCGCATAGATACGACCGTCGGAACTCAGAGATACGACGGCGTATCAGGAGATACGCCGTCGTATCTCTTTTTGAATCCGGCCCTCTGTGTCTATGGGCACCAAGTGTATGAGACGGGAGCACGCCCGCAAGGTAACCCCCTCGGGAGAGAGCTTCCTGAGGGGGTTAGCTATTGCGGGGAGGAGCTGAGAGAGCCACCGTGGGACCCCAGAACAGGATGATTAGGGCCACTCTGTGCAAAACTAACTGCACAGTGGAGGTAAGTATAATATGTTTGTTATTTAAAAAAAAATTCAAGATGAAGCTTTAGAAACCCCTTTAAATTTAAGTTTTTGGATCCAGAGTTCTGCTTTAATTCCTAATTATAGGAATTTTTATTTTATTTTAAACAGATAAAACCAGCGCAACAATTCACGTGCTGTGGGGATGGCAAAATAGTATGTGGGAAAAAAAAATTATTTTAGAGTTTAGAACGTGACTACCAACAGGAATAATTAACACAGTCTACTGCAAACTTTAAAGAGTAAGCTCTAGGCAGCAAGTAAAATCAATATGCTTCCTATTACTATCACCAGGTTCACAACACTTATGCTAATGGAATGCCTCATCTGAGTGATGATACACACAGCTTACCATATGAATGGGATTCAAACAGGAGAATATCTGTGTTCTCAAAACCTCAAGTTACTAGCAGGTGATCTGAAATGAGAGCTATTCCTGGATAAAATGCAAAAGCCCAGGGCTAGTAGTCTTTGAATGTAATATTATTAAAGTGAACATTCAAATTTATTATGGGACCCATCCCCTTAGACCCTCATTATTACTTGTAAATATAAAACTAACACCTCACACTGCCCAGCTTGCCCAGAGAAAAAAATTATCCAGTTTTCTTTAGCACTGCACACTACTTCTCATACTCCTATCATTCATCACTTTCCATTAGAGCACAGAGAGTTTGTGGCCATTGGAAATCTATTACCCCACTCAATGCATGAGCCAAGTTAGGATAATGGGCATCTCACTTTCTATGGAGAGCCTTGGCCGATGAGCATCATCTTCTCTGGGCAAAAAGGGATGGGTTCATTAGTAAAAAATAAACATAACTACCTTATTAAAGGGCACTTTTCAGCTTTCAGCACTGTCACACTTTGAATGACAATTGTGTGGGCATGCTACACTATAACCATGTGACTTTTTTATCATTTTCTTCACACAAATAGAGCTTTCTTTTGGTGGTATTTAATCACTTCTGGGTTTTACATTTTTTCCTAAAAAAATTAAAAAAGACAGAACATTTTGAAAAAAATGGGTTTTCTTAGTTTCTGTCAGTAAATTGTGTAAATAAGTATTTTTTCTCCTTCACTGATGAGCACTGATGAGGTGGCACTTATGGGCACTGATGAGGTGGTACTTATTGGCACTGATTAGATGGCACTGATGAGGAGGCATGAATATGCTGCAATAATGTGCACTGATAAGTGGCATTGATTAGTAACACAGGTGAGCACTGATAGGTGGCACTGATGTGTAGCACTGGTGGGCACTGATAGGTGGCACTGGTGAGCACAGAGAGGCAGCCACGGATGGGCACTGATGGGCATTGATGGGCAGCACTGATAGCCAGCCCTGACTGGCATCACTAATGGCCACTGATTGCTGGTACTTGTGGGCACTGATTGCTGGCACTGGTGGTCACTGATTGTTGGCAGCGGTGGGCACTGATTGCTGGTAAGCCCATATTGCTGGCACTGTGGGGGCTTTATTGTAATCAGGGCACTGATGATCAGTGCCCTGATTACATACCTAGATGTCCTCTGCGAGGAGATGCCACTGCACAGCTCTCCTCTCCTCACACTCTGTCAATGTGAGGCGAGGAGTGCCAATTACCGGCATCTCTATGTTTACATGTGATTGGATACAGCCGATAACATGGTTAAAGAGCCGCGGCCTCTGCTCTTTACAGAGATCGGGGTCACACTGTGTCCTAGCAACATGGCGCGCCCAAGATCACCATTATGCGCGCCCCCGCGGGTGCTCAAGAGCGGACGTTCTGGGAAGTCATCACGCCGCACCGCTCCACCGTCATTTGAAGGTGGACGGGCAGCAAGAGGTTAAACTTTAAAGCCTAAGTTTAGTCAAACTTTTTTTTAAATAAATCAGCAACTATGTATAAATAAATCAGCAACCATTTATAAATAAATCAGCACAAGGTATAGTATTTACTCTAAGGCCTCCTACACACGACTGAGTTTCTCAGGAAAAACCAGCAAGAAACTTGCTGGGAGATATTTTTTTGCCAAGGAAACCGGTCGTGTGTACATTTTCGACGAGGAAACTGTCGAGAAACTCGACGAGCCAAAAAGAGAACATGTTCTCTATTTCCTTGACGGGAATGGAGAAAATTGGCTTGTCGAGTTTCTCGACAGCCTAACAAGGAACTCGACAAGGAAAACGATGTGTTTCGCCCGTCGAGTTCCTCGGTCGTGTGTACAAGGCTTTATTGGAAAGTGAGTGTTCCTTGAACTGTCAGCTGCTGTTTTAGTTAAAATCCAAAGTCCTCTGAACCTCCCCATATCCTAGCAGCAGTAATCTTCTAGTGTGGTGGGGGTTAATAAAGCAGACTATGCCCACCACTTCTGCCTCCCACCTCTATTTATAGAAGCTCTACTATCTCGTTCATGAATGAAAAGTATGATTGAAGGACAGGTGGATGAATGAACAGTCCATTTCTATTCATGTACTGTTCATTCCATGAATGAATGGGGGAGGGGAAAACAGGGCAGGCATAGTCTGGATCCTGCAAAGCAACAACAGCCTGCGGCACAAGGGACACTTCACATACATAATAAGTACCATCTCATACCAAAAAAAAATAGATAAACTTTGGCCTTCAATGCTAACTCCAGCACAAACATTTTTAGGAGAATAGATTGCAAAAGGATTAGAACAGTTGTCAAGTCTTCTTTGGATAGATGTCCCCTCACTGTGTCTTTCTGGCACAAAAGCAGAAAGTGGTGGAGATTTTTATATAAAAAATATATTTTGTGAAATGGATAGTGTGTGGTGTGGTTTTCTGTTCAGGTGTGAAGGCTTTGTATCTCTGCCAAGTGTTAGTGCTGTTTGTATTACCATTGGTAGTATTTCATATTACCTCCTATTTTGGTGACACTTCATGTGTCCAAGTATCTCTATTGCCAGTACAGGAAGTGAGATAAACGTGGTTATTTACAAAAGGCAAATCCACTTTGCACTACAAGTGCACTGCAAGTGTACTTGGAAGTGTACTGAAAGTGCACTTGGAAGTGCAGTCGCTGTAAATCTGAGAGGTAGATCTGAAATGAGGGGAAGCTCTGCTGATTTTATCATCCAATCATAGGCAAGCTAAAATGTTGTTTTTTATTTTCCTTGCATGTCCCTCATGGATCTACAGTGACTGCACTTCCAAGTGCACTTGTAGTGCAAAGTGGATTTTCCTTTCGTAAATTACCCCCAAAGTCTCTCAAATAGAAAGATAGATGGTAATAAAACATAACAGATATTCTAACACATCCTCATTCACACTTAAAGTGGAAGTAAACCCTTCTATCATTTTCAGACAAGGAAGCTGCCATTTTAGAATCTGTTTATTCTTCAACTGCCAGGATGCTGCACATGTGATCAGGTTTGATGTCAGCTATTAGATGGTTTGGCTGTTTGGTTAAGGGCACAAACAATGTGGCAGTTACATTTCCGGCATATACCGTAATTGTAATGCCGAGTACACACGATCGGACATTCCGACAACAAAACCATGTTTTTTTTCTGACGGAATGTTGGCTCCAACTTGTCTTGCATACACACGGCCACACAAATGTTGTCGGAAATTCCAAACGTAAAGAACACAGAGACGTACAACACTACGACAAGCCGAGAAAAATTAATTTGAATGATTCCAAGCATGCATAGGATTTTTGTGCATCGGAATTGGCTACAGACGATCGGAATTTCAGACAAGAACTTTTGTTGTCGGAAAAATTAAGAACCAGCTTTCAAACATTTGTTGTCGGAAATTCCCGACAGCAAATGCCCGCTGGAGCATACACACAGTCGGATTTTCCGACAACAAGCTCACATGGAACATTTGTTGTCGGAAATTCCGACTGTGTGTATGCGGCATAACTGTTTTTTTAAACTGTTAAATCAATGGGTTTACTTCCGCTTTAACCTTTTGGAGCAAACACATTTGAATCAAATTGATACTATTATTCTCTTTGTCATTGGTTGAGGTCTCATGTCCCTGGGAAACACATTTACTGAATCCAAAACTTCTGCACACTTTTAAACACATTTTGCATTAGTTAAAACCTTCAAACATTTAATATTTTCTGAAAGCAGAGAGCCTAGAGCACAGGTGTCAGACTAGTGGCCCCCCAGCTCTTGTGTCCCATGTTGCATTGCAAGACTGACAGTTGCAAGCATGACTCCCATAGGCAGAGTAGTTGAAGTTCCTCAACAGCTGGAGGGCAAAAAAAAGGTTTATTTTCAGTATAAGATACATGTGAGGTAATTTTAGTACAAACAAATACAATATATTATCTAACTTTGGTAGCATATGGATGTGAGGTGGTGTCTTTAGGTACCCAGCATATCAAGCCTGAAAATTGTTCTTGATTCTGAAATGAAAATAAACGTTGGAACCCAAAATTGTCTATAAGCATCATTCTACAAGCTCTTAAATGTTATCAGTTTAGCGTTAATCATAAATAACGCTTCTAGAATGATTGCTCACAATTGACGTAACTGTAATTTTTGTACATAGTCCACTACATAACACTCTTTTAGGTTTGTATGTGCATATATGTGGTGGCCCAGGGCTTTACGTTTTCCTTTTATTTGTCACTTTACATTATCAAACCTTTTTTTTTTCACTTATTTGTAATGATATCTAATAGGTAATCAATAGCCTCCTATGCATTAGTAAATTTAGAGTAACAGGCTTGCTTTATTGAGACATGGCCCAGATTCTCAACCGAGATACGACGGCGTATCTCCAGGTACGCCGTCGTATCTCTGCGTTGAGCCGTCGTATCTATGCGACTGATTCTTAGAATCAGTTACGCATGGATATCCATTAGATCCGACAGGCGTAAGTCTCTTACGCCGTCGGATCTTAAGTGCATTTTTTTGTTGCCCGCTAGGTGGCGCTTCCGTCGAAATCCGCGTCGAGTATGCAAATTAGCTAGATACGCGAATTCCCGAATGTACGCGCGACCGACGCAGTAAAGTTACAACATTTACGTTAGGCTTTTCCCGGCGTATAGTTGCCCCTGCTATATGAGGCGCAGACAATGTTAAGTATGGCCTTCGTTCCTGCGTCAAAATTTTAAAAAGTTACGTCGTTTGCGTAAGTCGCCCGTGAATGGGGCTGGACCTCATTTACGTTCACGTCGAAACCAATGACGTACTTGCGACGTCATTTGGAGCAATGCTCACTGAGATATTTTACGGACGGCGCATGCGCAGTTCGTTCAGCGCGGGGACGCGCTTCATTTAAATTATACACGCCCCCTACCCACCGAATTTGAATTCCGCCGGGTGATTTACGCTACGCCGCGGCCGCAACTTACGGAGCAAGTGCTTTGAGAATACAGCACTTGCCCATGTAAGTTGCGGAGGCGTAACGCAAATGAGATACGTTACGCCCGCACAATTTTGCTACGATCTACGTGAATCTGCCCCTATGGGTCTATTTGACCCTTGGTGTCTCCCCTGCACCTCCTTCAGCTAATCAAACAAAGAATATTCTACATTGGTTACTTCCCTGGCTAGCGCTACCAGGGAATGACAGCTCTAAATAGGGAAGCAGCCTAATACATGTCACTTCCTGGTTCATTCACTGTAGGGAGTATCAGCAAATGGATATTCACTAAGTTCCCTCTGCTCTACCAGGCAGCATTGTTCAGGTCCCTCCTGCACTTGCAGGTGGAGTAGCGAAGCCCAGGTTACGCATTTAAAGTGTGATGTAACATTAATTTTCTATGGAAGTTATTGGGAAGCTTTACAGCACAATCTGAATAACTTCCACAAGAAAGCCAACAATATTCTTGAGAGTACACACATATTCTTGTCTGTTACAAAAAAAATATGAGGTACAATCTGTTAACGTGGCACCACATCCAATAGGGAAAATGTACAATACCTCTATAAGGATAGAGAAAGAAAGGACTTTAAAGGCTTCCACTCCAATAACCCCAATATAAAGGGAAAAAGCACTAAAGTATTTCATATAGTAAAACAACATACAAAGTTTATTAAGCATAACATTAAAACATCTTTTAAACTTTTAACATTCATAAAGGTTGTGTGACAACATCCCAAAAGGGGCATACAGCATCCTTAAATCCTCCATAACTACAACAATATCTAGCCCAGAAATGTACACGTGGTATATACATATTGAAGATCGAGTACTCAAAGTGATTTACAGGTACCAATGGGCTGGATGAAGGACGATCCAAGCAAAGATCTTCATCTCTACACGTTTCACTAGACTTTGCCTCCTCAGTAGATCCTATATCATTGTAAGGATAAATCATAATTATTTACAAGTCGTTACAAGTTTCCATAACATTTGTATCTTCAAATATAACAATATTGCATCTAGTGGTAGTTCATCAAATGTATCAAATACTCACATTCAAATGAAATTGAAGGGGATTCAGGGATGTTCACTCATATGTTGAGAGGTACAGACCAACACAGGGCTGTTGTGGCAGCCAGTAATGTGTGTAAAAGTCACCACTGCCACCAATGTAAGCCTTATATTGGTGCTGGCAAAAGGGTTAAAAAGCAACTGTGCATGCATTGCAGTGATTTACTACATATGTGTTATTTTGCCTTCGCATATTCTTTATTAAAAAAAATGGTTCAAGAAAATCCCCACCACTTACCAGATCAGCTCTTTCTAGTAGGTCCCTTGATTTATTTGTGGGCAGTAGCCATTAATATTGTAATTCAGGAACAAAATAAATCTAAGCAGTTCTGCTGGTTCATATCGGACTGTGGCAGGCTAGAGTCTTGGAGTAGCAGTGACTGATGAACACTGGCTGAGACATGAGGATGTGCATTGGAGATCAGGAGCTGCATGCTGTATAGCAGTGTTTTTCAACTCCAGTCCTCAAGGCGCCCCAACAGGTCATGTTTTCCCTCACATGAAACAGCTGCGCTAATTACTAAGACAGTGAAAGTGATCAAATCACCTGTGAAAAATAATGGAAAGCCTAAAAACATGACCTGTGGGGGCGCCTTGAGGACTGGATTTGTGAAACACTGCTGTATAGTGTTAGTGTGATAGAAGGTGACATTATCACTGAGAATTAAGCCTGTGGCGGATGGGACCAGGAATGTAATTAACCACTTCAGCCCTGGACCATTTTGGTGGTCAAAGACAAGGCCACTTTTTGTGATTCAGCACTGTAACGCTTTAACTGACAATTGCGCAGTCATGCAGCGTGGATCCCAAACAAAATCGGTGTCCTTTTTTCCCCACAAATAGAGATTTCTTTTGGTGGAATTTGATCACCTCTGCGATTTTTTTTTGCACTATAAACAAAAAAAGAGCGACAATTTTGAAAAAAAATCGATATTCTTTACTTTTTGCTATAATAATTATCCACAAAAATATATAAAAAACATTTTTTTCCACAGTTTAGGCCGATACATATTCTTCTACATATTTGTGGTAAAAAAAATCATAATAAACGTTTGATTGGTTTGCGCAAAAGTTATAGCGTCTACAAAATAGGGGACTGTTTATGGCATTTTTACTTTTTTTACTAGTTATGACAGCGATCAGAGATTTTTATCGGGACTCCGACATTATGGCGGACACATCGGACACTTTTGACACCATTTTGGGACCATTGTCATTTTTACAGCAATCAGTGCTATAAAAATGCACTGATTACGGTAAAAATGACACTGGCAGTGAAGGGGTTAACCACCAAGTGGCGCTGCAGGGGTTAAGTGTTCCCTAGTAAGTGATTCTTACTGTTAGGGGGCGTGGCTACATGTGACACATCACTGATGACCATTTCCAATCACAGGAATGGTCACCAGTGACAGTGTCACTAGGCAGAATAGGGCAATGCCTTGTTTACAAAGGCATTCCCCTGTTCTGCCCTTGCCGACCACAATTGTGGCACTTTAAATATATGATATATATATATATATATATATATGTTCCCGGGACCCGCGGCCGCACTCGCGAGGCACGCAGTGGGCGCACACACGCCACCGCTGGGTGGCAGATTTAAAGGGACGTACCTGTAGGCCAATCTGCCTGCCCGTGCCATTCTGTCGATGTAAATAGTTGCGTCGGTCAGCAAGCGGTTAAACCAGATTTCTATATGCAAAACAGTTTTGGGCTTTGTTATGGCCTGGTAGAAAAATACAGGAAAAAATAAAGCAGACACCTGCAGATGAAGACACTTTGCCCATGAAATCAAATTTACAATGTCATTATTCATTTTGATTGGAGTGGAGCCTTAAAGGGGAAGTAAACAGACTTATTATAACTGGTTATGCATCAACCTGATTGAATCATAATTGTCAGTCAAAGCCAGCATTTTGCATTTTCATTTTAATTTTCTACTGTTTTTATTTTACTGTGCATAATATTGCCTCTTTACAAATATAAATAAATAACCAGCTACTGTTTTACAATGTTTTGGACATTAAAATGGCATTCTACAGCAGCTAAAATAGCATTATAGCTACGCTAGCTATTTTATTTTAAGTGTTGCAACTTGTTTATTCTCTTACACAAAATGAAATTTAAAAAAAAATGTCTGCAAGGAACATATTGAAAGAGAATTTGGGATATTGATTGCCAAGATATTTTAGATTGTATTTTACACAACTTTGTCCTAAGCTGCTAGAATTTTTTTTTGCAGGTAACAAAGTATTTGGCTACATCTGTCAGGAGAATTAACTCAGTTTGAGACCTAAGACAATTTTCATTGTGACCTTGGGCACTCATTGCATCTCCATGTGCTCCAGCTATTAGGAATGGATGTTTTGGAGCAAGGGAAAGTTGCTATTGAAATTAAGTATCAATAATAAAAGGGTAAAAAAAAAATATTTATATATATTATTAATATTTCAATTCAATGGCTTTGAGGTAAGAGTCGGTTCACACTAGGGCGACACGACTTCCAGCGCGATTTTCAGAGGCGACTCCGACACGACTTGAGCATGAACCACAGGGCGATCTGGGACGATTTACAACACGACTTGAAGTCGTCTCCAGGACAGGAGACTTTCCAGTGGCCAATCAAACAACAATCAGCTCTAGGGGAGGGAGAGGTTTGCCGGAGAAATGTATGTTATCTTCCTGGAAAGTCGCTTCAGTTAAGACAGTGATCAGACTAGGATGAGACTTGGAGGCGACTTCCATTGAAATCAATGGGTACAAATCGCCTACAAGTCGGATTGAAGTAGTACAGGAACTTCTTTTGAAGTCGGAGCGGCTCGTGTCGTGTGTATTAACACCGCTCCCATTCACTTGCATTATTTTTCTCTACAGCGCGACTTGGGACGTCTTGAGGCGACTTCAAGTCGGATCCCAAGTCGCCCCAGTGTGAACCGGCTCTAAGTGTTTTATTTGGAATATGCAAAAAAATAAAACCAAAATACTTTTAAGACACCACAGTAACAAAAAATATAGCTTAAAGCCTACATTTAGTCACAAAAACGAACACAAGGGACACATCTGATTGATAATAAGTAATGTTCCTTGCACTGATTTTTCTTTTGACTAAACTTGGGTTTTAAGGCTTTAAGTAATGATCTATAAATGAAGGAGGCAGAACTTTCATTCATCCACTTGTCCTCCAATTATAGATCACAACAATACAATCATAGCAGCTATAGTACAGCTTTTGTGAATGGAAAGGGCAGGAGAAAAGATGAAAGTAAGTCAAGTCCTTCGAGCTGTTTGCTTATGACTAAACTTAAGCTTTAAAACAACAAACATTTATTTATGTATTCCTTAAAATAGCTAGTTTACAATAATAATACAAAAAAAAAATATGCAGCACCCTCTACCTTAGGTAGGTAAGTGTAGGGTTTTTGTGTTAGCTGCCAGTGCAGGCCTGTTTTGTTTTGATCTGGGGGCAGGGGAGTGGTTTAGTGTAACAGTAGGTGACTGGGGGCAGGGGAGTGGTTTAGTGTAACAGTAGGTGATGGACATGTACTTCAGCTCTTGGGCACCTCCCCTGTTTCCGGGGAGAATGTTCTGAAAAAGGGGCAAGTCTGAGTGCTGGAGTGACATGGGGTGCATGGGAGGAGCTCTGACCAATCCCCATCTAGGATTAGCAGGAGGCAGGTCTCCTACATATACCCATGGTCAGCCTGCTGGGTGAACTGAAGGATGGAGTGCTAGACTGTCGTGCAGGAGGGACACCCCCATCTGGGGGGGGAGTGTAACTCCAGTGGAGGAGCTTGGGAGCTGAGAGGGAGCCTCTCCTTACACGGTCATGGAGAGGTGTCCTGGAACAGAAGCTAGGAGAGACAGTTGGTCTGCACGTCTGGAGTAAATCCTTCAGGAAGGATCTAGGGCAGGTGTCGGTGAGTGAAAGCACAGTGGAGAGATCTGGAAGAGGCATGCCAGGGGAGCTAGGTGCAGAGCCACAGGGAGAGACTGTGGAGTTTGTGTCAAATCGATGCAGCCATGAGGGCAGGCAGGATTTGCAAGTCGGACCGCTGGGATCAGTAGTCCACTACCATTAAATCTACTAAAATAACCGGTTGCTGCCATGAGGGGATACTGCAGGCCCCGGGCCTTCAACAGTTTCATCTACTACTTTAACTAGGACTTATTCATAGTGAGGCCTAGTCATATTTGATGGCGTGACAGGATTACTAAAACTGTGCCAGGAGGAAATGTTTTGAGGTAAAAGCCTGTCAAGGTGTGTGCAAGAGGAAGAGGTGTTCTGAGGTAAAAGTCTGTCAAGTTTAGGGTCAGCCATCTTATCCTATCTGAAGAGTGTGACGCACTAATTTCTATACCATTTCTAAGAAGTGTAACATATCTATTGCTATAACATTTTAAGTGTTCATCTGTTCTATGGGCATCCCATGTCCCTTCCCCAACCAAGTTTAATCCCCTAATACAATAACAAAAACAAGCAAAAGACTGTTCATTGACAAAAGGAGTGTGTCTAATGGATGTCTGGCAGCAGGGTCAAATGTGTGGATGTTGCAACCACCCGCTACAAATATATATATATATATATATATATATATATATATATATATATATATATATATATATATATATATATATATATATATATATAATAACATTGGATATTTTCAAACTTGAATATTATGACAGCAAACAGGAGCACCTAATGGACTAGGAAGCATACTTTGGATCAAAATAATAGCACCTTCCAAAATTGTGACTGGCCAGGCAGTAGTGAATCTCTCAACACCGCAGAACAATAATCACATATCCCAGAATCAGAACTTCCTGCTATCAAACCAAAGCTTAAATATCATTGGGAACTAAAGCTAGCCATCCCCTCATCTTTTTGTACAGTGGCTATTGGTTCTCTCAATGTCTGTTGATATTTATGTATACCTGCACTTGTAACCTAACAAGTGTCTAATGTATAGGTAATCACCAAGAAGCAGTTTTTGGGTTGGTGAGGTGCTTTTGATACTTTCCACATTATGATAATTTAAAGTGTATGTCATGAATTTTTTTTTAATAGAATGGAAAAGGGTTAGAATCTCTGGGCCAGATTCACGTAGATCAGCGGATCTATAGATCCGCTCGTTCTACGTGAATTAAGATCCGCTCCCGCAAGTTTAGGAGGCAAGTGGCTAATTCACAAACCACTTACCTCCAAACTTGCGACGGCGGATCCTAAATCCCCCAGCGGAATTCAAATTCCGCGGCTAGGGGAGTGTCATATTTAAATCAGGCGCGCTCCCGCGCCGATTTAAATACGCATGCGTCGTCCGGGGAATTTCCCGGCGTGCATTGCTCCCACTGACGTCAATAGGACGTCAGTGGTTGCGACGTGATCTAGACTTGCGACGCGCGTGTTCGTGAATCGGCGTACGCAAACGACGTAGGAAATTTCAAAATCGACGCGGGAACGACGGCCATACTTAACAATACTTACCCCTGCTTTTAGCAGGGGTAAGTATACGACGGGTACCGCGCTACGGAAATGACGTAAGAACACCGCGTCGGGTCCGCGTACGGTCGTGAATTTCGCGTATCTCGCTGATTTACATATTATTCAGTGTAAATCAGCGGGAACGCCCCCGGCGCCATTTTTAATTCAAAAAAAAGATCCGACAGTGTAACACAGTGTGACACTGTCGGATCTCAGCCCTATCTATGCGTATCTGATTCTATGAATCAGGCGCATAGATAGGACCAGAAAAAATCCGAGATACGATGGTGTATCTGAGATACACCGTCGTATCTGCTTCGTGAATCTGGGCCTCTATCTGGTATTTACTACTAACTGGAATATCGTTACAGAGATGTTCCTTCGCTTATTTTCCGGGTGACAATAATTTCACCAGACAAGAAGAGAGGGGAAATATCTAACTGCAAAGCATTACACTTCATTTTATTTAGAATTAGAGAACATTTAGAACCCCAATCAGCTGTGTATTGCTATATGTTGCTGTATGTGTCCCTGTTGAAGATGTATTCTAATGTTCTCGCTGGTAAAATTATTGTCATTGAGCTGGTAGGGGCTTTTTAGACCCTCAACCCCCCCCCTTAAAGCTGTAAAGGCAGTGTACTGTGGTGTTTACATGTCACTGTCACAATGGTTTGCTTAAAGAGGAAGTAAACCCTGATGGGTTTTACTTCCTTTCTTTTACCCTGCAAAGTAAAAGCATAATGTGCTAATAGCACATTATGTGACACTTACCTGCAAAGAAGCCCACACCGTCCCTGATGCAGTCCACATACATGTTTGCCCCTCTTCCTTCCAGGGCCACGGACTCCGGTTCTGTGACTGGCCAGTGCCGCTTGACGTCACGTCACGTCCATGTGCGCAGGAGCAGCCAGTCACAGCACTCACTCATGTTTCTCCACAGTACATGCGCCGAGGACATCATTGGCACAGTATACAGTAAATATCTCCTAAATGGTGCGTTTTTACGAGATATTTACAGTACCTATAAGTAAGCCCTATTCTAGGCTTACCTATAGGTACAACATGCAAAAATAAGTTTACAAAAACAAAGAAGCAGCACTCTATGGGTAAAGCATAAATACATGTAGACCTTTGGCAAAGAAAAAAGTAAATTTATTGCACTGAAAAATGAACAACAACTGTCCATGATAAAAACTTGCAGAGGTTGCAAATAGCAGTCATGGAAGAATATAGCCAATATAGGTACTCATATAAAAAAATGTTATTAAAAAGAACGGTACCACTATGACATCCGGGTGGGGAAGGGTCAACATTATCCAGTCAGCTTGTGGGTTGAGCATTTAAAGGGATGTAATGATCCATATGGATAACAATGGAAGCCCTGTAAACAGAGGGGGATGGTTGTATCATGACCCTCTACTTCTTGGCTGGTGGTTAGGCTCTGTTGGTGTCCAGGATAGAGACCGCTATGGCAGAGGACCCTTGTGGAAAGCAAAGAACACTGTAGCAGACAATATGGTATGATGTCCACCGCTGAGGAATAGGACCGGGAGAGCGAAAACAAGCTGGCTGAAGCTGGCGCACTTTTGAAGACACAGCCTCACTGATGAAGAAGGCAAGGCCGTGCCTTGGAAACATGTTCTTATTGGCCACACAGTGTGTGGGCAGCTACCCAGTTTGACAGCCCTGGACCACTCCCACCCAGAGACACACAGCCGACGTCTCCATGAGGCTTATGCCCTGTACACACGATCAGTCCGTCCGATGAAAACGGTCTGATGGACCGTTTTCATCGGTTAACCGATGAAGCTGACTGATGGTCAGTCGTGCCTACACACCATCAGTTAAAAAAAACGATTGTGTCAGAACACGGTGACGTAAAACACAACGACGTGCTGAAAAAAATGAAGTTCAATGCTTTCCAGCATGCGTCGACTTGATTCTGAGCATGCGTGGATTTTTTACCGATGGACGTGCCTACAAACGATCGTTTTTTTTCTATCGGTTAGGTATTCATCGGTTAAATTTAAAACAAGATTGCTTTTTTTTAACCTATGGATAAATAACCGATGGGGCCTACACACGATCGGTTTGGTCCGATAAAAACGGTCCATCAGACCGTTCTTATCGGTTTGACCGATCGTGTGTACGCGGGATTACTGAGGCTCCAGCTGCGGCTAACACACAGCGCTCGTGGATCCCTCAATAGAGATTTCCAGGTGGTCCTTCCATGCTCCTGTGACACTACGCGTGGCAGCTCCCACCCGCTCTAGCACTCTGCAAGTGCTTCAACATTTTGCATGTAAGTTTTTTAGTGTTGTTTTATACTTATATACTGAATAAATTCCCAAGCTGTTTAAAGGATTGGCTTGGCGCTTCTCTCTCCTCCTTATACTATGTAGTACTTATCTGCATTCCATGTGTCTTGCTGTCCTAAAGCATTAGCTTAACTAATATTTTGGATCGTGAATGCTTTTTAAAACAATAATCTGGAATGTGCCATTATATATCTATAATTAGCTTTACACTGTTGCCCTGAAGTACATACATGTCTGCGTCTTTGTAACCACCTGCCAGATCTGTATTTTATAAGTATTGCTTCATCTGTAATCTTATCATTTAGAATTCACAATTTTTGTCTAATATTAGACTTGCTCTTGCTGTTCTTTTTTCACACACTCGTTTACTACAGAGATAAAAGCTTGTATTTATGTGTAGTCCCTGGTTTTTAATAAATATGCTTTAAAAAATGATAGCTTAGGCAAGTCATTTCCAAGCAACCGCTACATATGAAGCAGGAGTGGATAACTTATTTAGACTATAAAAGAGACTACTTTTTATTTTTTCACCCCACTAAAGGGCCCAGATAGCTTTTTTCTGTGAATATATACAGTTGCTTGGTGCCTGAGCTATTATTTAGATAAATCAGGGCCCAGGAACCCGACAGAAATATAACACAAAGCAGATTCAGCAATATAAAAATGGCTGGAAATACTCTAACTCTGTGCTAGTGGGGAATGTGTTACTGATCCTGAAACATATCATTTAAGCTGTAAGTACTTTCAGTATATGTCCACAGTAACTCATCCTTCATTATCTCTGACTACAAACATGTTTTTTACTCAGACAGACATCTTGGATTTAACTACATTACGCAGAATATTTAGATTTATTTGTGCGCTTAGCTCCATCTGTGGCCTTATCCCATTTAGTTAATTGCAAATGTGAAGCAACCATGATTTTTGCAATCATCCCTAACTTGGAACATGAAAACTGTAAGTGGGACATCTTGAAATTTATATGAGATGTGATCATAATGTCTTTTTTGTTCCAGTGCTAGCATTGCTATAAATAAAGTGAACTTCATATTCATGAACGCCATCAATCCATGAATTTGCATCTTTTTAAGACGGTTGCTTTGGGAAAGACTTTTGCATGTTAGTGAACAAAATGAAAGCTTGATTCCTTGCAAAGTCTCAATCATTAAAGGAAAAATAGCAAAAGTGTTTTGGTGTCTAATGAAAATGTTGCTAAAGATGACACTTCTTTTTTGAGAGCTTTTAAAATGTTTCTTTTTTTTAAGGAGAGAGTAGAGAAATACTTCACTTCACATTTAATATTTAATTAAAATTCAGTTTAGTAACAACATACGCTGTTACCATTCACTGAGTGGTCTCTGGGGTGAAATCTTGGACTTTTATGAATATATGAACATGTACTATAAGTTTACTTGTGTGGAATTACTTAGCAAGGAGCTTTCTCTGTCTTCTGAAATAGCAACATTTTGCAACTTATACGGCTATTTATAGTATGTTATGAATATATCCCAAGGAGCGTAACGGACAAAGAAACACATTTATCTATCCTGTAGTCAGTAGTCTCTCAGCTGAGAGCTCAGTGCAATTGTTTTTACTAATGTGGTAGATTTGTTTGGACACATGAACAGTAAAATAGCCATTAATTGTCTACTGGGGATCGTAAACAGTAATTTACTAGCGTTTACTTGTTACAAAGATTTTCACTCTATCAATGGTAGGAGTGACATGTCTGAGAAATGTGGGTAACCTACAAGGACCAACAAAACACTCTTTAATCTGGTGGCTTAAATGTTAAAGATGGACTATTGCCTTACATTTAACATTTTTGTGATATCCCCTAGGGGAAAAAGTGCAAGGAGCGCTTACTCCTTTTCTGATCCATAGCTGCAATGTGCTGTAAAAGTACATATTTTTTTTCTGTTTATGCAAGCTGTAGCTCCACCCCAGGCTGAAGCCACATTTATGGGCATTCCCATGGGGGAGTTATAACACAATACTAATTTCTGCCCCATTTTAATTCTCTCTGGTCCTGGTTAACTAATGTGAACTCCCAACCCAAATTATTGTTCTGTTTTGAAATAGAAAAAGTTATGATTACAGTATTTGAATATATATGATTACAGTATATATTCAAAATGTCAGCACCTGTTCTCCCGAGTTCACAAATCCCTTTGTATTGTGATATCATGTTATGCAATTTAGTAAAAGT
Organism: Rana temporaria; assembly: GCF_905171775.1. Classification (NCBI taxonomy): domain Eukaryota; kingdom Metazoa; phylum Chordata; class Amphibia; order Anura; family Ranidae; genus Rana; species Rana temporaria. Next base: position 274,801,408 of record NC_053491.1, read on the forward strand.
TAAGATAACACTGATAAATCTTGTACCTTTTATGAATGTTGTCATTGTATATGCAAATAAGCACTCATAATACATTTGGCAATCTTTTCTGTGTTCAGATAAGCAGTTAACATTGTAAGTAAATGTATCTCTAGAGAGACTGAATTAAAAACAAAGGTCAAAATGACATTAATAAATCTACATATGTCAAATAAACATATTGAAATGTCATGCACAGAATTATATTTATATTATATTTTATTTATATTATATTTTCTTATAGTCACACAATGTTAAATGATGTTAATTTATAGATGACAACAATTATATATCTTTTGCAAGCAAAATGCTTTTCTAGTTAGTGTCTATAAGTTATTGCAATATTGATGAAACAACAATATCAAAAAGGAAAGTGAAGGTACTTTTAGTGTAACCACAAAATGATAAAAACAGTGAATAAATAAAAATACAGTGTTACCAAAAAAAAACAAGAAAAAAAATGCACAACCAACTATGATTTTCCCACCCTCCACACACAAAGCTAAATAACTAGAGGAACATGTAATATAAAAAAAATACGTTATTATATAAAAATGTGCATAACTTTTAATATATTCCTGAATCAATCAATTACTAATGTATTCATGATAATTTCTATAAAACTTAGCAATAAAACCCTGTGCAAACTGCAATTAAATATAGGCTGTATTCCTAAGCAACCATTTAGCAGCTGGTTTCAGATGTTTTCATCAAGTTCAAAAACAGTATGTCCTTGCTCACTGCTCTCATGAGCATCAGTGCACAAAACGCTGTCCAAGGTAATCTTATTACTGTGTTACCTCCATTAACAACAGTTGATAACCGCTGTAAGGTATTTTAATGCAGCACACATGGATAGGTGAACCACAGCACTAGTATTCTTCCAAGCATCAACACGCTTCCCTGTGAAGAAAATGGAGGGTGATTAAACAAATATTAATATTAATATCAATATTATTAATCCACTTTTCACTGTTCTTTGACGTGTAGGTCAGCAATGAAACACTCAATACACGCTGTAGATGAAAAAGATTATATTGTACAAAGAATTAACTTGAACAGCTTTGTCACAGACAGGGAAATATTATTGAAAACAATACTTTAGAGGTATAAACATTACAGACACACATTAACAGCAACACCCGATGCTAGAAAATAATACAACCTCTGCACCAATGAAGAGAAATACTTAGAAAAACAAAGACAATATACTCTAGCAATCATAAACTGGAAAGATATCTGGTTAGTAAGCACCTCCAATATTACCACTCTCAGTCAGGTCTGTCAATTAAGTCTCCAGTCCAGCCTCCCCTCAAGTCTCTCCCCCAATCTGGCTATTCAGTCAGGGTCTCACCAGGTACTCCTCAGTCATGCTCCCCCATCAAGCTCCTTCTCAGGCTTCCATCAAGGTCTCCCCCTGTCCTCTCCGGCCTTCAAGCAGGGCTTACCAGCTACTACTCCGTCAAGCTCCCCTCAAGTCTCCCTCGTCAAGATCCCTCCAATTTCAAATATTTGGCTATTCTTATACTATTTTCCTCCATTCACCTTCATTGAACAAACTCTGATTGGTCCAAATGGTACAATCAAATCTTTCTCAAGAAAGTGATTGGATGGAATTTAAGCCTGCTTTGCTATGATGCTTAACCAATATTAAAGGCGTTGTGGTGTCTGAACCTGGCTTTCATTATTTACAAGTTTGTTATCCTATCTTCTAACATAAACAGTCTGCCAACTTTGTATCCTAAAGCAACATGAGCTATGGTTCCAAGGAGTCGGTAAAAGGCCACCACCTGTATTCAACAACCCTCGAAAGACAAAGGGTTAAAACTTATTACCATGCATACACAGTGGCTATTTAAGGCATCAAGCATAAGCTTTTGTCTTTTGAGAGACAGTCTTGTAAACATAAACTAGGCCAATAACTCATAACAATCATAGTAATTCTGCTCTTCTGGGTTTTGGACTCAAGTGTACGCCGCCAGTGGCTCACTCCCGCTGTGGTGCCATGGACCCAATTTCGGCCAGCACCCACTGATTGTAGACTGACAGAATGCCAGGTTTCGCTCTGTTAGGTCTGGGTTTTTCTTGCCTTCTCAGCTCCCGAGCCTTCTCAGCATCTGGGAGTTTGACCTAGTCGTTGAAAAGTATGGGGACTTTTGCTCCAAACCCCTTTGACCATTTGTTGTAATGCTATCATTGTGTAGATACCTATTTTTTACAGATGTAATACACACGCATCTATCCCTGATGAAGCGAGCATGGTCTTGCGAAATGCAGAGGGTCACTTTCTATGCCTGTGTATAATGCTATATACATGTTATACTGCTACATGTATAATAAAAAAGACTCTACATTGTATGTATCAGCTGATCGGTTTGGCAATTTTTTGTGTTGTTCGTGTATGCATGACGATTTTTATTAAACTTTAATACTGCATTTACTTGTGTCATGTGACTGTCTAACTGTATGCACCTCATTCAAGATCCCCGGGGCAAGTTTTTGTGTTTTGTTGCATATATTGGGATGGAGGTGTTTTTCAGGTGACACCAGACCATTTTCTCTCTTTTCTCATTAAACACTGGTGGAATACACCCATTTAGCCCAACCTTGGTCTGATCCCACCACTAGCCATATTACTCTCCACCTCTATCAGCCTTTTCAGCTGCTCTGTGTAACATTCTGGGGCCACTTTTTCCATAGGCTAATTCAGGTTCCTGGTTCTGCTCCCTGTTGGTGGCATTGATTGTCCCCTGGCTCGGGAGCTGCAATGTGCACAAGGGAGTTTTCCATACCTCCTGTTGTCCCCCCTGTCCAATTCAGGTGGGCAGAGCCACCTACACATTGGCACCATGCAACCACACCCACAGGGCTATGGCATCAGCTCGTTGATGCTTGCTTTCTCAGCACGAGTGACTACAGACCTCATGGCTGGGATTTCTATGCTAATTCCATCTCATTCACATGTGATAGCTCTATGTGAGTTCACATTCTTTCATTGATTAATAGCAATCAAGCATTTTTTATTTTTATTTATTTTTTACATTCAAGCACATACTCCCAGTACGGTGTGTTATACATACTTTCACATTTTAAGCCTACCTATAGTGTTCTATTATTCAGATTATTACTCACTTTTCACTCTCTTGACTATCCCCGATGTTCCTAGTCTGTCATAGCACTGAGCCAGATTGGTTCATAAGTATACACTCTTTTATTATATCATATACTTCATACTTACTCTGTTGTACAGCACCATTTGATATACATACAATCTAATGTTTTCTGACCTTTACTATGGCTGTTGGAATATCTTTTGTGGATCACACACTTCATTCATTACTATATATATTTCCTTCACTCCTCTTTCACTGTCCCCTAGATTCCAAGCCCATACTAGTACTGAACCAGATTGGTTCATGTATACCTATATGTACCATATGCTCAGGGGTCAAGTCCTGGGAAAAAAAGTGTGGGAACTCACCCAAGATTTCCCACCCTCTTCAAAAGTAAAAAGATATATATATATATATATATATATATATATATATATATATATATATATATATATATATATATATATATATTAGGGCTGTTACTGATTAAAATTTTCATGTTCGATTAATCAATTTTTTTTTTAATTGATTAATCAACTAATTTCGATTAATTATAACACACATACAGATCCAACTACTTTTAGCTGATCTCCTTGAATTGCAACTCTGCATTAGTCAGTGGTAAATGTGGTATACACTATATACAATCACCCGACACTAGTTAGTTTCCACAATCCATGACTTAACTTCACAGTTCACACAAATACGTTTTAAATTGAAACTGTAGCACTGACGTAAGTAATTTTTTCTTATTAAACTTTAAGAAAAACCTAGAAAGTTAGTTTAACTTTAATTATAAAACGTATCTTGTATATTGACTGTCAGTCACTTTATAGTATTCAAGTAGGCATCACTTTAGCCAGTCACACAGACATACCAGAGTGTTTACATTTTCTGGAAGCAGACATGATCGCATTTTATTGACAATATACCCTGAAGAACTGAACAGTCTTTCGCATGGATGTTGCCGATACACAAAGAATTGTCTGCACAAAACTGCTTAGGACAGGAAAACAATGGTTATTTTTGCCCCTTCCCCTGATGGAGCCTGATGCATCCTCCTGCTCCACAGATGCAAAGGTACCTCAATCCAATGGGTGCAGTTTGCTCGCATCCAGCAGGGTAAGTCTCACTGTCCAGGCTGTCCGGTGACGTCAAGAATTTTGATCGATCAAAAGAATTTTGATCGATCAAAAAAATTAAAGATTAATTGAGGAATTAATCTTTAATTTCCCCAGCCCTAATATATATATATACACACACACATTATATATATATATATATATATATATATATATATATATATATATATATATATACAGTACAGACCAAAAGTTTGGACACACCTTCTCATTCAACGAGTTTTCTTTATTTTCATGACTATGAAAATTGTAGATTCACACTGAAGGCATCAAAACTATGAATTAACACATGTGGAATTATACATAACAAAAAAGTGTGAAACAACTGAAAATATATTTCATATTCTAGGTTCTAAAAAGTAGCCACCTTTTGCTTTGATTACTGCTTGGCACACTCTTGGCATTCTCTTGATGAGCTTCAAGAGGTAGTCACCTGGTGCAGCACCCCATCACTCTCATTCTTGGTCAAATAGCCCTTACACAGCCTGGAGGTGTGTTTGGGGTCATTGTCCTGTTGAAAAATAAATGATGGTCCAACTAAACGCAAACCAGATGGAATAGCATGCCGCTGCAAGATGCTGTGGTAGCCATGCTGGTTCAGTATGCCTTCAATTTTGATTAAATCCCCAACAGTGTCACCAGCAAAGCACCCCCACACCATCACACCTCCTCCTCCATGCTTCACGGTGGGAAACAGGCACCATCCGTTTACCTTTTCTGCATCGCACAAAGACACAGGGGTTGGAACCAAAGATCTCAAGTTTGGACTCATCAGACCCAAGCACAGATTTCCACTGGTCTAATGCCCATTCCTTGTGTTCTTTAGCCCAAACAAGTCTCTTTTGCTTGTTGCCTTTCTTTAGCAGTGGTTTCCTAGCAGATATTCTACCATGAAGGCCTGATTCACACAGTCTCCTCTTAACAGTTCTAGAGATGTGTCTGCTGCAAAAGGTGGCTACTTTGAAGAACCTACAATATGAAATATATTTTCAGTTGTTTCACACTTTTTTGTTATGTATAATTCCACATGTGTTAATTCATAGTTTTGATGCCTTCAGTGTGAATCTACAATTTTCATAGTCATAGAAATAAAGAAAACTCTTTGAATGAGAAGGTGTGTCCAAACTTTTGGTCTGTACTAATATATATATATATATGTTTTATGTACTATGTTTTTTAACGAATAGACTGCAACATTTATTGTCAAGTGCCAGTTTATGAGTCAAGGACACATATAAAATTAACATGCATTTAACAAATAAATATAGCACAGATGTAACAACAAAATAATTTAATCTGTATGCTATACTAACAATAAAACACACCACTAGGGTTGCCACCTATCCGGTTTTGACCCGGACAGTCTGAGTTCTGACACATGTGCCCTGGGTTTCCAACCGCTGGAAACCCGGGCACACATTTCACCGTCCTGTGGCCAGTGGCAGCCAGATCTCTGTCCCCGGCCTTGACATCTAGAGGGGTGGCACGCATGATGCCGTGCCCGCTATCACTGTCACACAGCGGTGTGCTCTGAGCCAGTGGGTGCCCTGTGATTGGCCGAACAGGCCATGTGCGGGGCATGCCGGGCGGCAGACATGGGGGTCTGTGACTGGCCCTGCGGAGCTGGTGCTGGTCACATGTGGAGGCGGGGGTGGGGCTGGACTGTGGATTCGATAATCTTGCCTGCTTGCTCCTGGAGTCCTGCCTCATAATGTGTGTCTCCTGAGGTCTCATCTGCTCTGTCAGCTTGCCCCCCTCCTCTGTGTCATCCCCTCCTCTGTGTCATCCCCTCTTCTGTGTCACCCCCTCCTCTGTGTAACCCCCCTCCTCTGTGTCAGCCCCACCTCTATGTGTCACCCCTCCTTTCTGTCACCCCCTCCTCTGTGTAACCCCCTCCTCTGTGTCACCCCCCGTCTCATTGTCAGCCCCCATCCTCTGTGTGAAAAGTGAAAAACTAAATTTCCCATAGTAATCCTTTGTTGTTACTGGCCGATTACTTTATATGTGTATTCATAGCCCGCCCGGGTAGTGTGTGCGGGTATTTCGTCACTTCTGCAATGTCTCCTGGGAGCTTTTGTCATTGTTCCCAGGAGTCATTGCGGAGGCCTGCCGCGAGTTATCATGGGATTTAGAAAGAACATTAAGCAAGTCCTTTCTAAATCCCGCGATAACTCGCAGCAGGCCTCCACAATGTCTCCTGGGAACAATGACAAAAGCTCCCAGGAGACATTGCGGCATCGCCACGGGCATCGCCATCGTTAGTGAAGTCTGGGTGGCTCGAGTCCTGCAATGGGAATGGCGTTCCTGCTTTGGAAAAAGATCTCGTGCCCTGCATATACTGCTTCACATTTATGTGGTTATGGCAGTATTAATTGTTATACATAAAAAAAAACATTGAATTTGCATGTACTTGTGCTGTAACAGCAATAATCCATAACACTCAGCCCACTGGCTGCCTCCATTCTCAACAGCAAAAGAAAATTTTAGGGCCATTTTAATAAATATTTAGAGGCTGAATATTTTGTTGCATTTTGAATTATGATGCTCTAATGCCGCGTACACACCATCACTTTATGTGATGAAAAAAATGACGTTTTTAAAAACGTCACTTTAATTGACTGTGTGTGGGGGAAAACGTCGTTTTATGTCTTGTAAAAAATGACCAAAAAAAATTGAAGCATGCTTCAATTTTATGTGTCGTTTTTCAAAAGTGCACTTTTTACTTCACAGAAATTGACCGTGTGTAGCAAAAAACTTCGTTTTCTAAGACGTTTTTTCATCCACGCATGCCCAGAAGCTACTTATGAAGCGAGCTTCAATGGTAAAACGTGGTGGAACGTAACCTCACTTTGCAAGATCATTGTGAGAAAACGATGGTGTGTAGGCAACTTCGTCTTTGAAAATTGAAGTTTCAAAAACGTCATTTTTTACTTCACAGAAAGTGTCGTTTTTTTTCATCACATAAAGTGATGGTGTGTACGCGGCATTAGGCATATGTACTTCAGCGTAGATGTGTTTGTAAATCAAAAATCAGATATCAGATTTTTTTTGTTGTATGTGTCCCAATTTCAGATTTTCCCTTCTTCCTATTGTGCCTGTGCAACAGGGAGTCTCTCTATGCATAGGCAGCAGTAAAAAAACTCTTGGAAGCTCTAAACCAGGGATATGCAATTAGCGGACCTCCAGCTGTTGCAGAACTACAAGTCCCATGAGGCATAGCAAGACTCTGACAGCCACAAGCATGACAACCAGAGGCAGAGGCATGATGGGACCTGTAGTTTTGTAACAGCTGGAGGTCTGCTAATTGCATAACCCTGCTCTAAACCATCTCTACTTAAAGGGTCACTAAAGGAATTTTCTTTTTAGCTAAATAGCTTCCTTTACCTTACTGCAGTCCTGGTTTCATGTCCTCATTGCTCGTTTTTGCTCTGATGTTGCTGTAATACTGCTCTGTTCTGGACACTTCCTGGTTGTCTGGCTCCGTATGAAAAAAGTCATAGGAGAGTTTAGTTTTGTTTTCCTAGCCATGACTCTCTATGGCACTGTCCAGCTTAGAGGCATAAAATAACATGCAAAGACTAAACTACTTTCAGTTTAGTTTTTGCATCTTAGGCCCCGTACTCACGACCAAACATGTCTGCTGAAACTGGTCCGCGGACCAGTTTCAGCGGACATGTTCGTTCGTGTGTAGTCAGTAACGTACAGGATTCCAGCAAACAATCGTCGGCCAGACCGTTTTCCAACGAACAACTGTTTCCTGGTCTTGCTTTAAAACAGTCTGCTGGAATCGTGTCCGTCAGACATGTTCGGTCGTCTGTACACAAAAGCAGCGTACAAAAACCCCGCGCATGCTCAGTCCAAATGAGGAGACGGGAGCGCTCGTTCAGGTAAAACTTGCGTTTGTTTGGGATATGGCACATTCGTCATTAGAAACCTTTTATTCTAGCAAGAGAACAATGTCTTAAAAAGGCGCACTAAACCACATTTTCTTGCCTCGTTTTATTAATTCTTCTCTTGCTAGAATAACCCCGTTCTCTTGCTGATGCAATTTCAATAGAGTTGTCCCATACTGAAATGTCACATTTCTTGCTTGTGATGTAATCCTTTAATAATGTTTTCTATGCCAGACGTGTGTTTTGGTTGGTGGTCCTCCATAATTTATAGTAGTCATTTTTGTAAAGGAATGTGCATATTTTTTTTTTTTTTGTTGTTTCTAGTTATGTCACCATTTAAAAAAATTTTTTTTTACATGTTTTTTTTATTTTTTTTTTTTAATTTTTTTTTTTAATTTTTTTTTTTTGTGTTTCATTAGAGAATATTAAACCATGTTGGCACACCAAATGTCCCCCCCCCCCAAGGAGTGTGTCCTTTGTAAATTACCCATTGTATATTTATTAAAGGTTTGCTGCCTAATAATCCCCACAGTATAACAAACAATAGACATGTTTTCAAATGAAAGCAAAAAGCCTTTTATTCAGGCAAATGTCATCACAAAAAATAAAAATAACGGCAGCACTAGAATAGATAGCAAACTATATGCAAACTTGCATTTCCAACATGGTGAAGGATAAACTTCCAAGCCTCAGGAGCCAAACACAAAAATATGAAGCAGCAGCACACAAACAAAGGAACCCAAACTGTGGTAGTACAAACAAGATGTCCTTTATGTGGAAGGAAATGGAAGGCAGAAAATCAACGTTTCCTCCTCTTTCCAGCCTTCCCTCCAGGCAGCCTTCCAGCGGATCTAACACGGGGTCTTGCAGGTGGGGTCGATGTGGCAGCAGGAGGATGGTGTTCCGCAAGCCGGGCCGGGTCACATAGCCCAGTCTCTGGGGTCAGCAGGCCCCTCTGCATCCACCAAAGGACCTGGTTCATCAGGGCCTTTGCCAGTCTTCTCTGGTCCTCCTCCCCTTCATTTAAATCATGGGCCAATGAGGCACTGAAGGCCTCTGTGGGGTTGAGGGGGGCCCTCATGATGGCGCTTGCCTCCTGTATCATGCGGAGGCTTGCCTCCTCCACAGGCCTCAACTGCCTCCTTCGGCCTGATGGCCTCACCTGGGGGGGAGAAGACTGGCTGGTGGTGGTTCTCCTGGCCGGGGGGACCTGCTGCAGGCCACTGGGCCCAGCCTCCTCCTGGCTGCCACTGACCCCGGCCTCCTCCTGGCTGCCACTGACCCCGGCCTCCTCCTGGCTGCCACTGACCCCGGCCTCCTCCTGGCTGACAGACACCTGAGGATCTGCCACCTCCTGGCTGATCTCTTCTTCCTGTGTGCAAAAAAAAGGACATTTTTTACAATTTCGCTAAATAAAACCACACTCATTTTCATGTTTTTCGTTTAGTATTTTCTGTTCATTATTACTTGAATACACTCTACTTCTGACCCCTGCAGTTGTCATCTCTGACACCTATTTGTCTGAACACCTTTTTTTTTGCTTTTTCCCAGCTTGGCTTTTTTTTTACAATATCTAATCATTAATCCACCAAGAATTATTTACGCAAGAAATATAGAGGAAACTACTATACCTCCTCATCGAAGGGTGGCAGATCTGCATCTCTGTCAGCCAGGCCCTCTTCCTCCGACTCTGCAGGGCTGTGGTCATCTGGGGAAGGTCCGCTGGAAGGTAGCATGGAGGAAAGGTTGGAAGAAAGACTCGACATAGTTTTCCTGCCTTCCATTTCGTCCCGCAAAAAAGCCATCTGTTTATAATACCACAGTTTGGGTTCCTTTGCTTGTCTTGCTGCTGCTCCCGATTTTTTGCTTTTATTAGCTTTGTATGCTCTCCTGTATGTGCTTCTGAGGTTGGCAAGTTTATCCTTCACCATGTTGGCAGTGCATCCTGGCACCCAAGTTTGCATATAGTTTGCTAGCTCTTCTAGTGCTGCCGCTCGTACCTCTTTATTGCAATATAATGCGTGTTTGGAATTCCACAGGATGGGCGTCTCCTGATATTTTTGGAGTAAGGCCTCTATAGCTTCCTTGGTTTGTAGGAGGTCCATTGAATTTTTTGAAAAATTATATTTCTTTTTGAGTCTAGATTCCAAAAACATAAACCACAGAAAAATAAATATTCAAAAGGATCAGCGTTGACCTTGATCTAATATGTGTCTTCAAATGTATTACCTATATCTAATTACAAACACAGTCTCTCTTGTTTAAACAATGATTGGCAGCTCGGCCGCATTGCTTGTACCAAACATTGATTTGCTAGATGCAGAGCCATTGTTAACATTGCAGTAAATATTTTTAATATAGAAAAATAAACAATGCTTACAAATGACAGTATTCATCTAGGCACTCTTTCATGTGTAAATCTCATGCCCCTGACAATGGATGACATAAAAGACACTTCCTAATGACCTCTGTACAACCAACACTTGAACAATACTTTGCCTGATCTGAATACACCATTCAAAAACTTGTCAATGAGGTACAGCATTGTTCACATCTCTATTTTGTGAGGTGTCCAAAAGCATTTGGATACCAAAATAACATTGTGGTACCCCATAGACAGAATAGCTTAAAAAGGGTGCAACCAACAGCCCAAACCCCCATCCCATGTGTCTACATTTTCAAGGCCTCTGCTGATCACATTTTTAATTTCCTTACCTTCCTGTCTCTCGCTCCTCGTTTCTCACGCTCGCCTAATTACCGCGTAAGATGCGTAATCACGGCGTGCACCTTTTAAACACTCCGCGTATTTATTAAACCCCGCCCTCGTCACCTTTGCGAGGCCCCTAATCAATGACTTTAGGAAATATGGCGTTAACTGTGTATGTTCTGGATGCGCTCGTAGATTCTCCGCGTAACCGACGTAAACACGTTGTTTGCTTTCTCTACACTCCGCGTATGTATTAAACGCCGCCCTCTTCTCCGCCCATGGCGTAAGAATTCATCTTTTCCACGCCCATAATCTCTGTGGGAAATGAAAGATGGCGATGTCACACGAGCGGGCACGATGCTCTCATGCCACAAGTGAAGGGACAGAGGCAGGGACGTCCCGATCAAGGCAAAGAAGATATAAAGCCACTAATATGCGGTTCCAGGAAATGGTGGAGTTAGTTTACATCATGCGAAAGAAGGACTATGATGGTGAATTAGGGCCATACAAGACCCCTAACCGCCGAAAGGCACATATTATGGACAAGGTGGCGAGGAGAATGCAGAGGATGTTTGGGATCACCAGGTCCAAGGAACAGCTGAGGAAACGATGGTCAGACTTAAAATTGAGGGAGCCACATCAGATGAAGAAAATACTTAAAATTCTGCGTAAAAGTAAGTAAATATATATTGGGGTTGGGGGGGGGGGTGATTGTCTGCAATAATGTGTTGCCATGTATATTTCACCATCTGCCTCCTTGGCCTGCTTGTAATTTTAAAGACATGTTGTCATTTATTTTTTATGACCTAAATACCGACATATTTACAAATAGTGTTCTTAGTAAACAACGTAACATCACATAGTTTCTCAGAAAGGCTCGGTTATTCCAGGAACAACACACCTGGACATGGCTCACTGGCCAAAAACTTTGTTTGTAAACATTGTGTAAAAGCTAGTTCTAGAAAATAAAATTATGAGAATGGGAAAGGCAAACAGGATTCATTCTAAAAACAGTGGTAATAAAGCTGATGTTTTCACATCTGCAATGCAGAGCACCTGTGTCTCCCCAAATCAAAAATGGGTTTTGGTAGGGTCTCCCAGAAATACAGTTTAGGGGGGACATCCATGTGTGTCACTTTGCTAAAAAGGGGCAGGATCAGAGCTTGCCATATAGAAGTAATTGCAAAATGTAGGTTTGGTGAAAGATAAAAGTAACTAAATGAAAGCATCTTCTAAGCAATGTGTGCGATTTATGCTCTCCAATATCTGTGTGCTGATGAGTCTACATTTTTTTTGGTTTATTTCAGGGGAAAGAAGTCGCCAGCATTTGGAGGAGGCAGAGAGGGCCAGACAAGGCCAAAATCTGCCATCTCAACATGTGGAGGAGGAGGAGGATGTGGAAGGAGAAGAGGATGTGGAAGGAGAAGAGGATGTGGAAGGAGAAGAGGATGTGGAAGGAGAAGAGGATGTGGAAGGAGAGGAGGAAGGAAGAAAGGAGGAAGGAAGAGAGGAGGAAGAAGTTATTTTGGACTTAGAAGTTATAGCAGATGAAGGGCAAGTGGCGGAAGAACAATTTGGCGAATTGAAAGAAGGTGGATTGATGGATGAAGGAGGAGTCCAAGATGATGGGGAAGTGGTGGAAGAAGGAGGAGTGATAGAAGATGATGGGGAGGTGGTGGAAGAAGGAGGAGTGATAGAAGATGTCGAAGAGGTGGAAAGGAGAAGCCCATCAGGTCAGTGTCACCCTAGCTTGATTCAAAAAAACATATGTAGATAGGCCTCATCGAAAAATAATGTTGTAAATGCCATTTTTTTATTTTTTTTAGGGGAGGAGGATGGTGTGCCAATATTTTCACGTGCAAGTGCTGCTATAATTATTCAGCAGGTAATGGAGTGCAGCACTGAAATGCACAATATGCGTGAAAGGATGGTTGTCATGGAAGAGAATTTAACAAATGTCCTTTTGGAATGCTGCACGGAAATGGACAATATGCGGCAAAGAATGATGGTCATCGAATCTAATTTTAAAAACATTATTGACATGATGGGCCGTGTCAAAGACTGAAACACCCCCCGCCCATCCCCCGCCCCCACAAACATTTTTACAGTTTTAATAATGAATACGCCAAAATTTGAAGATACACACACAGTGTGCCAACATGTGCTATCTGCCATCACAGAATATCTAATGTCTGTGCTTTGTGGGTCCAACCCCCTCCTCCATCCTCAAGTAGTTGAGAGGAAGGGTTTGCTCCCACAAAACACAGACATTGATCACCCATGATGTCAGATAGCACATGTGGCCATTTGTCTGTTGAACCAATGACATTTGGCGAGTTTGCACTGAATGTGTGTATCTTCCAATTTTGGCGTGTTCCAGTGTGAAAGCACACCATGACTGACTGCTGTTGTGAGTTTTTATATTTTTTGAATTGGATTTTGTTACTTTTTGACCATGTTGAACATTTTGGGATACTATAAAGTTTAGACCATAAAGAATAAACAACGCCAAAAAATTTAAAATATATATATATAGAATTATAAATCTCTCTAATCACTGAATTTAGTGAAGTCGAGATTTGACTCCAAAATCTCACCAAAAAATTTACTTTTTGAAAAACACACCAAAAACAAAAAAAATGGTTAAAAAAATTTTGGTTTATATGCATAAAAAATATGCCAAAAAATAAAAATTAAGGCGGTAAACACCCCACCAAAAATAGTCTATATATATATATATATATATATATGTAAACAATAAATCTAACTATATTTGATAAACAAAAATGTGAACTTGTTAATAAATGTATAATCTGCATAATATTTTTGGTTGAATTACCTGAAAAAAAAAAAAAAAAAAAAATTTTGTAGACTCCTAAGTACAAAAGCAGGGAGTAATGAAAAAAATATAAAATAATTTTTGGGGTCATGAACAAGCAAAAATTAAAATACTTGACCTCAAAATTTACAAATGGAGTTGCTTCTTATTTCTAGACTCAATACCCTGTTTGTAGATGAGTGAATACTGTGCAAAATGTGGTTAGTTACTAAAAGTGGAGAAATCAATTATGCATTACAATTGAAGAAGTTAGTTAGAGAACCAGGAAGACAGATAAAAAGAGAAAAAGCATTAATGACAAACAACTGTATAAAGTCCAATGGTCTAATTATTTATTATTTTTGAGAATATTCCTTTCTTTGGGGGCCGAATTAGAAAGAAATATGATCTGGCATAGCAATGGCCCCCCGACCCATGAAGTACTCAACATATTTGTCGCGTACCTCACGAGCTGATTGGGGGGCCAAGCCAGCGCGACCAGTGTCCAGCCCGGGAAGGGGATCTGAGGGTAGTCTTGCCTCAGAACCGATGTCGGGTAGGTACGTCTGGGAGTGCCTGCGTAAAAAGTTGTGCAAAATGCAGCAGGCAAATACAACGGTGTCCAATTTATATTCCGCCAGATGTATCGATGTCCTGAACAGGCGGAACCGGTTGGTGAGTATCCCAAAGGCATTCTCGACTACCCTCCGAGCCCTGGCCAACCGAAAATTAAACACACTCCTCTCTGAGGTGAGGGTCCTCTGGGGAAAAGGCCGCATGAGGTGAGGACCAAGCCCGAAAGCCTCGTCCGCTAGGAACACAAACGGAAGTCCTTCCACATTATCTTCATCTGGTGGCAATGCCAGACCACCAGCTTGGAGACGATCATAGAAATCAGTCCGTGCGAACACTCCCCCATCAGACATCCGGCCGTTCTTCCCCACGTCCACATATAGAAACTCATACTGTGCCGACACCACCGCCATCAACACAATACTATGATAACCCTTGTGATTATAATAGTAGGACCCCGAGCGGGGTGGGGGCACAATGCGGACGTGTTTCCCATCTATTGCTCCACCGCAGTTAGGAAAATCCCACCGCTGGGCAAATTGGGAAGCCACAGACTGCCATTCCTGTGGTGTGGAGGGTAGCTGTGGGGACAAACAAAAAAAGAGATTTAGTACTTTGTAACAAAAACATCCTACAAGCATCCTTGTGACAGTTCACAGTATTAAAATTGCATTTGAAAAATGTGCATGGAGAATTTGGGAAATGAAATATATAGGGCCACTTCATTAAGAGACTCCACAGCCCTCTGATGGGGACAATAAAAGTTTGAAGGGGGGGGGGACACAAAAACCAAAAAGTCCTGTTTTAAAAAATGGCAAGGTGGGTTTGTCCCTAGGATAGCATGCTGGACAGGTTAATATTGGGTAAGGGACAAATATGCAGGTAGGTCAAGAAAAAAACATGTAAAAGCTGATATCAACATGCATAGGGAGAAAGGGTAACGTTAGTTAAACACACAGCATATCTGGGAAATTAAAAATAAAGTTAGTTGGCCACATTATTACAGCCAGGAAACTTACCTTAATATACTCCTCATGCATAACTTTGATGATGGCAGCACACGTGTCCGGTATGATGACCCCAAGCGCCTGCGGAGAGATGCCTGTCGAGAACTTGAGGTCCTGCAGGCTCCTCCCAGTCGCCAGGTACCGCAACGTGGCAATAAGCCTCTGCTCGGCCGTGATGGCTTGGCGCATCACAGTGTCCTGCCTCGTGATATAGGGGGACAGAAGTTCCAGCAGACGGTTGAATACGGGGTCCGTCATGCGGAGAAAATTCCTAAAGTCATTAGGATTATTCTCCTGGAGTTCCCTAAGCAGAGGCATATGTGAGAACTGGTCACGCTGGCGCAACCAATTCTTGGTCCAGAAACGCCTCCGCCCCCTGTTTCTGGCCAAAGTACTGGACAAATGAATATATCCAGCAGCCATCCCATAAACAGCACCAACTCGCGAAAATTGACGCTGCTGCTCCATCATGGCTTCAAACCGGCCGGCTGGTCAGTCAAGAACACACTGAAACAGAAAGCACTCGCAAATCCAGCACTACCTGCGACAAACGCGTGACAAACAGATACGAGCGCACAGGATGCAACTGCTAAAGCAGAAACAACCTGCTAGCCTATAGCCGAATGACAACTACGTTACCGCAAGCACACGCACTGAACCCGTGAATACACGCTGTCAAAGCCTGGAGACCGAGAAGCGCGAATCAGCTCTAACCAAACCTTCACTAACACGAGCAAACCCGTAACTAGCAAAAGAGGAACAGAGGGCGGCGCCATTAAGTTTGGTCTTCCCCTTTATAGTGACGTCGTACGTAGTTTACGTGCACGCGTTCCGGTACAACGGTAATTTGGTCCGCTGGTGTGTACACGCCAGCGGAACAAAACACAAATCAGCCTTGTACGCCGGAAACTGTCGGGCAGACAGTTTCCAGCGCACAGATCCGGTCGTGAGTACAAGGCCTAAGAGGCACATTATATGATTGATTTTTATCTATTTTTAATCATTTTTAAAAGGAATCAGTTAACTATTATGTCTCTATACCCTGTAAACAGTCATTTCAGCAAAAAAAATGTGTTCCTTTAGTGATCCTTTAATCCTCCAAAATTTCATAAGTATACATAAAGCTAAACAAAAACATACAAATATTGAAAACCATACAAGTAATTTACAATTCTGTTTATGGCAGGGCCTGTATTTGAACCTAGAACCTCTGTTGTGTCAGGCAACGTCTCTTATTGCTGAGCCACTTGGAATGCTGGACAGGTCTCTGCACAATTCCTTGAATGATCCTGCCTTGAACCTTGTTTGTCTTGAACCCTGAACTCTGTGTTCCTCCCATGAACTTTCTGACCTAAACTATGCCTCTGCACTTCCAGTATACCAGATTATTGTGCTCTCTCCAGCCAGTATTTCATGTTTTTCTTTCCTGCTGTCATCTCTGTCTTTACTACCACTTGTTACTGACCCTTGGCTTGTTCCTCTACTAGGCTGCAGCTTAATCCCAACCTGCAACTACTGACCTTTGGCTTGTTTACTGACTCTTCTTCTGTTTGATTCTTACCTGCTATGTCCACTACTGGACCCCGGCTTGCTCACATCCTGGTGGGGCGATTCTGAGGACCATGGTCCTAACACACTGGTACTAACACACAGCTAAACCCATCTCCACCATCAGGAGCTCTAATGAACACCAGTTAGTACTTAGACTCTGCACCTCAGGTGAGCCTATATTATTTGCCAGGTTGACCTGATTGTATACCAATACTTTTGGTTGGTGGGAGTCCCTCTACTGCTATAGCTACTGGTCTCTGAGCCTGACCCCTGACAGTTACAGTCCAGCCAGTGACCTCAGTTTTCTCCACAGTAGTTTGGTAATTAACAAAAAACTTCATTAATGACCCAAACTTATCAAGCTAATTGAACAAAGAAGAAGCACAAGAACACTAATTAGGTGTGCTCTCTCTGGTGACCATAGACAGTTCGAATTACAGCCGGTTCAGCAGGAATAGGCAGGTTGAATGTACCCAAGTTGTTTGATCGATCAACTTGAGTATAACCAGCGTTTTTGAGTGCGGTTATTGATAAAGGCTGTTATAGCCACAAGTAATAATCACTGTGTTCTCCCAGCTGGGACAGCTTCATCCATGCCCCCCTCCAGCCAGGAGAAGACAATGGCTCTGTGGGAGGGGGCAAATAGAGTGATTGTCTTTCACTCTGTCCAAGACCGGCCTAAGACACCAACTGCTAACCTTTCTTCTCCCTGTCCCCCATGGAAAGAATTGCACAAATCCCCAAAAATTATATTCACTTGACATCCAGAAGCTTTACCCCCTTTCATGACCAGGCCTTTTTTTGTGATATGGTGCTGCATTAATTTAACTGACAATTGCACAGTTGTGCGATGCTGTACCTAAACAAAATTGATGTCCTTTTTCTTATGAATAGAGTTTTCTTTTGGTTGTATTTTTGGTAAAAAAATCCCAATAAGCGTATATTGATTGGTTTGTGCAGCAGCTGTGTATGGAAGCATCATTAGGTGCCAGCGGACATCGAGTCTGCCATACACACTGATCAAACACAGAAGTGCAGGATCATGTACTAGGTACATGATCCTTTGCCGCAGAGTCGCCTTGCTGTTGTATATATACAGTATACAGTCGGCAAGTGGATATGAATGCATTCCTAAACTAAATGATGCTTTAAATGTTGCCTGTGATGCATCTAGAAAGACCCACCTAGTGGAGCACTGGTTTGGTGAACAATCATTTAAAAGCAATTGACTCAAAAGGTTTTACTGTTTTTGGAGGAATTTATTCAGCTTTGTTTTTCCAGAGAAGCATTGCTTTAGTGTCACCCTTACGTACAATTATTGTTGCAATCTCAAAGACCTAAATTGGCTTTCATTGAGTTGAAAAATAATATATACTTGTTGCTTAGCATTTATATAAAAGGTTAGAACAAAAAAATTTGAAAATGCCTTTAAGTTATAAATGATGTTGTTTTCATTACATGTGTAGTCCTACACAATCACAGGGGAGGATGATATGACACTTTCGGTACAGATGCACACTGGTGGCACTTCCTGTAAGTTTTTATATTTAGGGTAAAAAGAACAGTAGTTATTATACTGATTTTTATTTAATTTTATTTAAGGCTGCCTCTGATGTAGGAAATTTGACAAAAATAGAAATATACTGGGCTAGATTCAGAGAGAGTTACGCCGGCGTATCAGGATATACGCCGTCATAGCTCTGAATCTACGCCGTCGTAAATTTAAGCATATTCTGGAAACCAGATACGCTTAAATTAGGCTAAGATATGAGCAGCGTAAGTCTCCTACGCCGTCGTATCTTAGGGTGCATATTTACGCTGGCCGCTAGGTGGCGCTTTCGTTGTTTTTGGCGTAGAATATGCAAATGAGCTAGATACGCCGATTCAGAACGTACGTGCGCCCGGCGGATTTTTTTACGTCATTTACGTAAGGCTTTTTCTGGCGTAAGGTTACTCCTGCTTTATGAGGAGTATCCAATGTTAAGTATGGACGTCGGGACAGCGTCGAATTTTGCGTCGTTTACGTCGTTTGCGTAAGTCGTTCGAGAATAGGGCTTTGTGTAAATTACGTTCACTTCGTAAGCATTGACTATTTGCGACTTGATTAGAAACATGCGCACTGGGATACGTTCACGGACGACGCATGCGCCGTTCGTTAGAGACGTCATTTACGTGGGGTCATGTTTTATTTACATAAAAAACGCCCACCTCTTCAGAATTTGAATTTGGCGCGCTTACGCCGGCAGATTTACGTTACGCTGCCGTAACTTAGGGCGCAGGTTCTTTGTGAATCCAGCCCCAGCCTCACTAAGTTACGGCGGCGTAGCGTATCTGAGATACGCTACGCCCGCACAAACTTACGGCGGGCTATCTGAATCTAGCCCACTATGTTTAATATATATATATATATATATATATATATATATATATATATATATATAATATATATATATATATATATATATATATATATATATATATATAATATATATATATATATAAAACAAAAAACAAATGTAAAGGTTTAGGTGACTAAGACTTGTATGTGTATAAAAGAGACATCATGACACCAAGTTCTGCATGATTTAACACTGCTAAATAATTTGTAGTACAAGTAGTAATTCTTATCATCATTATCTTACATCCTTTTTGAATTTCAAAAGCTCTCCACTGGGCATTTTCATTTGGAGCAGAGTCTGCATGAACTGTCAGAAGGCTAACTTTTAATCATTGACAGTTACAAGTTTACAACCAGAGAGCTCTGACTTCTACCTAGTAATTAGAGGAGAACTTGTGTTCTTCCATGGTAAATGCATGCAATTAGATTCCTTCTGCCAGCTTTTCATTGCCAATATCTTCAACCTCCCACCAATACACCATAGGATACAAGGTTTTGTCAGTTTTGATAATAATGGGATGGCTTTATTTAAATAAATGAGCCTTGATTATTTTTTTAAATCAAATGAACTATGTAATTCATAAATTAAGATATTTCATACTAAATTAAAACTAGTTTGTATTACATTTTGAGATCTATTTTAATTAACTCTTTTTTAGCATATATCTTGAGTTTCCTACAACTTAAAATGTATGTAAAGGTGGC
This sequence comes from Rana temporaria, assembly GCF_905171775.1. Taxonomy (NCBI): domain Eukaryota; kingdom Metazoa; phylum Chordata; class Amphibia; order Anura; family Ranidae; genus Rana; species Rana temporaria. The sequence goes on from NC_053491.1 coordinate 274,821,333, forward strand.
ATTTTCTTTAGTGTTAGATAGAGCAGAGAACCATTTAATTTAAAGGCACTGTACACTTTCAATGCTTAATTTATTTAAACTAGGTATTAATGTAGTTATAGTCACGGTGCCATTAATTTGCCTTACTTTGCAATGATAGGTTCATGTGTTGTGGCTGCAGTTTGTAGTGTCATGGTCAATTAATTCCCCTATGGCCATGTAATAAACCATCTAGCTTGTCCCAGGCAACTTTTTGGTCTGGTTCAAAATCCATGCCTCACCATTTCACCTCTGTTGCATCACAAATGTTGGAGTGCTAATGTAATGAACAACTGTGTGGAGAGCTCTTTGTTAGTAGCTTTGCCTACTTGTATCTCTGTCAGATTTAATTAATTAGCTCTGAACTGAACACAAGACTGAGAGACCCAGGGATTATGTGATATATAGTTTATTTACAGGAAATGTTAGGCCATTGCCTTTCCTGACACTTTTTGTTTACAAGTTTAGTTTAGTATTTTTTGCTAGAAAATTACTTATAACCCCCAAATATGTATTTTTTTTAGCAGAGACCATAGGGGATAAAATGGGAATTGTTGCAATTGCCCAGTGATTTTATAAAGCATTTTTTTGGGAAATAAGTACATTTTCATGAATGAAAAAAAAAATGTATATATTTTTTTTTCGTCTTCCTTCTTGGGGGGGCTCAGCCAGGAGAACTAAAAAGGAGCGTATGCTATAGGATAGGTCCATTCTTGTATTTATGTGTATTTTTTTATGTTTTGAGTTTTTGAATGATTTGTAAATTTGTTTTTTGCAAAGTATGTAAGGTCTTATATTTGTATCAATTTAATAAAAATAATTAAACGAGAATGAAAAAAAAAGCACAATATATACCCCAATTTTTTGGTATAATATGAAAGATAATGTTATGCCAAATAAGTAGATACCTAACATGTCAAACTTTACAATTTTGAATGCTTGTGGAATGGCGAAAAATGACCACCATAGGGGGTACTTTAAATGCCTTTACAGGTTACCTGTTTAGAGTTACAGAGGAGGTCTAGTGCTGGAATTAGTGCTCTCGCTCTAAAGTTTGTGGAGATACATGTATGGTGTGAACAGCGTCTACATATGCGAGTGCGACTTACGTAGTGTAGTAGTGTTCATTTTTTATGCTCAAGCACAGAGGGTTAGGGGCACTTTATGTTTTTTTATATAATTTATTAAATGTAAAAATGTTTTACTGTTTCTTATTTTTATTTGATCACTTGTATTCCTGTTACAAGGAATGTAAGCACCCCTTTAATAGAAACAAGGATGACAGGTATCAATAGACCCCAAATATCTCCTTTACCTTTAAAGGCAAAATATAAAAAACAAATTTGATCTTTTGCTTAAAAAATTAATTGTTTACTTCCACTCTGGACCAGAAGTGATGCCATAATGGTGCTCCGACCCTCCAAGGCCATAGAGGTGATCAAATACAATCTAGTCTTTTATCTGCTCTGTGACCAGCTGACCACACCATCAGATAATTTCTTGGGCAAGCTGGTGGAAGCAGTAAGTCCGAGAAACACTGGTGAGCGGCTTGGGCCGTCCCCTTTCCACTACTTTCAGTGGCTCATGAGCTGCTCAGAATGCTTTCAAGAAAAAGCTAGCCGCCAGCTGAAAAAAAAACAATGCCGGGGTTATGTCTGATATCTTTAGCTATAATCCCAGTAAACCACTTGCAATCCGCAACATATATACAATATACATATTGTGGTCATCAAGTGGAGTTCATGCAATTAACCTGTGCAGTGCCATGCTGCATGCCTCATGTTTGAGCACAAACAGAGTTTGCTAACACAGGAATGTGAGGATATACTCTACTGGCGGTCCCCTATTTACAAACATCTGACTTACAAATGACTCCTACTTACAAACTGAGGGAGACAACCGAAAGTGAGAGGAAATCTACCTTTAGGACGGGACATTCACTCCCCTCAGGCCTCGTACACACGACCGGACATGTCCGCTGAAACTGGTCCGCGGACCAGTTTCAGGGGACAGATCCGATCGTGTGTACAGGCTAGCGGACAGATTTCCAGCGGATAAATGTTTCTTAGCATGCTAAGAAACATGTCCACTGGAAAGCTGTCCGGTGGACATGTCCGCTGGTTAGTACGTCTAACCAGCGGACCGAAATCCCGCGCATGCGTCGAATTGATTTGACGCATGCGTGGAAGCATTAAACTTGCGCGAGAGAGAACGTTGGTGTCTTCTACGTCACCGCGTTCTCTGTCTGCGCGGATTTCGGTTTCATGGTGTGTACAGCCATCAGACCGAAATCTCCGCTGGTGTGTACGAGGCCTAAGGAACACATCGAGTTCCTCGGCCAGTTCAGCACTGAAGCCGCCGAGGAGCTCGGCGGGACGAGAGCTCCCATAGAACAACGAGGAAATAGAGAACATGTTCTCTATTTCCTCGTCGAGCTCCTCGTCGGCTTCCTCGGCCGAAAGTGTACACACGACCAGTTTCCTCGGCAGAATTCAGCCAGAAACTCGGTCGGAAGCTGAATTCTGCCGAGCAAACTGGTCGTGTGTACGGGGCCTCAGAGTTATTATGTGAAAAAGGTACCTCCACTGATGCTTTATCACCAATTCTTTTTTCCACAACAACACAACATTTTCAAAATCCAATTGTCATTGGGACTGAAAGTAAGGTGAAATCTTCTGAATAGGGGCACAGACAGCAAAACAAATATTTGGTTTGGTTGGAGCTACACTTAAAAAATTTACCTGTTCTGACTTACAAACAGATTCAACTTAAGAAGAAACCTACAGACCCTATCTTGTTTGTAACCCAGGGACCACCTGTACTACTCTATTCAACTATAGGCTGTGTGTACAGTAAAGACAAATGATACCTCAAAACTGTATAATCAATGTACATCTTATGCAAGTGAAACATACAAGGTACAAGTAAAGAGGTTTATAATGCCTTTCACTGAGAGACAATGGTTGATAGATGTCGAGTAGACGCAGAATGTTTTCTGTCAAAATAACGTCATAAGTAAAGATACAATTAACCATACAGATACTTTACACATAAAAGGGTTGATTTGCAAAATGTAATATGGGGGGTGTTTAACTCAAGTGGTAAATGCGTTTTTAGTGAGTCCACAGCAGTCCGTTGTCAGTTTTGAGGGCATGGCAGCCCATTTTTATTTAAAAGGAAACAAAATAAAAGTTCACACATAGGATTTCCCACGCAGGGTTTCTTCTCCAGTACAGTTCATATAACCAAAAATACCAAGCCTCCTGGCTCCTAGGCTTACTTTGCCGTGCTGTTATCTGTTAAACCTGGCCCACTCCTGGCCTCAACAGGATTCTCCAGCCCACTGTCTCCCAGACTTCAGGACTTCCTTCAGCCCCCCTTAGACTCGCTAGCCACCTCGGGTCTACCAGCCTCCCAGTCCGTCAGGCACGAAGTCCCCCCACACCAGGGATGTAGTCTTCCACAGGGCAGACAGCTTTCCACACATATAGCTAGATTCAGAAAGAGTTAAGCCGGCGTATCAGTAGATATGCCGTCGTAACTCTGAATCTAAGCCGTCGTACATCTAAGTGTATTCTCAAATTGAGATACACTTAAATGTAGCTAAGATACGACTGCCTGCACCGTCGTATCTTAGCTGTCTAGTTCCGCCGGCCGCTAGAGGCGTGAACGCTGATTTACGCCTAGAATGCGTAAATCAGCGAGATACGCCTATTCACGAACGTACACTTGCCCGTCGCAGTAAAGATACACTGTTTACGTAAGGCATTTTCAGGCGTAAAGTTAGTCCAACAAAAAGCTGGCCTAGCCAATGTTAAGTATGGACATCGTTCCCGCGTCGAATTTAGAAAATTTTATGTCATTTGCATAAGTTGTCCATGAATGGGGCTGGACGTAATTTACGTTCACGTCAAAACCAATAAGTCCTTTCGGCGTACTTTGGAGCAATGCACACTGGGATATGTCCACGGACGGCGCATGCGCCGTTCGTAAAAAACGTCAATCACGTCGGGTCACGATTCATTAACATAAAACACGCCCCCCTGATCCTCATTTGAATTAGGCACGCTTAGGCCGGCACATTTACGATACGCCGCCGTAACTTAGGACACAAGTGCTTTGTGAATACAGCACTTGCCTCTCTAACTTACAGCGGCATAGCGTAAATACGATACGCTACGCCGGCTGAAACATACGCCGCCCTACTTGAATCCAACTAACAGTGTCTTGAAACAGCAGCCAGCTGCACACACTCCACCTTCCTCCTTCTCTGACTCTCCCCAGCCCTTCATTATATAAGCTGTGTTTACCTGGGCACACACCCTGCAGGCTATCTGTAAGATCTGGACACAGGGTTGGAGATCCTGTGTCCATTTCAACACCATCTTCATTTTTATTGGGACAGAGCATCGCTCTGCCACAAAAAGGTAAATAGGTTATTAACTTTTTTTGTGGTAAAAATTCACTTTGCAAAGAATTTAATTTATTTTTATTTTTGCTAGCATGTGATTGAATGATGGGAGTCATCAGAGCTTCAGTTCAATTAGTAAATGAAGAGAAAATTGCTGTGTAAAGTTAAAATTCCCTTGCAAAGTGAACAAACGAGATACCTTTACTAAATGAACCTCAGTATATCTCAGGTTAACTGCAAATGCTAACGTAATTGACAGTTGTTAGTTAATGCAGTTGATATCATTGTAGGTTTTCAAAGCACAAGACTCCTTCTTCCGTGTGCTATTATTTCCACTGAAGTTGATCATTAAAGTATGAGATTCTGGTACATTTTATCCTGATTGAGATATACAAATCTGGATTTATGGAAAAAAATAAATCCATATTATAGTTATTGACCTCTTCTTTTTTTTTTTTTTTTACAGCTATTGATATTGATATTTTTCAGTCTGCGGCAGAAACAGAAGCCTGTCAATGATATCCACTTGCATTTGTATGCTGTGGAAAGACTAATTACTGTAGACATTTGAACCTCATGCAAAAATTGATGTAGCACCTCTATAATAACATTTCAATCTGCCCATACATTATGAAAACTGATTTTAACACTAACTACAGGCGTTCATGTGGCTAACAAAAAAAAAAGAACCAATACAGCAAAGGGCCCTGATACAGAGATAGGAAATTACACTTCTATCTTCCAAAGCCCTTTAGATAGATATTATTATTATTATTATTAGCTAAAAAAAAAAAAAAAATTGTATTGTGCTGATATGCCACAACAACTCCTTCTCAGTGGTGAGTAGCCTGACGAGTGACTGATCTGCAGTCAACAAGACTGAGATAATGTTTGTTCGACGGTAATAACAGTTGTATAGGGATACTGTCTGTGCTGTACTGTATACTCTGTCCTGTTGAAATTTAATCCAAGAAGATTGCCTTCAAGTAAGTAGTAAACACATAAAATATTAGTTAGAAAGGTACATACAGTATCATAACCATATACAGTAGTATAGGGTTGCATTGCTAAAATAATACTGGACATTACACCAAATAATTAAACATATCAGTTGTGCACCATGTTTTAGGACAATTTTTTTTTCCAAATATTATGGACGAATGGGATCAATTACACTTGTTTTTCATTTAGTAGCCTATTCTGCCTCATTAACCCCATCAGTTTATTTCATAAATCCTATTTTTTTTGCCAGTTAAATCTATGAACCACAAGCGAATAAACATTTTCTTTCTAAGGCCGCGCACACACGATCAGTCCATCCGATAAAAACGGTCAGAAGGACCGTTCTCATCGGTTAACCGATGAACCTGACTGATGGTCCGTCGCGCCTACACACCATCGGTTAAAGAAACGATTGTGTCAGAACGTGGTGATGTAAAACACAACGACGTGCTGAAAAAAACGAAGTTCAATGCTTCAAAACAGGCGTCGACTTGATTCTGAGCATGCATGGGTTTTTCTGTTCAAATTTTTTATTGCAAAAATAAAGAGTACAGAGTAAAAAGAAAATAAACATTTCCGCTTAAAACAATTGCGGAGATACAATGGTATATGGTAGTATTAACGTGTACATACAGTACCGGGAGGACCACCCGGAATTACTTAACAAGGGATTAAGTGCAACACCGTGAGAGAAGGTGTTATACTAGGGTTATGTGGGAACTTAGTGGTTAAAGACAAATAAACCTAGGACAACAAAGCACACGTTTCTATTCCATAAGGTGGCATAGAACAATAATCCGTACTCAACACTTTTAAGGATAGAGAACTGAAGGCTAATGGGGGGTCACGGGTAACCGTATCACCCTAGTGCATAAGACAATAGTTTTCAACATAAGGGGGGGGGAGCCCAGGGACACCAGGGCAGGGAAGGGGAGACGTAGAAATGGGAGATGGGAGGAAAGAGGGTGAAAGGAGGAAAAAGTAAAGAAAAGAAAGAAAGAGTGTGTCGGCGCGGACGGGTGCGCCCCCAATGGGCCATTGTGTCAATTTATGGGAACATCACGACAATCATGGGATAGGGAAGGTGGCTACAAAGTCAGGAGGGAGAAAAAATTCCACCCATGGAGACCATACTTTATCTTGCTGTGGAATCCGGTCCAGAACAATTGCTTCGGTCTTGCTGTGGATCATTGCTTGGGTCACTCTGTGTTTAACTTCGGCTACATGTAGTTTGGAGGTTTTCCAGGCCTTGGCTATTGTTTGTTTAGCAGCTGTGGTCAGTTGTAATAGGAGGCGAATTTGGGCTCTGGTATAATCACCATTAATATGATTCAATAAGGCCAAAGCTGGGTCAGGGATGAGGGTGTCATGTAAGAGGGTAGAGGCCATAAGGAATATCAGCTTCCAGAACTGTTGTACAATGGGGCATGACCACCAGATATGTTCATGGGTACCCCTCTCTCCACAACCCCGGAAACATACTGGAGAATACAAAGGTGAGAATTTAGCTATCCTAGCCGGGACCAGGTACCACCGCATGAGGACTTTATAGTTGGCTTCCATGGCCACCACATTCTGAGTGGAGGACTTAGTGCGGGCCCAGATATTTGCCCAGTCCTCTGGTTCCAGAGCTATTTGTAGGTCCTTGGACCACTGTGCAGCATATAGATTGAGTTCAGAAGGCGGGGTCGTGAGATGGCTATAGATCCGTGAGATAATGCCGGGAGCATGTGGATCTGAGTTACATATACTCTCATAGAAGGACATACCGTCAAATGAGGAACAAGCACCCACCACTGTACGAATGAAGTGGGATATTTGGAGGTAGTGAAAGTATTCGACAGAGGGTAACTGAACTTGGGACTGGAGCTCTGAAAAAGTTTTCAAAGTGGTTTTATTCACTATATCGCTTATCCGACATAGCCCTGTTTGGGACCAAAACCGGAAGGACTCCAGTTCTACAAAAGCAGGATAAAAAAGTGGGTGGCCAAAAAACGAAAGTAAGGGGGCATGGGTGGAAACTAAATGGAAAGGGGAACGTAAAGAGTCCCAAAGTCTGAGCGAGTGACACGTGACCGGGTTTGTGATGGAGGTGCGGACCGATGATGGTAACCATAGCAAATTGTGGACCAAAAGGGGAAAAATATCGATGGCTTCCAAACCGACCCATATGGGTATTTCAGTGGACGCATGAAGCAAAGTGATTTGGGCTAGCTGGGAAGCCTGATAATAACAAAGAAAATTGGGAATCCCAAGTCCCCCGCTAAGCCTGTTGCGGAGAAGAATGGATCTGGAAACCCGTGGTTTAATAGGGCCCCAAATATATTGGAAGACTCGGGATTGAATAACTCTATGATAATATGATGGGACTGCTATCGGGAGGACTCTGTAAAGATAAAGTAATTTAGGGAGCAGGGACATCTTAACAGCAGCAATTCTGCCCATCCAGGACACACACAGGGGTTTCCAAGATTCTAGTAAAGACGATAGCTGTGCCAACATAGGGAGGTAATTGGACCGAAAAAGGAAAGCTGGGTCGCCCGTCAGCTTTATGCCTAAATATGGCAGGGAGACAGTGGACCAGGTGAATGGGAAATTTTCTTGGAGGTGAGCAACCTCGTCATCAGGGAGAGACACATTGAGAGCCCGCAATTTAGATTGATTAACTTCTAGACCTGAGATTTTAGCAAATTTATCGAGAATTCGTAGTAGACTTGGGAGGGTTAGACGGGGGGAAGTTACAAATAGAAGAGCGTCGTCTGCAAATAGACAAATCTTGTGAGAGGTAGAGGCAATTTCTAGTCCCTTAATTTCAGGGCTGGACCTAATCAGGGCAGCCAGTGGCTCTATTGCCAAGGCAAAGAGTAGAGGGGATAGGGGGCAACCTTGCCTAGTGCCCCTACCAATTTGGAAGCTATCAGAGCGGAACCCCGAGTATTTGACATATGCCTGTGGGTGGCTATAGAGGGAGCCCATCCATTGTAAAAAATGTGGGCCGAAACCCCATCGGGAGAGTATAAAATTTAGATAGGGCCATGAAACTGTGTCAAAAGCTTTCCTGATGTCGAGGGACAGCAGGTGCATGGGGATTTTACGGCTTCTAGCAACATGTTGAAGCAGGACCACTCTGCGAATGTTATCACCAGCTTGGCGGCGGGGAATAAAACCCACCTGGTCTTTGTGTATCATTCCTACTATGATGGGATTAAGACGTAAGGCCATAATCTTGGCTAATATCTTGATATCTAAATTGAGTAGCGAGATAGGTCTAAAATTGGACCAGATGGTATTGTCTGAGTTGGGTTTGGGTATCATCGCTATAATGGCTGTCAAAGTGTCTCGGCCAAACGAATGCTGTTGTAGGATTGCATTAAAAGCTTTAGAGAGAAGTGGGGCCAAGGTAACAACAAATTTTTTATAGTAGTTGCTCGAGAGTCCGTCTGGACCAGGTCTCTTATGGGGCTTAAGGGTTTTTATAGCCGAAATGACCTCCTCTACCGTTATAGATTTATCCAAAAGCTCACGATTAGAATCCGACAAAACTGGCAAGGAGATGTCTTGGAACAAGGCTTCAGCTTCAGCCGATGAGAAAGAAGATTGGGCCTTGTACAATTCTTCTAGTTTCCGACGGAAAATCGCCAAAACCTTAACAGGGTTGCTAGTAAATGAGTTCTTATCCGTACGAAGCCGGATAGGGACATGGGTTTTATCTGGACGGCGGAGGCGTAGTGCCAGGAAGGTGTCAGGTTTGTTGGCCTTGGTATAAATGGTGTGGGCGGACCTGCGGATGGCCTTATCTGCCGACTCGGCCAGCAACAGGTCCAAGTCCACCTTGGCCCTTTCCATAGCTATCCTTTGGGGCTCAGAGGGGGAGGATTGAAACCGGAGGAAGCATTGGTGAAAGTCGTGTTCTCGTTGGGCTAGCTGTAATTTCCTGTCACGATTTAAGTGGGTCGACACGGAGATACACTTACCCCTAATTACTGGCTTGTGCGCTTCCCACAGGAGAACTGGGGAAATTTCAGGTGTGGAATTGTGCTTAAGATATTCTGTCAGGGCAATCTGGATATCAAAACAATAGGACTGGTTAGTAAGGTGGGCTTCATTCATACACCAGGTGCGATCTTTAGAGCGTGGAATCAAGGACGAGACTGAGGTTAATACTGCACAGTGGTCAGACCAGGTGATAGGCTGGATGGTGGAGCTAAGCAAAATAGGAGAGGAGGCAACCGATACAAAAATATGGTCAATCCTGGAAAATGACTTATGGGGGTAAGAATAAAATGTGTAGTTTTTCTTGGTTGGATTACATTCCCGCCATGAGTCAAGTAAGGAGGCCTGTTGAAGAAGTTTCCGAAAGCGCAGAGAGGGAGAGTATTGATCAGGAGCATAAGGGGATTTGTCTAGGTGGGGCTGTAGTATCAAATTCGAGTCACCGCATAAGAACAGAGTGCCCTTGCAATGGGAACGTAGGACCTGAAACAGGTGTGAAAAAAAGGGAATTGGGTTGGTATTTGGGGCGTAATAGGAAACAAGAGTGACCTCTACTTCTTGGAGCAAACCAATCAATATAATGTAGCGGCCTTCAGGGTCTTTTATTTCTGAGGTCACTGTAAAGGGGAGTGAGTGATGTAGGGCAATAAGGACACCTCTGTGTTTTGTACTAGCTGAGGCAGTAAACACCTGAGGGTATTTAGGGCTAAAATATTTTGGAGTATTGCGGTCAGAAAAATGAGTTTCCTGGAGGGCCACTATGTCAACCTTCAAGGAGGCAAATGTTTGAAACGCCTTAACCCTCTTGTTAGGAGAGTTCAGGCCCTTGACATTCAGGGAAAGAACATTCAGGGGGGCCATTTAAGGCTGAAAAGATTACTATTCTGAGGCCTCACCAGGGGACCCCGACCACGCCGACAGGGAAAGAGAAGAGAGAAGAGAGTAGAAAGGTGAGACAAGGAGGAGGAAGAAAGGGAAGGGGAGGGTTCGTAGGGCAAACCAGTAAACATCAGGAAGGGTGAGAGTCAAACTCTGTCGCCCGACCAAATAGTGCACCGATCACCGGCCAGCCAGCCAGCACGGGGGTGGGTGTACCGTAGAAAGGGGGAGCAATGACTGCTCCCCGCCACAAACGGGGGATGTAAAGATTGCGTATCATATGAATACGTGAAAGGAATAACATACAGTAACTTTAAATCAAGCATATTCCTAACAACAAAAAGTAAAAAACATAAATGATAACTTAAGTAACGTTTTTAGACTAAACCGAGGGTGTGTTTGGTTAACACTTGCAGTATGTATAGCGTCATATAACAGAGGATAAGTACCTGGTCCTAGACCTGGGTGTTAAAATAACCCATTCTCTCAGGGGGACACTCAAGGGTGTAGCGGGGTAGGGAAGGGAGCATGGGCGAGGGAGGGTAAGGGAAGGTAAAGGAGGATATGGGATTTTGGGGGCTGGGAGAGGATCTAGGGAAGATTAAGGTAAGTTGGGAAGGATAGGGAAAGGAAGGTGGGAGGGGGAAGCATTATTCCTGTGACATAAGTCCCGTGGGGGGACACAATGCAGAGTACATAGTAGGAACCAGGAGGCTCCTGATGGTGAACCAAACAACCATTAATAACTGTAAGAATGGAACTATACCTGTGGTAATAGGGTTGTATTTGTAACACACATAATGCATAGGTATAGCTTAAAAATGAACCTGGTAGGTGAGTGCAAAAATGTGTCATACTCACTCCAGGCCACAAAAAGTCGCGGCCCGAGGCGAGCAGACTCAAAACTAAATGGAGAACATGCCTGAATATATATGTATATAAAAAAAAATAAAAGGCATAAAAAAGAAAAAGAAAAAAAAAATGGTAGATAGCAAAAAAAATATAGAGGACTGGACCTGAGCAACTCCTGCAGGTTCCACAGGATTGTAGTAGCCTCTCTCCGGGAGAATGGAGTGGAGAACCAATGCTGGCAAACTCTCCTAGCTTCAGCTAGATCTTCCGCAGGTGGAACAGTGCAGGGCAAGAAGCATCATCTGAGTATGAGTTCAGTTCGGCACTGGGGAAGAAAACAAGATACAACGAAAAAAAAAAAGGAAGGGGAGACCTGCAAGAAAGAAATAAAGTTAAACAAGCGGAAAAGGGGGATAGGATCTGGCTGGTCTAGACTGGAAAATAGTTTTTTTAACAAAAGCACCTCATCCCAAATTTATATATGGGAAAGTAGAACAATGGCGGGACTATGGCGGTGCATACAAAAACTAATAAAGAAAGATAGAACAAATAATATAAATTTTAATAATTTATTAAAAAAACAGAGTAGCATCAGGTTGTAAAGCATATCATAGACCTCACAGGGGCCCACTACACAACTCAACAACCTGATCAAGAGTACAAAGTTAAAAAGTTCCCATAACAGACAACCAGTACTGTAACAGAGATCGCAACCCGGTTGGCAAACCCTATATATTTCGCCCGGTTAGGCTTCTTCAGGGGTGGTTGAGATCAGAGTTTGGATTCTGATAATGACATACAGAGAAAGAAAATTAACAATTATACATAGAAACATTAGATATACATAAACAATAAATAAAGTCGCTCTGTCAGTGTATATCACATAATGCCCACCTGCTGGTCCGTAGTGGGAGTAAAAAGACAACAGGGTGCGTGTATGCCCTGGTTCCATCACATGCCTGAAAAATCAGGCCGGATGAGCACAAGTTGACAGCCACAAGGATAACCTAGGCAGGAAAAAATGGGGAGCTGCTGCAGATGGAATTCACACATTCCCCAACCATCGGAGAGGCAAGGGGCGGCACCCAGAGACAGAGTGGCCAACTGTGGAGAAGAGTAGTGATATCAGTATCTATTATAGAATACTTAATAAAAATATTTATAGAAAGTAATGAATGAAATGTACACTCACAGTGCTTAAATAAACGGATATAGCATCTGTGGAGGCGTCAGCCTAGCTTGAGACAGGAGGCTTATCAGATCTATAACAAGCTGATCCAAATATTATGTCAAAAAATTAGAAAAAAAAGAGAGAATTAAGAAAAAAGCAAAAAAGAAAAGAAAAAAAGAGAGAGAAAAAAAGAAGAAAAAGGAAATGAAGCAGATAGTTTACTTCTATATATAAATATAGATGTAGCGATTATAGGGATCTTCAGCATACAGCTGTTCCATAATAGGATAAAAAGATCCACTCATAGAGAGAGAGTTTGTTAAAAAATAGCAGCAAGCCAAAAGATTATAAATGATAATTTTTTAGAACAGAGAAGGAGACACTTAATAAAGGGCATAAGAAGTTGTTTGAACAACAAAGGAGACAGGCTTGTATAGTAGGCAGCTTTTAGGCATAGTAGAAAGGGTACCTGATCAGTCAGTCTCAGCAGCACAGGTTAGCTCCACAGGAGTGTACAGCACACTGACGCTCCACAGCAGAGCAGAGTCCTGATATACCCCTAAACCCCTCCCACACGTCCGTGCGTCAGAGGGGGCGCGGTCGGGCGTGAGCGGACACATAGTGTCAGTGCGCAGGCGCCTATACTAACGCTGGACGAGAGGCCTACAATCCCCAGCAACCCCTGGGTTGGAAGGCGTGGATGGCCGAATGTTCGGCCAATCACAGCGCGCCGGGGGAGGGGCACCGCCGTACAGCGGGGCAACCCATAGGCACAGAGGAAAACCAATGGCCAAGAGCCAGGAGGGGCCAGATCGCCGATGGAGAGGGCGGGGAGCCAGCGATCAGGGGGAAGAAAGAAACACTGACAGAAAACAAGCCTCTTCAGCGAGGCGAATACAATTGACGGTCAGGAGCTCCATCTCTATGTGAGCGAGCAGGGGTCCCCTTGCGGACCGAGGAGGGACCCTGCTGTGCTCTCCTCGGGGTGAAGGAGTACGGATGAGTGGCATCACGGGCAGGGGTGCGGAGCAAGTTAGTCTCTGATGACTGAGCAGGGACGGCGAGGTGGAGGGATTCCAAGAGGTGCTGCAAGGATTCAGGCGACGTGCAGGAGTGTTGTTGGCCTTGATGGGTGAATTGCAGGGCGAAGGGGAATCGCCAAGTATACTTCAAGTGGTGCTGGATGAGAACCTGCAGCTGGGGTTTCATCGCCCGTCTCCTAGCGATGGTGAGGGGAGCCAGATCAGAGAAGAGCTGATAGGTATGGCCCTGGAACAGGAGGGTATCTTTGTTCCGTGCAGCAGCAAGCAATTGTTCCTTTATGCGAAAGAAATGCAGCTCGATGATAATGTCCCGGGGGGGGCCCCTCTTGCTGGCGGCGGGTTAGGGCCCTATGGATCCTATCGAACTCCAGGCGTTCAATTGGGATGGAGGGTGCAAGCTCTTGGAACAAGGCTGTAGAGAAGGATTGCAGGTCATCTATAGTTTCAGGGATGTTGCGGATACGCAAATTGGACCTGCGAGAGCGGGTTTCAGCGTCCTCTAAACGAGAAAGAAGCGTGGCGTTCTCCTCACGGAGAGCCGCCTGCTCTTGGGCCTGTTCCTGGAGGGTTAGTTCAATGTAATCCACCCGAGATTCGAGGTCTGATGTACGTTGACCAAGCTCTCTGATCTCCCGGGACAGCCTATTGGTGATATGGTCCGAGGTGGTTTTGAGTGCTTTGTGAAGCATGGCCTCCATATATTTAAAGAAGTCCCCTTGTGACATACCTGATGGCGGTATAGTAGATGATTCACCGGGGTGTGCTTCGATGTCTTCATCGTCCTCACTTTCAGCACGGATGGATCTGTCTGGTGAGGCCGCGAGCTGCTTAGCCAAGGCCTTCGCCGCCATCTTGGACGAGGCGCGGGCCAAGGCCTCCTTAATGGGTTTAGGCTTCGTTTTGCCTCGATGTCCGGTCAGGACCATTCCGGGAGGTGCCTGGTGATTACCGGAGGGGATTGCTGGAAAGAATGGGGTTGCTGGGCGGTCCAGATCGTTAGTCAGAGCCCGTTGTAGTGGCGGGGAGTGCGGAGCTCTAGAAGGACACGTCTTCCATCACGAGCTTCGCGCATGCGCCCCCTCATGCATGGGTTTTTAACCGATGCGTTTGCATACTAACGATCGGTTTTGACCTATCGGTTAGGCGTCTATCGGTTAAATTTTAAAGCAAGTTCTATTTTTTTGGACCGAAGGTTAACTGACCGATGGTGCCCACACGCGATCGGTTTGGACCGATGAAAACGGTCCTTCAGTCCATTTTCATCGGTTTTGACCGATCGTGTGTACGCGGCCTTAAGCTTCTTATCAAGCTGTCTAATGTAAAACAGTGGTACTGTATTCACTGGGTATCTTAGTGACCATACATACAATTTCTCTTTTGTGAATTTCATATCACAGAAAATATAAGAAGCTTAGCAAGGTTTTGTTGGCAAACATAAACAATTTTTTGCCTGTTTTTGTTGTATATGTATATATGTTTGTATTTATGTATTCATGTATTTATTGTAATTTGCACCAGGTTACAACTCTGATTACATGTGAAATATTACAACTTAAAGTGGTTTATGCAATTGTGTGAGAAAATAGCTCCCAAGCAGCTGACTTTTGTATAGCTTGCCACGAGATAAATATTTGCCTTCAACACCATACTTTTAAGACAAATTAGGTGTATTAGTCATTATTATAAAGAAGACAGTATTTTGCTAGTCATAGAAAAATGTGCATACGTTATCAGCATGATTTTATATATTCCTTTCTAACCCTAAAATATTAGGATTATATTGCTGAAAGATCAAATATGCTGTGAAAGCACCATGAAACATTAGTGTAATTGTGAGCGCTGTCACATATCTAAATCAGCATAAAAAATAAGCTTTATAGCTTTTCTGCATAAATGGATTAAATACATTCCACTCAAACATTTACGTTTTCAAAAATCTTTATTTTGTCTGCTTGATTCAGTTTGTTTTCTTTTAAATGTGGCTAGAACCCATATTCATTCAATTTGTGTCACTTCCACTAGTTCTCTCTTTCTCATTAAAATGTATTTTCAAAGGAAAGGTAATTTAAATTCTGAGGACAATCAGTGTATCCAATCAAATGATGGCTATATACATTTATTTAATTAACAAATTAATGTGTTTCAAACTTACTTTTAATGTGAAATAGTAATTTTATATTTCATTTTATCTGGATGCTATGGTAGGCCATTATCATCTGAATTAATAATAAAAATATATATATATATATATATATTTAAATACTTTTACATGCTTTTCATTCTATGTTTTGAAACTGTATTTCAAAATCAGTAAACATACAGTGTATATTATTAGGGGACGGTATTATCATTCTTGATTGAAGATCATTATATTAACTTTGAAATGTATTCTGTTCAGTTTCTCAGACCTGACTTACAGACTTTCACTGCTAGGGAACTGTAAAATTTAGTCAATATGTACCACTCCCAATGAGGGAGTAGAGTCTGCATGTGCAATGAACAGTATGGCTGCTCTTTTGTAAAAGTGAATGCATTATAAAGAGAAACATAAAGAAAATGTAGAGAGAGAAAATAATCTTTTTAAACCATTATCCCTCACAGATATGGATAGTTATATCAACATTTAAAGTGAAACTCCAGACAAACCGTTAAATGCACAGATGAAACACATATTTAAAAGCTGTTTTACCTGCCAAAGAATTTGTATTTCTGTCTATCAAGAGATTTACGCCATCAAACAGCACATTCAGGTGACTGACACCAGATACAGTTATTGTAGTCTTCTCATCCAAGGCTTTTTAACTGGATAATGAAAGAGCATTTGCAGACTAATGATGTAATTTCTCTGCTCTCTCCTTCCCTCTCCCAGTTTAAGAATTTGTCTATGAGTTTTTTTGCAATAGGATGATACTAAGTCAAATTAGGAAACTTATGCCGCGTACACACCATCACTTTATGTGATGAAAAAAAATGACGTTTTTAAAAACGTCACTTTAAATGACCGTGTGTGGGGGAAAACGTTGTTTTATGTCTTGTAAAAAACGACAAAAAAAAATTGAAGCATGCTTCAATTTTATGTGTCGTTTTTCAAAACGTCATTTTTTACTTCACAGAAATTGACCGTGTGTAGCAAAAAACGTAGTTTAAAACAAAGTTTTTTCACCCGCGCATGCCCAGAAGCTACTTATGAAGCAAGCTTCAATGGAAAAACGTGGTGAACGTAACCTCGCTTTGCTAGAACATTGTGAGAAAAACGATGGTGTGTAGGCAACTTCGTCTTTGAAAATTGAAGTTTCAAAAACGTAATTTTTTACTTCACAGAAAATGTCGTGTTTTTTCATCACATAAAGTGATGGTGTGTACGGGGCATCACACTAATTGGATTAAAGGAATATTAATTCAATGATTATTGACTACAGCATTGCATTATTTCAGTCATTGATATTTTCCTCAGAAGATGAACATATATATATACAGTATATATGTATATGTATATATATATATATATATATATATATATATATATATATATATATATATATATATACATACATACATACATACATACATACAAGACAGACAGACAGTTTAATGACCAGTATTTCTTTATATTTAATCAATTAACATTTCTGTTTACCTCTTTGCAGTGCTAACGTGGCTAAAAGTTAAATATATGCTCTAAAGTATCCAACACCTTCACAGGCAGAATTTGTGCCCAGTCTCTCTACTACATCATGTTGACAGCTCATTTCATGCAGGAGAGCAGGAAAATCCTCCATTGCGTAACAGGCATTTTTTTTCCTGGTTAAGACTTACTCAACTATGGCATACTGATTCAGAGCCCTACAGAATAACATAAATTAAAATTTCTGCCATCTGGTTGGCAGCAAGAAGTATAAATGCATCACAAAAATCTTTCCCTTTTTTTTTTATTGGGTTGACGTTATGCAAGAGTTTATTTACACAGAGAGTTTGGGACCAAATTTAATATTTACTTGTACCCAATCAGCTATTTAAACCAGGGGTCCTCAAACTTTTTAAACAGGGGGCCGGTTCACTGTCCCTCAGACCGTTAGAGCGCCGGACTATAAAAAAAAAACTATGAACAAATTCCTATGCACACTGCACATATGTTATTTTGAAGTGAAAAAACAAAATGGGAACAAATACAATATTTAAAATGAAGAATGCAAGCCCCCCCTCACCATCATTTCAAGCCATCATTGCAAGCCCCCCTCACCATCATTGCAAGCCCCCCTCACCATCATTTCAAACCATTGCAAGCCCACCCTCATCGTCATTTCAAGCCATCATTGCAAGCCCCCCCTCACCGTCATTTCAGACCATCATTGCAAGCACACCCTCACCGTCATTTCAAGCCATCATTGCAAGCCCCCCTCACCACCATTTCAAATTCAAGCCATCATTTCAAGCCTCCCCCCTCACAATTGCAAGCCTCTGACGATCATTGCAACCCTCCCCCTTCATCATTATAAGCCCCTAATTGCAAGTTTCCCCCTCACAATCATTAATTGCAAACCGATCATGATCATTGGAAGCCCCCTCCACCTCACCATCATCATTACATCAGCATCATCATCAGCCCCTCATTGCAAGCCCCCCCTCGCCATCATCATTGTAAACCCCTCATTGCAAGCCCCCCCCCCTCACAATCATTAATTGCAAGCCAATCAAGATCATTGCAAGCCCCCCATCATCATCATCATCAGTCCCTCATTGCAACCCCCCCTCACCATTGCAAGCCCCCCCGCCATCATCATCATTACATCATCATCAGCTCCTCATTGCAACCCCCCTCACCATCGCAAGCCCCCCCCCTCCCTCCCTCCCCTCACCATTGTAAGCCCCTCACAGCCTTACTCCTTACTGTTGTCACGGTCCCGCTGTGTCACAAAGCTCACAGTGTTGTTAATAGTTCTGGCGCGCTATGGTAAAAGTCCCGCCCTCCTCCTCCTAGACCAGCTTGTGTGATAGACAGAACACTGGCTCTATCACACAGGATAGTCTAGGAGGAGGAGGAGGGCGGGACATTTATCACAGTGCGCCTGAACTGTTAAAACTGTGATCTCCGCCGTGACACAGCGGGACCGCTGTGTTACAACCTGCCGTGTAACCGGCGTTGCTTGTCAGGATGGGGTGGGCCAGTTAAAAGTCCTCCGTGGGCCGCATGTGGCCTGCGGGTCGTAGTTTGAGGACCCCTGATTTAAACAGTCAAGAAGTATAGAAGTGTGGACAAGTGAGCATAAGACTTTTGAGGGCATTCTGGAGAAGAAAGGGGTTAACTTAAAGGAAAACTATATAAGAAATACATTGAGGGTATAACTGCACAGACCCAGGATTTAACCGTGTGGGTTCTTTATAGCAGTGTTACATCAGTGTTTCCATATTGGATTCCTCTGGAAAACAGTCAGGGACATTGCTGGAGATTGAGGATTGAAGCCTAGATGAAAACAGCTCAGAAGCAATGAGCAATAAAGTCTTTAAATATTGTCCATAGGGGTTTACTACAGAAGCAGAGATCAAATCTGTCAAGTGGTATTGCACCGCACTGCAACAAACTAAAGATGGCTGGTTTCCACTAGACTGTGCCAAATTTTGTTTTCAGCACTAGAGCAGAGAACATGTCACTAATTAAGTTATGTAATACTTTGGGAAACTGATTTACAGAGACTTTGCATTTGTGTGAATGGAGAATTCCCCACAGTCCCGGATGTCATACTATTGTAATATTACTATGAGTAGTGAAGCTGTTGTTTTGATGTTCTGCAAGTATGTCAAGTGCAATCTCTCTCTCTCTCTCTCTCTCTCTCTCTCTAAATATATATATATATATATATATATATATATATATATATATATATATATATATATATATATACACATATACATACACACTGTATCGTATATACTATATTTATGAGAAACAGAGCAAAATTACTGGTCTTTAAAGGCATTGCCATTTTATTTATTTTTTCCATTTCATAAATGTTTTATTATTAAAGCAGGAGTCTAGAGATAATTTGGAGTAATGGAATAATAGATGACTACCGGTTTGTACATGGTGATGTCTCAGTTCAAGGCAATAACGTTAGATATAAAGAGAATGCAATTAACACACAACAAAGAAATGATGGCAGGAGTGTAAGCACCTTTCCATTGTAATAGCTATCACATTAACAACCTGGCAATTGAATTTTGTGATGTATGCCATCAAATCTCTAACAGTGATAAGTTAATAATCTCAATTAAAGAAATAATTAGCATGATATCCTTTTAGGCTCTGTGAAGCTTTAGTTTGTGTAGCTAACATGCCAGAGTCATATTGCTTGTCAAACTGATATTTTTCCAGCTCATATAATTTCACTCTCAACCTATATTTAATAATGTTTTTGTCAAGCCAAATTTAATTACATTGCACATTTTTTTTTTCACTAATTTTGATCATTAACACTAAATCATAAAATTAGCTTTCCTAATATGATGACCTCAGTGAATATATAGTACACACTATAATGTATAAACTGCTATTTATTATTTTAAATTAAATTGCTGATTATTCAACACTGACGCATACCATAGAAATGTGTAAATTACACATGTAATAACATTTTCTCCCTTTACTTTTCTTTTGTGTTTTAACACGTGTAGCGCCTGTGTACTTTCAGTCCAGGTGCTATCTTAAATTTAGAGGGGGATGAGAGAGTTAGTTTACTCTCATCCAGCTAATTCATGTAAATTAGGCCTCTACTCTAGCTGGGCTGTACTGCCAGTTCATTCTGTGTTCCAGAGGTACCTTTCCACCTCTGGGTGACAAGTGGCAGCAGTGGAGTTCAGTCTGAAGCGCCTCTTGCCAGCAGCCAATCAGGAGGGGTTTTCCCTCGCGGGGCATGCTGGGGGAGGGTACTTCTTGAGCGGACGCTATTTTGTGGGGTTCGTCTTCTGGTGCTTGTTCCGGGTGCGTCACCCACCTTCAGGGTGTGCGCACATCACGGGCCCCGGCGATACGGCCTACCAGGCCAGGGCGCACGTGCTACGCAGTGTTCCCAGTTCTGGGCCATGTTGGCCCGGAGCAACTGAAGCTGTAAAGGGGCCCCACTGATCGACTGAGTCCCCAATTTCTGTGAGGAAGATCCCAAGCGAGTTGTGCTGTTCGGTGGGGAGTCAGTCTGAGGTGAGCCCGGAGGCAGGCGATCCAACAGGGCCTAGACAATCCATCAGGGATCGGGGTTGCCCGACACTGAGAAGTTGGATGTTGCAACTTATCAGTTGGTGACCCAAAAGCAAAAAGACTACCTGAGGGAGATTCAGGCACTAAATTTACTAGAGAAGATTCACCTTATAATCCTACGTACAGGGAAAGGGCCTGTGGCAGAGGTTCTTTCACGATATTCATTTACACCAGGTCTGTGCAGAGACTTGTTCTTCTTCCAGTGTTCCAAGTGATATCAGGTGAATCAGGCCTTCATGGTAGAATATCTGCTAGGAAACCACTGCTAAAGAAAGGCAACAAGCAGAAGAGACTTGTTTGGGCTAAAAAACACAAGGAATGGACATTAGGCCAGTGGAAATCTGTGCTTTGGTCTGATGAGTCCAAACTTGAGATCTTTGGGCCAGATTCACAAAGGAGATATGACGGAGTATCTCAGATACTCCGTCGTATCTCTCAGAGTATCTATGCGACTGATTCATAGAATCAGTTACGCATAGATAGCCCTAAGATCCGTCAGCCGCCACTGGGGGGAGTTTGCATCGTAAACCAGCATCGGGTATGCAAATTAGGAGTTACGGCGATCCAAGACGGTTTTTCGCGTTCGCTACGTCGCTGCTAGTCTAGTTTCCCGTCGCAAAGTTAGTCGTCGTTTTGGGTGCCCTAACTTTACACAGCACACGTATGTGCTGTATAAAGTATGGTCGTCGTTCTCGCGTCGAAATTTAAAAATCAACGTCGTTTGCATAAGACGTCCGGGAATACGAAAGTATGCTACGCACGTCGCCGTTCGAAAAAATGACGTCACTTCACACAAAGCACGGCGGGAATTTCGAAACGGAGCATGCGCAGTAGGTCCGGCGTGGGAGCGCGCCTAATTTAAATGGCACACACCCCTTTAAATTACGCAGGCTTACGCCGGAGGCCGCCAGCATAGGTTTTCATTGCAAGTGCTTTGTGAATCAGGCACTTGCGATGAAAACTTGCGGCGGTGTAATGTATCTACGATACGTTACGCCGCCACACTTCCACGTGAATCTGGCCCTTTGGTTCCAACCCCCATGTCTTTGTGCGATGCAGAAAAGGTGAACGGATGGACTCAACATGCCTGGTTCCCACCGTGAAGCATGGAGGAGGAGGTGTGATGGTGTGGGGGTGCTTTGCTGGTGACACTGTTGGGGATTTATTCAAAATTAAAGGCATACTGAACCAGCATGGCTACCACAGCATCTTGCAGCGGCATGCTATTACATCCGGTTTGCGTTTAGTTGGACCATCATTTATTTTTCAACAGGACAATGACCCCAAACACACCTCCAGGCTGTGTAAGGGCTATTTGACCAAGAAGGAGAGTGATGGGGTGCTGCCCCAGGTGACTACCTCTTGAAGCTCATCAAGAGAATGCCAAGAGTGTGCCAAGCAGTAATCAAAGCAAAAGGTGGCTACTTTGAAGAACCTAGAATATGAAATATATTTTCAGTTGTTTCACACTTTTTTGTTATGTATAATTCCACATGTGTTAATTCATAGTTTTGAAGCCTTTAGTGTGAATCTACAATTTTCATAGTCATGAAAATAAAGAAAACTCTTTGAATGAGAAGGTGTGTCCAAACTTTTGGTCTGTACTGTATATATATTATTTTTTTTTTTTTGTTTACACTTTCAGCAAGTATTCCGCTAGCACTGTGAATATGTAATATTCAATTATACATCTTTAAAGGTCTTTTTAGTTCCATTTTCCACAGCAGCTGTGGTCTTATTATTTAGTATATTAATTTTATTCCATTTTAGCACAAGTTCTAGTTTGTTTTTGTACCTTCTAATTTTAGCCCATAGTTTAATGTAGTATGTTTAATATTGTGAACATTTGGATTAGGTAATGAGAGAAGTTGTAGGATAATTTGTAGATTATTTTTAAATTAGACCAAAGCAGATTTTAAAACTGCCCATACATTTTTCAACCTGTTATGCAATAATTTTTTTCTTTCATTTTGTTGTTAAAATATATTTGTTTTGTCACTAAACCTTCACTTGAAGGAGTGTACAGTCAGGCTGAAACACATGGGTCTAGCTTTACTCTGCCCATAATGTCCATGCATTTAGTTGTTTGCTCCCCACTTGAATGAATGTCTGCTGTTGGCAGGACAATGGCTACTTTCCATCATTCTATAGGAAAATAAACATTTTTATTTTATATTTAAATAAAATGTGACAGAGGAAGAGATGTCAGGATTGTATTGCTGTCTATCTAGAGCATCTGGGAGATTTCTCTTACTGTCAAGTTAATGATTTTCAGATAGAGCAGAGAAAAAATAAGAAGGGAAATCTGCCCAAATAGAGATTCTATCGTTATTAGACAAAAATGTATTGCCAGAAGTTGTCAGTGTTACTTCCTACTGTCAATGGTGGGTGCAGGCACCTCATTTTTTTTATGAGCGGTATACTCCTTTAAAGTGTTTCTAAAGGCAGAATTTTTTTATCTTTAATGCAGCTTCTGGGTGCAGCTCCCCTCGCGGCCCTCCTTATGCTTACCTGAGCCCCATCTCGATCCAGCATTGTGCATGAGAGCAGCAGCTCTTCCGGGTCTCTGTCTCCTCATTGGCTCACACAGCAGCAGGAGCCATTGACATTCATGTCCATTTACAGGAGCACAGCTTGGGAGTGAGCCTGCTCAAGTGCCCCATGGCAAGTGGCTTGCTATTGGGGCACTTGGCAGGGAGGAGGACCCAGGACCCAAACTTGGCAGGACCCAGGACCCAGGACAGAGCAGGTAATTATAATGTGTGATTTTTTTTCATTTAAAACTTTAAATCCACGTTAAGCTCCATACCAGACTGAAAAGGGTGGGGGAGTGGAGACTTAATTATTATTATTATTCTTCTTGCTGTAGGATGTGATAGTGCAACAGTGACATTTACAAAGAATCAAAAATGATACAGCTTTAACTGCTGGCAAATGACATTTCACACATCCCCTCCAAAAGGTCCCGCAAAATACATAGCAGTTTAACGTTTGCTAAACCCTGCTCAAACCAAGTTCAGGGTAGTCTGGCTCATACCACATGGATAGAAGGACTTAGCGTGGGATCAAATGAATGATCAGAAAGTAGTTTAAAAAAAAGTTTCATATTGAACAATGGCTTATCTGACCTTATATTATATTTTTATGTATTGGGTTTACACCTGCTAATGTTGGCATAAAGTCTAGACATCTAGATGTGAGCAATTCAATGGAGGTAGCCTCAGTTTTTATCAGATTTTATCAAATTTTTATCACATGCTCTGCAGTCTATATCAGTGTTTCTCAACCTTTTTTCAGTCAAGGCACCCTTTAAAATTCCGCACAATCTCGAGGCACCCCGTTCTAAAATGAAACTAATAGCTTTGCATAATGTAGAAACATCCACATGCGTAAGACACCCAATATTAGCAGTGATTTATTCTTCCAAAGCAAATACACCTTTGCACACTGGTACTGATTAGTATTTCCATGTTTCTTGTCTACATTGGTTTCTCTCTCTCATGCCGCACACACGGTCGTTTTTTGTGATGAATCAAAACGATGTTTTAAATCATGAAAAAAAACAACGTTTTTGAAACTTCATTTTAAAAAACGACGTTGCCTACACACCATCGTTTTTTCAAAATGCTCTAGGAAAGCGCGGTTACGTTCAGCACTCTTTTCCATTGAAGCTCGCTTAATAACTTGCTTCTGAGCATGCGCGGGTTTAAAAACGTCGTTTTAGCTACACACAGTGATTTTTTATGACACAAAAAACTACGTTTTGAAAAACGACATAAAAAATTGAAGCATGCTCGAATTTTTTTTTGTCGTTTTTCAGAAGACATAAAACAAAGTTTTCCCCACACATGGTCATTTTAAATGACGTTTTTAAAAACAATGTTTTTTTTTCATCACAAAAAACGACCGTCTGTACGCGGCATCACTCAGCTAATGTGACCTTGATGCTAAAGGAAAGGGGCAGGGGAGGAGCAAACAGGGATGCTCTGCAGGTGTCCAACACCCTTCTTATCAACAGATGCTCACTGAATGTTAGGACACTGGCAGCTAGAAGGTTGTAAAGGTTTATGACTGGATTAATACATTTATTTTGCACGTTTTGCACAGTTATAACAAATATATTCCAATGGTATATACATACAACACAGAAAAAGAGAGCAAATGAGAGAAGTTGATTGTTAGGGTTTACATACATTTTAATTGTGTGCTCCCTTTAAAATCTAGGTTGGTATGATTGCCATATGACATGAAGTCACATTATTACTTTTTCTTAAATGTGATTCTTCACATTTGTCACCACCGCCTTACGTGCTGATTTATGTTTACGGTTCAGAAAGCATTCAAATTGAAGATAATATTGTGCAGAAAATCTTCCATTTTGTCTCAGGCTGCCAAGCAATTATGAGATTTTTTTCACCCTACACTAAACTCATTATCTAAATACAGTGGAAATGAATATTATTTGAACATTTGCAAAACTATTACTTTGCAAGTAGGAACAAACTAACATCATCTAATTTCACTGTTTAACCAATGACAGATAAAAATTGTACAAGTTGCAGAAGCTGTAAGAGGGAAAGATAAATTGCGAAATATAAATTGAAGGCAGCACAGATACCCAGTAAGCGTACAAAATCTTATTAAAACATTAAGAAATAGACAGGATAGTTTTGAATGTATTTTAGGAGCTGTGCTTCATGAACATAGCAACAATTTTGCACAAAGTGTCTCTTTCCAGCACAAAGCAGAGCAACATTACTTGAGAACAGTTAGTGCTTATTTCTAACTTTATAAAACAACTAACATACATCAATTTAAAATAAATGGGTTAGGCTCCTTCTTCAAAATTTGAACGCTTGCAACATGTCAGAAAATGCAGTGGCATAGCTAGTATATTTGGACCTGGGGCAGATATGTTTTTAGTCATCAGTGGCTGGCTGTAAAAGTACCCCCTCAGCATTGGGGGTCAGTGGCAGGCAATAAGAATAATTCCCACCCCCCTAACACTTATGGTCAGCAACTAGATGTAGCAATAACCACCCCCAGCCTTGATGGCCAGTAGGGATGAGCTGCACATTCGATTAAAATGTATGTTCGACTCAAACATCGTCTGTTTGACCGTTCGTCGAATAACGAACAAAACAGGTCGTTTGCGACAAATTCGAGTGACGTGCCACAGCCCATAATTCACTGCGGCATTGCGCGCTGATGATTGGCCAAGCATGCACTATGACCCGCATGCTTGGCCAATCACAGCGCCGTCAGTACAGAGAGCCGTAATTGGCCAAAGCCAGGATGGCTTTGGCCAATTATGGCTCAGGTCTTTAGTACACACCCCACACTATAAAAGGCCGCCTGCAGGGCAGCCTTGTGTAGTGTGTTGCAGCGCTGGTTAGATATCAGTCACAGAGAGAGAGATTGTCTTTTTTTTCCTAGCTAGATAGAGCAGGCAGGCTAGTCAGTTAAATTTACAGTGTGTAGAGGATATATATACATCCCAGGAGTTGTACATATATAATTATACACTGTATAGTTTAGCTAGATCAGTTCTTCCTAATTTGTCAGGCAGTTGATTGTGCTAGCTGCAGCGTTCTCACGTGTTGTATTGCCCGTGTGCTCTTTAGTTTTCACCTAAAGCTACTTGGTGTGTACTTCATTTGTGCTGTGTAGTTTGCACCTAAAGCTACTAGGTGTGTACTGCACGTGTGCTCTTTCGTTTTCACCTAAACCTACTTGGTGTTTACTGCACTTGTGCTCTATAGTTTGCACCTAAACCTACTTGGTGTATACTGCAGGTGTGCTCTGTAGTTTTCACCTAAACCTACTTGGTGTTTACTGCACTTGTGCTCTATAGTTTGCACCTAAACCTACTTGGTGTATACTGCAAGTGTGCTCTGTAGTTTTCACCTAAACCTACTTGGTGTTTACTGCACTTGTGCTCTATAGTTTGCACCTAAACCTACTTGGTGTGTACTGCACTTGTGCTCTATAGTTTTCACCTAAAGCTACTTGGTGTGTACTGGCCGTGTGCTCTGTAGTTTGCACCTAAAGATTCAGGAGCAGTGATTTTAATGATGCTTAAATAAAAAAATAAAAAAAAAATCTTTAAATATTTTACCTGCTGGGTGTCTATAGTATGCCTGTGAAAACATCTTTGAGAACCCGGGTCTTGCCCGAGGGAACATGTATCAATAGAAAAAAAGTTTTAAAAAACGGTTGTTTTTTTAGGAGTCCTGAAAAAAACGATTGTTTTTAAAACTTTTTTCCATTGATACATGTTCCCTGGGGCAAGACCTGGGTTCTCAAAGCCGTTTTCACAGGCATACTATAGACACCCAGCAGGTACAATATTTAAAGGAATTACATTTTTTTTTAT
The DNA here is from genome assembly GCF_905171775.1 of Rana temporaria. Classification (NCBI taxonomy): domain Eukaryota; kingdom Metazoa; phylum Chordata; class Amphibia; order Anura; family Ranidae; genus Rana; species Rana temporaria. The sequence goes on from NC_053491.1 coordinate 274,848,327, forward strand.
TTATTTTTTTAAGCATCATTAAAATCACTGCTCCTGAAAAAACGACCATTTTTAAAACTTTTTTTCCATTGATACCCTGGGGCAAGACCCGGGTTCTCAAAGATGTTTTACAACAATAACTTACATATTAGGCTTTAAAATTAGCACTTTTGAATTCGAACGTTCGAGTCCCATAGACGTCAATTGGGTTCTAAAAGTTTGCGCGAACGTTCGGCCCGTTCGAAGCTTCTGGTGCAAACCGAACGGGGGGTGTTCGGCTCATCCCTAATGGCCAGTGGATAGCTGTCACAATGACTCCACCCCCAGAATTGGTGTTCAGTGGTTGGCTAAGAAAGTAATAATACTCCACAGCAGTGGAGTTCAGCATTTAGTTACTTGAGCACACGCACCCAGGTGTTGATCTGCATGCTTGGATAAGGGTCTAGTATGGATTTATTTATTTATTTAAGAAAGAGACTGTCAAAAAGTGTGTGCCATATATATATATATATATATATATATATATATATATATATATATATATATAGTTAGATAGAATGAGTAGATATATCCCCCTTCACCCATAATATGTGGGGACCTCCTTTTTTTAAAAAAGTACATCAAGTTTCCAATAAGCCCCTACCTTCAGACTTCCACAACCAGCTAACCAGATTTTTAGGCACAGTTTGTTCTCGTATTTTGCATGTGGTTCCGCCTTAAAAACCATATAGGACCCTGAGATTGGAGGGAACCCCACATTCCCACATTTTTTTTTTGCACAGGTCCCCCCTTGGCATCCATTTCAGACCTTCACTAAGGAAAATAGTCTGGCTTTTTTTTTTTTGTGTGGGGTCTGCTATTAACATCTGTATCTCTATTACAGCAGTTGCCAATAATCCCTGATTGTAAAATAGACACTGCTTTCAACTCATTTTTCTCATATATAGTTGAAAAAGCTCGATGAATGTTATGGCTTCAAAAAGAGTACAGTTTCCTGTTACTCTTGTGCATTATGTTATGTACAAGAAGACCGGGTGAGGTAACATTTTATCTGTAACAGTACAAATTGACAGTACTGTGTCTGTGTGCAGTAAGAACTTTGTGGTGGGTGATGAGCTAACGTCAGTTCAGTTTAAAAGCAACAGTAAGGCCCCGTAAACACGACCGAACATGTCTGCTGAAACTGGTCCGCGGACCAGTTTCAGCAGACATGTTCGGTCGTGTGTACGGCCGACCGGACAGGATTCCAGCGGACAGTTTTCCGGCGGACAAATGTTTCTTAGCATGCTAAGAAACATGTCCGCTGGAAGCCTGTCCGTCGGACATGTTCAATCGTCTGTACAGACTCACCGTACATGTCCGATCGGCCACCATCCCTCGCATGCGTCGAAGTGATTCGATGCATGCGTGGAAGCATTGAACTTACAGGGCCACGCACGTCGCCGTGTCATCGTCGCGGCGACGGCGCGGCCACATCACCGCGTATCGTTGTACAACCATCAGACAGAAATCTCCGGGCGGACATGTCCTCTGAAAACGGTCCGGCGGACCGTTTTCAGCGGACAGTCTGTCCGTCTGTACGAGGCCTGACATTCATTGAAAATGATGTGCATGTCTAACTTTGGTCCCCTGAATAGTATCAAGTTGGCACAGTGCCAAAATCGGGCTTATCGAGGCTATGCAATATGCAAAAATGCACACAAAATCAATAGCTTTTTTACATTTTAAAGAATTACAGAGGCAACCAGAAAAAATAAATCATGAATAGTGAAAATGACCTATTTCAAGAGTAAATCTTTGGAAAAGGATAACCTTGTTGTTGAAAACTTTTAATATTTTACAAATTTTACATGTCTAGTTTCCAAGCAACATATTTAATGGAGTGAAATTATTATTTAGAAAAAGTACATGAAAAAACAAAACAGTATCTTAATTAAAACTTGCAAAAATCAATAATGACCATTACTCATCCTTATATTACCGTATGCATTTTCTATCAGAACAACTGCAACATTTTATTCTTGGACTAATGACTATTTTTTTATCTCAAGCTTATCCCCGCATCCTTAAAGGGGATAGCACCTTTAAATACCCAGATAACTAAATAGCAGGGATAATTCAGTTGCAAATTGAAAATTCCCTTGCAAAATGAACAGCCTAATTGCCTTTGGTAAATCAACCTCTATGTCCGGTATGTAACCACAAAGGACTCTTGTTAAACTGGATAAATATGGAATGCATTATTAAACAAATACCAGGTTTCTCCTTGTAATTAAGGTTGTCCCGATACCACTTTTTTAGGACTGAGTACAAGTACTGATACTTTTTTTCATGTACTCGCCGATACCAATTAAGGATACTTTGTTTTAAAAATGCAGCCATGTTCCTAAATGCAGCCTTGTGTCCCCAAATGCAGCCATGTCCCTAAATAAAGCCACGTCCCTAAATAAAGCCATGTCCCTAGTGACTGTTGATAATCAGCCTTCTGCTCTGCCCCTCTAGCACTCACTGAAGCATGGGGCTGGAGAGGGATGGGTGCAGCCGGCTTCAGCTATTAGTTGTGTTTTGGGATCTGGAGCCATTTGTCAATCAGGAAGCTGGGTAGATCCCAACAACATGGTTGGGATTCTTCCAGAACCTGAAACAGCTCCGACAGCAGCCTACAGTGGAGCTCAGCCAGCTGTTCTAAAAATAGATTCAACAGTTCAGAGCAGGATCTAAAAATAGATCCAACAGTTCAGAGCAGGATCTAAAAATAGATCCAACAGTTCAGAGCAGGATCTAAAAATAGATCCAACAGTTCAGAGCAAGATCTAAAAATAGATCCAACAGTTCAGAGCAGGATCTAAAAATAGATCCAACAGTTCAGAGCAGAGTCTAGAAGGATCCTGACCTCTCACACAGAAGCACAGTAAGGGTAAGGCGCCTCCATAAAGCATTGAGGTTTGGTATAAACAATGTGCACCCCTCCTCCATGTACACAACATATCTCCATGATATGGAGCACACTGTAGGCCGCCCCGCCTCCCCCCGTGATATGGCGCACACCGCCCCCCAGTAGTGCAGGCTGCCCTCACCTCTCCTATCCTCCCGTGGCTCCTCCGCCTCCCACTTTATTCTCTTTGCCGCGCTCATCTTTCTCTACACACCCGTACTGCGTACCGAGCCTCGCTATGGCTAGAACCCCGCCCCTTCCGGGACACAGCTACTGATTGGTGGCCGCGCCACAAGAATGAGGCTTCACTCAAAAACTTGACTGTGATTGGGGGGGCGCTCTGTGAAATGCTTGGTTCACAAGTAACTAATCACCAGGAAGACTGGTGACCGCAACCAATCACTGCCAGGTGTGTGTGCCGCCTCGTAGCCAATTAACGAGTGCGGTATGGGACACCGGAGCGAATCAGAAGACGGACACTTGGAGACGCGGGGGGGAGTGGTAGCATGGAGGAGGAAGCGGAGCTGAGGTCCGCTCTCGGCAGGGGGGGGGGAGTATCGGGGGAAGCATCGGGAGCATTTGCGTGAGTACAAGTACTCGCGCAAATGCTCAGTATCGATACCGATACTAGTATCGGTATCGGGACAACCCTACTTGTAATAATTTGATTTCAACTATATTTACATTTAAAATAATTATATTGTATGCTTCACATGTGACAATAAAAACAATAAACAGTGTAGTTAAAAATAACTTCGCAATTATTGATATTATGGCCCTTGTAATAAAAAGTTAAAGTAGACTATGCAGACAATTTCAGCCACATCCTGTCTATATGCATCCACTTCAGTGAAGACTTCAGAACTTTTTGATCCCTTCATGCCCAGAGATAATCAAAACCTTTGTGAACATACTGTAATAATATACCAGTTTTTTATTTATTTTTTATTACATGTATACAGTATTATCTTCAATTTCATAGCAGTTGGCCCAGATTCCCACTTCCTTAAAAAAAAGCCATTCTTGTCCAAAGTCTCCAAAACACAATGATTATGATGATGCGCTTATTTTCCTCTGTACTGGTACCAGCAACTTTTCTACCTGGCCTAAAAGATTCTCAGTTTAAACCCTTTTTGACTTGCAATAAGCTTAGACATAATCATTTGCTCTATTCTGTGGCATGGAAACCTTTTTTCAAAATGAAAACTATGGTTGATCCTTCTCTAAAATTGTTGCAAGTCATGCGACTTAGATACAGCTGCTATATTGTAACATTTGCTTTACACCTCTCTGGTGCAGGTAAAGCTAGTCACAGGTTGCATTTCAAAGCAACAATCATCCCAAACCACAGGACTTTGAAGACAAGCATTTCCAGTTCTACCTGCTTTTCTTCTCAGTGCTCACAGCAGTGGCGTCTTCCTCCAACTGCTTCCAGGTGTGCAGGTCACTTACTCATAGCTTCCTCCTGGAGAACAGTTCCTCACACTGCAGATATACCTTCCTCTGCCTTTACACAATACTGTGTGCTTGTATTTCCTCTGGCACTTAAACAGGTATCAGAACCAGGATTGCAATCGCCAAGTGCTACAATAAAACAAAAGCCTTGTTTAGTATTTTAAATCACACACAATTCTTTTAGTAAAATACACTGACAATATATAAAAAAAAAATATTATTATTATTATTACTAATATTATTATTATACAGGAGTTATATTGCACCAACAGTTTGTGCATCCCTTTACAAAAGTTGGACAGGCAGTTCAATACAAGAGGAATCAGATTTCCCTCTTTGTTAGACCTACATTCCAAAAAGGAGGGTCAGGTGATACAAACAATTAATATCTCTGGGGAATGAGCAGATGGAGAAAGTTAGTTAGTTAGTTAGTTAGTTAGTTAGTTAGTTAGTTATTAGTTAGAAGCTGGCTAGGCTTCTCTAAAGAGATCCGTCTAAGGATGGATAGAATAGTCAGACAGATTGGGGTAAGGAGTTCCAGAGGTTAAGGGTGCCTCTGGAGAAGTCCTGAATTCTAGCATGGGAAGAGGTGACGGGGCAACTAGAGAGCAAGGGGTTTTGTGAGGACTAGAGATGTATAGAACGGTTCGCCGGTGAATAGTTTGCAGCGATTTTCGCTTGTTCGCGTTTGCCGTTGCCGGCGAACATATGCGATGTTCGACCCGCCTCCTATTAATTAACATTGAGCAAACTTTGACCCTCTACCTCACAGTCAGCAGACACATTCCAGCCAATCAGCAGCATACCCTCCCTCCCTGACCCTCCCACCTCTAGGGCAGCATCCATTTTAGATTCATTCTGAACCTGCATTCTTAGTGAGAGGAGGGACAGTGTTGCTGCTGCTGATTTTATAGGGAAAGCGCTAGCAAGGCCAGTGTACTCCAGTCCTGAAAGACTCATCTGATCTCTGCTGTTAGAACAGCACCCCAAACAGCCCTTGTTAGGGCTAATCAATCAGTGTGCTTTTTTGTCTCTGTAATCTGTGCTGCGTGGTTTACAGAGAGAGACAGAGAGAGAGAGAGAGTGTAATTTGTTGTTTGGAGTTAGGCAGGCTAGTCAGTTAATGTTACAGTGTGTAGAGGATATATATACATCCCAGGAGTTGTACATATATTTATTCACTGTATAGTTTAGTTAAATTAGAGGTGCATGGTTCTGTGTAATATAAAGGGGTCCAGTGGTGCAGGGTGCTAGGTAAAGGGGCCCAGAGCTGTGGGGTGCTGTGTAATGTAAGGGGCCCAGTGGTGCAAGCTGCTGTGTAATATAAAGGGGTCCAGTGGTGCTGGGTGCTATGTAGAGGGGCCCAGAGCTGTGGGGTGCTGTGTAATGTAATGGGCCCAGTGGTGCAAGCTGCTGTGTAATATAAGGTTGTCCAGTGGTGCTGGGTGCTATGTAGAGGGGCCCAGAGCTGTGGGGTGCTGTGTAATGTAAGGGGCCCAGTGGTGCAAGCTGCTGTGTAATATAAAGGGGTCCAGTGGTGCTGGGTGCTAGGGAGAGGGGCCCAGAGCTGTGGGGTGTTGTGTAATGCAAGGGGCTCAGTGGTGCAAGCTGCTGTGTAATATAAAGGGGCCCAGTGGTGCAAGCTGCTGTGTAATATAAAGGGGTCCAGTGGTGCTGGGTGCTATGTAGAGGGTCCCAGAGCTGTTGGTGCTGTGTAATGTAAGGGGCCCAGTGGTGCAAGCTGCTGTGTAATTTAAAGGGGCCCAGTGGTGCAAGCTGCTGTGTAATATAAAGGGGTCCAGTGGTGATGGGTGCTATGTAGAGGGGCCCAGAGCTGTGGGGTGCTGTGTAATGTAAGGGGCCCAGTGGTGCAAGCTACTGTGTAATATAAAGGGGACCAGTGGTGCAAGCTGCTGTGCAATATTAAGGGGTCCAGTGGTGCTGGGTGCTATGTAGAGGGGCCCAGAGCTGTGGGGTGCTGTGTAATGTAAGGGTCCCAGGCTCACAGGGTAAACTGTGCCCACCTGCCAGTGCCACATCTCATCTATATTGTGTTGGCACAGTTGATAAGATATAAAAACAAAATTCACTGCAATACTAAATAGTAGTCTTTTGTCTGTCAGGGTGTCTTTGCCTCACAGTGTACACTATGCCCACTTGTCCAGTGCCACATCTCATATATATTTTGTTGGCACAGTAGATAACATTTAAAAAAAAAATTCACTGCAATAGAGAATAGTAGTCAGTTGTCTGCCAGCGTGTCTCAGGCTCAGGGCCGTCTTTAATATGGTTTGGGCCCAGGGCAAACATTTTTTTTGGGCCCCCCTCCAGCTTATTTTGGGCCTGGCTGGTTCACATGAATGTTTTGGCAGTCCTCATTTGTGCAGGTACAGCAGCCCATTGATTTGAATGGGCTGCCATGCCTTTGTTTCCTGCAGAAAAAAGGTGCATTCAGCATTTTAAAAATAGTTGCCTTGAAATCCATTCTGCTTTTGCACCATGCTACTTACATGCAGTTCTTGCACACACAAACGCACTGTATTTTTAAAAGCGTGACCTAAACATCTAAAAATGCAGCAAGTTTGACAGTGCGGGAACTGCAGATAAGTCACAGCAGACAGCAGAATGGACAGACAGTGCTGTATTTCAGTGCTTGATGGGCATAAGCGTGCCGTGTGCGCAGCCTATTACATGAGGCATGCGCTTTTCTTTGCAGGAAACGCAGGCATGGCGGCCCATTCAAATGAATGGGCTGCTGTGCCTGCGCAAATGAGGGCCGCCAAAACACATACATGTGAACCAGCCAGACCCAAAATAAGCCCATCAAGCAGTTAAATAGAGACAGTAATGTCATGTACTCTGAGGCTTTACTCAGCCTGGACTGCAGGTCTGGTCTGTGATTTAAAGAGTTCCTCTATTTTACACATGGCATGGCATGGGGTCCCATGGTGCTAAAGCAGAATGGACAGACGGTGCTGTGACCCCATGCCATGCCATGTGTAAAATAGAGGAACTTTTTAAAACACTGACCAGACCTGCAGTGAATCATCAAATATTATAAAGACTTTGGGCACACTCTACAGAAAACTTAAATTTACAATATAGATTAGCAAACAGTGACATACCTTGGGGAGCATGACATCAAGAAGTCAGCCTCAGGAAGAGCAAACTGGGGATGTTATAAAATCACATTCTAATTCACTTTTATATGCAAGCAGCACCCAGTGGCAGGAAGGGAGAAGTGCGCGTCTAAAGGGAAGCCAGGGGTGCTGTACATTTTAAAACACTGGGAAGGGAAGCAGTACTGTCACTGGCTGTGTGCCGCTGATGATTTTCAGCCTGATTTGTGGGCAGCACAGGGGCTTAACGGGAGACAGGGCCGCCATCAGGAATTATGGGGCCACTTACACAGCTTCAGGCATGGGCCCCCTGGAGCAGAGAACCGGGATGGGGGGTGCTGCCGCCTGAAATTGAGAAGCAGGGGGGGGGCTGCCGCAAATTTAGAAGCGGGGGCCTATTACAAAAAAAGAAAGAAAGAAAGAAACAAAGAAAAATATATATAAAAAAGGGGTGTAGCCATCCTGGGCCCTGGGGACCTCTGGGCCCTTTAATAAAAAGAAATAAAAAATATATATAAAAAATATATTTTAAAAAGGGGGTTGCCATCTGGGGCCCTGGGGACCTCTGGGCCCTTTTAATATTTTTTTTTAATAAAAATAAATTACAAAAAAAAGGGGGTTGCCATCCGGGACCTCTGGGCCCTTTAATAAAAAATATATATAAAGAAACATTTATAAAAAAAAGGGGGGTTGCCATCCAGGGCCCTGGGGACCTCTGGGCCCTTAAATAAAAAAAAAATATATAAACAAAAATAAAAAAATAAACATTTATAAAAAAAGATAAAGGGTGTTTGCCACATGGGGACCTCTGAGCCCTTTAATAAAAAAAAAAATAATATATATATATATATATATATATATATATATAATATATATAAAAAAAAGAAATAAAATATATAAAAAAATGTTTTTTATAAAAAAAAGGGGGGTTGCCATCCGGGGCCCTGGGGACCTCTGGGTCCTATAATAATAATAATAATAATAATAATAAACATTTATATATATATATATATATATATATATATATATATACTGTGTATATATATATAAAAAGATTTTTTTTTTATAAAAAAAGGGGGGTTGTCATCCGGGGCCCTGGGGAACTATGGGCCCCTGGGGACCCCCAGACCTCTAAAAAAAATTGGCTCTTTAATAAAAATAAAATAAAAATATATTAAAAAATTGTCCCTTTAATAAAAATATATAATCTTTTTTTTTTTATTTAAAAAAAAATAAAAAAAAGGGGGGGTTGCCATCTGGGGGCCTTGGGTCCTCCGGGCCCCTGGGGGCCTCCGGACCCCTAAAAAAAAAAAAAAAAGTTTTTTTTTTTTTTCAAAGGGGGTTGCTTTGGGCCCCCAACAGTGACAGGGCCCAGGGCACCTGCCCCATTTGCCCTGCGGTAAAGACGGCCCTGCTCAGGCTCACAGCATTTACTGTGCCCACTTGCCCATGCAGTGCCACCACTCATATCTGGTGTCACAGTAGATTAAATAAAAAAAAAATGCAGGAGGTCAGAACTGTTAGGGGGGTGTCTGTGTAACATAAAGGTGTCTAGAGCTATGGGGGGCTGTATAATGTAAAGGGGTGCAGGGTACTGTTCAATGTAAAGGGGCCCAGAGCTGTAGGGTGCTGTGTAATGTAAGGGGCCCAGTGGTGCAAGGTGCTGTGTAGTGTAAAGGGGACCAGTGGTGCAGTGCTGTGTAATGTAAAGAGGTCCAGAGGTTCAGGGTACTGTTCAATGTTAAGGGGTCCAGAGGTGCAAGGGGCTGTGTAATGTAAGGGGCCCAGTGGTGCAGGGGGCTGTGTAATGTAAAGGGGTCCAGAGGTGCAGGGTGCTGTGTAATGTAAGGGGCCCAGTGGTGCAGGGGGTTGTGTAATGTAAAGGGGTCCAGAGGTGCAGGGTGCTGTGTAATGTAAAGGGGTCCAGTGATGCCGGGTGCTATGTAAAGGGGTCTTGAGCTGTGGCGTGCTGTGCAATGTAAGGGGCCCAGTGGTGCAGGGGGCTGTGTAGTGTAAAGGGGCAGAGTGTGCTGTGTAGTAAGGTGGGGTCCAGAGGTGCAGGGTGCTGTGTAATGTAAAGGGGTCCAGAGGTGCAGGGTGCTGTGTAATTAAAGGGGTCCAGTGGTGCAGGGTACTGTGTAATAAAAAGGGATCCAGAGGTGCAGGGTGCTGTGTAATGTAAAGGGGTCCAGGTGCAAGGTGCTGTGTAATATACAGGGGTCCAGTGGTGCAGGGTGCTGTGTAATGTAAAGGGGTCCAGAGGTGCAAGGTGCTGTGTAATATAAACCAACCACAGCAGGCGTCCCAGGAGGCTTGTTGTCACCATTCAGGGACCCTTGGTGTTGTACGTGGCTGGGTGGAGGAAGAGACATTCAATGACGTCAGTGAGGACAAGGAACGGGACATGGCTAGCTTGGTATCCAACCTTGTGTAAATGGGGAGTTTGCGGTTGTGCAAATGGACTGTTTGCGGTTGTTGGCGGTGCGTTAAACGGGGAGTTTGGTCTGTCAGAGTTTGGTCTGTCACTGTGAACCCTAACCCTGTCTGTAACCCTAACCCTAACCCTTACACTACCTGATCGATACAACATCATACCTGATGTTTTAAAGCACGTTATTCCAAACAATTTAGGAATGTTAGGTGATTTATGCACTTTAAGGATTAAAAACGGACTCTGCGACAACTACGTAATTTTCCATGGAAGTTTTGCCATGGATCCCCCTCCGGCGTGCCACAGTCCAGGTGTTAGTCCCTTTGAAACAACTTTTCCATCACTATTGTGGCCAGAAAGAGTCCCTGTGGGTTTTAAAATTCGCCTGCCCATTGAAGTCTATGGCGGTTCGCCCGGTTCGCGAACGTTTGCGGAAGTTCGCGTTCGCCGGTTCGCGAACGCAAAATTTTAGGTTCGCGACATTACTAGTGAGGACCAGTAGGAATGGTTTGGATTGAGATAAGGTTAGCAATGTAGTTGTGGATGGCTTTATAAGTTGTTGTAAATAGAAATAACAGAATGATCATTGTTATTTCTATATGCATTTATCCAGATATGTATGTAATCTCTATGAAGGGGTTTCATACCATGTTTAGCAATCCCAAAAGATTATGTGTATACATTTCTTGTTTTAGCCCTGGTTCACACTGGTGCATTTTGACATGCGATTTGGCATGTCAAATCGCATTTCAAAACGACAGTATTTGCCGCAAATTGCCAGCAATGGCACCGCCCTAATCGGTGCGACGCCGCATCTGCGGCACTGCACCGATTTCAAAAAGTAGTTTCTGTACTATTTTTTGCAATTTTGGCCCGTTATTTACATCTGTGCAGACACCTGCACTGATGTCTCTATAATCGCGGCCGAAATCGGGACTGCCAGCGGGAGTAAAATCGTGCGAGTTCGGCTGAACTCGCACGGCTTCACTCCCGCAGCCCAGTGTGAACCTGGGCTTAGAGCTCATGTTGTATTTCTATTTTCCCTGGCATTTTGGCATTCTGTACCCGTGAAATGCAACTGGGTTGAAGTGAAATTATTGCAAGATAATCACTACCTAGCTGCAGAAGGGTGATGATAAATGTTTAATATTATCACAGGATTTTTTTCGTATAATTGCATTATGTATTTATGTATTTTTTTTTGTCACTGATATGTTTTTTATCTTTGTATAATAAAACTTTTAAAAAATTGTTTTCAATAGTACCATCAAAGTCCTTGATTTAGTGGTTAGGGTTATTTTGTATATGACTCTATTAGGATGTGATACTGGACAATAATTTTGTCCATCTATTAGAAGAATTTCCCAGTTGGCCCCTGCTCCCAATTCTATGGTTTTGTGAAGGGGGAATAGCCTATGTAAAGGTAAGCCAATGAGGAGGGAGAGACAGTAGTCAAGGCGAGAAATAGCCAAAGAGTGAATTAGACACTGTGTGGTGCCATTGGTTAACAATCGGTGTATTTTGGAGATGTTTGGGAGATAGAGGTAGCATGATTTGAACAGTAATTAGATTTGGGGTCAAAAGGAGAGTTCTGAGTCCAGAATTACACCTAGCACCTTGACATTTGGGGATAGACTAATAGTTATGCCACCAATCATGACAGAAAAGTCAGGGGATGGTGCATGTGTTTTTATAAGCTTGATTTTGGATAGACTAAGCTTGAGGAAGTGAAGTAACATCCTCATTGTTATGTATGTTAGTAAATTAGTGATGCATAAGGAGACCGATGGGGTGAGCTGAGGTGTAGAAAGATACATTTGGGTGTCATCAGCACAGCAATAATATTTGAAGCTGTAGGAGTATCAGCTGACTCAGGGAGGAGATGTAAACCAAGAATAAAAGAGTTCCAAGGACAGAAACTTGGGGAACTCCAATGGAAAAAATAATAGGAGATGAGGAGGTAGGTAGGTGACACTGAAGGTGCAGTTAGATAGGTAAGATGAAATGAAGCAACAAGTAAAGTCAGGGAGACCACAGGAATAGAGTTTTTTTCAAAAGGAGTGTGTTCAACTGGATCACAGGCAGCAGAGAAGTCCAAGATCAAGAGTACAGAATAGTGCCAATTGGCTTTAGCCATTAGTAAATTGTTTTTGAGTTTTAGGAGAACAGTTTCTGTAGAGTAGTGTGAGAAAAATATAGACAAAAGTGGATAAAGTTATTCTCAATGAAGTAGCGGCTCAGGCGCTTGTAGACAAGGGGCCAGATTCATGAACAATGGTGCAGATTTGCACCGGCGTGGTGCATCATTTTTAGACTATACCGGTCCAGCGCGGAGAGGCAGTTAGGTGATTCAAGAAACTTTTTTTGTCTACGATGCCCCAGCGGGGCGGATTTTAGACGGCGTAAGGTGGGGTAAGGCCAACTGGGAGTCACCCTATGCTAATGAAGTGCCGACCATGGCGCAGGGGTCACGCCGGGGCGCATCTTAGACCGTACATGCTCAGTGACATCCAGGGGTAAATGCCCCAATCTGCACATGCTCAGAACTGCGCCCCGGCGTGATCCCTGAGCTATGCCGACCCACTACCAAAGCCCAGTCCATGAATCAGCCCAGACTTCCGCCCTGCAGGTGCAAATGTACTGAAGCTTTTTTTTTCTAAGCTAGGTCGTTTGCATTGTGGTGGGGCAGTTATGGCTGATGAGGAATCCTCAGGTGGGCGGATGACCAATTTCAGCCCAGAGGAGCGGGCTGTAATTATTGAGGGCCTCTCCCAACATGGGGACTGCCTCTATGTGTTGTCCAGCAAGTGTTATTGCTCAGTTCGTTTGTAACGCTGCTGCTTTAGCTGCTCTCCAGATGACCTCTGCAAGTTTGGTGCAAAGTTACCCCTGCTTTTATGAGGTGTAACTTTGCACCGGAAATTTCAGCTACGCTCACCGGGAGTAGCCTGCGCCGGTCAAGCTTAAGTTGATGAATCGGCCCAAAAACCTCATTTGCATATTTAAAACACAAAAACCATGGCCGCGCCAGATCCGACCAGCGTAAATCTGCGCCAACGCCGCGCCGGCGTGGAAAGGTTACACCGAGGCGATGAAGTCTATTTGGAGGCGTAATCTGGTTCTCTGGGTAAGGCGCAGCGATCCGCCGGCGCAAATCTGCACTTACGCCGTGCATCTACCAAAAAAACGGTGTAAGTGCTTCATGAATCTGGCCCAAGGTGTTTAAGGAGTTTGGCGGTTAAAGGGAGAAATAAAATGGGGTCCAGTGAGGGCTTTTTAAGTATGAGGGTGACCACTGCAAGTTTAAGAGGGATGGGGAAGACACCAGTAGAGAGGGATAGATCGAACATGTGAGTTAGAGAGTGAAGGATGGAGCAAGAGAGTAACTGTAATATTTATAAAGGAAATGGGATACCATGGGACACTTGAACTCTATCCCCTCATATTCAGACATCACTGCTGGCGTGAAGATTCCTTGTTAACCAGAACAACACTGATACACACAAGATAGGTTACAAGCTTCCAATAGACCTCCTAGAAACAACAATTCCTATGTTATCGGTTAAGGACCTGGTAACTCATGGAATCACACACATATAAGACCTCTAGAATGGACTGCAGCCTAAATCTGCAGAACAAATAATGATGCAGTACCAACTGCTGAACTACAAGCTGTTCTCATGTTTACGAATAGCACATTTCCTCAATTCCCATCCAGGTCCAAAGATACAAATACCATCCAAACCCTATTAGTAAATCTATATTACAGGTTGAACTACTACTTTAGTTCAAGAATCCTCAGAACTGGCTGTGTATATATGAATACTCATACTGTATATACTTAACCTAGTTAACACATTTCAGTTTTTTAAATATCATTGACTGCTTTTAGCTACAAAACTTAAAGTTTATTTGTGTTGGTTGCTGCAGTAATCTGTCTTTTGAGCAACAGGGCTCTGCTACTATGAATTAGCCACTTTTGATTGTGATCTTGGGAAAAAAAAGGGTTTATCCCAAAGGCACTACTATGTAGAGTGCCATAATAAAAACTTAGCTGGAACCATTTGTATCGCTATAGATAGATTTAATCCCCATTGGTGAGGAAGTATGACCAAGAGGGATATTTCACAGTTGGAAACCCACTGGATTTATGATCTCAAAAGTTACACTCTTTTTGGAACGAATGTTGATTGGGACGTGAATTGTTTTATTAATAACTGTTCAATTTTAATCATTTAGCCAGCTTTTCTGTAATATCTGTGTCTAATACTAGATGGCACTGTTTCCGTCTATGGACATCCAGATAATGTTATTACTTTTTTTCATTTTTAGGTTCAATAAGTATTTATTGTCAATTTTAGACAGGTATAACAGACATAACAGAAGAAATCTGATCAAGCACCCAACAAAGGGTGACCCGATCAATAAAAGTAGAAACAAAAAACAGTTACATTGCCATACCAAGTAGACAAAAAGGTACAAACAAATGTTATGTAGGCATTTTGGTGATACAAACAGAGATATACAACGCAGCCCAGCGTCAGGCAGAGACTACCCGTGGCCTGGACGCCCCTTTGGAAGCCTGCTGCGGCCAGGAACCAGGGCAGTAATAACTATGACATAAATAATGTCAAGGCTGGGATGCAGAGAGCAATTAGACAGCATGGGGAATGTACCGTAACCCGAGGGTTCGGTTAGTGTACCAGTCTAGTGGGAAGGTAATTAAACAACGGTATGGTCAGCTTTAATGGCCCTGGGGGAGGGCCAGGAGACAAAGGATAAATATAGATAGAAATAGAAAGAGAAGTTATGTAGAAAGAGGGGCAAAGAAGGTAAGGGGGGGGGCGGCGTGCTCCACTCCGTGACGGTCATCTAAAGTCTAGGACATGGGGTGAGCCGGGATTCGAAGGGCGTACAGGAGGTCAGGCTGGGCTCAGCCTGGATTTAAGCTTGTCTGAGGTAGAGTAATGGGCAGAGCCTAGCATTCGACGTCACTACGCTCATCAGCTGTTCGGACTGCATCGCAGGCGTCAGCTGTTACACACGCTGACATCCTATCTTTTGATTCAGGAGGATCTGTGTGTGCAGGGTGAATTTTTTTTACCATCTGTCAGTGTCATACTGAAGAAAATAAAATCCTTTATTAAACCTACTGCACCATGAAGTCCTTTATCCTCTCCTTCTAATCCCACTCATCGTTTGAGCATAAAGAATTTGTTTGAGCACACGGAACGGCATATCTTCCAATCCTGAAGGTCCAAGAAGGGAGCCGAGACACAGCATTGGAGTACTTCCTGGGATCCACGGAACTACAGCCCTCTGAGTGCCCAATAACCCCTTGAGGGTACAACGTTCTGGTAAGCGGCCATCCTATATCTTTTTGGATTTAAATTACCTGCCTGCTGATATCGCCATAGGAACAAGTGTTTATGAAGAGTATAAAATCAGCTGCTTTGCGATAGGACTTATTGCACCTACTGCTTTACAACACTTGTGGTTATCTGTCACACAGAGACTTTTTTTTTGTATTTATATTTTCATCATTTTTTTTGATGCATTCCATTCACTATGCACATTGGCCAACCATGGCTTTGATGCTATGATAGTAGCGCACTTGTATTTTTTGTTTCTATATGTCTTCTGGAGCCCAATATTAGGTTCCTATATTTTTGAGTGCAGCACTTTACTTTTTATTTTTTATCACTATTTATATTCAACATTATTTCAATTGTACTTTTTGGGAGTAGCACGGATTGATCTGTGCCTTTATAAATAATGTTAGGGCTGGGATGCAGAGAGCAATTAGACAGCATGGGGAATGTACCGTAACCCGAGGGTTCGGTTAGTGTACCAGTCTAGTGGGAAGGTAATTAAACAACGGTATGGTCAGCTTGAATGGCCCTGGGGGGAGGGCCAGGAGACAAAGGGAAAATAGAGATAGAAATAGAAAGAGAAGTTATGTAGAAAGAGGGGCAAAGAAGGTAAGGAGGGGGCGGCGTGCTCCACTCCGTGATGGTCATCTACAGTCTAGGACAGTGTTTCTCAACTCCAGTCCTCGGGGCGCACCAACAGGTCATGTTTTCAGGATTTCCCTCAGATCAAACTGCTGTGGTAATTACTAAGGCAGTGAAACTGATAAAATCACCTGTGCACAATAATGGAAAGCCTGAAAACATGACCTGTTGGTGCGCCCCGAGGACTGGAGTTGAGAAACACTGGTCTAGGACATGGGGTGAGCCGGGATTCGAAGGGCGTACAGGGGGTCAGGCTGGGCTCAGCCTGGATTTAAGCTTGTCTGAGGTAGAGTAATGCCTCCAGATACCCCAAGTGAAGGAGAATTTAGCATAGGTGTCAAGGGACTTGGCCTGCGGCTCCTCCATAAGCATAATACTGTTCATCTCACTCACCCATTCGACTGCGGTCGGGGGGTAGGGGATTTCCAATGTCTGGAGATCAGTTGTCTGCCAACGCTCAAACAAAATTTTAAGAGGGTGTGCTTTTGGAACTTAAGGGAGCCTGGGAGGATGGATAGAAGGGCTATGAAGGGGGAAGGAGCAAGTGGTTTGTCATAGAGGTCTGAATACATCTGAAAAATTGAGTTCCAGAATGGGCGAATTAAATCGCACTCCCACCAAATATGACAGTACGTACCTGTAGCAAGGTCGCATCTCCAGCAAGAGTCAGGAGCGGATGGGAACATGACCCTGAGGGTGACCGGAACTCGATACCACCTAGATATTACTTTATAATTCTTTTCTTGAGCATAGTTTGAGATGGAGGATTTGTGAGTGTAGAAAAAGGTTTTGCGCCAATCCGCCTCGCTGATGTCTCTACCAAGATCCTCCGACCAAGCTGCAGTAAACCTGGGAAAGGAGTCGTGGGTGTGTTCCAAAATCAGCTTGTATATCTGGGAGAGAGTGTGTCGTGGGGTGACTGGAAGCGAGCAAATCTGCTCGAAACCCGTCAGGGGTCTATGGATCTGGCCAGTGTTGCAAAGTGACTTGCAGTAGGCTGTCAGATGTAAGCGGGTGAGCCAAGTTACTCGAGTGGGTGTAGTGGATGCAGGTGCAGCGAAGGATCCAGATGAAGTATTTACGAAGCGGCAGGTGGTAGGCCAGGAAGCTCTGTCATAGTCGTCTATGGTTTTCGGTCGACCTACTCTCCGGGAGGGCAGGGTTATCGAACAGCTGGGTTAGAGGGCCCGGGTCAGTGGAGAGAGCGCATGCCTCCCTCTTTCGGTACCAAATGGTCAGGGCATCTTTAGTAGAGGGGATATCCCCTCTACGTACGTCCTAGCATATCCCCATAGGAGAGCGCAAATGTCCACAGGGGACAAATCCTGCTCTACCGAGGTGGAGACTTTACGCAGTGGGCGAGGGAACCACTCCAGGATCCGAGAAAGCACCGCCGAGGTGTGATAGAGCTCAAAATCAGGAAGGCCCGTTCCCCCGTTGGTAACGGGTGAGCACAGGAGTTTGTGTTTTAGTCTTGGGCGGTTCCCCCGCCAGACAAACTGGATAGCCATAGAGCATAGTGAACGAAAAAAAGCAGACGGAAGAGCTATCGGGTGTGCCTGGAATAGGTAAAATGCTTTGGGTAAAACATCCATTTTCAATACGTTCATTCGTCCGAACCACGAGACCGGTAGGTCCAAGCGGTCCTCCGTAAGGCGTCTGAGTTTAGTTAGCAGTGGGCCATAATTCAAAGTGTAAACCTCTGACAGCTGTGCAGGGATGGTGGTTCCCAGATAGATTTCTCCCTCCATTGGAAAGAAAAGTTAGATTTGAGGGTGTTGAGGGTCGGCTGCGGTAAGGATACGTTCAGGGCTTCCGTTTTAGATAAGTTTAGCTTATAATTACTGAGTCTGCCAAACCTGATGAGCTCCAGCAGAATGGACAGGATGCTGATATGGGGTTGAGTGATGTAAAGAAGCAGGTCATCTGCATACAAGGAAAGTTTGCAGTGGGAAGAAGGTGTTTGTATACCTCGTATACTAGGGTATTCTCTAAGTGCCTGGGCTAGGTGTTCTATGACAAGTGCGAAAAGGAGAGGGGATAGGGGACAGCCCTGTCTGGTGCCGTTCTTAATCGACACCGTGCCGGACTGAACGCCATTCACCAATACAGTGGCAGAGGGGGTGGTATATAAGGACATGATGCGGGAGAGCATCTTCGGCCCTAGTCCTATTTCGGCAAGGGTGGCGTGTAAAAATGGCCAGCTGACCCAATCGAAGGCCTTCTCTGTGTCGCAGGAGAGAAGGCAGGTCGGTATACAGTGTCTATGGGCGTAAGCTATTAGGTGGAGAGTCTTGGTGGTGTTGTCTCGGGCCTCGCGACCCAGGACAAACCCCTCCTGGTCCCCGTGTATAACATTGGGTAAAAGCGGCGCAAGGCGGTCCGAGAGGATTTTTGCAAACAGTTTCAGGTCGACATTCAAAAGTGATATCGGCCTAAAGTTGGAGCACTGGGAGTGATCCTTACCGGGCTTGGGAATGACCACTATCTGGGCTAACAGGAGGGAGGGGAATGGAGAGCATTGTTCATTTATGGCATTAAAGGCCTTCGCTAGAAGTGGGGCCAGTTGTGTTGTGAATGTCTTTTAAAAACGGGGAGTAAAGCCATCCGGGCCAATGCTCTTAACATTTTTAAGTTTCTTAATGGCCGATAGGAAGTCAAGGTCGGTCAAGGGCTCTTCTAGTTCATCAGAGTCAGCGGTTGTGATAGATGGGAGAGCGGTTTCGCTGATGTAGGAAGACACGTCGCACGGTGGACTGCCCGGACTAGGCGGGGATGGGGGAGTTTGGGGAGGGAGATTGTAGAGGCCCGAGTAATACTGACGAAACTCCTCTGCTATGGCGGAGTTGGCCAGCAATTTACCCTTGCTGAAAGGAATGTGTTTCTTAGCCTGGCGCGGATTGAGTGTGTTTGCCAAGAGCCTGCCGCACTTGTTGCCCTGGGAATAGTGCGTAAAACGCCCCTTATCTCTAGCCACCAGAGATCGGTCGGCGAATATTTGCAGGAGGTCCCGTCGAGCGTTGGCCAGATCCACCAACTTGGATGCATCGGGAGAATGCTTGTGGGATCCCTCCAGGGCTGTAATAGTTGCCAGCAGGTGGGTGACATCCGCAGAGTGAGCTTTTTTGAGTCAAGAGCCGTGTTGTATGAATTTGTCTCTCAGGACACATTTGAGGGCTTCCCATTTCGTGAGCGGGTTGGTGTTATTGTGTGCATGGTCTGTAATGAAGTTTGTGATGGTCTGAGTAATGTCGTTAGAGAAAACCAAGTCTGACAGCAAGTTGTCATTGAGTCTCCAGGAGGAGCTGGGTTTGTAGGAGGGGACCTTTCCCAGACATGCATGAACAGGTGCATGGTCTGACCACAATGTGAGGCCAATCGAGGCACTGGGGGAGAGGTCCAGCAGTGACTGGGAAATGAGTATGTAGTCTAGTCTGCTATAAGAAGAGTGTGCAGGGAAGAAGTACGTGTAGTCCCTGGCAGAGAGATGGAGGACCCTCCACACGTCCACCAGGGAGAGGTCAGCAAAAAGGGTACGCAGCATGGTCGTAGTAGCCAGAGAGAGTGAGGACTTACCAGTTGACGTGTCTATGTGTGGTATCAGAGCAGCGTTGAAGTCACCTCCAAGGATCATATTGGTCACGCTAAACTTCCTCAGGCGGGAGAGCATGGAGGTGAAGAATTGCAGCTGGTCCTGGTTGGGAGAATACACATTAATCACAGTGTAGATCACCTTTCTATACGACAGTTTAAGAAAAATAAACCTCCCAGTAGCATCTATGTAAGAGTCTAAAACATCAGGTGTGAATGAGGCATGGAAAGCAATGGAGACCCCCTTAGACTTCGATGAGGGGTTAGTGCTATGAAACCAGGTGGGATATTGCCTATGGAAGAACTTGGGGATGGAATCAGATCTAAAGTGGGTCTCTTGGAGGAGAAGGATTTGGGTGCGTAACTTATGAAAGTGATACAGAATCTGTCTCTTCTTCTCAGGGACATTGAGGCCCCTGCAGTTCAGAGAGGATACAGTTAGGTAAGCTGGGGTAGCCATGAGAATAGCTGAGCAAAGGGTGGATAGTCACTTACCGGAAGGGAGCACGCCGACTCCAGGGGGGGAAGAGAAGGGGGAGAGGACAGGATCGGGCGAGGGGCCCAAAAGAAAGAAAGAGAGGGAAAAGGAGAAAAGAGAAGCAGAAAAATAGAAAGTTAGGCCGAAACGGCCACACTAACACTGTTGCTAGCAACATTTCAGCTATCACCCTAGGGGAGCTGAGAGTCCTAAGTGGGGTGCCGCGGTCGTCGCACAGGGGGGTGCCCGCACACACCGCAGTGACAAAAAACATTGCATACAAACATAACATAACGGTTGACATCATAACTTGGAACCCAAAGGGGCTATGTGGGGAGAAAATTATAATGATAACCAAGAGGGTCTCACCCTCCGGAGAGGGCGAGACCCCAACTTTATTCTAGAACCCCATCGCCTCACAGGGTTGCATGGTAAACTTCTGACACGCCTAGTCAGTCGGGGAGATTTCCCAGGGAACAGGAGGGGGATGGCAGGGGGAGACCGCTCTCAATTAGCGAGGAGATATATTAGGTAAAACAGGGAGACCAACCAGCCCGGGACCACTGCACTGAGGAGGGCAAGGAACAATTTACAAAACAAACTTAACAGATAGGAAGAGCAACACCCCCCCCACAAAAAGAAAAAGAGGGGTAAGGAGGCATACATCACCCGACCATGTCCCATCAAGTAAAAGCCGTCAGCATAGCGTCCCGTTCCAACTGAAAACAGAAAATATAAGGACGAAAATCATGGGCTAAGAGAGAAGCAGTGGGACAGTGCCTGCAAAAGAAAACAGGATGAGATGCGGCAAAAAATAAGCCAAGAGTGGTGGTAGTCCGGTCATCCTGCGGAGGACTTGGATGCATCCGCTCGGGAGCGACGTGGCTTCTTAGATTGTGTCTTCCAGCCGGAGGGGAGCCGAAATCCAGGGGTAGCAGCCCGCAGGGGCCAGTCCGTTATGGATATCTGGGGCAGCTCGAAGGTTCCCAGGAATTTGGGGAGGTCACCCAGGGTGCGGAAAATTGCCGACTTGCCCTCGTGGGAGGCAGATAATTGAAACGGGAACCCCCAACGATACTTCATGTGTTTAGCGTAGAGAGCCTCCGTGAGGGGTTTCAGGGCCCGGCGGAGATCCAAAGTCAGCTTTGAGATGTTGGGTAGGAGGTGGATACGGGCCTCATTAAATTGGATGGATTCCTGGTTGCGAGCCGCCTGCATTATGGCTTCTTTGACAGCGTAGAAATGGACCCTGCAGATCAAGTCGCTGGGGTGGTCCGGGTTCGGGTTTTTGGGACCTAGCGCTCTGTGGACTCAATCCAGCTCTATGGGGGCCTCATTGTCTTTCTGGAGCAGGTCATTAAAAATGGCGGTCATCACTGGGGCCAGGTCTTTGGTGTCGATCAACTCAGGGAGGCCACGCACGCGAATGTTATTGCGTCTGGCTCTATTTTCCTGATCATGCTGAGCTAGCATGAGCTGCTGGATCTGTATAGTGTGGTCATGCAATATGGCTTCATGGGCCTGCAAGGTGTTCACAGTCTCTTCCACACTTTGTTCCACCTCTTCCAGCCTGTCAGTAACAGCTCTGCGGAGTTCAGAGATCTCCTGCTTGTAGGAGCGCTCCATTCTTTGAACACAGACCTCAAAGTCATGCCTGGTCGGCAGGGCCTTAATGTAGGCCTCTAAGTCCCAGTCAGCATGCGAGCGGTGGGGGTCTGGGGAGTGACGGCCGGAGCGGGTAGAGCCGGCGTCTGAGTCAGGGGGAGAGCTGGCCCTCTGGCTGGTTTTCATACCTGATGCAGAGCGCTGCAAGGAGAATCTGTGCGAGGCCTCGTGGGAACCTGTGGAGCGGGCCGCCACCATCTTGGACGAGGGGGTGCCGCGGTGCTCTGGTCTCAATCGCGGGAAGAACCGGTCGATTTCGCCGTCCCTGCTCACATCAGCGGGGTGGTGAGTTTCACCCCCTCCTTTCTGTCCAATTACCGACTTTAGTGGCGTGTCAGGGTCACGGTGAGAGCCGTTATCTGGCGGTGTGTGCGGGAGCTCAGAGGAACAAGCGTCCTAGCTCTCCATGCACCAAGCCACGCCCCCCCTACTTTTTTCATTTTTTATATATAAATTTCATATGGGAGTTTTTACTTCATGCTAGTATTTGTTTAATGCATTTTTATCATTGTTAATAGTGCTAATTTAAAAGAAAAACTTGAAAATGGTGTGCTTATTCAATAATGTGTCATGAAGTAATATACTCAAAGAATGAATATGATGAGTATCCAAACATACAAATAAAGAAAAGTGAATAAAACTCCAACTAAAGCCCAATGGTAGGAGTCTGTTCATATAAAAGTAAAAACCTCATAGGGATCACTTGATAGAAGAAAAAAATTATAAAACATCTATCCAAACATTGACTGTTAAAATTATAAATTGGCCGCTCACCTCCAACAATGACCCAAGGGTCAAACAAGGCTCATCAGATAGTCAGATAAGGAATCCTGCTGATGGATCTGTAAAAGCATCCAGGTCCCAGGCGAAAATTAAGAACTACGTCCAAAACTTGGCCTCAAAACATCTTGGGTAATTCCATATATAGAGGAAACAGCTCACTCCAAGGAATGACACTTCTTGTATAAATGGCGCTCAAAGGAAACAAAGAACAGACATAGTGTAATATTGCCAAATGAAAAGTAAATGTATTTAGTAAAAGAAACTGCTTACATCAAGAAAGGGTAAAAACCGCAGCAAAAAACAATGGAAGTAGTGACTCACTCCCCTCCTCACCGTACTTCTGTAAAACACCACCGTAAATGTAACAGTCAATGTTTGGATTGATGTTTTATCTGTTTTTTTCTTCTATCAATTTATCCCTATGAGATTTTTTAACTTTATATGAACTGACTCCATTGGGCTTTAGTTGGACTTTTATTTATTTGTATGTTTGGATACTCATCATATTCATTCTTTGAGTATATTACATTATGGCACATTATTGAATAAGCGCACCATTCTCATCTTTTGCTTTTTCATTTATTATACAGTGTTTTTTTGAGTACACTACTAAGTGATTGCAGCTAATTCATGGTCACTATACATGTACTATATATAATTTTTTTCTGAGCTTATTTTCACTATATTTACTGGAGGCTGATGGTTTATATTTGCTTAAAAGTTAGAACAAAGTATTACGCAAGTTTTTCCCTTATAACAAATAGTGCTTATTTGTTCTTATATTCATCTGTTACTGAGTGTTGAGAGCCTCCATTTTACCGGGGTTTTCCACCCATTTTTTAAGTTTATTAAAAGTCAGCAGCTACAAAAAGTGTAGCTGCTGGCTTTTAATAAACTGACACTTACCTGCTCCAGCGTTCCAGCGATGCGCCGGCCGGGGGTCCGCTCCTCTCCCCCCTCCCCGGCCGGCGTCTTCATTGTCACTGTGGGCACCTGGCCGTGACAGCTTTCGGCTTCACGGCCGGGCACCCACTGCGCATGCGCGAGCGGCACTGCGCATGTGCGCGAGGCCCGGCGCTGCGCTGTTTGATTGGACAGGCAATCGCCTGGGACCTGTCACGTGTCCCAGGCGATCGCCTACAGGGAGTAGTGTTGAGCAGAATACGCCATATTCGATTTCGCGATATATCTCGAATATATAGTCGAATATTCGAGATATATTCGCTAAATTCGAATATTCGTGATATTTTATCGAAATGAAATGATTGCGAATTTTCGCTATTGCGAATGCGAAAATAATTGCGAAATTTCGATAACTGCGGTAGGAGCACTCTGATTGGCTCAGAATATTCTTGATATTTTTTAGAAATTTCGCAAAATGCGAATGCGATATTTACTGCGCAATTTCGACAAATGCTGTAGGAGCACTCTGATTGGCTCAGAATATTCGTAATATTTTACAATACAAAATAATTGCGAATATTCGGCAAATGCGGAAGGAGCACTCTGATTGGCTCAGAATATTCTTGATATTTTACAATACAAAATAATTGCGAATATTCGGCAAATGCGGAAGGAGCACTCTGATTGGCTCAGAATATTCTTGATATTTTACAATATAAAATAATTGCGAATATTCGGCAAATGCGGAAGGAGCACTCTGATTGGCTCAGAATATTCTTGATATTTTACAATACAAAATAATTGCGAATATTCGGCAAATGCGGAAGGAGCACTCTGATTGGCTCAGAATATTCTTGATATTTTACAATAGAAAATAAAAAGTGTTTTGCATTGGTGGTGATTCTTTACTCTATCCATCTGTCACAGCCGTTTGTCAATCAAACACCTTGAAGATTGAACACGTTCATGCTGCATGCTTTGGACTTTTTTTCACTTCACATATCAAAGACATTTTTATGAAAGATTATTTTTCTATTATTGGGACTATATTTCTTTATATATTTGTTTCACTGTGTATTTCACAAGTTATTTGCGCTTGCTTATTTTATAAATTTGCCCACATGTCTTGTCACTAGACATATTTTTTATTCTTGTAGAGCGACTCCATTTTCTGTCTTGTATTAATTTATGTTGTATAACATTTTTGAGTTGCTGCTGTATTCTCCCCTTTTTTTAAGGTATGCGCAATTTTTTCCTTCTTATAAAAAAAAATAATATCAAACATACAAATATTCATAACAGAAACATACACAAAGCCCCTCCCTTTTGCATCAGAGACAATCAGAGTTCTCCTACCACAGTTATCGAAAATTCGCAATCATTTTCGCATTCGCATTAGCGAAAATTCGCAATTTTTTTTTTTTTAATTCGGCAACATAAAAGGATCGCCTCAGCTTAGCTACTCGGCCCAGGGTCTCTAATCATACCAGCAATGCTTTTAGACGTCGATAGGATGTGATCTGTTTTAAAAATAAAATTGAAAAAATGCGAATATTCGGAATTGCGAATATTCACCGCGAAATTCAAAATATATCGCGAATACTCGAATATGCCATATTCGAGCCGAATATTCACAATACAAATATTCGTGAGCAACACTAACAGGGAGGGGCTGCCAAAAGGCGATATGACGTATCGCCTTTGCAGCCCCTCGGCGGAAGGAGGAAGTGGGACAGGAAGTCCCCTTCTCCTGAAGCCCCCACTCCCCCCCCAAAAAAATGACATGCCAAATGTGGCATGTAAGGAGGAGAGGAGTGGGTTAAGAGGAAGTTCCATTTTTGGGTGGAACTCCTCTTTAATTAATTTTACCTCCTCCCATATATGCACATGATAATCTAAGTTGTTTTATCGAATTGTATAGTTAATTGTTCATGATACCGTTAACAAATATACAGGAAGATGACTGGACCCCCTTTTATGGTCTGACGGCGATTTACGCTGTTTACTTTGACTTGTTATTGAGTCTGCCTTATTCTCTGTATTCTTTGTGGAACTTGGAGCGCAAGTACGGTCACATTGCGCTCCAATGACATCGCTTCTGGTCAGCAAAGATTTGGGCGGGTTCCGGCTTAGGGAAGTCGTCACAGTTTGTTTACTTTCGGATTTGGAAACACGGCCGATATGCACAAGCGCGGCTGGTTTCCTTTTACACACTGATTACACTTCCAGCTGATGATGATTCCTGATGGTTTAATGATCTGGTTTATTGTCACTGGGGTTAGTATTTAAATGGGGGTGCTTGGGTCATTAGGCCACACCTCTCATGATATCCTGTTGGATGAAACATGTCTGTCTGGCTGCTGCAAGTATGCTGAGAGCCACAGATTTTACTTTTACTTATTTTTACTTTATGGGCTTCACTATTGCTGCTTTATTTCTCTCCATTTGGGTAATACTTAAACTGGTGAACGGTTATCATATCCATTCTGGCTTTGGAGTTCGATGATTTGGTGGCCATATGTTATTTGATGACTGGATCTTTTGCGATTTACCTGAAATATTTAGAGAGTGACACCATAACTTCCTGTGATTGATCATTACATGTCCATTTATCATTACCTTCTGGTAAGCAGATTGGATTCACTTGGGTGTGGTGTGGCTTTCCATACACACTGAAGCTGGTGAAGGGTCCCTCATATCTTCTACCTCTTCATTGAAAGAAGTTTTATGTGAATTTAAGTGCTGCATTTTGTACTTTCATATTTTTTATTTGTTTGATGATCAACAAACTATGCTGGCTGTTTTTATATATCAATGCTACTATAGTTAGTGCAGATACCCACCCATCTCTTTTTTTGACACATACATATATGCTGGACTACAGGTTAGCAGAAATCAGAGTGAACACAAAAATTAAATGTATTGCTTTACCTTCCTGCACACAAAATCCTTTATTATGCAATTATTTATAATCTTGTCTGCAAGAATCTAGAAGCTAGTTGAATGGAGCTCATTCTATAATTACTATAGTTGTAACAGTTCCCAATGGCAATGCAGTAAAAAATTCTATCATTGACTTTGCCCCATATCTTCTTTAGGTCAGCACTAAATCCAAAAATCTTGGCATTGGTTATAGGAAACTATTACTCTCTGGTACAGTATGAGATCGGATTAGCTAGCTGATAAATCAAACTTATACAGTGTTTCAGGAAGGGAACAATCAATTTACTGTAGTATATACTATACTTCATTTACCAATCCAGTTAACAATGTAGGAAATTCACCA
This sequence comes from Rana temporaria, assembly GCF_905171775.1. NCBI lineage: Eukaryota > Metazoa > Chordata > Amphibia > Anura > Ranidae > Rana > Rana temporaria. The sequence goes on from NC_053491.1 coordinate 274,874,966, forward strand.
ACATAATTTGTATGTAAAGTAAATTCCATTTCTGATATCCCTCTGCTTCACTCTTTCCCTGTAATCACAAGGGCTTGGCATCAGTAGTCTCGTTAATTTGCAGTATTAGTAGGATAACATGATACATCAGTTAATTGCTTTTCATGCTAGAACTCATGGTTAGGCACTCATGATAAATAAAGATGATAAATAAAGACCTTTCTATCAGCTGTCCTTAAAGAAGTCTAGAATGAAGGTTTCAGCATAATGTGCACAAAGCCAAGCAGCCTTTTGTGTAGCCACCTTCATTAATATTCTGTGCCACACATCAACTGACTCACTCTTGATAATCTATCAGAACACCTGTTTTCTTTACAATGGCCACAAGGCAGCTAAAAACACTGTGGTATTTAGCATTTAATAATGAGCATAAGATATACAATTTTGACACTTCAAAATTTCTTTACCAATGTGAAAGGGAAAAGACACATTTGAATACATTTCAAGAACTTTAACATTTACATGCTGCACCTTCAAAGTTACATTTCTGGGTGTTTTCTGTGTTCTAAAGAACATAAATTAATAGTACTAATTACTGTACTCATAACCATCTTCCAAATGCATATCATGGTTGAAGAAATATACATAGGATAACAGTAAGGGTTTTGAGTTTGCATAATTTATTGTGGTGCACAAAACATACTGCAAGTTATTGGATTACAGAATATGTCTACCAAGAAGTAACGTTTGCAACAACTATGCTCCCTTACATAAAGGTCCTGATACAATTAAAAAATCACAGAATGCAAATAGACTATTTCATGTAAATGTACAAAACCATTTTGTTTTATTTAAAAAAATGTCCATAGGTAAATGCTAGTTAGCAGGGGCGTGGCCTAGCACCGGACCAAGATGGCCGCTTGATCCTGCTTCTCTGGCGCGAGTGAGCAGCTACCTTAAGCCAAAGGGACCATAAGAGACACATCGAGCATGGGGAAGGGCGATCATGGCTCCTCAACACCCCGGGGGCCGATGGAGCCAGGTCAGCAAGCACCCCCACACATTCCAGAGATATTCTGAGCGGCCCAGGTGGTAGGCCTCAAAGCCGTGGCCTCGCTTAAACCCCCTATCCAGCCCTATTGCGGATGGCGCGATTTGCACCCAGAACATGCTGGCACCCCCATCACAACAGGCACAGTCCCTTAGCCTTGCAGACCTACAGGCTAACCTGCAAGCAGTCGCCATGGACATAAAGGCATCCTTTTCTGCTGCCATCACAGACATCAGAGCGGACATCCAGGGTATTGCAGCAAGGACTGGAGTCATAGAACAGGCCTCAGCACGCCATGCAGACGCCATTAAGCAGGTACAAAAGAATGCTGACATGCACCTTGCCCATATCATAGAAATACACTGCCAGTTAGAAGATTTCGACAATAGGGGGAGACACCACAATATCAGAAGTAGGGGGGTCCCAGAATTGCCTGATCAAATTCCTGTAGAACGCACTGCAGAAACCATATTCAATGACATTCTAGAAAAAAAAAACTGATTCCCCGATCGAGTTCAAGAGAGTCCATATAGCCCTCAGACCCAGAGGGAGAGAAAATGACCCCCCCAGAGACATAATTTGCTGCCTGGTAAACTTCCCACTCAAAGAAGCTATTTTGAGGAAAGCCAGGGAGAAAAACAGGGTCATCTTTAATGGTGCTGAAATAAAACTCTATCAAGACCTCTCAAAAATTACTTTGCAGCAACGCAGAGCATTACGCCCAATCACAGAACAACTGCGATCAAGAGGAATACCATACAGGTGGTAGTTTCCATTTTGCCTCTCTGCCACATCAAGGGGGACATACAGCGTTGCTTCGAACACCCAACGAACTCCGCTCATTCTGTGAATCTATGAACATCCCCAGGACGGAGGTCCCAGAATGGTACAACTTTAATGCTTAATGAGCCATGGATTGCAGTTTCCAACAATCTCACTCCCAGAGCACAGAGACAGAGAGACCGACGCCGCAGATCACCGTCACCTCACTACAACAGAAGACAAGAAGCCCAAGGAGACCCAGGAATCTCTCCACCCAGACGTAGATACCACCTGGAACATCAGGATCAAATGATCACCTGAAACTAGTACCACATCTTGATGATCGATTCCCAAGGATCATCCCTTAGAAAATTTTGATCACCTGGACCCTTTCACCGCATCTGTGCAGCTACTCCATTCAATTCTCTTCAATTCACTTTAAGGACTGGATCCTGTCTAGCGTGGGTCCTAATCTACCCTAACAGACTTCTTTCAGGTTTTTTTTGCGTTCCCTCCCTTGTTTCTCTCCTTTTATTTTCTGCAGCTTCATGTTGCATCCTCAACAAGGAGAGTCGTGTTGTCTATCCGACTAGCTATCAAACAACCAGTTGGACTCTCAACATAAAGGTTTGACAACTTAATTTGTCATGAACCCGACGCCTGTAAGTACTGCTCCCTTTTCTCTCAAGGTTCAAAAAGACAACCGTAAACATCTTCTGTTATACTGCCCATATTCCCCAGGGTCGGATTTTTTCTTTGTAACAGACGGCTTATATAATAGGCCTACAGGTTCAGTATATGGCTATTTGAATGATACTGGGGGATCTCTGATACATATATACATGGAGGAAAAAGCTAAAAATATTATTATTCTATGTTACACAAGCTCTTTCAGCTGATTGGACCTGGGACCTTCAGATCGGAGTCCAGACCTACAAAGAATCTAGATTAAATCATAAGCTGGATTGCACAATGTAAAAGTTATGTATTATAATTTTTGTTTTTCTTCTTTTTTTCTTTTCTTATTTGTCTGTTTTTATACACACCTATTGCATGACTGTGTGGGACATGGTGATGATCAATACCTATCTAGTCCTTACACCATAGACTTATGTCGCATACAGGTGATTACATACTCAGCTGACTCTGGCGAGAATGCTCCAAATCTACTAGCTGAAATGTTATCCCCCATCTGTAATGCATGGAGCACAGACTGAATAAATATTACATGCTCTTGGTCGCTGCGGTGCCTCACACATATGCCGAAATGTCTTGGAGAATGTTTAGTGACAAAAGTTTTATTCTAACAGTTACACAAGTTAAATGGTTCTCTTCTGTCTTTTTTTTTTAACACACCCCTCGGGGTGATTTACTAGTTTAAACATACACATATGAACTGCTCAAAATCTCAATGTTTAACTAATAACCTATATCATACTAATGCAACACTCCCCTCTAGTGGATGAAAGTTAAAATTACATTAATGACTTCTTTCACCTGTTGTTTGTCTGACCTTGAAGCTCTTAAATTACAGGTTGTTCCCTTTTGTTTCTTAGGACATTGTAATATTGAGTGCATGCATATAATTTTGATGCCTATACATTTGAAATGTAGGACTTAAGGCCCCTATTTTGTTTTCTATTCATGTTCAATATAGTGAAAAATTCCCTATGCTAAATATTCCACAATTATCCCTGTGACATTGGGCTTTTCTTTTCCTAAACTAGCTGCTCCAGAGTGCTAGAATCACTGGTAGATAGGACAGAGAATATTCAATATTCCAATCTAGATTAACAAACTCATATTGGGACCGACTACAGCTGCGAACCAACACAAGGGTCAGAAATTCCATTTGCCCCTTGAACCATCCGGTATTGTATAAATTAGGATAGGCAAGCAGGTCTAAGCTTACCCCCCGGAACTTTTTCCTTCATATATTTTTTTTCCAGACCCTATCCTTCCATTCCCTTCTCCTACATTTTCTTTCCACTAAACCAACAAAACTTGCATAGCACCGCTTATTGACGCAACAATAAAGAAACACTCTCATTAATTATCGTGAGTTTGTTTCTGATACCCCAAATACAAGCGAACAAGACAGGATATACATATTCTAGAACAATGTCTTCCAACACTCAACAGACCATCCCATTATCTATTAAATTACTTTCTGTAAATGACTCAACATACCTGAAAAGAGGACCAAATTCCTTAATGAGTTCCACAAACAAAAAGCAAACATCATATGCATACAAGAGACTCACTTCAAATCTGATAAAATCCTGAAATTCCATGACAAGAGATATCAAATGCATGCCTCAAATTCAGAAGGGAAAACAAAAGGGGTCTCAATTAGAGATGAGCTGAACACCCCCCTGTTCGGTTCGCACCAGAACCTTCGAACGGACCGACCGTTCGCGCGAACATTTAGAACCCCATTGATGTCTATGGGACTCGAACGTTCGAATTCAAAAGTGCTAATTTTAAAGCCTAATATGCAAGTTATTGTCATAAAACTTCTTTAAGAACCCGGGTCTTGCCCCAGGGAACATGTATCAATGGTGTAAAAGTTTAAAAAACAGTTGTTTTTTCTGGAGCAGTAATTTTAATGATGCTTAAAGTGAGAAAAAAATGAAAAATTCCTTTAAATATCATACCTGCTGAGTGTCTATAGTATGCCTCTGAAGTGGCATGTGTTTAGAACTGTCCCTGCACAAAATGAGATTACTATAAGAAAAAAGTAATTTAAAACTGCTTGCGGCTTTAATGTAATGTCTGGTCCCTGCAATATGGGTGAAAATCATTAAGAAAAATAGCACAGACACAGACAGTACACACATCACGTAGCTTTAGGTGCACACTGCAGAGGACACAGGTAGTACACACCAAGTAGCTTTATGTGCAAACTGCAGAGGACATGGGCAGTACACACCACATAGCTTTAGGTGCAAACTGCAGAGGACACAGGCAGTACACACTACGTAGCTTTAGGTGCAAACTGCAGAGGACAAAGGCAGTACACACCAAGTAGCTGGCTTTGGGTATTTGGAGTAGATTTTGAACGCGATTGGAGTTGTGAGTTTTTAGTTTTTCGCATAGATATGGGGGGCATTTCCTTGCACACACTTATGTGTTAGACAGAGTGCCTTGAAAGTGATTCTGTCTTTTACTGGCAGCCAATGGAGGGATCTCAGTGAAGGTGAGATAGATTCCCATGTTTTTTTTTCAGTCACAAGTCTGGCGGCCGTATTTTGAACGACTTGCAGACAAGTGATTTGGTATTTGGGGAGTCCGAGATAGAGGGCATTTGCATAGTCAAGTCTGGGGTCGATCTTTGTTCCCACCACGACTGCTATGTCTTCTTTTGGGATAAAGGGAATGAGTCTGCGTAGTAGGTGCAGAAGATGATGGGATCCGCTGACTACTGACCCTATTTGTGCATCCATTGTCATGTAGGTGTCAAAAATGACTCCTAGACTTTTAACTTTGGTGCTAGGGATGATAGTTTTACCCAGAATGGGCGTAGGTGTCCAAGTTGTTGCTGGATGATTCTTTTGCTTGGCTTGAAACAGGAGAAGCTCTGTTTTCGAACCGTTGAGTTTAAGGTAACTCTTGGTCATCCAATTTTCTATCAGGGTAAGGCATTTCTCGAGTCTGAGATGATAAACCTTTTTTATTACAGATGCAAAAATAAAGTTGTGTGTCATCTGCATAAGAGTGTAAGAGTGGTACAGTAGCTTCTGGTTACTGATGATTTCAAAGAGAGGACGGAGATAGATATTGAACAGAACAGGCGACAAAGGGGATCCCTGAGGGACTCCGCATGACACTGTGCATTTTCCATAAGTGAAAGGACCAAGTTTCACTATTTGTGATCGGTTTTCCAAGAAGGAGGAGAACCAAGATAGATCACCTTCTGCGACTCTGGCTACTTCAGCTAGCCGAGTCAATAGTAATTTGTGGTCTACCGTGTCAAATGCTGCGCTTAGATCCAGCAGTACCAGAAGACAAGATTCTCCTTCGTCTGCTGCCTCGAGAGCGTCATCCCATATTTTGAGAAGTGCTGTTTCTGTTCCGTGACCAGGACGGAAACCCGATTGGAATGGATCGAGTAATTTATGGGTGTCTAAATGATATTGTAGCTGTTGTACAACTTCTTTCTCCATTACCTTGGAGAGAGCATTTAGAGCTGTTATCTGCCGACGGTGGCTTGGGTCTTTGGCGTCAAGGGTGTTTTTTTTTAGAATTGGTTTGATTGTGCCTTGTTTCAGCAGGGTTGTCACTATGCTTTAGGTGCAAACTGCAGAGGACACGGGCAGTACACACCACGTAGCTTTAGGTTCAAACTGCAGAGGACACGGGCAGTACACACCAAGTAGCTTTACTGTAGGTGCAAACTGCAGAGGACACGGCAGTACACACTACGTAGCTTTAGGTGCAATCTGCAGAGGACACGGGCAGTACACCACGTGAGAATACTGCAGCTAGCACAATCACCTGCCTCGGGCTCGCCTCGCTGAATCCACAGGCATGGTTTACTTACCTTGTCCCTGGATCCAGCGATGCCACCGTGCTGTGTGAGCGAGCAGGTGCTCGCTCGATTCACACAGTGCCTCTGCGTGCCGTCGATCTCCGTTCCCTGCGACGTTACGACGCAAGGGGGCAGAGAACGGCACCAAATTCAAAAAGGTAAATAAACACCTTACATACAGTATAATGTAATCTTGTATATTACAGTACTGTATGTAAAAAATACACACCCCCCTTGTCCCTAGTGGTCTGCCCAGTGCCCTACATTTTTATTTATTAAAAACTGTTCTTTCTGCCTGCAAACTGTAGATTGTCCATAGCAACCAAAAGTGTCCCTTTATGTCAAAAATGGTTTTAGAGCAGCTAGAAAACAGCGATAATAAATTATAATCACTTGCAGAATTGTGCGATAGCGATTTGTGGGGAAATTCGTCATAAAAAAAAATTAATGACAGCGACAATTCTGCAAATGAGCAAATTTCAGTGATTTTGAGTTGATTACATTATTGAATAATTTTTATTATAATTATATTATTATTTGTTATAATTATTTATAATTATTTCCTATATTATAATTTATGATTTTGTTTTTAAAAAAATGTCATACCCGGTATGCCTACTAGACTCTTGTTTGGTCAGATTTAAGTGAGTTATTCCTAAAAATTACAGGCATACAGTATAAAACACCAAATTTCCTTGCAAATAATGGTACCGCTTTCAGCACCTAAAATCTGAAATAATCATACCGCTAGGGAGGTTAAGTCACATCCTCTCATAGGTCCTACTTTAAAAATCTTCCATAGCACCTTCAAATCTACAAATACAACCCCCTGGATCAGCCCTTTAACAACATTAAGAAACAATCCAGATTTCCCCCCGGGACTTGAGAAAAACTTTCTATTACACCATTGGCCACACGGGCGAATTCTGACCAAGGACTTTTTTTTTAAACGAGAAAATACTATCCAGAGAGGACCTGAACAATGACATTAAGCCTTTCCTAATTCCACATTGGAATTATATCCAAATCAGGCACTACTTGACCAAGACCGAAACGGCACATTCCTGGATAAGACCACTTACAAAATTAGAGGACCTTTGCACAAAAGTAACCCCTCACAGACACGCCATATCGACCCTATACAATTCACTGTTTAAGGAAAAAACAGACTTCTCCAGCTCCTCATGTCAGAATTGGGAAAAAGATATAGATACCTCTCTAACTGCTGAGAACTGGGAAACAAATCTATACGTATGCACATAAATGGTCTCTAAATGTGGCCACACAAGAGTGTAGTTTCAAAATAATAACCAGATAGTACAGAACCCCCTCTATTCTTCACAAATTGTCTTCCCTAATCTCTGACAGATGCTGGCGATGTAAACAAGAAGGTTTGATGCTTCATATATGGTGGTCCTGCCCATTGATCCAAAATTTTGGGAAATCAGTCCATGAAATCACTACATCAATCACATCGGAAAGTCTTAGCTTTAACCCTGCACAATATCTCTTTTTCAACAACATGGCACAATTGGATGGTTTTCCAAAAATTCCAGACATATAGAACAATTATTCAGTAAGAATTAAAGGTATCCCCAGCAAGGCTTTTAAATATAACGGAAAAGTGGAAGAAATATAATAATACATTATCCTAGTTCTGAAGAATCATAATAAGCTCCTCCCCATCCTTTTCTTTTCTTTTCCCTTTCCTTCTCCCACCTCCCTATTACCCCTTCCTAACCGTTAAGGAAGTTGTCTATTGGTTAAAATAGAAAAAAAATATCTCTGGTGAATCGTACGTTCTATATTGTTTACACCTTTTTAAAAAAAATTCTGATTAATGATTGTATGTTATCAAAATATTGTAACATGTGACATCATTACTACTGTTACTACTTGTTAATGTAAACGTACACAGTTTTGTGCTGTATTACTATGATGTTCTCTCATTGTTTTCATATTCACCTAATAAAACTTTATGAAACAAAAAAAAAATGCTAGTTAGATCTCTATTCTTTTTTCAGCTGCTTATTCTTTAAAATAAGCTAAATAATACAATAAAGGAAATTGGGCCCTGAGGTATGTCAGTAGACTGATCATTTCATAAACTCTGTGAGGTTTATTTACTAAATTAGTATGTAATGTTCTTTAGTACTTTAGTGTGCAATACTTTAGTAAATCCCCCCATGTCTGTTTAATTTTATAACTGGTTAAATAAATGTTTATGAAACAAACAAAATACATTCTGGGATTTAAGCTGGCATATAAACTAGCTGTACTACACAGCCACCAACTGTCCTTCATTTGAAACCATATCTCTCTAGCGCTCTTTCCTTCTTAGTTGTCTTTTTTTGGTGTGATGTATTTTTCATAAAAAAAATATTATTTATCATTCCAACGTGTCACACTATAGTAAATCTTTAATGCAAACTCTAATAATTAAATTGGTTTCTTTAAAAAGCAATAAAAAAACTTACTTGTAAATGTGTCAATAATTTTTGAATAATTATTAGTGGCTTTGTGTGTCAAGGGTGTGTCATTTGCCTATATGTTTTATGCTAAAATGTGTGCCTCTTTTTAATTTCAAAAGGTTTGGAGGTATTTTTTACTGTTGTGTTTAAGCAGTTGTTTTCTTGAGTTGATTTCTACATGGAAAAGCTTACCTAGTGCGCATGTGCGTTGCCGAGAACGTACATGTTCTGAACAGGCTCCGCACATCCCGGATCTGAAAATAGCTAAAAATAGCCCCAGGATCGGTTGAATCGCCAGCTTACCTAATTCCTGAGCCTAGGGAACAGAACGTGCAGCGGAGGACGGCGGGGAATAAATATAGCCAGCAAAAATCCTCCTATTCTATCTGCGCCTCACAGACTCAGCTGAAATGTCCTCAGGCTAAGATGGCGCCGGGGAAGAAAAAAAAAACAAGTGACATCTCTCTAATGCAGCAACAGCAGCTCTTAAAGGTGAATGACAATGGTAATTTAAGTCATGAAATCAATTAAATCTCTGTAGCCCATACACATTCACCCAAAGCTAAAAGGCTGTTTAATCAAACAGCAGAAGGTATAAATTCCCAAACACAGCTGCAACTTCAATCTCCCCAAACCAAGATGACGCTGACAGAAAACATTATTATGAATGAGAGGGACAATGCTATACAATTTGGTCAACGTATTCCTGCTAACAAAATTGCAATACAAGCTATGGTACACCAAGACCCCTTCTCATCCCAATCTCAGGAGGGTTTTTCTCCACCAAAGAATGACCATACACAATCATCTCCCTTATCTGAAACCCCTAACAGGGACTTGTTGTTTGCAGTATCCCCAACCCTCCTCCGAAAACAGACAGATGGTGGAAATCGCAGGACTCGCTTTGAACATTGATAACTCTGTGCCTTCTCAACTACCTACCCATTCTACCTTTTATTCAGAAGATACAATACTCCTAGCTAGATTTTCTGCTCTGTTACAACAGGAATTATCTAAAACCTGCACAATTATTACATCGGACATGAAAGAGGAGAAAATATAGGAGAAAGATTGGACAACATAGAGTCCAAAATGGATGGTACAGTAAAATGAGTTAACCAAAATTCCAAGATGATCTTATCCTTACAGGATCAACTCGATCAAGCGAACGCCAAAATAGAAGACCTGGAAAATAGGTCCAGAAGATATAATTTTCTTGTAAGAGGTCTCCCGGAAACAGTAATAAACTTGGAAGAATCTATACGTACCTTAATGACACACGTTTAGAACTGGATAGGGTACATCGTGCCCTAACGGCTCCTAGATCAGATGGCCTACCATGAGATGTGATAGTAAAACCACATTTCTATAAAATCAAAGAGAAAGTGATGATGGAGGCTAGACTACAAGACAACATTTTCATCAAGGAACATCAGATCCAGATTTTTAAAGATATTTCCCAATCTACAATTCAGAAGAGAATAGCATTGAAACCTCTTTTAAACCATCTTATTGATCGACATATTAAATATCGATGGCCATTCCCTTTCAAACTATCGTTCACATACAAGGGCAAATACCATGCTTTCAACACCTTCCAGTCCGACCAGAAAATACTTCACGATTTAGGCCTGATTTCAACTGATCCATGAGCAACATCAAGAGAGGCGGATATTGGGGAATGTCCAATATCCCCTTTATGGTCCCAACAGGGGAGATCCAAAGCCAAAAAGTCCTCTTCAGACACTTGATAATACCTAAGAAAATATGTGTGCCCTCCAGGTCCTCTAGACCGATCTTTCCCTTATTTAGATAGTATCAAAAATCTTGGCGATTTTATTATAATTAGCCAACCCCCCCTTTTTGGATTATATGAAAAGGGAAAGAAAAAAAAATAATTTTTGTTGAATATTTACCATATTTGTTGATAGTAATCTACAAAAGAATGGTCTGAAAGGACCGGGATGATAATACATGCCACTTAGGGTGAACTTGCCTCTACCATGGGAGTCGAGGCAACTTCACGATGGGATACGGGGTATTGGTTCCCTGTAAAATACACTGTAATACAGTGTATGAGTTTATTTTATTATTTTTTTAAAGTTTTATTGACAGTTTCCACTTTTGTTGTAGTGGTTAATGCACAACCTAATTTCTTCTTTAGTTTCTCTAACCTGTTTTCTTTTCCCTTTTCCAAACTTCTTCTTTTATGGGTGCACTCCCTTTTCACATCATGGTTTGTCTGGAAGATCCAGAGATTACCTAAGGGGAACTAAGCAACATCTGAAATGTGACTACAGTCTGCTGAACCGTCATGTCCAATAGATCCCACATGAACTACACAGTCCTCACACATAATGTTCAGGGTCTGAATTCCCTTTGTAAAAGAGCTAAAGTTTTCCGACAATACCACAGGATGGGAACTGACATTTTACTGCTACAGGAAACACATTTCTCCCAAACATCTGCTCCAAAATACTTACATTCCAGATATACATCAGTATATTTATCCAATGGACAGTACAAAAAACGAGGGGTGGCTATATGTTTCACCAAATAGATTCCCTTCACACCCACTACTGTCATAAAAGATAAAGAAGGTCGCTACATTATGGTGGTGGGTAAAATTAATGATAGTATGGTCACTTTTTTATCCTACTATTCCCCCAATGTAGGCCAGATATCTTTCTTTCGTACAATGTTGAAGGTGATTATGCCTCATGTATCGAGACATATAATTTTCGGTGGAGACAGTAATACCTCTTTAGACCGGATTTTGCATCAATCTAATCCTGTAACTTACTTTGCTTTGGTTTGAATCCTAAAAGAATTTGCGCCATAAGTTACGGCGGCGTAGTTTATCTCTCACGGCGTAAGTGTGCGGAATTCAAATTGGGTGGGTAGGGGGCGTGCTTCATTAAAATGAAGCGCGTCCCTGTGCCGAACGAACTGCGCATGCGCCGTCCGTAAAAACTCCCAGGGTGCATTGCTCCAAATGACGTCGCAAGGACGTCATTGTTTTCGACGTGAGCATAAATGGCGTCCAGCCCCATTCACGGACGACTAACGCAAACAATGTAAAATTTTCAAAATTATACGCGGGAACGACGGCCATACTTAACATTGAGTACGCCACCATATAGCAGCTTTAACTATACGCTGGAAAAAGCCGAACGGAAACGACTTAAAAAAATGCGACGGCCGGTCGTACGTTCGTGGATCGTCGGAAATAGCTCATTTGCATACTCGACGCGGAATACGACGGAAACGCCATCTAGCGGATGCTGAAAAATTGCATCTAAGATCCGAAGGCGTACGAAGACGTACGCCTGTCGGATCTAGCCGAGAAATGCCGTCGTATCTTGTTTTGAGGATTCAAAACAAAGATACGACGCGGGAATTTTGAAATTACGCCGGCGTATCAATAGATACGCCGGCGTAATTTCTTTGTGGATCTACCACTTGATGTTTTACTCCCATGTCCACAAAACATATTCACGAATAGATCATTTATTTACACTGTCCCCCTTACTCCCATACATCTCATCTTCTAGGATACTCCCTATGGCATGGTCAGACCACTCCTCAGTTCAAATAGTATTAACGAATCTCTGGTCCAAATCACGTCCATCATCATGGAGATTAAATGAATCCTTATTAAACAACATTATCATTGAAAAAGAAATTGAGCTGGCCATTGAGGAATATTTTTGCGATAACTCCTCATCGATTTCCTCTGCAACAATGATTTGGGTGGCTCATAAAGCAACTATTCGCGGTAAATTACTTCAATTAGCCTCTAAAGTTAAGCGAGAATGCGAACAAACTATAAGTCAACAAGAGAGTGAGCTGCTTCACCAACAAAAGAAAAACCCACATATTGATCTTAGATCCCAAATTGATGCAACCAGAACAACACTGAACTTGAGCCTAACTACAAAAGCGGAGAAATATATTAGATGGACTAGACATAAATATTACACTTAATAAAGGAATAGGAGTCGCGCTAGTTACAAAATTGAGTGTCATACACAACTGTGAATGAATAAATATATTAGTGATAATGAGTCCAATATAATGAAAACAGAACTTAAATAGAAATATTAAACAGAGTCCATAGGAGCACAGCACAGAATAGGGATCCCGAGTGTGACTAAGATTCATCAATAGGTGATATGAACAGACAGGAGGCCTCCACCACGAGAAACACAGACCCTTACCAGAGTCACAGATCTCTGTGAGATCAAAACCAGCATGTAATAGAGGGACACTGTCACAGCAGGGATATGAGCGATCCACCATCCAGTAGTTACATGAAACTCAGACTCCCATATGTCCAACGAATGGATCAATCCAGGGCATGCAAAAAGAGATCAGGGACAGCCCATAGCGTAAAACCATAAGTAAAAATGTATTAGATAAAAGTAATGCACTTACAATCCGGATGTCATAAGTAGGCAGAAGTATACACAGCAGCCGGCCGGTCTGCTGGAGCGTGTGCCCGTACCTACGGGTCCTCACACGTGGAACCTGGTGACGTCAAAGCGCCGCCTCCCGACGTTTCGTCACAAAAGGGACTTGCTCACGGGAGATAAGCCGAACAAATTATTGGCAAGAAAACTCACTCCTAGATCATTCAACCCTGCACTTCCCAAATTACGATTGCAAAATGGCCACACTACTCAAAACCCCCAGCTCATCTTACAAATTTCTTTAGTTTTTACTCTAAATTGTATAAAGCCCCAAAGAGTTTTGATAAGACTAAAGTGGAATTTTGCTTACATGATTTACACCTCCCTAACTTGTCTAGTGAAGATTCGGAATTGATGGAGGAGGAGTTTACAGCAAGTGAAATAATAACAGCTATTAAATCACTAAATCCATCCAGGTACCCGGGCCCGGACGGATTCTCCGGTCATTACTACCGAAAATATGCTGATATTTTGGCCCCACATCTTTGCAAATTCTATAATGGTTTGAGAAAGGGTTCACCTCTTCCATTACATGAAAACAGAGCTTTTATCCATGTAATTCCTAAACCAAATAAAGACCATAGTGACTGCACAAATTATGGTCCGATATCACTAATCAATGTTGACCTTTAACTACTGACGAAAGTATTAGCCACCCGTATAAACCCATTCATATCAAAATAAATCCACCCAGATCAGGCAGGGTTTGTACCCAATCGACAAGCCCCAGACAAGACCAGCCGCATCATCGATATTATATCAAATTTGAACTCGGGCTTTATCAGATTTAAAGGGGAGCGCTGTTGGTGTCCTTAGACTTGCATAAAGCATTTGACTCCCTGTCCTGGGATTATCTATTTTTCATATTGGAACGATACGGATTTGGCTCAAACTTCCTGACGACGCTTAAAATGATATACTGTATAATGCCCCTACTGCGAATATAGTAGTGAAAGGTTACAAATCTCAAAACATAGATATAGGTAGAGGTACCCGCCAGTGTTTTCCCCTTTCTCCCTAATTGTTTATATTAGCATTAGAACCATTTGCCATCAAAATTCGGAGCCATGCAGATATAATGGGAGTCATTTGCGGAGATCGAGAACACAAATGCGCATTGTTCGCTGATGATATTCGGTTGCTCCTCTCCTCCTCGATCACATCTTTACCAAATCTGAATGTAGTATTACGCCATTTTACAACTTTTACAGGACTACCAGTGAATCATTCTAAATCACAAGCTCTCAATGTCTCCTTACAACCTACCATAGTTCAAACTTTGCGTGGCTCTTTCCCCTTTAATTGGAAAAATTAGGCATTACCCTACCTGGGTATCTATCCAACCCCCACTCTTACCACACTATACAAACAAAATGATCCCCCCCTTTATCGTAAATTACTAGAGGATCTTCAAAGTTGGTATAATAACCCCCCTTCATGGTTCGGTAGACTGTACTCAGTCAAAATGATAATTCTACCAAAAGTATTGTACTTGTTCGGATGCCTTCCAATATCGATAATAGGTACAGATCTGAAAACATTTCAGGCAAAATTGCTTGCTTACATATGGGGATGTAAGAGATCCAGGGTGAACAAACAAACATTATATACCCCTAAAGTGAGAGGGGGTTTAGGTATTCCCGATCTACTAAAATATTTTCAGGCGACACAACTGTCCCAATTGATTTGTTTCCATACTGAGCAACCTAAACCGTTATGGATGATGCTGGAATCCTCTCTATATCCAGACATTAGTCACTTAATGTGGATAAAAGGGAGAGACAGGCCAACTATATTATGTCCGTCATTATCCTTTTCCCTACACTTGTGGGATAGACTGGCAACTACTTATAGACTTAAATCTCCACATACACCCATGGCATCATTGCTCAACAATCCCTCTTTCACCCCTGGCCTTCGTCCACAGGATTTTACATGGTGGACTAATAAGGGTCTACTAAGGATAGCGTACCTATGTGATCATAAGGTGTTTTGTCCAAATCAACCCTACAGAAACGATTTGATGTACCCAATTCGCAATTTTACCGCTACACTTTAATAGCAATTTTTTTTCGAAACTGAACCACATTTCTGATTTGTCAACGTCCACTCCCATAGAGAATCTTTGGACTTTCGACAGACACTCAAGCCACATATCATTGATCTATGGTATCCTATCCTTGAACTCCCAAAAATAGTTTTACATGCAAAAATGGGAACAAGATATTGGTACTTCTATGGAAATTGAAGAGTGGAGTAAATTAATCCAGAGTGCATCTAAATCAATTATTAACACATCCTTAATAGAAGCAAATTATAAGGTCTTGTTGAGGTGGTACATGGTTCCGGTACGAATAGCTTCTTTTGTCCAAGGGGTGTCCCTGCATTGCTTTAGGGGTTGTAATACAGAAGGAACCATGAACCACATTTGGTGGACCTGCCAGAAAGTGGGGAAATTCTGGATACGTACCTATAATTTTATATATTCCCTAACCCAAGTGAACCTCATTAAATCACCACTTAATGCACTCCTGGGGCGCTAGGTGAAGGAGAACATTGAAACAAATGAAAAGACTAATTGCTTTTATATTTGTTGCAGCAAGAGTATCTATTGCCAAATCCTGGAAGTCCCCTACAATTCCATTTTACCTATTAAAAACCAAGCTATCTTGGATAATGGTAAATGAGCGATTATCGGCTCTCAAAGACGACAAGATTTCTTGGCTTAATACAGTATGGGACCCCTGGATTAATTATCTTACGACTACTTAATACTTTAGACTGATCCTAGGAGTTCCTCCTTTAGGATTGGAGAGCACCCCCCCCCTTTTTTTTCTTCTTTCCTGTCTTTTCCCTTTACTATCTTTGTTCTCTGTCTTTCCCCTTCTGATTTAAATCTGTTATTATTAGATTGGTCCTTAAAGCGGGGGTTCACCCTATATAAAATTTTTTTTTTTTTTTTCCTCTAGCATTAAATTCGGCATAGTAGCGCGAGCTACAGTATGCCTGTCTGTATTTTTTTATCCCCGTACTCACTGTGCTATTGTACATTGAAGATTCCGGGGAATGGGCATTCCTATGGAGAGAGAAAGTGATTGACGGCCGGCCCTGGCACGTCACGCTTCTCCGGAAATAGCCGAAATAGGCCTGGCTCTTCACGGCGCCTGCGCATAGCCTGTGCGCAGGC
The DNA here is from genome assembly GCF_905171775.1 of Rana temporaria. Lineage (NCBI taxonomy): Eukaryota > Metazoa > Chordata > Amphibia > Anura > Ranidae > Rana > Rana temporaria. Next base: position 274,891,419 of record NC_053491.1, read on the forward strand.
GCCGTGAAGAGCCGAGACCTACTCCGGCTGTCTTCGGGGAGCGTGACGTGCCAGAGCCGGCCGTCAATCATCCTCCCTCTCCATAGGCACGCCCATTCCCCGCGGGAGTAGGAATCTTCAATGTACAATAGCACTGTGAGTACGAGGATAAAAAAATACAGACAGGCATACTGTAGCTCGCGTTACTATGCCGAATGTAATGCTAGACTGTTGTTAAGGAGGGTGAACCACCGCTTTAAGACCATATAGAGATTCAGTGATTGGATTCTAGGTCTGATTTGAATTTGATTACAACGACTTACTGATGCAATGAGGAAACTCGAAGGCACAGCTCTTCTTTAATGTATAACTGAATATCTTATTCATTGCAATGATGGATATTATTTTTTGTATCTGTATCTATAAAATTTCAATAAAAACATTGAAAAGGAAAAGCTTACCTCAGTTTAAAAAAAAAAAAAAGATTTTTAATTAATAAAATAAACTTTCAATGTCTAAAAAAATGTAATGATTGAAATTGACTAGTTTTTCTTTTTTTTAAGCCTGTAAATACAAAGCAGTTATGGCATGACAATTTATTCATACTAGTCCTATTAATGTGTATGGCCTCGTACACACGGCCGAGGAACTCGACGTGCCAAACACATCGAGTTCCTCGGCCAGTTCAGCACTGAAGCCGCCGAGGAGCTCGGCGGGACGAGAGCTCCCATAGAGCAACAAGGAAATAGAGAACATGTTCTCTATTTCCTCGCCGAGCTCCTCGTCGGCTTCCTCGGCCAAAAGTGTACACACGGCCGGGTTTCTCGGCAGAATTCAGCCAGAAACTCGGTCGGAAGCTGAATTCTGCCGAGGAAACTGGTCGTGTGTACGGGGCCTATGAGTGTGTGTGTCCCTGTCCCTTAGTTTGAATGCCTGGCAACAGATGTGCATTGCAGATGGCCATATTCAGAGTATAATGTAGCCATGACACTGCAGATATCCCACAATAAAAAGGTCCATACACCATCTGTGATGAATCTGGTTTCTCAGCTTATTTGCTAGGCAGCTACACCACTTTCAGGTTTTTCCATAGACAACTAAAAGAACTGGCTTTGTCCTGTTCACAGAAAACATACATGTTTATGTAAAAATCTGCATTATTTCTGACTTTCAAATAAATCCAACCTTTACAAATATGTAGTTCAAACAAACAGAGCGTCATGTTATTTTTTTCCTAATATTTACTTGTAAGTGGAAAAAAGTTTATCAGGCTTCTCTGGAGTTTATCATCTAGGTTTGGTGCAGAGGGGGTAATCATGCTTCTCTCATTGTTGTGCAGGAATGAGTGCATTAATTATAGCTAAGGTGAAATTTTGTATTTGTTGGAGTTTTTTTTTTTGTGTAAACTTGATTTTTATTTGTATACTACCTTTTTATTTTTCTTACCATGTTTTTTGTCTTTTTGTTAAAAAAAAAAAAGTTAAATAATGAGACTAATAAGGGGAGTTTTTGACTCAAAAAAACAAGTCTGAGGTAGTGGAAAGGTTCTACTTTAACCCTTAGGAGCCATGTAAAACCCATTGAACTCTTTAAACCCCCTAAAACCATCTTAAAGTGTTACTAAACCCACAACAGTAAAATCTGTCCATATATACAGTAAAGCATGCTTGTTATACTCACTGTGGAACCTAAAGGGGGTTATCCTCGGCATTATGTAAAAAGGCCTGTATGCACAGATCCTCCTCTTCTTCCTTTGACTCCAAAACATGTCCTGATAAGACAGCCTTTGGAGTCAGGGTGCAAATGCTCCGTTTGGTGTGTATTAAGATAAGATAAGATAATTCATTTATCGACATTGCAATACAATAATGTACAACTAAATTCCTTCATATGAAAACACCCACATTAAAACATAAAGCACAAACAAACAAAGGGTCCAAGGATACTGGTAATGTTATTATCCAAATATGACAAATAGCTAGATTCACGTAGGAGAGCCTAACGTTAGGCAGGCATAGCGTATCGCATATACGCTACACCGCCGTAAGTTAGAGAGGCAAGTGCTGTATTCACAAAGCACTTGCGTCCTAAGTTACGGCGGCGTAGCGTAAATGTGCCGGCCTACGCGCGCCTAATTCAAATGAGGAACAGGGGGGCATGTTTTATGTTAATGAATCGTGACCCGACGTGATTGACGTTTGTAACGAACGGCGCATGCGCCGTCCGTGGACATATCCCAGTGTGCATTGCTCCAAAGTACGCCGCAAGGACTTATTGGTTTCGACGTGAATGTAAATTACGTCCAGCCCCATTCACAGACGACTTATGCAAACTACGTAAAATTTTCAAAATTCGACGCGGGAACGACGTCCATACTTAACATTGGCTAGGCCAGCTTTTTGGTGGAATAACTTTACACCTGAAAATGCCTTACGTAAACGGCGTATCTTTACTGCGACGGCAAGCGTACATTTGTGAATAGGCGTATCTCGCTGATTTACGCATTCTAGGCGTAAATCAGCGTTCACGCCCCTATCGGCCGGCAGAACTAGACTGCTAAGATACGACGGTGCAGGCAGTCGTATCTTAGCTACATTTAAGTGTATCTCAATTTGAGAATACACTTAAATGTACGACGGTGCAGTATCAGAGTTATGACGGCGTATCTACTGATACGCCGGCTTAACTCTTTCTGAATCTAGCTAACTGTCTATATTTGGCAAATGGCTTGAGTCATTGTTTGAGTGGAGCCTGATAAGAGACTGAAAGGCTAGTCCCCATCAGGTGCGACTTTCTTTTGACTTTTTGACTAGCAGTGGATGGCAATAGGAAGATTTGAAATCCAGTATTGTACTGAATAGTGGCTATGGATCCAGTCACTGCTCTATGCTGTCAATCAACAGCAAAGCAGACCTATTGGGGAAATAGTCTCTCAGTTGCCATCACAATTCCCCTACTTCTCTAAGTAATTGCTTGTGCATGGCCTGTGTTATTGGCACAGTAGGGATACTCTGACCTCATTGTTGGGCACCCTAAGATTCCTGTATCTGTAGCCTGGAAAACTGATTTTCCTAACTGCAGTTAAGTAATACTACTAGTGCTTGTCCCTGCCCCTCACTTGTGACGATATGGTGAAGGAGAAGCAGTATCTTTCAGTTAGGCAGGTAATAGATGGTGCATGGGTTGCAGCAAAGAAACATGATTCCATATCAACACAGACAGACAGTGCTGAAATTTCTACCTGCCGAGCAATTGTCTGCTACCGATGGTACTGGGCAGGGAAATCCATCCCCGCCGTGAGAAGCCAGTGATTATTGCTAGTGGCTATGGCAGCCGCTAGTGAACATCGCAAAATAATCCAGCAGGTTGGTTGTGCCCAAGATGATTGATTAATCAACTTGGTACATTCAGCCTTCCCATGCATGGTTTGAATCTCCGTTGGTTCCTGCTGAATGGGCCGAGATTCAAACCCTCTATGGCTGGCTTTACTCTTCTCTTGTCATTTTGCTCCCTGTTGGCATATGAGCCCTGCAGCCATACTAATGTACATGGGGATTGCAAGAGGCTTACACCATGTTACATTAATATGCTTGCACTATTTTTTTTTTTTTACACGTAATGATTTTTTTGAACACATGCCTACATTCATTGATAGTTTAATATCTTCCTGGAGTTAAGCCCACCTGGGCAATGAAAGGAGATAAAGTGCATAGAATGCTACTACAAAAAGAAAATAGGTTTGTTTTTAATGGATGCTTTGGGAAATAAGTGACCCTATTTTTGTTTTTTCATTCTTGGAAAGTAAAGTAAATTGGCTACAGATTGAAATGATACAAATAATTTACAGTTTAACTCAAAGTGTATATAAACTGTAACAATGAACTTTTATTAATTGTTCCCTTTTTGTTGTCAAATATACCATTGAATTGTTTTGTTATTTTGGTTTATTAACCTCCCTGGCGGTATGATTCTGTCTGGAATTACGTACCAAAAGCGGTACAATTATTTTGCAAGGAAATTTGGCATTTTATACTGTAGGTCTGTAATTTTTAGAAATAACTCACTTAAATCTGACCAAACGTCTTGTAGGCATCCCGGGTATGATTTTTTTTTTTTAAAACAAAATTATAAATTATAATATAATAAATAATTATAAATAATTATAACAAATAATAATATAATTATAATAAAAATTATTCAATAATGTAATCAACTCAAAATCACTGAAATTTGCTCAGTTGCAGAATTGTCGCTGTCATTTTTTTTTTTTTTATGACGAATTTCCCCACAAATCACGATCGCACATTTCTGCAAGTGATTATAATTTATTATCGCTGTTTTCTAGCTGATCTAAAACCATTTTTGACATAGGTAAGGGACACTTTTGGACAATCTACAGTTTTTAGGCAGAAATTACATTTTTTATTTTTATAAAAGTACATGTAGGGCACTGGGCAGACCACTAGGGACAAGGAGGGTGTGTATTTTTTACATACAGTACTGTAATCTATAAGATTACAGTATACTGTATGTAAAGTGTTTGTTTACTTTTTTGAATTTGGCGCCGTTCTCCGCTCCCGTGCGTCGTAACGTCGCAGGGAACGGAGATCGGCGGCACACGGGGAGACTGTGAATCGAGCGAGGAGGTCCCGCTCGCTCACACAGCGGGGAGGCATCGCAGGATCCAGGGACAAGGTAAGTATCTTGCCTGTGGATCCAGCGAAAGGTAAGCCACGCCGCTGCACACTCTGCACGTCCAGCCCGAGCGTGACTCGGGGTTACCGATCCTAGCATAAAAAATCAACCCCGAGTCACGCTCGGGTTTACCGCCAGGGAGGTTAAAGTGGTTCTAAAGGCTGAATGTTTTTTATCTTAATGCATTCTATGCATGAAGGCAAAACACTTTCAGTTTGAAGCTCCCCCGCACCTGCTCAATACTTACCTTACCTGTAGGTGCAAGAAATATCTCCTTAACCTACACGGTTAAAGATATATTTCCAAAAAAGATGGCACCGATGTCCAGGCGCACTAAGCGTGCCGCTACTAACGACATCATGCGCGGGAGTGACATCATCTCTGCTCCGGCCAGTCACAGCGGCGGAGCAGCGATACCCGGAAGTCACTTTTTTTTTTTAAATAATCCCTGACACTGCAGTGATGACCAGTAGTCCAGTGCTGCCATTCAAAGAAAGTCTTGTATTTGTTATGAATAGGTCTTCTCTGATTGGATGAGGTAGAAATCATAGCAACACTTCCCGACCTCTCCACCCCCATTGTTACTATGAAGAAAGGCAGCTGCTTTCCAATGGACCCAGAAGACTGCAGCTATCAATGTAGTAGTGGTGACTACTACAGTAATTGGCAGCTTCCACAGAGATCGGTTATGTATGAGATATGCATAATTACATTGGTCCAAGCTGGATTAATTCAACTATGCAAAAAGAAACCTCTAAACTTTAGCTTTAAAGATTTAGCTTTAAAGATTAAAAATAAACTATTATTTTCTATATGTTTTGTGTCCCAGGCACACAGCAGATGTTTATATTGGCAGAGCTACACACTGGGGTTGATTTACTAAAACCGTAGAGTGCAAAATCTGGTGCATGGTAGTCAATCAGCTTCTAAATTTAGCTTGTTCAATTAAGCTTTAACAAAGAAAAAAATGGAAGCTGATTGGTTTCTATACAGAGCTGTACCAGATTTTGTACTCTCCAATTTAAGTAAATCAACCCCACTATATACTGTTATATGAGGCCTATTATGCCTAGATAAACCAGCTGTATTACAATGGTTGTCAAAACTTTCTACTACACAACAAGAGATGGAAGGAAGTAAGAAAACCTTAATAGTTTTGTTCAAATATGACACTATAAATGTATGAACACTGAAATATTACAAATACTACTGCCAGGAAGGTAAAGTCTCTGTGGGGTGTCAACTTATAAGGTTGTGTAACCTTCTGACCTTTACACAAATTTGCTGTGCTAGCATTGAGCTTAGGGGAAACATAGAACATCTTTGTATTCTCCTTAATTACTCAGCTTTTAGTGAGCAGTGAATTGCAAATACAACCTGAAAACTGTCTGAATCCTAGTAATGTAAATTAACACAACTCTAGGGGGCAGCGTAAGAGCTGAATATGATGATGAGTGTAAGCATGTCATGTTGTCCATGGTGCTGAACTCAGTTACAAACAACACACAGCTTATTGTGCCCTTTTAATAGTGTGGTGACCTGATTAAACATGCATGGTTTGCATAATACATATGTTATAAGTACTGTGATCACATACATGTCTTAGAGATATTTCTTTCTCCTGCTTAAAAGTACAATGGTGCATTGTTTTATGGAGTTTGCTGTCTGAAAAAGAACAATAATGAATTAAGTAGTTGGTATCCATGAAGAGTGGTGATGTGATAATCTCAGAATAAAAAACATGACTTTAGCATGCATCAGTGTAAAATCCCAAGATGAAAAAAAAAAAAAAAACATTTAACCAACTATGAAATTTACATTTAAGGAAATACAGCTAAAGAGATTTCTCCAGTAGACCTTTCAATAGACCTGTCATCTGATTAATTGTACCTTATGTGTAGCTGCATTATTACGTATGTTATAATTATCATTAAATCTGCATTTTAAATTCTAATGAGCCACATTTGTCATTTGAGATGAATTTTGCTGTCTGCAATGCTTTAAAATGAAAATCATTATGTTAATCACACATTTACTGTCAAAGTTTACATACACTTAACATTACAAATTTACACACACATGCACTCTGGTTGGAGAAATATACATGTAAAAGCAAGTTAATCAAGATATATTGCTCATGGTTTGTTTAAAATGTGCTATACACGTTTTTATACACATGTTTAGGATCTTTTAAATGAATAGCAAATGCAGACATTTTATCTTTATAACCGTCTATACAAAATGTATTTGAATTATTTAATGGAGCTTAAAGGGGTTGTAAATGTTCGTCTTTTATTTTCTAAATTGGTTCCTTTAAGCTAGTTCATTGTTGGTTCACTTACCTTTTTCTTCCATTTCCCTTCTAAATGTTTTTTTTCTTTGTTTGAATTTCTCACTTCCTGTTTTTTCCTCAGTAAGCTTTTCACCATCATCCGAGCGGTGGAAAGTCATTTAGAACAGCTTACTGAACACCTTACTGAGGAGGAACAGGAAGTGAGAAATTCAGACAAAGAAAACAAAGAAACATAAACATTTAGAAGGAAAATTGAAGGAAAGGGTAAGTGAACCAACAATGCACTAGCTTAAAGGAACCTATTTTGAAAATAAAAAAACAAACCTTTACAACCCCTTTAACACAATTATCTAAAGTGCACCAATGCCTATATTATAGACAATAATGTTTTACAAGTTTTAAAGCAAGCTTGCACTAACCTTTTAGCTGCAGGTGCTGTGAAGTAATTCAGTCTCAGAAATTTAACAAAAAAACGATAAAGCCTGGTTTCAGTGTATCCCTAACAGCTTACAAGCACCTGCTTTCCATTTACAATATAAGGCTGGTAGGCCTCCATAGAAAAAAATATGGAGGAGCTGAGATTTCCATGCCTCCAGTATTAAAGTAGTACATCTCAATGTTCATGTAGACATGCAGAATAGTTTCAGTATAAGTATACATACAGTAAGTGAATGCTTGCAGTGTCATCACCCAACTGGCATGTAGCATTAAATGTCATTGGCTCAGATTCACATACATTGGCGCATATTTATGCCGGCGTAGCGTATCTTTTTTACGCTATGCCGAACAGTGCAGAGAGGCAAGCACAGTATTCACAAAGCACTCGCTCCCAAATCTACGCTGGGTTCCCTTGGCGTAAGCCGGCGTAGGTGGAAGTGGGCGTGAGCCATGCTAATGAGGCGTGACCCCATGTAAATGAAGGACTGAGCGTCATAAAGTTACGAATAACGTACGGCGCATGCACCGTCTCGTGGACGTATCCCGGTGCGCATGCTCAGAATCACGTCGAAATTACTTCCTAAGATATGACAGATCACTGCCTATGATGTGAACATAACCTACGCCCAGCCCTATTCACGTACTGCTACTTAAATGACGTAAAATACGATGGCTGTTCCCTGGCCCATACCTTTGCTTGAGTTGCGTCTCATAGATGGGGAATAACTATATGCCGGACGTAAGCCTTACGCAAACCGCGTATATTATGCGTCGGGCGCAACTACGTTCGTGAATTGATGTATCTCCCTCATTTGCATATTTGCAATGAGGCAGCCAGCGTAAATATGCGCCCACGATACGCCGGCGTAGGAAAGTTACGTCGGTCGGATGAAGCCTATTTTCAGGCGTATCTAGTTCTGTGGGCACGGCGCACAGATAAGACGGCGCATAGTTACACTTACGCGGCGTATATCAACATACGTCAGCGTAAGTGCTTTGTGAATCCAGGCCAATGTGTTCTGCTGTGCATTAGTTTATGACATAAACTTAACATCTTTATTCATTGCTTCTATTTAGTGGTACTGCTTGTTTCCTCACAGTTTTATACATTTTACAAGAAAAAAGAAAGGTAAAGGGAAGCTGTAGGTTTAACCACTTCAGCCCCGGAGTATTTGGCTGCTTAATGACCAAAGTACTTTTTTACAATTTGGCACTGCGCTGCCTTAACTGGTAATTGCGTGGTCATGCAATGTTGTACCCAAACAAAATTTGCATCCTTTTTCCCCCATAAATAGAGCTTTCTTTTGATGGTATTTGATTGCCTCTGCGATTTTTTTTTTTTATTTTTTTTGCGATTTATACGGAAAAAGACAGAAAATTAAAAAAAAAATGATATTTTCAACTTTTTGTTATAAAAAAAATACAATAAACTCAATTTTAGTTATACATTTAGGCCAAAATGTTTTCATCCACATGTCTTAGGTAAAAAAAAAAAATGTCAAACAGCGTATATTTATTGGTTTGCGCAAAAGTTTTAGGGGCAGATTCACATAGATCTGCGGCGGCGTAACGTATCTCATTTACGTTACACCGCCGCAAGTTTTACGGGCAAGTGCTTGATTCGCAATGCACTTGCCTGCCTAATTCAAATGGGGCGTGTATCATTTAAATTAGGCGCGTTCCCGCGCAGAACGTACTGCGCATGCTCCGTTTTGAAATTTCCCGCCGTGCTTTGCGCAAAATGACGTAATTTTTTGAACGGCGACGTGCGTTACGTCCTTTCCTATTCCCGGACGACTTAAGCAAAAAAAAAAAAAAAATGACGCGGGAACGACGGCCATACTTTAACATGGGACGTCTAAAGATAGGCCAACAAATAGCAGCTGTAACTTTACACCGGGAAAAGCCGATTAGCGACGACGTAAGAGAATGCAACGAACGCGCGTACCTTCGTGAATCGCCGTAAACAGCTAATTAGCATACCCGACGCGGAAAACGACGCGAACTCCACACAGCGGGCGCCAAAGTATAACACCTACGATCCGAAGGCGTACGCCTGTCGGATCGATGCCAAAAGCTGCTGTATCTTGGTTTGAGGATTCAAACTAAAGATACGACGCAGCAAATTTGAAAATACGCCGGAGTATCAGTAGATACTCCAGCGTATTTCTTCTGTGAATCTGCCCCATAGCATCTACAAACTAGGGTACATTTTCTGGAATTTACACAGCTTTTAGCTTATGACTGAAAAAAAAGAAAAAAAAATGCACAACCACATAGAAACAAATAAAATTGCATATAAATGTCCTGAACGGATTCCACCAAAAATATATATATATATATATATATATATATATATATATATATATATATATATATATATATATATATATATATATATATATATATATATATATATATGTATAGTGTCCTTTTCAATAAACACAAAAATACACAGGAACTCCAATATGGATATGTTCCCCTAGTAGATGAAGATGCAGGAGTCTTCCTCAGTGAATTTCTACAAAACAATGTAAGGAATGGCTGCTTACCAGATCCGTAGGATCCCTATCACAGAGACCAAGCGAGCTCTGCATTACACTCCTCAGCTTCTTCCAAGGCTTCCCGATCTCCTCTTCTGCTGACAGTCTGGGGATATCAAACCAGAAACCTGCAGATTCCTTCTAGTGATATGATCGGCGTCAGGATGTATTATTGAAGCATGTTGGTAGAGGAAGAAAAAAGTGCTTCATGGTGCAGTATGTTTAAAAAACGTTTCTTTTATTCCATTCACTGGATAAAAACTGACATCATGAAACTTCAAGGATTTACAAAGTGTCCGATGAGAAGCATGAAAACAAACCAGCCGCGGCATGAGCCCTCCAGCTGGGGGCGTGGTGACGTCAGTTGCTACCGCTCCACCCGACGCTGCGTTTCTCCCTAATGGGCATCGACAGGGAAAGGAGGCATTTTAGTTTATGACTGCCTATCCCAGTTCTATCTAATGTTGTTGTTCCTCTAGCCCCTCTGCTCCATTTGATAGATGACATGATTTAATAGTGTTCTCTTGTTCACGTAAAGAGGATTACAAAGGAATCTCCATAGTGTAACACCATTCTTTATTTAAGATTAAAGGTATAAAAAAAAATCACTCACAAATGGTCTGTAATACAAAGCCTGCAATGCTGGTTTGGAGCCGTCACCGTGGCATGCATTCCAAGTCCTGCATGTGACGTCACCAGAAGTCCCTGGCTTACGCATTTTGTTCCATCTCACAGGGAGTCTTCAGAGGCATGTTTGCACTTTATTCCAAGGATTTTTTGATGTTTGAAATGGACTCTAAGAAAGCTGTGTGTTCAAGTATTAGGTAATAGAGGGAGGTGCATGAAATATTCATCAGAATACCATCTTCTGTAAGGGCTTCCAAGGGGACTTTTCAGAATCACTTTATCATGGGGTGTTGTCTTACAATAGTCCTAAAGAGGTTTAGTAACAACAGTAGGCCCTGTACATAGGTCTAATTGGTCCTGTTCCAACTGAACCCACAGTTTTGTAGAAGCAGGTTTATTCCAATCTATAGTTCTGGCCATGTGTACTGCTCTATGATAAAGAACCAGGTCTAGGAGGATAACTGTCATATACTTGGTTTGAGCCTGATATGATGAGGGAGGACTCCTTTACACCTCTGATTCAGGCCCCTGGTAGAGTGAAAAGGAGGAGCAGGCGTGCAGAGGCCCTTAATGCAATCTGTGAGCTGGGTAGCAGCCAATGAACAGCAGGTGGAAACAGGCTGGTACTGTAAACAGCAGACAGACAAGGTGTAGGCTGGTAGCAGGCAGTAATGCCACGTACACATCATCACTTTATGTGATGAAAAAAAATGACGTTTTTAAAAACGTCACTTTAATTGACTGTGTGTGGGGGAAAACGTCGTTTTATGTCTTGTAAAAAACGACAAAAAAAAATTGAAGCATGCTTCAATTTTATGTGTCGTTTTTCAAAAGTGCACTTTTTACTTCACAGAAATTGACCGTGTGTAGCAAAAAACGTCGTTTTCTAAGACGTTTTTTCATCCACGCATGCCCAGAAGCTACTTATGAAGCAAGCTTCAATGGTAAAACGTGGTGGAACGTAACCTCACTTTGCAAGAACATTGTGAGAAAAACGATGGTGTGTAGGCAACTTCGTCTTTGAAAATTGAAGTTTCAAAAACGTCATTTTTTACTTCACAGAAAGTGTTGTTTTTTTTCATCACATAAAGTGATGGTGTGTATGCGGCATAACAGTCAGACAAGCAGGTCATACACAGGCAGGCAGATTAGGTACAAATGTGTAGGTAAGGGCAAAGTAAGGATGAGAACTAGTGTTAGTGGCAGATCAGCTGAGCAGTAGTAATAGGAGCAGGCAGTAATAGAGGTCAGGAGACAATATGAAGTCATTGCATGCAGAGTTCAAGGAGAAGTCAGTACAAGCTGGGTCAGTAACAGGAATTTGATGCAGAATGACAGGAAACACAGGACATACAGAATGTTGTAGACAAGACAGCACTGAACATGAGTACAGGCCCAGTTAAAATAGCCAATTTGGCACAAAAACATCTGTCACAAGGTGCGTGTGCAAATGCCCAGAGGAGCCATCTTCTCTGCTGGTATGCCCTACTTGATGTTGTCTCTGTGCACAGTGTGGTCACCCCATAGAAAAGGAAGTAACAACCAATCTTTCATACCCCAAATACCCAGAATGCCAGAATGTCCACTGAGCAAGAGGGTTGGAGAAGAGGGATCTCCCTCTCCCTCTGGAGCCAGCAGTGGCTACAGCAGGGCAATGTAATCTCAAAGGTATTTAACACATTTCCATGATCTAAGAAATGTATATCCGATTCTGTTTTTACATTCCACATATTGAGCCACCCAAGCAAAAAGATGGAGCACTTTCAAAAATAAATAGTTGATCTAACTAGCCTTAAAAACTGCCCCCTCTCCCTCTCCCTTTCCCTCTCCTCACACCTATGCTAAGTAGAAAGATGTATATGCTTACCTAACTTCAGACTGCTCTAGGCCAGTCTCATGACCTGGCTCCCATGTCATCCAGCGTGTTTGCAGGAGAGAGGAGGGAGTGCCGCCAGATGGCCATTAAATTTATAGGTGGCATCACCACTCCGGGCTTTACTAGTCATTGTCGGACCACTCTCTCAAGCTGGCTAACAACAGGGGAGCAGGATCATGTGACTGGACTGGAGCAGCAAGACAATAGGTAAGTACTGTATATCCATCTGTCTTACAGAGGTTAGTTAGCATAGGTGTTAGGAGGGGGGGGGAGCTTTCAGGCTAGCTGGATGTAAGCTGAAATTACACTTGAGGATTTGATCATTTCAATGTAGTAAAGGTGTTGCTTATATCTTCCTAGAGTTCAGCTTAAAAAAAGTTATTATCATTGCTTTTAGGAACACATTACCAATGACAACAATAAAGTTGTCAGTCATAAATGCCCCAGTCTGACAATTGATTGTTACACATATGCCTTGTACACACGACCGGTTTTCCCGACGGGATAACTGTCATGTTTTCTTTTGGTCGGGAAAACCGGCCGTGTGTATGCTTCCTAGCAGTTTTCCCAAAAGAAAAACTGCAGGAAAAAAATTAGAACATGTTCTATTTTTTCCCGTTGCGAATCGCTGCGTTTTTTTCCCCACAGTTTTTCTACGGGTAAACACTGCTGTGGAGCATACACACAGCCGGTATTCCCTACCAAAGCTCTTAGGCAGTTTTTCTGTTGTGAAAATCGTCCGTGTGTACACAGGGAAAAGTGACCGATCTGGTTCTCGATTTTCCCCTCGGATTTCCTGACGGTCTTTTAGACGCAGAGAAATCCGATCGTGTGTACAAGGCATAAGGCAAAGACAGGGGTATTTAGGGCTACCAGAGGGAGTAATAACTGGTGTTTTAAACAACTGTAGGTGTTTGTTATTTTCAAAATTCTTAACATCAATAATAATACAACCTTTAGACACCCTCTTACTATTACTGAGCCCTTTTTAAATGTCACTAATATATTCAGCTCTGGAGTTAGATTGAATAATCTCAGCATTTTGCCAGTAAATATGCTATTAGGCATATGTACTGTTACTTGCTGCCAGCATTTTGGGCACGCCTTAAAATATGTTAAATTTGAATTGTATTATTTACATTCATTTATCGTAGGACCACAAACCTATAATTTACAGATCCAATAAGGTAAATGTGTTCTTGACTAGCATTAATTATTATTAAACTAAAGATACCCCTAGACATCAAATTGCAGTCATGTGTGCAGGCATTATCTGATTGCCAAAATAACTTTCTGATGAAAGTAGAAGAATCATTAAAAACGATCCCTAACTATATTACTAATAAGCATACAAGTGTGTCATCTAAAGGATAAGGACAACCACATAGTCTAAAGGCTATATTTAAAAAAACAGTTAATGTGACATTCACCAAACTTTCACTGGTAGTACAACAATACACTGTCATTTAAAACACATGCACCAGGAAGATTCACATGGAGTAAACGTTTAGTAAATGTTAGATTTACTGCTTTATAAAATATGCACTTAGTGTGCATGTACAGTGTATTACCACAGTACACAATAGTGTATTAATTATTAGGTATATAAACATGCATACTATATATAGAGTAACAAGTTGTGTAAGGTATCTATAAAGTAACACGACTAAGTAAATACATCACTATATGAGCCCAAAGCCAGGATAGCCCAGGTGTGTATGTTGCTTTTTGCTTTTGCAGATCAAACTGCTGTGCTATGTATTTTATTTTCTTGGTGATATATACAAATAGATCTCAAACTAGGCCTTAGGCCCCGTACACACGACCAAACATGTATGCTGAAACTGGTCCGCGGACCAGTTTCAGCATACATGTTCGGTCGTGTGTAGGCGCGAGCGGGCAGAATTCCAGCAAACATTTGCCCGCCGGGCCTTTTCCCAGCGGGCAAATATTCCTGGACTTGTTTTAAAACCGTCCGCTGGAATCCTGCCCGCTCGGACATGTATGGTCATCAGTACAGACCTACCGTACATGTCCGAGCGCCCGCCGTCCCTCGCATGCGTCGAATGACTTCGACGCATGCGTGGAAGCATTTAAAAGGCAGGCCCGCCCACGTCGCCGCGTCATCGCGGACACGCCCCACATATTGTTTACGCGCGGACTTCTGTACAATGGTTAGTACTAGGGTTGTCCCGATACCACTTTTTTAGGACTGAGTACAAGTACCGATACTTTTTTTCAAGTAGTCGCCGATACCGAATACCGATACTTTTTTTAAAATGCAGCCACGTGTCCCCAAATGCAGCCTTGTGTCCCCAAATGCAGCCTTGTCCCTAAATTCAGCCATGTCCCTAAATTCAGCCATGTCCCTAAATTCAGCCATGTCCCTAAAGTCCCCATCAGCAGTGTCCACTGCAACATCCCCATCAGCACAGCAATGTCCCTGTCAGCGGTGTCCCTATCAGCACAGCAATGTCCCCATCAGCAGTGTCCCCAGCAGCATGTGTCCCCATCACCGCTGATGGGGACACCTCTGATGGGGACATTGCTGGGCTGATGAGGACATCGATTATGGGGTCACCGCTGATGGGGACATTGCTATCCTGATGGGGACACCATTGATGTGGACACCCATGTCCCCATCAGCAGTGTGCCAAACAGCGGTGTCCCCAGCAATGTCCCCATCAGAACAGAAATGTCCCCATCAGCAGTGTCTCCATCATCGCTGATGGGGACACCTCTGATGGGGACATTGCTGTGCTGATGGAGACACCATTGATGGGGACACCCGTGTCCTCATCAGCGGTGTCCCCATCAGAACAGCAATGTCCCCATCAGCAGTGTCCCCAGCAGCACAGCAATGTCCCCATAAGCTTGTGTCCCCATCAGAATGTGTCCTCAGCAGCTTGTGTCCCCATCAGAATGTGTCCTCAGCAGCTTGTGTCCCCATCAGAATGTGTCCTCAGCAGCTTGTGTCCCCAGCAGCGCAGCACAGCAATGTCCCCATCAGCGTTGTGCAACACTCACTTGCCTCCGCTGTAGCCGGCTTCTGCTCCTCTTCTTTTTTTCTCCTTAGATTCCAGAGTCCCGACTCCCGCCCGCTGCTACACACGTGGAAGATTTGCAATTTCAAACAGCGGGCGGGAAGAGGGGAGGTGCCGCGCCTGTGACGTCACTGGTTGTCGGGACATCGGCGGTCCCAGCAGCCAATCAAAAAGCACAGCGTGACAGCATGGGCGGTTGTGCGGCTTTGGTTCCTGCAACCTGTCAGCTGCGGGCGGGCGCCGGGCGGGCCGGATCGAACACACAAGCGGGCCGGGGTTTGGAGACGCCTGCGCTGGGGGAACACAACAGCTGTCATTTGCATTTGAATAGCTGGGTGTTCCCCGCCGCGCCGTCATGTATAGCCCCTCCCCCTTGCCCAGAAACTTTGATGGACATGTCACCCGTCATATGAAAGTGCCCGGGCAAGGGGGAGGGGCTATACATGACGGCGCGGCGGGGAACACCCAGCTATTCAAATGCAAATGACAGCTGTTGTGTTCCCCCAGCGCATAGTAACTAGATGTCGGCAGCGGCGGGGGAAGGAGAGGGGGGTTGACTTTGCTTTGTCTAAGGCGGCAGCAGCTCTCCTCTTCCCCATACGAGGACTGCTCTGCTCCGCTCTCTGCCCCCTCTCCACCCGCACTCGGAAGAAAAAAAAAAAAGTATTCTATTCAGGCATCGGGAGTATTTGCGCGAGTACAAGTACTCCCGCAAATACTCGGTATCGGTCCCGATACCGATACTAGTATCGGTATCGGGACAACCCTAGTTAGTACAGCCATCGTACAGAAGTCCCTGGGCAGACATGTACGGTGAAAACCATCCGACGGACCGGTTTTATCGTACATGTTTGCCCGTGTGTACCCGGCCTTAAAGTGATTCTAAAGCCTTAACGTTATTGTAAAACTTTTTTTTTTTAATAACTCATCTCCTCTATGCAAGAGTTTTGTGGTCTGGTCCTCCTTTTCTGGGGTGCCCCCGTGGTATTCCTGTTCTCAAGTGCCCCCACAGAGAGCTGCATTCCATTGACACAGACAGCAGGACTCGGCCCCACCCCCAACCCCATTGCCTTTGGATTTGATTGACAGCAGCGGGAGCCAATGGCTCCTGCTGCTATCAAGCTATCCAATGAGTACTCGAGACAGTGGCTGGAGCTGCTGTGCTCGTCCCAACGCTGAAACAATCGGGTTCAGGTAAGACAAAGGGGTCGGGGGGGGGGGGTGCTACAGTACAAAAGGTTTTTACCTTAATGCATAGAATGTATTAAGGTTAAAAACTGTGAGAGTTTACAAACCCTTTAAGGTTTTTCATCCTAATGAACTCTATGCATTAAGTTGAAAAACATTTTGTGCCATTCATTCTTAACCTACATGGTTAAGGAGATATTTCCAAGAAAGACGGCACCGATGTCTACGGCGCATGCGCTGTAGACAATGGCGCACAGGCGCACTGAGCGTGCCGCTACTAACGGTGATCATGATGTTAGTGGTGGCTCCCCCGCGCATGCGCGGGAGTGACGTCATTGTTGCTCCGGCCAGTCACAGCGCCGGAGCAGTAATACCCGGAAGTCACTCCGGGTATCATGGCGGCGATGGAGGACGTGTCCATGGACCATTGCGGGGGCTTCGTTCTCAGGTAAGTAATTTATAATGAGCTAGTATGCTATGCATACTAGCTCATTATGCCTTTGTCTTGCAGGTTTTTTTTTTTTTTAGGAGAGGGTTTACTTCCTCTTTTCAGGGAGCTGGGTGAGGCTTAAACCATGCTACATATTGTGCGTGGCTTAAATGGGGTGTGGTTTAGAGTCTGATATGACTTACATAGTGCAGAATGTAGTAATGTTAAATAGGGAATGTACAATGCGGAGTGTATGGTGGTGGGTAGTTTGTGCAGGAGAGTAGTGAGGAGTGTATGTAGGTGGGTATTCTTTTTATGTGAGGAGTGTGGAGTGTACAGCGGTGAGTAGCTCTTTATTTGTATTATTATTTTTTTTACAATTTAATTTTTCTAATTATTTTTTTACAACTTTTTTTTTCACAATGATTGGGGGTGGGGGTAGTGGGCAGTGTCAGCAGAGCAGTGTTTCAATCGTTTTTTGTTTTTATTATTTTCTCTATTATTTTTTACAATTTTGTTTATTATTTTCTTAAAATATTTTTTTTATATATTTTTTTCACATTGCTTCTGGGGAAGGGGTGGAGAGTATATGGTGGTGATGGTGTCAGTAGGGTAGTGGATGGTGTCAGTAGTTTTTATTTTTACATATTGTTTTTTTATGCTTTTTGGGAGGAGGGGGTTGGGGCAGTGGACAGTGTTGGTAGGGCAGGGGGTGGTGTCCAGTAGTTTTTTATTTTATATATTTTTTATTATTTATGTTTTTAAAATTTTTGTTTACAATTTAATTTTTTATATTTTTATATATTTTTTAATCAACCCTCTTGGAGGGGGTCTTTGGTGTGATATCAGGGGTCTAAACAGACCCCTCACATCTCCGGTTTGAGACAGAGAAAGAGGCTGAGGACAAAAATTGCCCAGTCCCTTTCTCAGTCAGTACTGAAGATGAATGGACAGAAGACAGCAGCTCCTGTCCATTCATAAACTGAGCAGAGTAAAACACAGGTTACTCTGCTCAGTTTTCATAGGACACAGGAGCGATCTCACTCACTGTGTCCAATTCATAAGAGGCAGGGGCTGGTAAATGACCATTACCTTCCGACACTCTTCATCCTGACAGATTTCCACAGCCGATGGGAGAGGATAGTAGGGAAGCCAGCTGTGGGGAATGAGGGGGGGGGGGGTGGAGGAAGAGGACAGGGAGATGGAACAGAGCAGAATGGGGAAAATGACATGTAGGGGAGCCCTGTAGAAGAATGGGGGAGAATGACATGGAGGGGAGCCCTGTAGAAGAACAGGGGAGAAGAAAATGGAGGGGAGCCAGAGGAGGAGGATACAGGGAACAATCAGGGATGATCGGTGCAGCAGGAGGGACAGATGTGATTACCGATCTCCCTGTATAGCTTTTTAGCCAACAGCCACAGGAGGGAGAGAAGGAGAAGCAGCTGTCAGCTATACAGGGAGATTGATGTTCACGGCTGTCCCTCCTGCTGTACTGATCATTACCGACTGTGAACCAGGGGCCATCAAGGATCAACTCCGCAGGCGAGATATCGGGCAGCACTTGCAGGTGTCTGGGAGCCGCCCCCCAAATGCACCTCATGGGAGAATTGGGATGTCTGAAAACATGTAGCCTTAAAAATGTCCATTACAGATTTTTAATAAGCCTGGGAAGTAGTATAATTGTCCTGGTCTGGGGTCTTATCAGAGCAGCTGGATACTGATAATTAAACAGTAATCTGCAAGCACTGATTACAGACAGACCATGACACAGAACAAGCTGACACTAGCCCAGCTTGTTCTACAAATATAAATTAGCACTTCACGTTAATGGTACATTCCATGGCTTGATTCAGGAACTTCTTAGCTGGCCTGGGGTGAGCTCTGATGCCTGTTGGGCTGGGCAGTGGCTGCTGAGTGAACTTTATCTTTCTGGTCTGCCCACCCTCACTGCTGCTCTGACTGTGATCACTCTTGAACAGCAGTCAAACCTGGGAGGATCGTTCTCTCCTGTCTGGTCCTTTTCCTGCCTGGTATGGCTGCAGCTACAGAGAAGGAGGCAAGCACAGCCTCAGTTCAAGCTGTATCAGAGTTCAGAGCATGGGGTAGTGTGACAGCTGGGCAAGTTGCTGAAGAGCTTCTCCTGAGTGTTATGAGCATAATGCATCTCGCAATCTGGCGCCCTCTGTCCTCCCCGCCATGCCTGCAAGGATTGTTCATGGACACCAGTGCCTGTGTGCAGACACATTGCCGATTCCAGGGGGGGGGGCACTTGAACCCCCTTTGCGGACGCCCATGCCCATGCAGCACTCTGAGCAGGCTAGGGACAGCATTATGTGCTGCCCCCCCTCTGCCTCAGCTCGCAGCACCTTATATACACCTGTCACTCAGCCACAGACAGAGCGGCCGTACTCCATTCGGCCACTCAGGCTACTCTGTCTGTCAGTGGCTGAGTGACAGACCCACCCGGGAGATCGCCCTGCACTCGCGGGTGTCCGGGAGCCCGCAGTCAAATTTGGGAGATTCTCGTGGCTCGCGGGAGACTTGAGATCGCAATAGGGTCATAATTGCTATTAAATCCACCGGAGTATGTTCAGATAAAATCTTAGCCTAATTATTCTTTGTATAATGTGAAATTCAAGTAAAAACAGAGAAAATACTGTCATGAAATTCCTCTAATGCCGCCTACACACGGTCGTTTTTAATGACCATTTAAAAAAATTAAAATTTTCACGTCATGAAAAACGGTCGCGTGTACGCGGCATAAGTCCCGGAGGTATACACTGTATTACACAGTATTAAACTATTTTGGTTTAAAATGTAATGAGTATATACAGTCTATTGTATTAAATCATATAATGAGCCATTGCCATTATAAATTTACTGGTGGGCTCTGAATAATCTATCCAACTGCTGCTATGTAGTCATTGTCTATTGTATTTTGTAATAGATCATTATGATTACTTTGGCAGGGATAATAATAAGGTAACACATAATGCCACTCTTAATTAAAATTGATGAAAAAACCTTCATGAGGATGTCAATCCACAGAGAAAATCTTGTTTGGAAAGAGTCCATAAGGATTGAAATTACACAAATTACACCACACCAAAGTCCAGTAGATGTTTAACATGCTAAAATCTAAAATTGCATTTTAACAAAATCTGTAATACAGTGTCGAATTCCTGCTAACAGAATATGTCCCCACATTTTGTATTTTCTTGTCATCAGACTAGAAGGATTTTTATATATTGAATGCTCTGGACCTGTTTTAACAGTTTACAATTCGCATCTTTTAGTGTTATTTTGAGCTTAAAAGTATCACTTTTACCACCAATATAAACCTGCTGCCCCCACCCTTCCTTATATGACATAAAACCTAGGCAGCCTATATACAGTCAGTGGCGGCCAGGGAATGCCATGTTATTAGGTGCTGCATTCTAGTGTTTTCAACTATACAAAGATCAATGGGACAAAAGGATAAGGAGGAAGCTACATTGTATAACACTAAATCACAAGAATATGTGATGAGCCTGTATCCAGAACAGAATATTTGATGACCCAGTTTGACCCTTTCTTCTAAAAACATTCCAGCTGGTTCCTCTTCTTAGTGCCAGTTCACACTGCCGCGCCTTGGGATCCGACTTGTGTCGCCCCAAGTCACCCCAAGTAGCGCGACATGAGAAATTCAATTGAAGTAAATGAGAGCCATCTTAATGTACACTACTGAAGTCGCTCTGACTTCAGAAAAGGTTCCTATACTACTTCAAGGCGACTTCTAGGCAACTTGCAGGCATCTTGTACCCATAGATTTCAATGGAAGTTGCCTTCAAAGTCAGATCACTGTCTTAACTGAAGCAACTTTACAGGAAGAGAAAATTGTTTACTCAGGCAAACCCCTCCCTCCCACAGAGCGAATTATTCTGTGATTGACCACAGCCAAAGTCACCTGTCCTGGAGGCAACATTAAGTCGCGTTGAAAGTTGCTCCAAGTCACGCTGAAGTTGTGCTGAAGTCGCTCTGAAGTAGCCTTGCAAAGTCGTACTGTAAGTCGGGTTGCCCCTGTGTGAACCGGCTCTTAGTGTGCATGTGTGTCATGGCCCCATTTATTGCTATAGTTGAGCTGTCTACTGCAGGAATGTTTTATCCATAGGAATCAATAGTTCTGCCAGTGGTATTTTTGGAAGACAGACTGTGTGGGGTACAGGCAGGCCCACATAGTTAAAATTGCTAGAATGAGGAGCAGGGCAAGTATTTAACATGACAGGCAGGAATAGAGAAATGTATTGCAGGACAAGTTCTTTAAGTGAGAATTGCAAGGGACCCCACAGACATCACAGCCTGTGTTTTATGATTGAGTGCAATTGCAGTATGGAGTAAACAATAGACATGTGCACACTGAAAAATACATGTATTTAGTTACTCCCGAAATTTGTTTTTATTTATTTTGTTTCGTTAAAAAATGCATTTGTCTGAAAATCTGAATTAAGGTCAAATCTGTCATTGAAGGCTTATGGTGTCTGTCGAATGTTCTAAGAAGATTCAACGGAGGAGCTAAACTGTACGATGCCGCAATTGTACATTTCCGGTCGAATGTTCCGCCTACAAGCTATAGAAGAATTCTAATGTTGTATGACACTAATAATAATTATATTTATAAGTTATTATTACTAGTCAACCAACATTCAAATGTATCTACAGGGAGTGCAGAATTATTAGGCAAGTTGTATTTTTGAGGATTAATTTTATTATTGAACAACAACCATGTTCTCAATGAACCCAAAAAACTCATTAATATCAAAGCTGAATATTTTTGGAAGTAGTTTTTAGTTTGTTTTTAGTGTTAGCTATTTTAGGGGGATATCTGTGTGTGCAGGTGACTATTACTGTGCATAATTATCAGGCAACTTAACAAAAAAATATATATATACCCATTTCAATTATTTATTTTTACCAGTGAAACCAATATAACATCTCAACATTCACAAATATACATTTCTGACATTCAAAAACAAAACAAAAACAAATCAGTAACCAATATAGCCACCTTTCTTTGCAAGGACACTCAAAAGCCTGCCATCCGTGGATTCTGTCAGTGTTTTGATCTGTTCACCATCAACATTGCGTGCAGCAGCAACCACAGCCTCCCAGACACTGTTCAGAGAGGTGTACTGTTTTCCCTCCTTGTAAATCTCACATTTGATGATGGACCACAGGTTCTCAATGGGGTTCAGATCAGGTGAACAAGGAGGCCATGTCATTAGTTTTTCTTCTTTTATACCCTTTCTTGCCAGCCACGCTGTGGAGTACTTGGACGTGTGAGATGGAGCATTGTCCTGCATGAAAATCATGTTTTTCTTGAAGGATGCAGACTTCTTCCTGTACCACTGCTTGAAGAAGGTGTCTTCCATAATCTGGCAGTAGGACTGGGAGTTGAGCTTGACTCCATCCTCAACCCGAAAAGGCCCCACAAGCTCATCTTTGATGATACCAGCCCAAACCAGTACTCCACCTCGACCTTGCTGGCGTCTGAGTCGGACTGGAGCTCCCTGCCCTTTACCAATCCAGCCACGGGCCCATCCATCTGGCCCATCAAGACTCACTCTCATTTCATCAGTCCATAAAACCTTAGAAAAATCAGTCTTGAGATATTTCTTGGCCCAGTCTTGACGTTTCAGCTTGTGTGTCTTGTTCAGTGGTGGTCGTCTTTCAGCCTTTCTTACCTTGGCCATGTCTCTGAGTATTGCACACCTTGTGCTTTTGGGCACTCCAGTGATGTTGCAGCTCTGAAATATGGCCAAACTGGTGGCAAGTGGCATCTTGGCAGCTGCACGCTTGACTTTTCTCAGTTCATGGGCAGTTATTTTGCGCCTTGGTTTTTCCACACGCTTCTTGCGACCCTGTTGACTATTTTGAATGAAACGCTTGATTGTTCGATGATCACGCTTCAGAAGCTTTGCAATTTTAAGAGTGCTGCATCCCTCTGCAAGGTATCTCACTATTTTAGACTTTTCTGAGCCTGTCAAGTCTTTCTTTTGACCCATTTTGCCAAAGGAAAGGAAGTTGACTAATAATTAGGCACACCTGATATAGGGTGTTGATGTCATTAGACCACACACCTTCTCATTACAGAGATGCACATCACCTAATATGCTTAATTGGTAGTAGGCTTTCGAGCCTATACAGCTTGGAGTAAGACAACATGCATAAAGAGGATGATGTGGTCAAAATACTCATTTGCCTAATAATTCTGCACTCCCTGTATAGCCTATGGGCCGAGGATTTGACCAGAAATGTATGATTGCGGCATTGTACTGTTTAGTTGCTTTGTCGAATCTTCTTAGAACTTTCGACAGACACCATAAGCCTTCAATGACAGATTCAACGTTTGTATGTTTTTCGCTGCTTCATCGAATATTCGTCGTTCATGTCGAATGGTCTACACCAACACTGTCTCTATAATGTCAAATATTTTCTCTCTATATAGAATAATCTTGGACTAATAGAGTTAAGATTAGGCACATTCGACTGCAGATTCGATAGACACAGGTTGCTATTGTCAGCGTCATGTGGAATCTCCTATCTATATCGAACTGTTGTAGCAACGAAAATAAAGCATTTTTTTATGTTGGATCTTTCGGATTTCGGAATCCGCTAACAATAAAGTACTTTATCTTTTTTTACAGATGTTGGATTTTAAGTCCATGGTAGAAAATAATAATATGTTACATTTACATATCTGTTAAATATATAATGAGCAAATATTCATTTGTGAATGGATAGTTTGATTAGTGATATGATTTATTGTTTTGACATTTAGTACTGCTAGAGCACAGCTCTGTTTTACAGATGTGTCATGCATGAGAAGATTTGATGAGGAGTCCAAAGTGAGTCCTCATAGGGACCTAAAGAAAGGAAATAAAATATGTTACTGTACAGCTAGGTCACTTAGTCTAAGCATGTGAAAGTGACAAGAAGAGAGGAATCGGTTTGTATGGAAATGTATATTGCCTTACAGAAATAGGTGTTATTTTTGTAGTAAATCCTTTGACAAATATTTAAAATAATAAATAGAAACTCCAGGTAGCAAGTAAAACCAATCTTTGAGCTATTAATAGTATTTGGAAAATGTTGCAGCTAAGCTAAAATCAGAATTCAAATTCAATTAATCTTAAAGCAGACCTTGCATGAAATTCAATAATTAGGCTTTCAACAGTAAGAGAGTCTTGGGTTACAATTGGAAAATTTGTAATAACATCCCATTCTGAGTCTATCTTGCAGACAGATTCACAGTAAACCATGGGATTTGAAATGTTTGCTCCCAGTAGAGTTAAAATGTCCATAGATGAATCAAAATGTGGCCAGTTCAGCAGGAACTATTTAAATTTAGATCCATCTATGACTTCATGATCTGTGACTCAGACTCATGGACACAGGTCAATGTACTTTAATATACACTATATAGTCTCCACTCTAATTTATCCCAAAAGTGTTCTATCTGGTTGAGGTCAGGACTCTGTGCAGGCCAGTCAAGTTCATCCACCCGAAACTCGTTCATCCATGTCTTTATGGGCCTTTGCTTTGTGCACTTTCAAATTATTTGGTGGAGGGGGATTATGGTGTGGGGTTGTTTTTCAGGGGTTGGGCTAGGCCCCCTAGTTCCACTGAAGGGAACCCTTAGGGTATCAGCATACCAAGATGTTTTGGACAATTTCATGCTCCCAACTACTGTATGTGGAAAAAGTTTGGGGATGGCCCTTCCTGTTCCAACATGATTGTGCACCAGTGCACAAAACATGGATGAGCGAGTTTGGGGTGGAGGAACTTGACTGGCCTGCACAACACTGACCTCAACCCGATAGAACACCTTTGAGTGGGGACTGCTTGAGGGCATGTGGCCTGGTACGGTTCAGGAGAGGGGGGCCGCACTCTGCCCCCCCCTCTTTTCTGCGGCCGGCCAGGTTAACGTGCTCGGATAAGGGGTCTGGTGTGGATTTTTGGGGGAACTTCACGCCATTTTTAAAAAAAAATCCACACTAGACTTGAAGGGTCTGAAATGGATATTTGGGGGGAACCCCATGTCTTTTTTTTTAATTGACGGCGGGGTTCCCCTTAATATCCATACCAGACCTGAAGGGCCTGATACTTGAATTTGGGGGGACCCCCACGCTTTTTTTTATTTTTTATGAATGAATCCTCTCTGAATTGCTGGGAGCCTACAATTCATTATAGCCGCAAGTCCGGTTTTAAATTACTTTTTTTTTATTCAGAAATGACACTTTGTGCAGAGACAGTTCTAAGTACCAGAAACATGCGCTATTTCACATGCTAACTTTACACCCCCCCCATAGGTGCGAAATGTAAAGGAATATTTTACTTTTATTGTTTATTAAATTCACTGCTCCCGAAAAACCGTCCGTTTTTAAAACTTTTTTTGCATTGATACATGTCCCCTGGGGCAGGACCCAGGTGCCCAAACACTTTTTAGGACAATAACTTGCATATTAGCCTTTAAAATTAGCACTTTAGATTTCAAATGTTCGAGTC
The DNA here is from genome assembly GCF_905171775.1 of Rana temporaria. Classification (NCBI taxonomy): domain Eukaryota; kingdom Metazoa; phylum Chordata; class Amphibia; order Anura; family Ranidae; genus Rana; species Rana temporaria. The sequence goes on from NC_053491.1 coordinate 274,917,076, forward strand.
CCATAGACTTTAACGGGGTTCTAAAGTTTTTGAAGCGATCGTATGATAATTGTTAGTACACAGCTTTCGTCAGAAATTATCTGAAGGGACAAACACGAATTTTTTTCTCATATGATACCAGAGCATATGATTTTTCGTTTAATCAGTACAGTTTTCTTCCAAAAATACACTACAAATACATTAAATCACTTCCAAATTTTTATTTTATTAGTACGAAAATATTCATACTTTAGTAAACTTTTCGATATGGAGACTAGCATGCAAAAGAAAATGGATGATCATTTGTCCATTAAAGCGGAGGTTCACCCTAATAGCATGTATATCTGACCAACTCCCTTATATTCGTAACAAGTACTATCTGCAATTAGTTTTTTTTATGCTGTACGTACCTTGTAATCCATTTTTTCAATCTACTTCTCCCCGTGGGAGTAGACGTTTCTATGCCTAGGGGGATTGTCATCTGGGAGGTCGTCCAGATGATTGATGTCTGTTCCCCCCGGCAGATAAGGCCCCGCCCCCCGTATTGCGTAAGCGCGCACGAGTTACGGGGTTTCCGAAAGAAGCCGAACATGCAGAGCGCAGGCGCCGTATAGAGCCGACTCACATCGCATGTTCAGCTTTTTTCGGAAACCCCGTAACTCGTGTGCGCCTACGCAACATGGGGGGCGGGGCCTTATCTGCCGGGGGGAACAGAAATCAATAATCTCGGCGACCTCCCAGATGACAATCCCCCTAGGCATAGAAATGCCTACTCCTGCGGGGAGAAGTAGATTGAAAAAAATGGATTACAATGTATGTACAGCATAAAAAAAAAACTAATTGCAGACAGTACTTGTTACGACTATAAGGGAGTTGGTCAGATATACATGCTATTAGGGTGAACCTCCGCTTTAACCTCATTTTGTGTACTAGGCTTCAGTAAGAGGCCAACTGCAAGTCAAATGCACTTATCAATAAATTATATAATACATCCCATGAGTCTTCATGGGCTTTTCATTCTTTCATATGGAGGAGAGGAGGAGGTTTTTTTTTTTTTCAGCGAAGTACACCTTCCTGCCTGAATTCCTGAGCTAAATTAAGTAATTTCTAAATGAATAATTTGCCCTTTCTAAAGATGGCTGCAGCTAGAAATGCTAGGGATTTTTTTTTAAGTGATTTCTCAACAAAAGAAAACATGGGTAGTTTTCTTTGAATATAAAAAAATAATTAAATCGTGCTTTCAGTTTGTTGGACTCAGATACAGTTTAGTTCCACTTTTAGTATTAACAATCCTAAAAGAATATTTCTCACTGTAAACATGACTAGAGGATCAGTTATACAGGATTTCCCTTTTATTAACACTCTTTTTTTATTAAAAATGTTTTACTGTGGGTGCTTCAGCAAACATTTTTTAGGTACAAGTTTCCTATAAATCTCACAATCAGTACAAACTACAGCAGTGTGTTCCATTTCTATATCTGTACAGATATCATAACCTTCACACCTATTGTTCTACTACTGTTCACAGAGCAAGGTCTTTTAAAGTGTCTGGAAACACTAACAGTAAACTTCTTAAATGTCCACATTTTTGGTCTGTTAAATATACAATTGAAAGATTATTTTTTTATATCTGTTTGACACATAAAACAATAAAAATAATAATAGAATATTACTTGTTGGTTAAAACCTTGTGAGCACATACATTCCTTACACCCTGCCTGTACTGTGATGTTATCAGTTCCACTGTTCCCAGCTATCATTGTAAACTACCAAACACTTCTCGAATGTTAAGGAAAAATGGCAGACAAGGTATTCTGTAGTCCTACCCTAGGGTGACAATGCTGCTCCTCCACAGATAAAGCAGGGTGCTGTCACCCAAGAACAGACTGTGTATTATTTTCATATTTATCTAGTAAAAATAAATGAAAAGAAAAAGCCTAAAAAAACGAATGTAGCTATAATTTTCTTTTATTCTTTTAATTAAAGTTTTACTGGTTGACAAGAAAAATAAAATATATTTAAAGGATGCACAATGTACACCCCAGTTACCAAATGTAAACGCAATACATTTTAATACACACTTTGGTTAACAATGCTTAGCACATGTATAGACACAATCTATAAACAGTAAACTGCAAATTATCATTGAATATTATATATACTGTATACACACTGTATATGTACAGTGCATATACCTATGCATACATATACTGTATATGTACATACATATACATGTAGCGCCCTGCTCCCATTGATTAGGCGCTATGCTAAATTTAGTGGGTGTCTGGGCCAATAGTTGGCTCAGACTTTTATGATTTATGCTAAATCAGCCTCTGTTCTGGCTGTGGCTGTGCCTGAGAGGATTTTCCCACTGTAGCCTGTAAGTGGTGATACCGCCACAGGCCAATGTTGGAACACGGGCAGGCTATGGTTATTTTGTGTCCTTTCCTGGGAACAACCCAGTGAGAGTGGTCTCCCTGCTGGACATGCTGGGAAAGGGTACTTAAGGGGCAGATGCCATGTTTTAGGCGCTTCCCCTCGTGGCCCTCCTGGCGCGAGGCATGTGTTGCTGTGATTTTCAGTCTCGGGGCCACGTTGGCCCGAGGCTGCCTTTCTATCAAGTATGCATCCCAGGTGTTGTATATATATTTATACATTGTATAGTTTAGCTAGATCCGCTCTTCCTAATTTACTGGCAGGAAGGTGGTTGTGCTAGCTGCAGTATTCTCACGTGGTGTACTGCCTGTGTCCTCTGCAGTGTACACCTAAAGCTACGTGGTGTGTGTACTGCCTGTGTCCTCTGCAGTGTGCACCTAAAGCTACGTGGTGTGTGTACTGCCTGTGTCCTCTGCAGTGTGCACCTAAAGCTATGTGGTGTGTACTGCCTGTGTCCTCTGCAGTGTGCACCTAAAGCTATGTGGTGTGTGTACTGCCTGTGTCCTCTGCAGTGTGCACCTAAAGCTATGTGGTGTGTGTACTGCCCGTGTCCTCTGCAGTGTGCACCTAACGTTATGTGGTGTGTGTACTGCCTGTGTCCTATGCAGTGTGCACCTAAAGCTACGTGGTGTGTGTACTGCCTGTGTCCTCTGCAGTGTGCAGGCCATTAGTATGTCTGGAAGCACAACAAGGAGATGCAGAGAGTCACAAGCCGATAAAATAGGGCAAGCAGGCTCTGCATCTAGAGGCAACAGTGCTGGTCGTGGACACGGTGCATCCTCATCAGCACGTGGCCATGGGACATGCTCGTTCTTTTTTTTCGGCAGCTGGCCATGTTTAGCCGCAACATGCCGAAGACTTGGTAGGGTGGATGACCAAGCCGTCCTCATCCTCCTCATCCTCTCTCAGCCAGGCTCAGGGTACTTTGTCTGGCAAAGCAGCTACCAAGGCTGCCTCTTCCCTCTGCTCAATGGCATCAGTCACTCCTTCCCTAGCCCCACCATGTCATCCTGAGCAGTCCCAAGAACTGTTTGACCACAGTGTTGGGTACATGCTGCATGAGGATGTGCAGCGTTTGGAAGGCTCCGATGATGGTACACAGCTAGAGGAAGGCAGTAACGTGAGCCCAGAGAGAGGGGGTGCCCAAGAAGGACAGCAATCTGGCAGTCATGTTCCCCCAGTTGCAGCATACTGCCAGGTTTTCTACAGTGATGAGGAGGGAGGGGATGATGAGGTCACTGACTCTACGTGGGTGCCTGATAGGAGAGAGGAGGAGGAGGAGGCACAGGCACATCTCCAACGAGGCAGGATGCCCTCCAGGGGCCAGCTTAAGGGCAGCACACCGACTGCATCACAATGCAGAGCTACGCATGTGCAGGGCGCTGCTGTCTCTCAGCGTTATTCCAAAAGTTCTTTGGTGTGGGCCTTTTTTGAGATGAGTGCATCAGATTGCACCGCTGCTATTTTGCAACATATGTCTCAAGCGTATCTCGCGTGGCCAAAACATCACCCGCTTGATCAGACATATGTCGACCTGCCATGCAGTTCGTTGGCAAGCGTACCTCAAAGACCCACACCAAAGAACAAAGCGGACCTCCCCTTGCTCCTCATCAGCTGGGATCTCCAACCCCACTATACCCTCAGTCCTCTCTGAAGCCTGCACTGATAGGACTGAAGGTGTAGAATTAGGTGTGTCACAGCCAAGTACTTGCGGGCAATCTACTATCGGTACACCAATGGTAGATTGTACCAGGCAAATTTCCCTGCCCCAGCTGCTGCAGCATTGAAAAAAGTTCTCTCCCAGCCATCCAAATGCCCAGTGGTTGAATGCTAGCTTAGCTAAATTGCTAGCACTTCAACTGCTGCCTTTTCAGTTGGTAGATTCTGCCCCCTTCTGTGAGTTTGTGGAATGTGCGGTACCTCAGTGGCAAGTTCCCAAACGCCACTTTTTCTCACAGAAGGCGATTCCGGCTCTCTACCGGCATGTGGAAGGCAATGTCCATGCCTCGCTGGACAGGGCGGTCAGTGGTAAGGTGCATATTACCGCTGACTCATGGTCCAGCAGGCATGGACAGGGACGTTACCTATCTTTCACTGCACATTGGGTCACTCTGCTGGCAGCTGGGAAGGATGTAGGACAAGGTACAGTACTATTGGAGGTTGTTCCGCCACCACGCCTCCAAAATGCTACTACTGGTTGTGACACAACTCTCTCCTCCACCCCCACCTCTTCTTCTTCCTCTGTGGCCTCTTCTTGTGCTGATGTGTCCTCTGAACCAGCGGTGCTCCGTAGGAGTTCAAGGGGTTACGCAGGCAAAGAGATGCCATGCGGTGCTTGAGCTGGTGTGCTTGGGGAACAGGAGCCACACTAGGCCAGAGGTTCTGTCAGCTCTACAGGGGCAGGCTCAGAGGTGGTTGACGCCACGCCAGCTTAAGCCAGGAATGGTTGTTTGCGACAATGGCACCAACCTCCTCTCCGCCCTGATACAGGGACAACTGACCCATGTGCCCTGTTTTGCTCATGTCCTTAACTTGGTGGTGCAGCGGTTCTTGGGCAGGTACCCGGGCTTACAGGATGTCCTGAAGCAGGCCAGGAAAGTCTGTGTGCATTTCCGACGGTCATATAATGCCAGTGTTCGGCTGGCAGACCTCCAAAAGGAATACAACCTGCCCAAGAACCGCCTAATCTGTGACATGCCCACCAGGTGGAACTCTACGTTGGCCATGCTGCAGCGGCTGCACACACAGCAGAGGGCCATCAATGAGTATTTGTGCCAATATGGCAGCAGGACAGGGTCAGGGGGGGCTTGGTTTTTTCCCCACGCCAGTGGGCCATGATCAGGGATGCATGCACTGTCCTGTCACCACTTGAGGAGGCCACGAGGATGGTGAGCAGTGACAGTGCATGCATCAGTGAGACTGTCCCTCTTATTCACCTGTTGGAGCACACGCTGCATGGAATAATGGACAGGGCCCTTGAGGCAGAACAGAGGGAGGAAGAGGAGGACTTCCTTACCTCTCAAGGCCCCCTTTATCCAGACAGTGTTCCTGCTTGCCCGCCTATCACACAGGAAGAGGACGAGGAGGAGGATTGTGTCAGCATGGAGGTGGAGCCTAGCACTCAGCATCAGCAGCAGTCTTTAAGGGATCAATTACAGTCCCAAGGAACCCATGGACTTATACGTGGCTGGGACGAGGTGGCTGCAGATCATGTCGTCCTCAGTGACCTAGAGGACTTTGCACTGAATGCCTCAGCAAACCTACGTTGTATGGCCTCCCTGATCCTGCAAAGCCTGCGGAAGGATCCTTGTATTCGTGCTATCAAGGAGAGGGATCATTACTGGCTGGCAACCCTCCTTGATTGATGTTACAAGAGTAAGGTTGCAGACCTTATCTTGCCGACACAGAGGGAGCAGAAGATGAAACATCTTCGGGAGGCCTTGCAGAAAGGTCTGTGCAATGCATTCCCAGATACTGGGAGGTTACAAAATCCTGGTCCTGGACAACGTGTTGCTGAGGCTTCAGTCAGTCACAGAAGGAGCGGTTGAGATGGTGGCAGTCTGAGGGATGCGTTCAGACAATTTTTTAGTCCGCAGCCCCAAGGTATGACCGGTTCTAGCAACCATCGCCAGCGTCTGTTTTACATGGTGCAGGAATACCTAGGAGCAAGATCAGACTTGGATACCTTTCCCACCGAAAATCCTCTGGCTTACTGGGTCTTGAGGATGGATCACTGGCCAGTACACAATTGAGCTACTGGCTTGTCCTGCATCCAGCGTTCTTTCAGAACGCACATTCAGTGCTGCTGGGGGCTTTGTAACCGATCACAGGGTGCGCCTCTCCACCGACTTGGTCGATCAACTGACCTTCATAAAAATGAATCAGGCTTGGATCACCACCAGCTACCAAGCACCTGATGCTGATGTAACTGAATATTTCTTTTTTGAAATGTCACATCCCTTCAAGACTGCCTATGCTGATGCTGAGTGACTATCCTGTTATGAAGGGAGACTATCCTTTTCCTCCTCAATGATCATGCTTATAGCTTGTAAGATCATTTTTGGTTCTTGGCACCGCCACCAGTGCCTAAGGCCCAAATTTTCGGCCCCTGTTTAACAGGGGCGTGTAATTACAATTTTTGATGCAATACTTTGCAGCGAGCTCATTCCTACGCTCCAACTAGAGTATCTGTGAGGGGTTGCAGTGTTGTGGCACCAGCACCAGTGCCTAAGGCCCATTTTTTCTGCCCCTGTTTAACAGGGGCGTGTAATTACAATTGTTGATGCAATACTTTGCAGCGGGCTCATTGCTGCGCTCCAACTAGAGTATCTGTGAGGGGTTGCAGTGTTGTGGCACCAGCACTACCACCACCACAACAAAGGCCCAATTTGTCTGCCCCTGTTCAACAGGGGCATGTAATTACAATTCTTGATCTAATATTTCACAGCAGGGCCCATTTCTGCGCCCACCAAGAGTAACCTGTGAGGACTTACAGTGTTGTGGCACCAGCGCCAGCACCAAAGGCCCAATTTTTCTACCACTGTTCAACAATGCCATGTATTTACAGTTCTTGATATAATAGTTTACACAGCAGGGAATTCCAGCGCCCACAAGACTAACTGTGAGGGCTTACAGTGTTGTGGCAACACCAACACCTAGGGCCCAAATTTATGCAGAGTATATATGGCAGGCCCCTACTTTCAAACATCCAACTTACAAACGACTCCTACTTGCAAACGGAAGGAGACAACAGGAAGTGAGAGGAAATATACCCCTAGGAAGGGAAATTCTCTTCTATAAGAGGCGTCTCCTGTCCACTGATGCTTTATCACCAATCCTTGTTTCACTAAAAAACCCAAATTTTCAAAAAAAAAATTGTCATTGGGACAGAAAGTGAATTGCAATCTTCTGTTACAGGGGTGATAACCCTTCCCTCTGTTTTCAGAAAAGCTTAAAAATAGATTTTATGGCTGGAGCTACACTTTAAAAAAGTACCAGTTCACAATTACAAACAGATTCTACTTAACAACAAACCATCCATATTGCAGGGATCAGACATTACATTTAAGCTGCAAGCAGTTTTAAATTACTTTTTTCTTATAGTAATCTCATTTTGTACAGGGACAGTTATAAACACATGCCACTTCACAGGCATACTACAGACACCCAGCAGGTATGATATTTAAAGGAATTTTTCATAATTTTTTTTGTCACTTTAAGCATCATTAAAATCACTGCTCCAGAAAAAACGACAGTTTAAAAAAAAAATTTCCATTGATACATGTTCCCTGGGGCAAGACCCGGTTCTCAACCCCCTTTAACGACAATAACTTGCATGTCAGGCTTTAAAATTAGCACTTTTGAATTCGAACGTTCGAGTCCCATAGACGTCAATGGGGTTCTAAATGTTCACGCGAACGTTCTGTCCGTTCGAAGGTTCTGGAGCGAACCGAACGGGGGGGGTGCTCGGCTTATTCCTAATCTACAGCTCAAGTTACCCTACAGTTTCGCCGGGTTGGCTTAAAGGGTCTTTAACTGTACGGCTGGAGGTTTGGGTGTTAAAATCCTGTGGTAGAGGATTCCGGACTGTACGTTTTGCTCATAACCAGTCTGTGGCAGAGACTGTTGCTGATTATTTTCCGTGCAACATTCCGGCTGCTAGGCCAGGTGAGATGGGTCTATCCGGGTGAGGAAAGTGGTGAATGACTATTGAGACTTAGAAGTTTTTCTTCAGTGATTTGTACTGCGCACCTGAACCTTCCCCTTCCCCCTTCATCCTTCTACTTTCCTGCAATTTAAGAGAAAATAAATAAAACAGCTCAAGGTTTTACATCTTGTGTGGATATTGGAGTTATTTACAGACTTTCTTCCCCTAAACTACGAATATTGAGGTAACGTGCAAGACCCAAATCTAACCAGGAGCTCCTACAGGGGTAGTGCTACATACAGTATGCATACACATCCATACAGAAGATTGGCAAGCCTCAATATTTTACATTTTTGTTCTTGAGTTTAGATAGGCTTCATGATACATATCATACATGTACATACTGATACACATGATACATACCTCTCCAGTTAGCTTTAGCTCCTTCAGCAGAATCTCCCTGTTTGTTGTTTCTCAGATTCAGATTCCCAGGACAAACCTAATCAAATCACTACTTCCTCCATTATCACCTTTGATGCCCAAGAAAGATGACATGGCTGGTATATGGCTATTAAACAGTAAAGCACACTTAAGTGCCTGCTATAATGAACATAGGGGTTCACGGTGCTGTTTGTCAGGTATGAGAGGGAACACAAAGTTTTAAAGCATGAAAACAAATCATCTATCTGTATGATCCCTGCCTAGTTCTGTTCTTAATTTCAGAGGCGCATAACTGTTCCAAGTCTTCTAAACTCCATACAATGGGAATTTGTGCTCTATAGACTCTTGATTAACACTGAATGATCTTTGAATGTACTGCTACAATTACACATAATATGTGTGTATAAGTATACAATTTTATGTCATCTACTATAGGTTGATCAAATGCCGCGTACACAAGATCATTTTTCGGCATGTAAAAAACAACGTTTTAAAAAAATGTAATTTAAAATGATCGTGTGTGAGCTTCACATTATTTTTCGGGTTCTGAAAAACGACCAAAAAAAAAATTCAAACATGCCGTTTTAACAACGTTTTAAACAATGTTTTTTTTTCGGGTTGTAAAAAATGATCGTGTGTGGGCTAAAACGACGATAAAAACCCGCGCATGCTCAGAAGCAAGTTATGAGACGGGAGCGCTCGTTCTGGTAAAACTACCGTTTGTAATGGAGTAAGCACATTCATCACGCTGTAAGGCTGGGTTCACACTACGATTTTCCCGTCAGTCAGCCGCATACGATTTATATGAAAAAACGTATGCGGCTGAAACGGACGTAAACGTATGGAACCGCACATATGTGCGTTTTCCATTGACATTAATGTTAAAAAAAAACGTATGCGTTTGCCATACTGTTTCAAAAACGGCCGCAAAACCGTGGTTGAACACGGTTTTGCGTACGTTTAAAAAACGTTTTGCCAGCAAATCGTACGCACCCGGATGCATCTGAGTGCATACGATTTGCAATGCATTGTCTATCTATACGTTTTCCCGTCCGGGCCCGTACGTTTTCAATACTGAAATCGTATGCGGCTGACGGACGGGAAAATCGTAGTGTGAACCCAGCCTAACAGACAGAAAACGCAAATTGTCTTTTACTAACACAAAATCAGCTAAAGCAGCCCCAAGGGTGGCGTCATCTGAATGGAACTTCCCCTTTATAGTGCCGCCGCACGTGTTGTACGTCACCACGGTTTGCTAGAGCATTTTTTTTAAAGGAGTTGTAAATAAAACATTTTTTTTTGCTGAAATGACTGTTTACAGGGTATAGAGACATAATAGTTAACTGATTCCTTTTAAAAAACAATTAAAAATAGATACAAATCAATCATATAATGTACCTGTAGTTTCTAGTTTCGTTTTTGCATGTTGTTTCCTGCTTCTCTGGTGTACAGAGCCACAGAGCCAATACAGGGCAGTGATGATTTGGAAAAGGAAACTGATTGGTGCTGTGGGGTTTTAGACACACAGTAATCACACCTCCTTGATTAGTGACCACAGAGAGAAAGCTCCCAGTACTGTGGTTATCAGAAAACAGACAACCTGGAAGTGTGGAGATCAGAGAAGAATTACAGCAACTTGAGAGCAAAAACGAACAATGAGGACATGAAAACAGCACTACATTAAGGTAAAGGAAGCTATTAAGATAAAAAAAAAAATCCTTTACAAATCCTTTAACGATTGTGTGTGGGCAAAGTCGTTTTATTGATGAAATTGGAAAAAACATTGTTTTTTTCTAGAGGCTGAAAAACTTTGTTTTTTACATGCTGAAAAATGATCGTGTGTACACGGCATTATATTTAAAACATAATGGAAACAAACATGATAACCACACACACAGGAAATGGTCACATATTCTAAATGCTCTCATAGTATTGACAAAATGCACCCATACATTTTTTAATATGATCCATTTTATTTTATTACTTAGTACAAGTTATAACTGCCTATTGATTTATTTATATGATGCTCATGAAAACAAGTGACTATATTCATAGTATATATGCAATGCAAACTGCGATTAGTATGCATAATGAGTTAATTGCACTGAAAAACAAACTGTGTATTTGTGAAATTTAAATGGCAGTACTTTATTAAGCTCCGAATTTATATCCTATAAGCCTGAATTTTCAGATCCCCATGAAAACATTAGTCAGCCGAGGCAGCATTGCATTGCATACAAAGCTGGTTGTGTGAAGCAGCATCTGTACATGGTTTGACAAATAAGAAAATGTTTGTGGCCATGTTATGCAAATGAAGGTAGATTTTCCGTAGTAACGCTTGTGCTTTAATACTCTAATAGAGGACATACTGCAAGTTGATTATTGTAATCCTACTGGGTTATCTCATCAGCAAGTGGATTAAGGGAGTTCTTTCTGCTTGAGGGGTCTGAATAAACATTTTCATTTACTCCTGCTGTGTCATTGATAAATAGAGCCTCTATCAGTGGTTGTTTCCAGGCAGAAAGTAAACAAAACTATGGTAGACCAGCTATGACTTTACAATTCAGGTCAACAGACAAATCAACCAAATGACTCATTTATTTTACTTATTTTTAGCTGATCAGTGAGCAAGAAGCAATACTTTTTGGATGTATGTTTTATGTAATATTCTTTCATGGAAATCAATATTTCATTGCATTTTTAGTAGATTATAGAGAATTAAATTACCTGCCAATATTTTAGATCTCCTGGGGATTCTAATGGCAAGATATCTGTTTGAGCTTTGCACACCTACTGTAGCCATTATGTCATATCTCCCAAACTCTTGGGAACTTTTGGGTTTAACCAATCACTTTTTGCATATTAATTCCTGGTTAATATTGTTTCAGGTGTGGCAGGGATGTGTTCTATACTTACGGGCAGTAATGAGTCATGTGTACCTGAGCTTGGTTCAGCAAACTTTACAGAAGTTTGGATGCTGAATTTAAATCCAGTTGAAGTCAATGGGACCCAAATTTTAGAAATTTGTAATACCCATTTTCTAGGATAATAGGCAAGGGATTAGCAAACAAAGATCATGGCGGACTTGCCACTGTCCTGAGGGAAATGTAACAAAACCAAAACATTTTCTTTTATTCCACTTGGTAGGGAGTAGTGATTTTAAAAAGGCTTAAAGGGAAAATTTAAACATGCAAAATCTCTTTTAAAAAACATGCCTGGGGGATGCCCTGAACCTGCCTGTGAAGTGTATAGAGAGAGAGAGAGAGAGAGAGAGAGAGAGAGAGAGAGAGAGAGAGAGAGTATATATATATAGAGCTTGCACGGATGGAACTAGAAGAGTAGCCAAAAGCATTACCGTCCCTGGTAGAGAAATAGGGGTTCCCAGCCGCACCTCGCCAATCCACCTGGCAACTCTTTGACGGACCTACCTGTGGCCTTTATTACGATCATCATTGAGGTACATACTTTAATCTGAATACATGCATGTTTGGGGAATGGCAACAGACATAAATAAGTCAATTTCCATTTTCTTTTTTTATATATTTTTTATCATTTTTTGAGTAAAATACCTTTTGTGATATACTTCTTAACTGTGATAGATACTTAGGTATGCCAAATTCATATAATGGTAATTATGTTTTCAACAAATTTTTTGATCTGTATATCCTGTATGATTATGTATTTCATTATATTTATATATTTTCATTCATTCATAGATTGTTTTATATACATATATGTCCCTGAGGAAGCCCAAATGGGCGAAACATGTCGGACCCACTGTATATAACAGTATTCAATTCTACCAATGGTGAAATACAACTTCTCATATGATCATTCCTTTTAGCTTTGTCTGTATGTATTAATGTGATAAATTATAATTACAATTATTTTTTATATATACAAGTTTTGTCCATGGTGTATGGTTTCTGCGGTTCCAGAGCTAATATTATCATCCCTTACCTACTGATCATTGTTTGACACATCCAAATTGCATTCGTACAGTCCCATGCCCCATCCCTTAATTGGGAATATCTATCTATCTCTGCCTGTGAAGTGGTGGTTCTTTATGATGTATACAACCAACTACAGCAGAACTGACATTTACAATGAAACAAAATACTTTTTAAATTGCTAGTAAATCACAGCTGCTTCTTTACATTTTTTAACAGTGTCTGGGAATTCTCTTCATCTATACCAGACCCTTAAGCCTCATACACACGATCGGATAATCCGTCAGGAATTGTGGGATGACAGGCTGTTGTCGGAAAGTTTGTATGCTCCATCGTACAATTGTTGTCGGATTTTCCACGGACAAATGTGGGATGGCATGCTTTAAAATTGTCCGCCAACAACTGTGTTTTGTCGGATTACCGATTGTGTGTACACAAGTCCATCACACAAAAGTCCAAAGTACAAACACACATGCTCAGAAGCAATGATCACCATAACACAACATTAGCAGAAGTTGCCAAAAGGGTGGCGCTAAAGAGCTGAAAAATCACATAGTTTTGTGTTTGTTGGCCGACAATTCGTTGCCGTTTGTATGCAAGACAAGATCATGGCCAACGCCCTTTGGACAAAAGTCATACGCTTTGTCCGCAGAAAATCTGATCGTGTGTATGAGGCTTAATCCTAGACAAGGGCCTGGTATTGATGGCGAATCAGTGATGGATGGCCACACAAAATACATCATGGCATTCCTCTAAATATACATTCCAGACCCTTATATGAAGGCCGGGTATTGAAAGGGAACCTCACTTTTTTCTACCATTACACCCCCTTTGTTTACATTCATCTCTCAGCCAGGAAACTCTAGGAGGAAGCTGAATGGGCTGGGAATGAATGTTCAAAGGATGTGACTGTTTCCGGCTCCCTAACAACCAGCCTGAGCAGGATGCAGTCACATTTAGAAGCAGAAGTATTACCAGTGTCTGATATTTCACATCCCATAGCAGGGGGTAGTTCACCTAACAGGAAAATCCATTCTTCTTAGAAGTTTGTGGAACCTCCAAGCAAGCAAAATTCAGTCTGAACATGAGTTTGGACAGAACCCAGAGCTCATCCTTACTTACAGGCTTTGTGCAAGCGCATCCTAAATTATAAAAGACATGACCAAACACCACCTATGACAAATATCACTTTATATTTATATGTGAATATGACCTAATGCAAATGTTATCACTTTATGTTAGTGTTTAAAACCTTGGTTAACATTATAATTATGCTCTTTAAGTGCAAAATGATAGACTTATTTGCTGGATTAGGATACATGCTGTGCTTTGTACTTAGTGAAGCAGCATATTCAAGTGCTTCACTGATTTTCATACCTCAGTGAAAGTCTATGAATCAGCTAAAGCTGATTGAACTAATTCTATTTACATTTTCTCTGTAGTTGACCAAGTTTAATTACCATTTCTGAAGCAAGGCTGAACCCGTATCTTGGGAGTTTTTAGTTGCTCTCAGTTATTGTTCAGGTGTGTACCAATGGCCTTCCTTTAAATGTATCTGCCACATTACAATTTTGAAAATACACAAGGCAAATACAGGGTTAACTCCTTTATATAATGACTGTTAACATATTTGTGAGCTAAAGAGTTTTTAATGGTGTTATTATCCTTAGCTAAAAAACAAAGGTATAGGCCTGGATTCAGATACGAGTTACGACAGTGTATCTCCGGATACGCTGTCGTAACTCTGAGTGTTCCGGGTCGTATCTATGCGACTGATTCGTAGAATCAGTTACGCATAGATTTCCCTAAGATCCGACTGGCGTAAGTGTCTTACACCGTCGTATCTTAGGGTGCAATATTTACGCTGACCGCTAGGGGCGCTTCCCAAGACTTCCGCATTGAATATGCAAATTAGGTAGATACGCCGATTCAGAAACGTACGTCCGCCCGGCGCATTTTTTTACGTCGTTTACGTTTGGCTTTTTCCGGCGTAAAGTTACCCCTGCTATATTTTGAAATTTTTACGTCATTTGCATACGTCGTTCGCGAATAGGGCTGTACGTAAGTTACGTTCACGTCTAAAGCAATGACGATTTGCGGCGTAATTTCGAGCATGCACACTGGGATTTTTTCACGAAAAAGTATAAGTATAAGTATAATTATTCCATTCAAGCTCCAAAATGCTGAAGGAGAAAAAAAAATCTATTATTCTCAATCTCTACGGAGATGGTTCTTATCTCCACTCCATGTCACCTGAAGCCAAATGCCTGAAGCTCAGAAAGGTTCTGGAGCTTTTTTTGTAGCACAATTCTGCATTTTTCTTCTTTTTACATTGGTTAACTTTTGACCAGTATAAAAACACTACAAAAATCATGCAACGTTCTGCCTAAAAACAAAACGCTCAGGTGAGAATGCAGCTAATGCTGCATACACACGATCGGTCAAACCGATGAGAACGGTCTGATGGACCGTTTTCATCGGACCAAACCAATCGTGTGTAGGCCCCATGGGATTTTTTCACGAAAAAGTATAAGTATAAGTATAATTATTCCATTCAAGCTCCAAAATGCTGAAGGAGAAAAAAAAATCTATTATTCTCAATCTCTACGAAGATGGTTCTTATCTCCACTCCATGTCACCTGAAGCCAAATGCCTGAAGCTCAGAAAGGTTCTGGAGCTTTTTTTGTAGCACAATTCTGCATTTTTCTTCTTTTTACATTGGTTAACTTTTGACCAGTATAAAAACACTACAAAAATCATGCAACGTTCTGCCTAAAAACAAAACGCTCAGGTGTGAATGCAGCTAATGCTGCATACACACGATCGGTCAAACCGATGAGAACGGTCTGATGGACCGTTTTCATCGGACCAAACCAATCGTGTGTAGGCCCCATCGGTTATTTATCCATAGGTTAAAAAAAATCTTGTTTTAAATGTAACCGATAGAAAAAAATGATCGTTTGTAGGCGCGTCTATCGGTTAAAAATCCACGCATGCTCAGAATCAAGTCGACGCATGCTTGGAAGCATTGAACTTCATTTTCTTCAGCACGTCGTTGTGTTTTACGTCACCACGTTCTGACACGAACATTTTTTTAACCGATAGTGTGTAGGCACGACTGACCATCAGTCAGCTTCAGTCAGCGTTAACCAATGAAAACGGTCAATCGGACCGTTTTCATCGGATGGACCAATCGTGTGTACAGGGCATTACACTGCATTCACTAAATCCTGTGAATAGATTTTTATTTTTTTACCTAAAAGTGTAACCTTGTTTTGTTTTTCAGAAATTATTTCACATACTATGGTTACAGTTAACCATGATACATGTTTTAGTAACTATAAGAAGACTAACACCCCTATGTGCATTGGTAACTCTTATGACAAAGCTGTGGGCACTAAGAATTACCAATCTGGAAGACATAATCAGCAGATACAAGATAGTACGGTCACATCTTGATGACTTATTACTTTACACTGGAAGACGTGCATGCTATCAAACGGGTCCATAGGTAAAATCATAAAAAGTTAGTAATTTTGTAGGATAAAGGGATGCAATACTGCAATACTCTCCAAGACATAACAAATTTCCCTATGAAAATATTCCTAAAACAACACTACTGTAGACAAGTCCTCGCAAACGGTAGAATCACTGCCAGTTGGACCCCATCCCTTGGTCTACTCCTACCTCAGATGCTGGTCATCTGTATTAGATCGCCACTTAGAGAATCAGTTAACCCAAGGCAGTTGGCAATTAAATACTGAAAGTTTAGTACCCAACATTCTGAAGTCAGGTGCTCGTTGCATGGCAATATCCCACTTTAGCATACTCTCTGAGAGGCGAGTTCATTTTTTTGCAAATTGCAATTAGTTACTCCCTTGGTGTCCAGAACTATGAAGGAACACACACACACAAACAGTTCATCTTCCATCAAAATATTCCCGATGATACTCCGGGCCAAAGGAATTTCACCAGCCTCAAAGCATCTTTTAGTCCAGCTCTAAAAAATCATCTGTTGGATCGCTTACGAAGGAAAGTACCAGCACCAACGGACGGTCCTTAATCCAGCAGGCTTTCCAATGGGTCTGTCCTCATGGGACAGTCCTCTAATAAGACTTCTTCTCCTTTCTGGTGCATCTCCTCTCAATTATCAAAGCACCTTGTTCCTTCACAAGTTTTCCAGTCTAGAGATTGGCACGGATAGACACCCTCTTATCCAACTAGGCACCAGCACCTAACAGAGGAACAAGTTGCCTTCTCGGCTACAGTGCCTTGGTTGGTTAAGAAGATCTTGGTTCACTCTGCTTATCAAGCCGTCCCTCTGCGGCCCTTTAGCACTTCCAGTTCCACACAATCGCATGTCCTGGGAAGGCCTCTTCCATCCACATTCAGAGTCCCTGAAGTTGAGCACCTAAAAATTGAGCAGGGAAAATTAGAAGAGTTGAGTTGCTCCCACGAAATAAACATTACTTAAATCCAGAAAGTCTTCCTTCATTGACACCTATGACAGGGTTGGGAAGAAGGTGTTATTCATGAAGACTAGATGTTTAAGGCCTGTAAATCCCGGCTAACTTCAGATATGGGACTTAGCGACGGGAGGTTCAGGCTTGAGCATTTTCAGCCCTGTCAATCATCAGATGGATCTTGAGTCCACTATTAGAACATTTCTCAAGAGCAATCCTTAGTTTAAGGTCTCCAAGGGATTCACTATGCTCAAAGTGAGATCTGCCTTCGGTACTCAGAATCTTCTCTATAAGATATTACTGTTGTTCTTAAACACTGTCTCCTCTGTCCAAAGGTTCTCGGAAATCCAGGCCTGAGGGGCTGAGGACCCCTGTATTATGTTATTTTTAGACAGGGCCAGGCCTAGAGCTCCCTCTGCAAACTACCTCAACCAGGAATAGGTACTTCCAGCTCTTGTGGAATGTTCCAGCAACTCCGGACTGCATGAGCCAGATAGGGCAAGGTCTCTCAGACATTTCATTGGTCTGACACAAACTTCTCATGATACTAACGGTTTCTTTAAAATAAAATATATATAGGGGCAAAGAAAGGAGGCTGTCGGCATCAAAGACAACTTCGACAAGTTGGATTGTTCATCTCATTCAGAGAACGTATCAGGCTAGTGATCCTCCGGTCCCAAAGTCAATGAATGCTTACACTGCACAGGGAATGGCATCTTCCTGGGCAGCGATAATGCAAATCTCTCCAGAAACTCTCTGTGATACGGCAAACCGGTCATCCTACACCACATTCATGACCCATTACAGTCTGCACTTAAACATAAAAGAGGTGGAAAAGAAAGGCTTTTCAGCTGTCTACTCTGTATTCAAGATTAAAATATTTTTGCAGCAACCCTCCCTGTGAGCGAGTTATTAACCATATGTGTGCTGCCATGGAAGGCACCAGGAAAACTGAAAATTGAATACTTACCTTTCCGTAATTTTCCTTTCATGGTGCCTACCCATGGCAGCATACGCCCTCCCTTTCTATAATCCTTAAATGTTTGAGTCTAGTTACAAGAATGGTGTATGAGGGGGCTGACTCTTTATTTTATAGAGTTGTAATTGGTCCTGTGGGTTGGTTGGGGGCAGAGTAACCAACCATATGTATGTCGCCATGGGTAGGCATGGGTAATTTTCAGTTTTCTTTATTATTTCTCGTTATCTCATGAATATTCTTTTTGGTTTTTAAAGCCAGATCTCCATAATAATGTTTAGAATTATTTTTGATTGTTTATTTTTATTTGACTTTAATCAAGATCTCCTGTTTTTTTTTTTTTTTGTTTTTTTTTATATTTCCTAGTGATCTCCATAAATTTTTATTTTGGTGTGTCAAGTTACCACAACATTATTATCTTGTATTTTTTAACCTCAAGGAGATTGGTTGGTGTCCCTTGTTAATTTGACATTGTATTTTTGGAATGTACCTGCCTACTCACAAACAAACTGTCCCTTTTTAAGAAACACACATAGGCAAGTATTTACTGAAAAAATAAATATCCATTTATTCTGGCTCATAACAAAATAAAGAGGAAGGCAACACTGGAGAAACTTCTGGAATTTTTGAAGCCTTTGGACCCAAGGCCAGACATCAAGTATTTGAAAAAGAAAATTGGGAGCTTGAGAAGTACATACAATAGGAAACATAATCTGGTTCAGAACTCCCAGAGATCAGGAACAGCAGGAGATGACATATATGTCCCCAGTCTGTGGTACTACAACAGCCTGTGTCTTCTGTCAGACCAGACTGAACCCAGGCCATCACTTTCTTGTTTTTCTTGCAGCCTTCCTTGCACCCTTCCCTGCAGCATTCCCTCCACGCTTAACTGCATGCTTCCTTGTAGGCTGTGGCTCTGGAGGTGGAATTGTGGCAGGAGGAGGAGAAGGAGAAGGAGGAGGTGGAGGAGGATGGGCGAACTCATAAAGGTCAGTATTTTGTGTTAGTAGGCCCATCAACCCCTTATTTAGAGCCTTTAAAATCTGTTTTTCACAGAGGAGGCATTGGCCCTTCTCCATTTCCTGCATGTGCATCCCAAATGAGGGCAAGTGCTGCCTCATCCATGTTCCTAGCCCTCTTGGGCCTTTTTGTTTGAAGGCAGAGGGGAGCCACCTGGGATTAGGTGAGGCCACTGGGCCTGGCCACCTCCTGGCTGCCACTGGGCCTGGCCACCTCCTGGCTGCCACTTCCCCCTGCCTCCTCCTGCCTCCTCCTGCCTGCCACTTTCCAGACCCTCATCCTGGCTTAGATCTTCCTGTGTATAAAAAAGGTACAGCGTTTTAGTTTTTGGTTCATCAATCACACACAATTTTCATCTCATTACTGTGGCAAAATGAATGTTAATAAATAGAAAAGACTATCATTCTGACCCCAGCATTTTTCATTCTTGTCCCAATATTTTTTGGCCACTGCTGCCTATTGATATGTAAAGCACTTTTTGTTCAAACATTAATTTGTTATCAATATTAACATCTATTTTACATCATAAATTTTAGGACAATAAATCTTTGGAAAAATACTATACTTGGCTCCAGCTGGGCGCATCCACTTCTTCCAGGATGGAAGGCCCAGGTTGATCCTTGGAAGCCTCAGCTGGGGTGGAGGGAAGGGAGGAGGGAAGGGTGGAGAGAAGGGTAGAAAGTGATGGCCTCACTTCAGTCTGATCGTCTAGAAAGTGAATTTGTTGTATTACCACAGACTGGGTACATACACGTCCTCTGCTGCTGCTCCTGACTTCTGTGATTCCAGGACCTTATTGTGCTTTTTCCTGTATGTGCCCCTCAAGTTTCCAATTTTCTTGTCCACAAACTCGATGTCTGCATCGGGGACCTGCGTCTTTACAAATTGCAGCAGTTTCTCCAGCGCTACCCTCCTTGCTGTTTTAATTTTATGGAGGGGGTTTTTGACTTCCCACAAAACAGGCAGCTCCCTGTACCTGTCAAGGAACTCACTTAAAAATTCTGGGTTCTTAAATGCATTTATTATTTCTGCAAGACAAAACACAAGACAAAAATACTAATGTCAGTCTAAACTCTCCTAATCTTATCCCAATATAGGCCTTAATCTAGAAGCAGTATATGCTACCGAGGACACAAGTTAAAATGTTACCTTCGGTCTCACGTTCGACGCTTACTCTTTCCTGCACACACAGAATTATGACACATGCGTGTTAGCTTTATATACACTGTGCATGCATGAAACTCTGCACACCTCGCCCGCCCCTGATGTTCTTTCAAGTATATTCCCAGCCCCGTCTCTTTCGGCACACAGTGGGAGAGACATGGCAGTGAAACGGCACTGGTGAAGGGAGTGAACCACAACTTTGGTTAGCAAGGCTTTCAATGCACTTCTTATGTGAGAATTCAATATTAGGCCCCAGGCGTCACTCCACACAAACAGGAGTTTGGGGGTTCTCTACATCAGCTATCTCTCACATAAAGAAAGGCGTTGAGCTACTGAGCTTGGATGCATTACAACATGCGACCAGAGCTTAGCGTTTAAAATTATAGTATGCACTAAAAAATACAAATGCACAACTGTATGCAAGTCATTATCAGTATTACATAGCGTCGTGCATTAGGCCACTAAGGGAGAAGGTATGAAATACATCAATCCTTAGCATATGAAAGTTTAGGCGAACATGTTCCACAACTTAGGGCATAAGCCCATAAACATGTAGTACTTTTGTCAAGCACGTAGTAAATAGGCATTGTTGAGACAACTATTAATTACACATGAGAGGCAATTATAATTCAGGTACTTTGAGAGTACACGTAGTAAATAGGAGTTGTTGAGACAACTAATAATTGCATAAGAGTGGCAATTATAGCTCAGGTAATAATAGTTGTTGCCTGAAGCGGTGTTACAACATGGGGATCGCTGGCAGTCCAGGACGCAGTGAGGGTCTGTTGCTAGCTGGCCATAATGTTGCCTCTATTGTATCATGGCCGCAATGGCTGACAATAATAGAATGGGGAATGTATGTACTGTGAATGCCTTTATAGGTTGCCAACAGGTGCAAGGCAGGTGTAGTGCATAGCACTGATTCCAGCGCCGCGATGGTGCTGCGCACTTCCGCGTTGGAACGTACAGGGCACCACGCGTTGACGTCATTGCACTGTCACCGTAATGCATTCCAGCGGGGAACGCGTTACAGGAAGTAACAGGCGCGGAGCGCCTGTTACAGGCTGAGACACAGCAGGTGGCTGATAATTCCACTAATGACGAGTAAAGCTCGGAGCAAGAATCATCCTGATCCCGGAGGAGATATATGGCCTCAAATATGGCCTTTGTAGAGATGGCGGAGATGGTGGAAATCTTGATGAGGACCAACTATGATGGGAAGCATGGGCCGTACACCAACCCAAATGTGAGAAAGGCTAAGATCATGTCTAAAGTTGTGAGGAGTCTGCACAGGAATTTCGGGGTATGACGATCCAAGGAGCAATTGAGGAAACGCTGATCAGAATTGAAATTGAGGGAGCATGACAAGTACAGAAGGATCAAGAAAATGCTTCAAAAAATTAAGTATTTGTCCTGTGTACCTATTATTATTATTATTACTTGCATGTTGCTTTTCTTTACTGTTGGACAGTTTAAAATTGCAGCTTTCAGGTTAGTGGGCACAGTAATCAGTCATAGCAAACATTGTTCGCCCACTACATACAACGTTTTTGGCAGATACAGGGATAAATACATTTGGTCATGCATATTTGTGTTAAATAAGTTTATTACATTATAAAAATGGATATGGTGATATCGCGCTCAAGACAAATACATAACTTAAATACAAGCTATCATCATAAATGACCAGGTAAATGTGAAAGCAAAAAGCTTGTGACAACCAACATTAAAAGTGCTTCTGAAGTGAGAAAACAATAGTAATAATATAATGACTCAATGGTGAATGACTAAACATAAAAAAGTTTATTACATTGTTGTCTAGATGTTTTTGTAACTAGAATGAAATACAAACTTGATTCAGTGTAAAGGAGAGGACACTCAGCAGCTGTTTACACATCTGGACTCAGGAGCACTAGTGTGGGACACCAGAACAAACTTTTTAGGGTGTCCCACACGGGTGCTCCAGTGGATACTTTGGGGTGTCTCCATGTGTAAAACTTGACCAAAAAAGGTAAGTATTCCATCTTTGGTAAGGGAAAAAATCATGTCTTCAGCTTGGAACTCTGCCAAAACAGACAATTGTACCACACTTCCAAGCAATGTTTCATGTTCCTATTTCTGGCCTCAAATATCTGTTTGCTAAGTATACATCTGAGGACACCAGGAACCCCACACCTCCTAAAGAAGGGGACTAGAGAGAACCCCAACCTGAGGATGTGGAGAGGTGGAAAAAGTGGTTGATATTGTCACCACAACAGGTCAGTGTCTGACACCATAGATTCAGGTAAGAGATGTACTGTAGGCCTGCATATTTAAAAAAACATGCTTTTTTTTTTTTCTTAGGTGATGTGCATGTTGTAGAAGAAGAAACTCCTCGTTTCACAAGTGCTAGTGCACAAATACTAATCCAGGAAATCATGGTGTGTAGTCGGGAACTAGACATCATGAGGAATAACCTCAATGTTCTAGAAAAAATAAAAATAAGAACATGACTGATGCATTGGGGCAAATCTAAATAACCACAAAATTTTGATTTGTCCTATTTCCACAGATTTTCTACATTTAAAAAGTCACATTTTGAAAATGCACACAGTGGGCCAGATTCTCAAAGAGATACGACGGTGTATCTCCTGATACACCGTCGTATCTCTGAATTAGGCCAGTCGTATCTATGCGACTGATTCATAGAATCAGTTACGCATAGATATGCCTAAGATCTGACAGGTGTAACTGTGTTACACCGTCAGATCTTAACTGCAATTTAAAAATGGCCGCTGGGGGCGTTCTCGCTGATTTACGCAAAGAATATGTAAATCAGTGAGATACGCCAATTCACGAACGTACGTGGGCCCGACGCAGTGTTTTTACAAAGTTTACGTAAGGGTTTTCGCGGCGCATAGTTACCCCTGCTTCTATGAGGGGCAGCCAATGTTAAGTATGGCCGTCGTTCCTTCGACGAAATTTGAATTTTTTACGTTGTTTGCGCAAGTCGTTCACGAATACGGATGGACGTCATTTATGTAAGCGTCAAAACCAATGACGTTGTTGCGACGTCATTTGGAGCAATGCACGCTGGGAAAATTTCCGGACGGCGCATGCGCTATTCGATCGGCGCGGGGACGTGCCTGATTTGAATAGTACACTCCCCCTAGCCGCGGAATTTTAATTCCGCCGGAGGAATTACGATCCGCCGCCGCAAGTTTGGAGGTAAGTGTTTTGTGAATTACCCACTTGGCTCTAAAACTTGCGGCGGCAGATCTTAAATCAGATAGATTACGCGGATCTAAAGATCCGCTGATCTATCTGAATCTGGCCCGTTGTCTTAACATGTGCTATCTGCCATCAGGGGATATCAATGTACGCATTTTGTGGGTGCAACCCCTTCCTCGCAACTCAAGTAGGTGAGAGGAAGGTGTTGCACCCCCAAAACACGTCCATTGATCCCCCATGATGGGAAATAGCACATGTTGACATTAGGCATGGGATCAGGAGGGAAATCCTCATTTTGCATCTCAATTTTTGTGCATCTTCAAAATTTGGCTTTTTACGGGGTGACATCACCCCATCTGATGATGGCAAGATCAAGACAGTTTGGACACACTATAATGTCTGATATTGCCTTCAGTTTTTCAATGTTGAACTTTGTAAGTTCCAGAGTTGTGTATGTTATGTTTTGAAACATGCAAAAACACAAACATTTTCATGTACAAGTTTATTTAAAAAAATATGTTGTTTTTTGGCCCAAAAATTTGATAACGCACATGTGAATGTGCACAGAGTAAATTTTTGTTATACTCAACAATGTGTGGCTTCTTTTTTCAATGCTCAATACCATTGTTTGTAGTAATTTGGTATATACAGTGACAATGGGAGTTATTTAATACTTGAAAATACACTTGCCACTACAAGTGCACTAAGAGAACCTAGGAGACAGCTAAAAGAAATACAAGCAATAAATCAAATTCAAGATGATTTCAGATCAAAATATATTTTTTTTATTAAATCCAAGATTCACAAATTGTCTGACATAGTAATGGCCCCCCTACCCGATAAATATTCAGCATATTTTTGTCGCACATCACAAGGGGGCGAGCCAGGATGGCCAGCTTCCAGGCCGTCATAGGATTTTCTTGAAGTCTGGTTTCAGGCCCAACTGTGGCCACATAATTCAGAGCATTTCTTCTTAAAAAGTTATGTAGTATACAACATGCTAAAATGATGCGATTAAGTTTGTACTCTGCCATATTGATAACTGTAAGGAACAGGCGGAACCGGCTGGCCATTATCCCAAAGGTATTCTCAACCACTCTTCTGGCTCTGGCCACCCGGTTATTAAAAAAACCCTCTTCTCTGGGGTAAGGGTCCTCTGGGGGAATGGCCTCATCAGGTGATCACCCAGACCAAAGGCTTCATCTGCGATGAACACAAATGGGAGTCCTTCCACGTTGTCTTAATCAGGTGGGAATGCCAGGCCACCCCTCTGGAGACATCGGGAAAACTTCATCTGGGCAAAGAGTGCACCATCCGACATCTGGCCAATCTTTCCCATGTCCACATACAAGAACTCATGTTGTGCCGACACCACCGTATTAAAAACTATACTATTGAACCCCTTATAGTTGTAATAGTATGACCCTGAATGGGCACAATGTGGATGTGCTTCCCATCTATTGCCCCTCCACAGTTAGGAAAGTCCCACCGCTGGGAAAAATGGGATGCCACAGTCTGCTATTCCTGTGGCATTGAAGGAAACTGTGGAGTCAAACCAGAAAAAATAATATTAGTACTATTGCACATAACATTGCAAGCAGATTATACAAAAACATTCTTGGCCAACATCAGTATAACATTTATTTGAAGGAGTATTTAAAGAACTAAATATAAGGCCCACTTATCAGATTCCTCACCCCCTCTGATGGCCCATTGTAAACATGTAAGGGGGGGTTCTAGCTTTGGAATCCCAAAAAATAGCCTCTACCACTCTGCCTGAAATTAATGAGAACAACCACATTTGTACACATTTTAGGGGGGGTTCTATCTGAGTTTGGGACCCCCTCAAAAAAGCCTCTGCCACTCTGCCTGAAATCAATGAGAACAAAAACATTTGTACACATTTTAGGGGGTGTTTAGGGTAAAACACTACAATGGAGCTGACAAAATACATTGTTAAGTGACTAGGCTAGGTGTGTATGGGCCAAGGATAGCATGCTGGAGAGGTTAGTGAAGGGAAATAGGAATGTATGCCCAAAAGGAGCAGTAAAATCTTACAGCAGGCATGAGGACCAAGGGGACATTCACAGCATATTACAATCATGGTAATTAGGGAATGATGAATGAAATACAATACATTAGAAAACATTAAATACATAGAATGTGATGTTAAAGGAGAAAACATGCTTAACCACTTGCCGTCGCCGCACCGTCATTATACGTCCACAAGGTGGCTCTCCTAGGCGAGACCACGTAAATGGACGTCCTACCTCTTAGCCGCCACTAGGGGCGCACGCGCGCCGCCGGAGACGCGCGCGTGCGCCCCCCGCTCGCCCCCGACTCCCGTGCGTGTGCCCGGCGGGCGCGATCGCCGCCGGGCACACGCGATCGCTCGGTACAGAGCGGGGAACGGGAGCTGTGTGTGTAAACACACAGCTCTCGTTCCTGTCAGCAGGGGAAATGCTGATTTTCTGTTCATACAATGTATGAACAGAAAATCAATGTTTCCCCTAGTGAGGCCACCCCCCCCCCCACAGTAAGAACACACCCAGGCATACTTAACCCCTTCCCCGCCCCCTAGTGTTAACCCCTTCACTGCCAGTGGCATTTTTATAGTAATCTAATGCATTTTTATAGCACTGATCGCTATAAAAATGCCAATGGTCCCAAAAATGTGTCAAAAATGTCCGAAGTGTCCGCCATAATGTCGCAATACCGAAAAAAAAAATCGCTGATCGCCGCCATTACTAGTAAAAAAAATATTAATAAAAATGCCATAAAAATACCCCCTATTTTGTAAACGCTATAACTTTTGCGCAAACCAATCAATAAACGCTTATTGCGATTTTTTTTTACGAAAAATATGTAGAAGAATACGTATCGGCCTAAACTGAGGAAAAAAAATGTTTTTTTATATATTTTTGGGGGATATTTATTACAGCAAAAAGTAAAAAATATTCATTTTTTTCAAAATTGTCGCTCTATTTTTGTTTATAGCGCAAAAAATAAAAAACGCAGAGGTGATCAAATACCACCAAAAGAAAGCTCTATTTGTGGGAAAAAAAGGACGCCAATTTTGTTTGGGAGCCACGTCGCACGACCGCGCAATTGTCTGTTAAAGCGACGCAGTCCCGAATCGCAAAAAGTACTCTGGTCTTTGGGCAGCAATATGGTCCGGGGGGTAAGTGGTTAATATAGTACTTCTGCAGGACTTGGATGATGGCAGATCAGGTCTCTGGAATAATGATCCACAGAGCCTGGGGGGAGATGCCTGTTGAGAACTTAAGGGTCCTGCAGTCTTCTCCCAGTCACCAAGTACTGCAATGTGGCGACTAGCCTCTGCCCAGGAGTGATGGGTTGCTGCATGCAGGTGTCCTGATTCGTGATATAAGGGGACAGCAAAACCAACAGATGGTAAAAAACAGGGTCCATCATCTAGAGATAATTCCTAACGTCATCAGGATTATTCTCCTGGATCTCCCACAGCAAAGGCATATGACAGAATTGGTCATGCTGGAGCAACCAATTCTTCGTCCATGAACTCCTCCTCACCCTGTTCATGGACTGAGCTTGGGTCAAAGCAAGAACCCCAACACCAAGCCTATGCACAGCCCAAACTCGATGATGAGTACATACCCGCAACATAGCTAGAAAACAGCAAGGCCTATGAAGAACGACCTGAAAATCAGAAACGAGCAGACAAGAATGCACTGAAAAACAGATACAAACTTACTACATGCACTGAAAGACAGATACAAACCCACAAGCACCTACTGAACCACAGAAAACTATCTGAATAGCACGAAGACTGAAAAGCATGAATCATCTCTCACCAAACTTTTACTAAAACGAGATTAGCAAAATTCGCCCAAAGGGTGGCGCCGTTGGAATGGAACTTCCCCTTTAAAGTGCCGTTGTACATGTTATACGTCACCACGTTTTTGACGGGCGGAATTTGGTGTGTCTGTGTGTACGCAAGACAAGCTTGAGTGTAATTCCGTCAAGAAAACCATCATTTTTTTCCTGACGGAAAAACTGCTTGTGTGTACGGGGCATCAGGTTTTAAAATATTGTTTGTAATATTCATGGTACACTTTTTGATTCATATAGGCAGGAATATAAAAAAGAAATGCAGTGACCAAATGACTACCATCCTATTTTATTACATCTTCTCACAACTAACGAATGGGAAAAAAAAATTGGGTGTGGGTTCCTACACTTTGCATATCAGCATTGCTTGCTACACAGCCTTATTAAATAAACGTTTATGCCCAAGGTAACAAAGCGGTTATCAACATTCTGGTAATAAGCAACTTTATTAAAACAGGGAAGAAACATATTAATGTTTGTCTGGTGATCTAATAATGATGTCTCAGTCCTAAAATAAAGTCTAATTTGTGTGCATTGCAAGCAAGCTTTTCCTTAATCACATGTCGTAGCTGAAAGAATGAAACTTCCATTATGTCACCTTGGCTAAGTCTGTTTCTGAGCATAATATCAATTAGCCTAATCCTACTGATTTCTGAAGCTGTCCATTCCAATTGTCCTGGTATGCATGATTAATGAGGTTCCTATTATGCAAAACTATTTTATTCGACACAAGCAACCAAAGAGATAACTATTACCAAATGTAATATTCAGATGCAGAAAAAACCTGCTAAACAAATCTCACGATACAAATAATTTCTTCTTTTATCTAAGTCTCAATTAGAAGATCTGTATTGTTAAAAATGTATTTGTTAATTACAGCACATAAGTAAAGTAACATACTAAGCTTTAACATAATTCATAAATAGGCTAAACGGAGTCTATTACCTGTTCAGTGTGCTTCTCTGGTTAGTATAGATGTGCTCTGCAACTTAAAAATGTGCTGCTGTGTCAACATTCATTGACAGTTCCCATACCTCCCAACATTTAAAAATTGCACTGCAGGACATTCAATTAATTTCCCAGTGGAACAGAGGTTCCTCAAATCCTGCTTGAAATCCATGAAAGTCAAACAAAGCATAAAACCCCTTGAAATGTATATGAGGCAAATTCTGCCCACTAAACAAGCTATTGTCAAAAAAAGGGCATGACGAGCTGGGCACTGCCATTAGGGACATACCATACAGAGGGAACTAGGTCTTTTTAGGGCAACTTTGAGGACAACATGGAAAACAACACCAATACTTAAACCCCTTCAAACTTAAGGGTAAAACAAATCTAAATGCCTAAGCACAATTTTGCAACTTTGACATAGGTTAGTAAAACTGTACATATCGTCACAACTACTTTGTCTATCAAGGTGAATTATACCCTTTTTGTCAGGACAAATTGGGCTTTCTTTTGCTGGTAAATGGTAATAGATTCATGTTGTATCGCAGTTGTTGTTTTTACTCATAGTACAGCCCAGAAACAATGGTGTGCATTTTGCACTTTTTTATCCTTCATGAACACTATCTCACACTGATACTAGGTTAAAAAAAATCCTACCCAAAATATGCTGACCATGAACTTTGACCCTGACATTGACATTTATACCTGACATTGACCCTAATACTTACCCTGGCAAACATTGATCTTGTTATTTTTTGCTTTCTTTTTTTACTTTATGTTTTATTCTTTATTTTAAATAGCATGAAGGTCTAACAAAAAACAATCTATCTAGTCACATACAATAAACATTGTTAATGTTTACTAGCATATTACTTAATAAAAACAATACAAGTGAGGGCCCCATTGTGGTAACTGGTGTTCCAAGGACACCCCCCTCACTATATCTAGGGTGTGTATTATAGGCCTCTGCCTTATTGGTTTGCATGGAGTGTCTCTGATTGGTGGGCATCTCTATTCTTTCCATTCAAATCTGAGGCCCCGTACACACGACCGAGTTTCTCGGCAGAATTCAGCCAGAAACTCGGTTCAGAGCTGAATTCTGCCGAGAAACCCGGCCGTGTGTACACTTTCGGCCAAGGAAGCCGACGAGGACCTCGGCGAGGAAATAGAGAACATGTTCTCTATTTCCTCGTTGTTCAATGGCAAAAGTTCCTCGGCGGCTTCCACACTGAACTTGATGAGGAACTCGATGTGTTTGGCACGTCGAGTTCCTCTGTCGTGAGTACGAGGCCTTACTCCTTTTTAAGATTGGTCAATTCTCAGTCCCTGTACTTTGCATAAGGCAGTCCCTTTTTAAAGTGGTTGTAAAGGCAGAAGGTTTTTAATCCTAATGTATTCTATGCATTAAGATAAAAAGCCTTCTGTGTGCAGCAGCCCCCTTAACACTTACCTGAGGTCTATCTAGATTCAGCGATGTTGCAGGAGTGTCATGGCTGCCCGGAACTCCCCTCGTCATTGGATGGGACAGCAGCACGGTGCCATTGGCTCCCACTGTTGCCAAACAAAGTCAGTCAGCCAATGAGGAGAGAAAGGGGGCTGGGCCAGGCCATGGATTCATGTCTGAATGGACACAGGGAGCTGCGGCTCAGCTCAGGTGCCCCCACAGCATGCTGCTTGCTGTAGGGGCACTCAACAGGAGAGAGGGGCAGTGGTGTATTTAGTTTTTGTGCTGCCCTAGGCCTGACTAAACTCATACAACCCCTAATTTAAATATGATCCACACCTTCCTGTCAAGGCCACACCCCTTCTGGTTTAAGACCTGCCCTGGAATTTTCCAGTGGGGACACTAGTTATGAGGGCCTGGAGGGGGGGGTTTGCTTAATCTGCAGAGATTTCCTCTCACTTCCCGTTTGGCTATGTGACAGGAAATTAAGGGAAATGAACGGGCGGCAAAAACAATAACAGGGGCTATAACCATCCCTTACTCTATCCAAAATGGAAAAAAAGAGTTGCCTATAGTTCTACTTTAAGCACAAATTTCTGCAAAATTTATGAAGGACTAAGAGGATATAACCATGCCAGTGGTGCAGCAGAAAACATGTAGTACAGTGATGTGGTATATGGTCCAGGCAGTGAGCAAAGGAATGATTGGGTGCAGGAACAAATAAATCCATCTGTTTATTTTTCTCATCAGCAATCAACAGAAATAAAATTAAGATTCCTTAATATGTACAACTGACACAAGCAAAGGATTGCATGGGGGTCTTAATACAGTCCTGATCAAAAGTTTAAAACCACTTGAAAATGGCAAAAAATCATATTTTATATTGTTGGATCTTAACAAGGTTTCAAGTAGAGCTTCAACATGCAACAAGAAGAAATGAGAGTGAGACAAAACATTTTTTGAGCATTCAATTAATTGAAAATAACGATTAAACTGAAACAGGCTGTTTATACACGCCACCGTATATTAGCAGGCAAGTACATTGAGAATCACGTACTTGCCTAGCTAACTTACGGCGGCGTAGCCTAAACACACTAAGCTACGCCACCGCAAGTTTAGGCACAGCTACTTGAATCTACCTAATAGTGTGTATGCAAGACTGATGAAAGTCAGCTTCATTGGATTTCCGATGAAAAAATCCATCGGTTTTTAGACCATTGGAATTCCGATCGTGTGTACAGGGCTTTATGCACTCATCAGACAGGTTTTTTTTGTGATGTATTTATTTTATTACATTGAGGGCACTGGAAGCAAAGCTACAGTGGGAAAACCTATAATCATAGGCTGGAATTCAGGAGTAAGAGACAGCAGCAACTCCTCTTGGCGTTTTTCCTTCACCTTTCTTCTCTTCCCCTTACTTCTTCTCCCCTCTACCTTCTAAATGAATATGACAGGAAGAAAGGTTTTAGATAACTGGGGCTAAACAGGATAAATTGTACCTAGTAGATCATACATGGCAAAGAACTGATGAAAACAGCCCTTTTGTTTCAGCTAATGACCTAAGTGGTGCAGCAAATTTCTCCCCATCATCATGTTTTTTTTTTTTTTTGTATTTTGTGTTTAAAAATTATTTACAGATTACAATTTCTGTATGATATTCACTGCCCTGGTTAAGTAAACATGTGCAAGGACAGGCACTTTCTGTAAAGTTTTTATCATTGTTATCATTTTTATAATTTTGTTCACACAAAATAGATCTTTCTTTTGGTGGTATTTATTCACCACTTTTTTTTTGCTAGATAAAAAAAAACAAAAAACAATGTTGAAAAAAAAAAAAAACAACGTTGTTTTCGTTGTTTCTGTTGTAAAATTTTAAAAATAAATAATCTATCTTTTTTGGCCAGATGTATTCTGCTACATTTCTTTGGTGAAAATAACCCAAGTCAGTGTATATTATTTAGTCTGTAGGAAACGTATACAACCTGTGGTATATATCTTAAAACCAAACAGTCCTGATGTACTAATGGCCTATCTCCTTTCCGCCCAAAAATGTATTTAGTAAGAGGCATTGCACGTTTTTTGAAGTGGCATTTTTTGTCATTAGTTTTTGTGCAGTAGAGTGTCATCATATAACATGTGTGGTGGTGATCAGGGACACTGACTGATGACAGTATGAATAAAAATATATATTTTTTTAATATAAATTTTATTTTTTATTTTTTTTACTATTTTTTTTTAACGCACTTTGACCAGAGCAATATAATGTTACTATAGTAACATTGCACTACTCTGCAATATGTTTGCATATAGCAATGCATTTAATTGCTACATTTTACTGAATGAAATCGATTCATTCAGTTTGTTTTGTTATGATTAGCTGTGATTGGCCAGAGCTAATCACATGGTACAGATGGGTTGTGATTGGCCCAGTCTGTACCATGTGATTACACTGACCAATCACAGCTAGCAACACAATTGTATACAATGGATGGTTTGAAAGGAAGCAATCCATTGTTTACAACTGTCATGTGACCTGCTGTGATTGGTTAAATGGTACAGTGATTAGTCATTGGCTGTGTCCAGTGGACACAGCCAGTGACAAATCGTGCAGTGCGTGGCCACAAGGGCAGGAATGGGCCGCGTTTTGGATGTACATTCCTTGACAGCTAGCACCTGAATGGGCAATGTTCAGGCCAAACTTATGCTCGGGCCCAAACCTTTTGCCTATCTCTATTAGGTACAGGAATAGGCAATGTTCTGAACAAATAGAGAAGCTGGGGTAGCAGAATCATCTTGAACACTGCCAAACAACCTGACCAAGACAGCCCTGTTTTCACTGAGAGGCCTTGTACACAAGGGCCAGACTCTCGTCAGGAAAAAATCATAGTTTTTCCCGACGAGATTCTTGGCAAGAATCTCTTACCGCCCGAGTGTACACACAGACCTTTCAAAAGAACCGAGGTTCCTTTGAAAGGCAAGAATGCAGTGACGTCATCGTGTATGACGAGCATGCGCTAGTCACATTTGATGCCGTCGCCGCCATCTTGCTTCACCCTACCTATGCCGTCATTTCGAGCATGCGAGGGTTTCCATGGCGACATGGAAACCAACGCATGGAAACCCTTGGGTTTCTCATCGGGAAACAGGCCGACAAGAATCCAGATGAGAAAATAGAGAGCAGGATCTCTATTTTCCTCGTCGAGATTCTGGCCCGATTTCCTGACGAGAGACCTAAAAGCCTCATACACACGTTCGGCTTACTCGGCAAGAAAGCTCTGCCAGCAGTTTTCTTGCTGGTTCTTGCTGAGAAAATCGAGCGTGTGTACGAGGCTTCACTGTCATTTAGAATAGATGGTTTTTGGAAATGGTGAGTAGTTTGTTTTTGCGGCAAGGTAATGCACATTGGAAGTTAAAGTGATACCTAAATAGTTGATCCCTTTTTGTTACCACATGTATGGAAATGCACAGTGAGGCTTTTGTTTCAGTGTGGGAGGAATACCCAGACCTAGTATATACAATTTAGTTTCATTAACTTTATAGTTTGACACTCAATTGAATAGAATCAAGGCTGAAAGTCAGGGAGTATTTCACATCATTTAAAATCAGAATTATGTCTTCTGCAGAGAGGTTGATGGTATGCGTTGTATGCAGAATATGAAAACCAGAGAGATTTGGGGGTAGGAGCATATATAGGGATTTGTCTAAAACTGTCTCTTGTGGTTCTTACTTTTTGACACTTTTTTGATGAATGGGTAGCCAATACCCATTCACATAGGAGGGGCCAGAATCTGGGGGCCCCTTGTTAAAAGGGGCTTCCAGATTCTGATAAGCCCCCCACCCACAGAGCCCAACAACCACAGCAAAGGGTTGATGGGAAGAGGCCCTTGTCCCCATCAACATGGGGAAAAGGTGCTTTGGGGCACTGGGCGCAGATCCCCGCTGCCCCAAAGCACCCATCCCCCATGTTAAGGGCATGGGGACTGGTAAGGTTCAGGAGGGGGGTGCGCTTGCTCACTCATCCCGTCCCCCCTTTTCCTGACCTGCCAGGCTGGTATAGATTTTGGAGGGGTTATTTTTTTATTTTGGCACAGTGTTCCCCTTTAAATCCCTACCAGACCCAAGGGGTCTGTTATAGACTGGGGGGAGGGGCGCATGCCATTTTTCTCCTTATTTTTTTTTTACTGGCACTTTTTTAAATGACGTGTCAATGAGGAAAACCCATTGTCAGATGACGACTCATCGGTTGTTAAGGACGCGACGGTCGGCTTCCGGGCCCTGTTCCATAACTATCTTACACTGCACCCTGATTGGGCAAAGCTGATTTGGTCAAACCATTCACCCTATCCCAAGTCATTAGTTGGAAGGGAGATTGGCCTAAAATGTTGGGGTGTGGTTGGATCCTTCCCTGGCTTGGGTAGGGTTATGATTAAATCTTTCAGCATCTGGGGAAAAAGATAAAGAGGCAGACGCTGTGTCATAAATGCTAACCAAATAGGGTGTTAGGATATGTTTAAATGTTTTAAAATACTTCCATGTAAAACTATCTGGGCCTAGGAATTTATTGTTTGGTAATGAGTAGATCACCTGTTCAATTTCTAAGTAGGTAAATGGTTCAATGATTGTAACTGTTCTTGAGTTAAGTAAGGAAAGGTTAGTCATTATTAAGTCCTAAATTTGTTTGACTTGCATCTGGATCCTTATTAAGATTGTATATCAAACTGTAAGGCATCTACTATGCCCTGTGGGTGGTGGAGTTTGGCTTTAGTGACTGGGTGCATTATAAAAAGGAATCTTAGCTTTATGTCTCTGGCCTTGCAGGCATTGAGCCAGGACTTTAACTGCTTCATTATCACTTGCATAATATGAAATTTTTAATCTTCTGTATGGCCTCTCAGGATTTTCTAGGAGAAGGGTACAAAGATCATGGTGTAAACAAGTCAATTTTTGAGAGAGCACAGGTGATGGATTGTACTTTATTTTTGGTGTCGAGAGTGTACATTTTATTGGTAATATTGTTTATTCACTTTTGCTGCTGCCTCTTATCCCTTGCACCAAGTTTAATAAAAAAAATATCTTATGAATGCCTTGTGGGCATTCCACAAAACAGATGGGTCATCAACTGAAGCATCTTTGTCTTTTTAGAAATCTAGATCAGATTTGGTGTCAGTTTGTTGAAGAAGGTGGGAGTTAACTCTTTATTCAGGAATAGAATGAACTGTTGATGAGTCATTAACTGTCAACAGCAACCCATGCGATAGTAGTGATGGTGGTAGTACTAATTGTTGATAAAAAGACGTTTGTCTAGTAGGAATAAGTCAATACGTCAATAAGAATGGTGAGGGGATGAAAATAAGTGAAGTCTCTTTCACTGAAAACAGCATCATGCACCGTATAAGGTGTGGGTTTGTAGTGAGTGTTGAAGAAATTGAACGTTTAGGGGTGGTGGTAGAGTCTAGGTCTGGGTCCGGAATGAGGTCACCACATAGAAGAAGGGAGCATTGTTGATGTTTCTGGACTAATCGTAAAATTGTATCAACCTGTGGAAGAAACAAAGCTGCCCATTGGGAGAGTACACATTTACCAATGTTAATGTTGACAATTTATTAACACAGATTAAAATCAAGTAGCCACATTGTAGGTCTTTTAATTCCTAGGTAATTAAATTAAAAGACGTTACAAGGACACAGCTTTTTTTGGCAAGATCGATCGTACTCGCAGAAGAGAACTAATAAACACATCTAAGGAGTGAACTACAGAAGTTCAAGAGCCAACTCATCATGACTGGTAACTGGTCAGAGGGTGGAGCTGGAGTCCATGTTGAGTTCTATGTCCATGCCTGCATTATACTTACTTCTGGTAAGGAGATTGGAGTGACAATGTGGTGTGGTGTGCTTTGTAGTTCACACTGAAGTTGGTGAAGGGATTTCATCTTTCCTCCAAAGCTATAGTTCCATTTCAGTGCCGCTTGTGGACTTTTTATTTACTTTATTTGTTATCAAACAAATAGTGCTGGCTGCTTTGTTTAGGAACTTTTAATTGCATGATAGTGTGGATATTCCACCTTGTTATATTGTCTATGGGAATGCTTGAACATTCTTCCAGAAGATATCAGGCACTGATGTGGACGAGAAGGCCTGGCTTGCGGTTCTTCTACCCCAAGTTCTTCTACCCCAAACTCACTGATCCATGTCTTTATGGACCTTGTTTTTTGCACTGATCCAAATCATTTGGTAGAGGGGTGATATTGGTGTGGTGTTGTTTTTCAGGAATTGGGTTTGGTCCCTTAGTTCCAGTGAAGGAAACACTTAAGGCATCAGCATACCAAGACATTTTGGACAATTTTATACTCCAAACTTTGTGGGAACAGTTTTGGGATTGACCCTTCCTGTTCCAACACGACTGTGCGACAGTGCACAAAGTAAGGCCCATAAAGACCTGTATCACAAAATTTGAGGTGGAGGAACTTAAATGGCCTACACCCAATATAACACCTTTGGAATGAATTAGAGCGAAAACAGGCCTTCTTGTCCAACAAAAGTGTGATGACCTCACAAATGTGCTTCTAGAAGAATGGTCAAAGAATCCCATAGACACATTTCTAAACCTTGTGGACAGCCTTCCCAGAAGAGTTTAAGCTGTTATAGCTGAAAAGGGTGGGCCAATATTGAACCCTACAGACTAAGACTGGGATGCCATTAAAGTTCATGTGCATGTAAAGGCAGGCGTCTGAATGATTTTGGTAATATAGTGTATATTAGTGCTCACCTCATGTCTTCTGCATTGTCCATCCATCATAAACTTGGCTTTTTCAGGGCTGCCAGACAGAGGTGTAGAGGGATAGGGGCCTGGATTGTGCAGGGGTCCACCACTGTGGAGAAGATCAAGAGGCTGGGGTAAAGGATGATCTTGCTTTCCCAGTGCTGCTGCTGGGTGAAAAAGGAAGTCAGCTTCTAGAGCTTCACATCTTCCTTCCATTTCTGGACATTGTTAGTGGGTGATTGAGAGCTGAACCACCATGGAAAGGGGGGTAAATTCAGCTACTGGAAGTTTGCAGTGAGCCCCTGTGTAGCCAGAGCTCTGCTTTCAAATATACCCCCCCCCCAAATACTCTTAATGCCCCTTCTAAGCCAGCTGAATTAAATTTAAAGGCTGGGCAATGCATTTTGGCAAAGTCTTGTATTTGACCTGGTCCATGACCAGCCAAAGAAAACCCAATTATCATCTTTGCCGACTTTTACAAAAGCAAATAATCTTTATGTTCACCTGGTTATCTTGTAAATAACACACCCCACTGTATCTCCAGAGGGAGCCATGTTTGTCTCCAAAGCTTGACTCCAAACATGTATGCCTGTGTTTATCTCAATTACATGATGGGATTAGTAAATTACACACCAGTTAAGATGTTTTTACTTCTAGTTCATTTTACAGGAAGAGACAAGGACAACGCATTTCTGGCAAGATCTAGAGATATTTTCTATTTCTTAATTGTCTGACATTTGAAGACTGGCATGCTGCAATATATTTCGTATTTGTTCTTGAGGTTATTTTTATTTTTTAATGCCTAAAATGTTAGTCAAATAGTAAATATGCCTTTTCAGTAAATGGTAAAAGAGGGATGCTTACATAATAATAATAATAATAATAATTGAGCCTAATATTTATGGTAATTTTCCAATTTGTGTAGTATATTGTGACTGTCCTAACTAGTGCATTCAAACTTCCTAAACATAGCATTAGTTCTAATAACTGCATTATTTGATATTAAGAATGTAATTTGTTCAAACATCCCTATAATTTATAGTAATTTGTGATAATGACCTCCACCATTAAATATAAGAGTAATGATTTGAACAACTACTTTACTAGGTTTTTCCCTGATTTAAATGAGGTTCTGGGTCCCTGTGTACTTTTTTTACAAATACTGTACAAGCTGCCTCAAGTTACCTTTTGTAAATTTCTTTGTCTAGTCTAAAATACATTTTCTGCATCACACAGCAATATTTTCAAGATGCCTTCCTGCTCTATGTAAACTATGTTTTTGCATACACATTTACACATTTTTTTTTTTGAGGTTTCAATGCAGTCCAGTGCATTTTTCCCTTTTTTTGACACTTGTGAAAACTGTGAAAAAGTATGGACAACAGTGGGACTGTAGCGGTGCTGTATATAGAAGAGGATAACAAATATTTTTATTAATTTATTAAAAGCATATCATAGATACATGATACATTACAAAACCAAGTGATTTGTTAAAAACACAAAGAGTTAAACATGCATTTTCCGAGTTGCTGGGAATCCCGTGTATGTACAGATAGCTGTTTATGGAAAGGGATCACAACCAAGATGGTACTGCCCAATATATTTAGCCTATTAAGGCTTCCTCAGGGGTGAGGTTGAGATCAAAATACATCCAGTTCTATTGATAATAAAGAAAATACATATTACAAAAAATATTAAAGTCACATACATACAGAGAATCAATACAGTTTAATTTGCCTTAACGTGTAGAGAGTATGCTGACCTGCTATCCCGGGATGGAGGGGAAGTGGAGGGGGAGAGAGAGAAGAGGAGTTTCTCCTTGATCCTGCCAAAAACTGGGAGATCGATATGAAGCCACAACCACAGGAAAAAGGGGAAGGTGGTGTGGGGCCTTGACCTGCCTGGTGCTGCGTGCAGAGGCCACAAGCCCATCCACAGGAGGGGAGAAGGAGACCCAGCTGTAGGGAACACATGATACCTAATGAGTATAGTATTCCATAATTAAAGATTAATCCAAATACATAGAGCCCACAATAAAAGAGTCACTTACAGGGTTCAATATATGAAGGCATCTAAGGGAACAGCCAAAAGGAACCAGCACAGTCAGCTCAGCACAAAACCTGGGCCAGACCAATTCAAACACCGGAAAAATATATAGAAAAAGGAGAAAAAACTTGTCACTTTATATATAATGGTCTGGGCATGCAAAACACATCATGTCCATTTAGGAAGCAGTAGGTTCAAAAGATACATCAGCTGGTCAGTGCTAGGCACAAAGTAAGCCAGTCACTAAACGGCCACAAAGAAAAAAAAGAGAAAGAAAGATCACTAATGCCGCGTACAGATGGTCGTTTTTTGTGATGAAAAAAAACGACGTTTTAAAAAACGTCATTTAAAATGATCGTGTGTGGGTAAAACGTTGTTTTAAGTCTTCAAAAACACGACAAAAAAAAAATTTGAACATGCTTTAATTTTTTGTGTCGTTTTTCAAAACGTCGTTTTTTGTTTCACAGAAATTGACCGTGTGTAGCAAAAAACGTTGTTTAAAACAACGTTTTTAAACCCGCGCATGCCTAGAAGCTAGTTATGAAGCGAGCTTCAATGGAAAAAAGTGGTGAACGTAACCTCGCTTTGCTAGAGCATTGTGAAAAAACTATGGTGTGTAGGCAACATCGTTTTTGAAAATTAAGTTTCAAAAACGTCGTTTTATTTCATGTTTTAAAACGTCGTTTTTTTTCATCACAAAAAACGACCGTCTGTACGCGGCATAAGAATAGGGAAACAGGAAAGAAAAGGAGATCCTATCCACTCTCTCCACTTGTGAAAACTGTGTTTTCATTAGAACAATGGGCATTCCTATGTATTTACTATGAAAGCACTGGAATGGACTGCACTGGTGTGAACTAGGCCATTAGAATACATGGCAAAAAAACTGTGCATGCAGTCTGGATGTGGTCTGAAAATGCACCTTTAGCCTAGGTTCACACTGCTGCGAATTCAAAATCGCGGTAAAATGCGCGATTTTACCGCGATTTCGCTGCCGCGATTTTGCCGCGATTTGCCGCGATTTCGGCCGCAATTTAATGTAAATCGCGGCCCGAAATCGCAAAAAATAGTACAGGAACTACTTTTTGAAATCGCAGATGCGGCGTCGCACTGATTAGGACAGTGCCATTGCCGACAATTGCCGCCGATTTGAGATGCGATTTGACATGTCAAATCGCATCTCAAATCCTCCCAAATCATACCCAGTGTGAACCAGGGCTTAAAGCATCTGGTGTGAACCAGCCCTCAATGAAGAAGTGACAAATGCTCATAAGCAAAAAGTAATTGATAGCACCTGCTTCTACTTTCACTGATAGATAGACAGAGAAGTAAATAGAAGTTAAATACATTCATTGAATTAGTCTACTAAAAAGTTGAAGTGTGTGTGTGATGTTGATAAAAATAGCAAACCTCTGATCTCTCCTCACTTATAGCGACATCATTTCTATCTATAGCAATACTTACATAAAATTGTGAAACATTATTTTTCAAGTCTATTACCATTTAAAATTGACAAAATGTAAATATTGGAGAATTATAATACTGCATCTTCATAGAACACATGAGCAGCTTTAAACTTAACTTTAAAAACTTTACAACGAAAATATGACCATTGCGAATGCAATTACTATGGGCTGCCCACAGACATGACATGTTTAACATTTAGGCTCCATGCACACTGGACGCTAAAAAAAAGCTATAAAAACGCCAGTAGCTTTGCAGGGAGTATTCCCAACCTTATTTTAGTGTTTTTGAAAAAGCGTTTATTAGAGTTTTTTTGTGTTTTTCAGCATTAGCTTTTTTTTTTTCAATGGACCAAAAAAAACAAGTTTTTGTGTGTTTTTGAGCGTTTATTAGCGTTTTCAGCTCTTTGCATTTTTTAGCATTTTTTTACACAAAAAAATGGCACTTTGAACGTGATTTTTGGGCGTTCAGAAAAAAGCACATAAACTCCACTGCTCATTAAAGCTGTAAAACGTCCATGTGTGCATGGACACATAGGCTAACATAGAGTAGAGTTTATGGGCTTTAAAAAAAAAAAGCCCAAACTCCAATAAACTGCAGTTTATCAGCTCCAGTGTGCATGGAGCCTTAGGAGACATTTAAGCATCAACCAAATGTGCCCTAGTTAACCCCTCAATAAATAAATTTGCTCACCTTGAGCAAATTTTTAGGCCTATGCTATGATGAGATTTTATTCAGTGAATGGGGAGAGAGATATAGGGAAATGTTCTCCCTTGGTGCTTCCATTATATCTCAGATGTCTGTCTCATTTAACGCCCTGCCGATGCTGTTGGGGCTGTGTAATCTATATACCAACTAATAGTAAACATCCCCCATATTAACATTAAAGTAATATTTACTAGCAGCAGACATTTAATAGTATCAGTCATTGGGGTTGATTTACTAAAGGCAAATCCACTTTGGACTATAAGTGCACTGCAAGTGCCCTTGGAAGTGCAGTCCCTTTTTGATCTGAGGGGAAGATCTGAAATGCGGGGAAGCTCTGCTGATTTTATCATGCAATCATGTACAAGCAAAAATGCTGTTTTTTATTTTCCTTGCATGTCCCCCACAGTGCACTTGTAGTGAAAAGTGGATTTGCCTTTAGTAAATAACACCCAGTGTGTTGTTTTATAGTGTGATAGGAGCTTGAACAGGTGTTTCTATAGCAATCAAAGCCAATATTTTTTTCATTTTGGACAGAGTAAGGAATTAATAAAACTCCTGTCAGTTTATTTTTTAGTGTCATTGGAGAAATGTTCCTTCAGTTTCTGTCCAATAATGCAACAGTAAGTTAGAGGAAATGTCCCAAAGTCTCCCTCTTAGAAAGTTCTCCCCAGAACAGATGTCCCCATTGGAAGATTGGTCATTACGTTTTGGTCTGGAGACAACTACAATTTTTAATTTCCCCTCACTTTCTTACAATGGACTGAAGGTCCAAAAGAGGGGTGAATCTCCTCAACGAAGACACGGATAGCAACAAATAATTGACAGAGAGATTGGCCTAGAATTTCTCTTTAAACTTAACTCCATCATTAGGTTAACCTCTTTAAAGGCATAGTTCACCTTTACCAAAAAAACTGTCTATGCAGGTGTAATGGAAGGGCCTGTGGAACCCATAAGCTCCCCGATGCCTCTTATGTGTAGATCACCCTGTGTCCCTAATAGGGGCACAGGGTGAATGAGAACCCCACTATGGTCTGGGCTAGTCAGATTTAATTGTATATATTATATATATATATATATATATATATATATATATATATATATATATATATATATATATATATATATATATATATATATATATATATATTGTGTGTTGGCTGTAGTGTACTATAAAGCTTGCTGTGATTGCATTCTATTGTCTGTTGTGATGTAAATTAATCTAGGATGGCTTCTGAGCATCTGTCATTGTGGCGTGTGCTAAGTGACACTGTATTGTGTGAAGGAGTCCTGTGATAAATGTGTATTGCAAGTTAACAGACAGTCTAAAGGTCATGTGTCTGAGACATCAGCTGTAGTTAATTAGCTCATGTAAATAATGTCAGAGCTGGAGCCAGAATGTCTATGAAAATATGTGTATTGGAGCTTGTTAGGAACCATTGTGTGATTATGTGGGTGGAGTTGGGTCTATTGTTCATTTTGGTTACTGCAGGATCCTAACTGTAAATAAGAGCCTGATTTTCTCAATAAAGGCCCTATTCGTGTGGAACCTCAAACAGAGCTGTGTCTCGTTAATGGGGGAATTTGTATGGGTCGTGTTCGCCGGATTGTGGAGTGTCGATAGCTGCCTTGGGTTCGGGAATGGAATATCCTAAACGGCTCTAACCCCTGTCCCATTTGGGGTTCTGTTACAGCAGGTAAGGGGTATCTGTAGATTAAAAAAAACAAATGTGCAGCTTTGACCAAAGTTGAATACTGCCTTTGCTTTAAGTTTAGACCATTTATGTACCCCCTAAAGTCTGGCTGAAAAACTCCCAGAGATTGCATCATCACCTCCTGCCTTGTTGCTAAGATTTTTCTTAGAGATTCCCAGCTCATAATGTTCACCTCCACCATCACAGGAGCAAGCTAACAAATGCTGAGCTCAGAGCTACTGCATCAAGGGAGAGAAAGCACATGTGAGGGGGACTGCATCAGAGAAAGAGTTCACTCATGTGATGGTGGAGGGGAAGAGCTTTAAAGATTCTTAGCAACATCCTAGCTACAAGGCAGAGGATGCGATCTCTGGAAGTTTTTCGGTCAGGCT
Source organism: Rana temporaria (assembly GCF_905171775.1). Taxonomy (NCBI): domain Eukaryota; kingdom Metazoa; phylum Chordata; class Amphibia; order Anura; family Ranidae; genus Rana; species Rana temporaria. Next base: position 274,959,684 of record NC_053491.1, read on the forward strand.
TCAACTTGTCCTGCCTTGTAAAGATGAGGTAAACAGTAAGAGCTAGGAGTTTCCTAACAAAGTCTTAGCAACAAGGCAGGAAGTGATGATGCAATCTCTGGGAGATTGTGGTCAGGCTTCAGGAGGTACGCAAATCGCCTACACCTGTAGCAAGGGCAGTTTTGTTCTTATCTACAGGTGCCCTTTGACTGCATTTTTTCGTAAAAGTTTTTTTTATTGCTTAAGTTATTGAGTTTTTATGAGGTTTCTTGAGCTTGGATAAGACCTAAAAGCTGTTGGTAACTACTCCAAAAACACACAGAGCTAACAACATTTACTTATCCATATCTTTCTTACGCCTGGAACTCACGTAGTGATGTTATACTGGTGAGAATACCAAAGTTGAAGATCAAAAGCAGACTACTTAGCAATGCACAGTTTACTTTGAAACAAAAGTTATATATTGAAAAAATATTACTGTCAGGAGTTTTAAGATTTGTATTTCATTAATCCGTTTTCATTTTTTGTTATATCCAATTGTATAAGCCTGGTAATACATTTAGCATTTCAGCAAACACATTTAGCAGAGCAAGAAGACAACATCATATTGTAGTTTTTTTTTGTGTTTTTATTTAGTTTTTTTTGCTTTTGGGCAGATTATCAAGCAAATACAATAACAAACATTTTTATAATGTATGCCAAACTTTACTTATACCTTTTTATGCCAGAAGTTTCCGTGTTATTGTGGGAAAGGTCAGCATAAAATGACTCAATTTTATTATATTATGTTTAAACACTGCATAAAAGTGATGTATTACCAAAATGCCTTTGAGTTAAAAAACGGAACTTAGGCACTATTACCCAATATTTTCTTTAATTAAGTACAAGACATTATATGTGCAATATTAATTATAGCCAATATAATTTTATTGCAGTATTTTTCTGAACTTTTTTTAGTCACCGTTTCTCTGTTTTTTGAGATGGTACTTATAATAAGCTCATATCAATGGAAACTCTTCAAGCTCTAAATAACTGTGTATTCATCAATAAATAGCCAAACTCATACTTTCAAAGTTGTTGCAAAAATAGAAATTGTCTGTAACAGTAAGAATAAGGCTATTGTCTCTTAATGGCCCCCTGCAGCGTTTATCTCAGTCGTTAGGAACTATGCTGGATGGCTTGGCAGCAGACAGGTTTTGCTGGCTATTTCTGGAAAGTAAAATCATTTTAATGTACCCATTGGCAATTTACAACAAACTCCTCTTTGTGGCAGTATAATATATGATAATGTACTGTTCACCCACTGGTAGGTTTCATTTAGAGTATTATGAATATTTGTATGTTCTTATGCTTGCTTGTGACTCATTTGGTGTCTTTCATTTTTTTCAATGGATTCCATTTATTTTAAGCTACCGTATTTGTTGTGAGTCTTCAGACAATGTTTTTTTTTTTTTTTGCTTTTCTACAACATACTATTTTATTTTAGCTAATTTACATATTTTCTATATACTAGATGGTCAAAGGTTTGTAGACACCAAAAGTGTTCAATAAGGTTGAGGTCAAAGTTGTGTGAAGGCCACTTGAGTTCCTCCACACTAAGCTCGTCGAATCATGTTTTTATATAGCTGGCTTTGTGCACAAAGGTACAGTCATGGTGGAACATAAAGTGGTCCTTTTAAACTGTTGCCATTAAGGTGGAAGTGTACAATTGTTAAAAAATGTCTTTCAATTGTATGTTGCAGCATTAACATTGCTTTACTGGAAAGGTTTGAACTCAATCATATGGAGAGAATTATGTTGCTTTCCATGAGCTTCCTATGAGCATCCATTAGGGCTCCATAAACTGAACGCTTCTGTGTTGTTCTCCTGTAATGACTATCAGGAAAACAAAATGTCAGGTTGCACCTCTAATTTGTTCAGTTTCATGTGGTATGTTTAGCCTAGAAGATTTCCTTACTCCATTAAGCTTGTAAAGCAGTAAATGTACTGTAAGTGCAGATATGGGCACATTTCACTGGGATAAAGTAAGGGTCAGACTATACACTGGCTGATAATTATTTTCTCTGCAAATAAACAATGTTCCTATAAGAAACTTAAAAAGCACATTTCAATCAAAATTTAAATTGTATCCTTATGTACAATGTACAGAATGAATGCATAGCTTACCTGCTGAGCAATTTTGCTTCTTATGTACACAGTTTTGTACTGCACCAATCCCTTTTGTTTGTAACCTGGTGTACACACTTTACTGTTATGCTGACACACCCTCCATACTAGCTCTCACAGAAAGCCCAATGGCTAGTGCTAAGAAGCTTTACACTGCTAACAATCAGATTCAAGTCAGTTTTAAAAAAAACATGGGAGTTGTGAAAATTGCCCTTTTATTAAGGAAGTTTTCAAGTCAGAAAACTGGATAAAAGACCAAATTCAGAGAGCAGCAATGCTGTATCCTGGCCTAGGCCAACAAGACCCAGGCCTAGGGCAGCAGGAAAGAGTTTCCGCCGGCTTGTGCTACACTGTTAGTGTAATGCAAGTTGCTTCTATTTTAGACTGTCCCATCAGCCTGGACCACAAACCTTGCTCACTGTGCTATATGTTTTCTGCTGCACCATTGGCATGGTTATATCTTCTTAGTCCTATTCATAAAATTATCAGAAATGTTTTGCTTAAAGTAGAACTATAGGCAACATTTTTTTCATTTTGGATAGAGTAAGGGAGGGTTATAGCCCCTGTCAGTTTATACCATCCCTGTCCCATTGCAGAGATTTCCCTTCACTTCCTGCTCTATAGCCAAACAGGAAGTAAGAGGAAATCTATGCAAATTAAGGGAATGCATTGCCCCCTGAGGCCCTAAGAACTAGTGTCACGACTCAAAGGGGTGTGGCCTTAACAGGAAGGGGTGGGTCATATTTAAATTAGGAGTGCACAAGTTTAGTAAGGCCTAGGGCAGCACAAAACCTAAATACACCACTGGAGAGTAGTGATTAATGATTATTACTCTGAATGGTCTAAGGTTATCAGTTGTGTACCCCAAGGTTCAGTGTTGGGACCCTTACTTTTATTATCTTTATAAATGATATTGGGTCTGGGATTAAAAGTATAATTTCAGTCTTTGCAGATGACATCAAGCTATGCAGTGGAATAACGTCCTTCCAGGATGTCTCCAACTTACAAGCTGACCTCAATGCACTGTTTAATTGGGTGACTATGTGGCAAATGAGGTTTAATGTTGATAAATGTAGTTATGCACTTGGGGGCTACGAATATGCATGAAACACACATACTAGGGGGAGTACAACTGGGGGAATCCGTAGTAGAGAAGGACTCCACTTTGGATTATATGGTAGATCATAAGCTTAATAAAAGCATGCAATGCCAAGCTGCAGTTTCCAAAGCGAGCAAAGTCCTTTCTTGTATTAAAAGAGAGAGATATAATTTTGCCCCTGTACATAACATTAATAAGCCCTCATATGAAATATGCAGTTCAGTTTTGGGCACCAGTTCTCAAAAAGGATATCGGGGAACTGGAGAAAGTGTAGAGAAGGGCAACCAAACTGATTAGAGGCATGGAGGAGCTCAGCTATGAGGAAAGATTAGAGGAACTGAATGTATTCTTTCATGAAAAGAGGAGATTAAGGTAGGAAATGATCAACATGTATAAATACATAAGTGGTTCATATAGTGACTTTACGGTCATCACTTAGGACAAGGGGGCACTCTTTATGTCTAGAGGAAAAAATATTTAATCTCCAAATACGGAAAGGCTTCTTCATGGTAAGAGCTGTGAAAATGTAGAATAGACTTTATCCAGAGGTGGTTCTGGCCAGCTCAGTAGATTGCTTTAAAAAAAGGCCCGGATCCTTTCCTTAACCACTTGAGGACAGCCGCACGTCGATATACGTCGTCAAAATGGCACGGCTGGGCACAAGGGCGTACATGTACGTCCCCTTTAAGAGCCCAGCCATGGTTCACTCGCGACCCGGTCCTCTCCTTCGTGACCGTCCCCGCGGGAACAGTAGACCCGAACACTGCCGGTGTCCCGAGATTGGGTCACAGAGAGGAAGAACGGGGAGAGGTAAACAAACCTCTCCCCGTGCTTCCTAGTGTGGCAGTGTCACTGATCGTCTGTACCCTGTGTTAGGGAACGACGATCAGTGATGTCACATGCACAGCCACGCCCCCCACAGTAAGAACACTCCCTTAGGGCACACCTAACCCCTCCTGGTTAACCCCTTCACTGCCAGTGTCATTTTCACAGTAATCGGTGGATTTATATAGCACTTTTCACTGTGAAATGACAATGGTCCCAAAATGTGTCAAAAGTGTCCGATGTGTCCGCCATAATGTCGCAGTCATGAAAAAAATCACTGATCGCCGGCATTACTAGTAAAAAAAAAAAAGAATTATTAATAAAAATGCCATAAAACTATCCCCTATTTTGTAAACGCTATAACTTTTGCGCAAATGCTTATTGCGATTTTTTTTACCAAAAATATGTAGAAAAATACGTATCAGCCTAAACTGAGGAGAAACATTTTTTTTTTATATATTTTTTGTAAAGTAAAAAATATGTTTTTCAAAATTGTCGCTCTATTTTTGTTTAAATAAAAGCCACAGAGGTGATCAAATACCGTCAAAAGAAAGCTCTATTTGTGGGAAAAAAAGGACGCCAATTTTGTTTGGGAGCCACGTCGCACGACCGCGCAATTGTCAGTTAAAGGGACGCAGTGCCAAATCACATAACGGGGCCAGGTCCTTTACCTGCATAATGGTCCGGGTCTTAAGTGATTAATGTACATAATATAACTGGGTACTGACATTCATAGGTAAAGTTGATCAAGGGTAAATCCAATTGCCTCTCGGGGGATCAGGAAGGAATTTTTCCCCTGCTGTAGCAAATTAGATCATGCTTTTATGGGGGTTTTTTTTCCTTCCATTTTATCAACTGTGGGTGAAGGATTGTGTATATGGGATTGTATGTTATTTTTTATTTGTTGAACTAGACAGACTTGTGTCTTTTTTCAACCTGACCAACTATGTAATAGATTGTAATGCTAAATAATATACACCCTCCTGTGATTGCAGAGCATTTTTCTAAAAAAAATGGCTAAATATAAAATCTTGCATATAAAAATGTATAATTTGATGGCCCCAAATAGCTCATTGTGTAATATTGAATGATGCGGGTAATACAGTGATGTTTTGTGTTTGGATAATTGATAGAATCCACCAGCATCAAAGAGGACACATTAATGCATTTTTACTGCAGAAGCAAAGAAGATGGATATGGAAGCCATCTTTGGTCTGGGTCTAAAAATGTGTCATTTGTTGCAGTTTAATGTAGTGGGTGGAGACTTTGTTTGTCATTGTTTGATATCTCTTATCTAAGTGTAGCATTCACCTGTGAAGAAGCAGCTTGAAGTATTATGTTCCTTGTGCCCTGCACTTGTGATGACATGTCCTTACCTGAACCTAAGAACATCTTAAATGGTTTAGATTTGCTTTTCTTAAAGACAAAGCTCTAAAAAGGAATAGGTTGGTTAAACAACAGTTTAAAATATCACTGCAATGCAGGTATCTTGTTATACAACAAATTTACAGGTTGTCACTGTTAATATATCATGTCTGCCTAGGAGGTAACCAGTGCAAAAATGTGCACAAGGTGAGTGTGAAAGGCCTATAATGGTACTGATTGCAAATAAAAACAATAATCCCAGTACAGTATAACAATACAAATAATGTCTGAAATAGCAGCACAGCTTACCTCTCTACTGCAGAGATGTCCTGCTTAACCACTTATCAGTGGAACAATATACATAGTATGATGGGGTGAGAAGTTAAAGAGTACAGAGCGGATTGGAGATGTTGCCGGTTGGAGGGGAGACTCTGATCAGATACATGGCTGCCCTGAGCTGTCGGATTGCAGGCAGCAGTGGTCTCCTATGTTGGGATCTGGGATTTCTGAATCAGAGCAGTAAAAGATTTTACCGGGCACTTCCTATGCATGGCATCGGCAGATACAGACACTTGCTGCCTCCTGAAGTTGATAAAAAAAAACTAAACTGTGAAATGAGATTAAACAAGCCACAGACCATGAATACGGCACTTCCAGGTGACTGGGCACAACATGCTCTACGTAGAAAGATTTGTGCGGTATAGCAATAAATTCTTTAACCAGATGTCCGTCACTGTGGAGGAGAGCTATGCCCTGCAGACCAGGAGCACAGAGGTTCTGCTGCTGCAGGATTCGGGAAACAAGATGTCCATCGACTACATACTCCTCACCCACCAGAGAGTCGTCCAGGTAAGTGGCCTCAAATCTACACTGGCCCCTATTATCCTGGAGGCCTTTATGATGAATCAGCCAGAAGGAGTCCAGCTTTAGGTCAAGCAGCATACAAGGAAGATTACCTAAAAGGATTCAAAGTTTGGCCAGATGTGGAAAAGATGAAAGCTGCCATCAACTGAGACCCTACTAATGTATATGACTGGAGAATCCTAGAACCACTAATGAACCTCTGTGGATACACTGAGCAATGGAGATTCTGCTCAACAGCTGTGATATGAAGAAACTGGTCCACGCTAATACCCATGTGTGTGACGCTAGGCACTGGTCAAAGCTGGTAAAGGATGGGATGACAGTAATTTTTTTTTTTATACAGTACTTCTAATATTTTAAAATAAAAGTGAATAAATAGTATGTTGGTGATAGGACCTTTACATTGGAGCACTCAATTAGATGAACAAGATGGTGACCAGAAGCCTCCCCCCAAAGATGTTTCAGATTCAGGTTCTGAGCAGTCCCTCATTGGCCACTGAAAGTTGTTTTATACAACAATATATTGAATGCCAACTCCAGTAACAATAAAGTGGAGAACATACAGAGACAAGTATGGGCTTAATTATCTTCTAAGAATGAAAAATACATTCAAATGTAATAGCATATGCAGAGTATGGTGTGTATTGGATATCTGCGGTACTGTGTGAAAATTGTCAGATAATCTTATCCCATAAAGTGAAGAATTGGCTTACAATATTACCATGCAATCTGACCTGGAATACAATTGGATCTTAAAAGTGTTTATGCCTTTTTTTAAGCTTTTGTGATATTAAAACTGGTTTATACTTAAGTTACAGCTTTGCCTATAATTTTGTGAACATATTTACATAGTATATTTTTAGTTTTTGAGTTAGCTTTCTTTACACAATTACTGACACATCTGTAGTAGTGAGATTTTGCACTTTCTAAACTGGGTGCTTTGCCCTGTGACTCCAGATGTTTGGAGGTTAAGATCAGGGTAGGTGCAAGGATTTTTGCCAACTCAGGCGAAGGTGCATTTTGCCGCCTCCCCCCCCCAGCACGCACGCATAGCGCCGAAAAAACGTCAGTAAAGTGCAGCTAAAATAGCGGCGCTTTACTGCCGACGGCGCAATGCCCCAGTGTGCTGCTGCGCTGCCTGGCTTTGGAGTTCCCCTAATTGCAAGTCTCCTCTCTGTCTTGTCCTCCACAGAAACCTCACCTCATTTTACATTACACAGCACCGCACCTCTGGACCCCTTTTACATTACACAGCACCGCACCTCTGGACCTCTTTTGCATTTTACAGCACCGTACCTCTGGAACCCTTTTACATTACACAGCACCGCACCTCTGGAACCCTTTTACATTATACAGCACCCCGCACCTCTGGACCCCTTTTACATTACACAGCGCCCTGCACCTCTGGAACCCTTTTACATTATACAGCACCCTGCACCTCTGGACCCCTTTACATTACACAGCACCGCACCTCTGGGCCCCTTTACATTACACAGCATGGCACCTCTGGACCCCTTTTACATTACACAGCAACACTCTGCACCCCTAGACCCCTTTAGATTTACACAGACACCTCCCCAGCTCTGTCCCTTCCTACATTAATCATGCAAATGGAGAGACAGTGAGCAGGGCAGGGAGCTTTTTTTTGCCCCCCCCCCAGGGCCGGCGCTGGTGCCGTAAGGCAAGTGCCCATGTTGCCTTGCGCTAGCACCGGCCCTGGTTAAGATACTTATATATTTTTAATTACATTAATTGGTGAGTGTGCTAATTATGAGCCAGACCCAAACACAGTTATTACCCGCATACAAAAATTTCTTTAAAAACCTAGGGCCAGATTCACAAAAGAGATACGACGGCGTATCTCCTGATACGCCGTCGTATCTCTGTTTCTAACTATGCGACTGATTCATAGAATCAGTTACGCATAGATAGGCAGAAGATCTGACAGGTGTAATGGACTTACACTGTCGGATCTTAGGATGCAGTACCGCGGCCGCCGCTGGGGGGAATTTGCGTCGTAAACCAGCGTCGGGTATGCAAATTAGGAGTTACGGCGATCTACGAAGATTTTTCTCGTCGTTACGTCGTCGCAAGTGTTAGATTTCCGTCGCAAAGATAGGGCACCTTTAACATGGTGTAAAAGTACTCCACCATGTTAAAGTATGCCTGTCTTTCCCGCGTCGCTTTTGAATTTTTTTTAAATCTTTTTTCACGTCGCGATTCACAAAACGTTGGGGCGTCGTAATTTCGCGCAAAGCACATTGAGAAATTTGCGACGGGAGCATGCGCAGTATGTCCGGCGCGGGAGCGCGCCTAATTTAAATGGTACCCGCCCCATTTGAATTGGACCGCCTTGCGCCGGACCTGTTTACGATACACCGCGGCAAATTTCCAGGTAAGTGCTTTGTGGATCGGGCACTAAATCGGAAAAATTGCGGCGGTGTAACGTAAGCCGGTTACGTAAACTTGCGCCCGCTGTACGTGAATCTGGCCCCTAGTCCTTTTGTAATGGCTTTATCAATTAAGTCTGTTTGAGATACACTATATTGTCAAAAGTATTGGGATAAATGATGAAAGTGATGAGCGCAATAAATAGGATGAGCACAGCTGCGTGCAAAGCTAGCAATAAACTAGAAGAAGCCTTATAAAAATAAGTGCGATCACAAGTGATAATGCTGAAAAAACAAGCGAGCTAGCATGTAGCAAGTGAAAACAAGAAGTCCCAATAATAAGTAGTAAGTACAGCTGCGTGCCGAACCAGCAATGGGCTAAGGTGGTACTCTTCTTACAATACGTGCAATAAACAGGTAGTGATGCTGAAAAAACAAATGATGATGCTGAAAAACAGACGAGCTAACAAATAAATAAAAAAATGCAAGCAAAAAGTCCCAAAAATAACTTTGTGAGTGACTGAGACAGTGGTGATGATGTTCCTTCATTAATCTTCTAACATAAATCTTCAATGGAGTGGGCTCACAGAGCGCTTACCTTCCCAAAGTAATATTAGTGCCTTGAGTATGAGGATCTCCGTTGGTGAGGGATGAGTGCTGTGCGGTTCACCACAGGTCCGGTTGCTGCTGGCGTCCTGCGATATAAGCTCAAACCTCCAGATGGACATCAATGGTACTCAGAATAAAGTGAGAAGGCATCCCATAGTGAAGCAAGTAAAATCCGATTTATTAAAAAACGCTGCATACAATGGAAAAATGGCTGTAAAGACTTCCTAATGTGATTCCTTAATCCGCCCGTCCCTTACATGTTACACCACGTCACTTGGCTTCATCAGAGGACCTATATCGCCAGGCCTTCTCATCCAACATATGTGCCTGGCCTCACAAATGCGCTTCTGGAGGAATGGTCAAACATTCCCATAGACACTCCTAAACCTTGTGAACAGCCTACTCAGAAGAGTTGAAGCTATTATAGCTGAAAATTGTGGGCCAACTCAATATTGAACCCTACTTACTAAGGCTGGGATGGCATTAAAGTTCACGTGTGGCAGGTGTCCCAATACACAATATAGTGTAGGCCACACAGTCACATAGACATGCAAAGAGCATCTATTAACTCTTTACAGATCAGTCCACTACATATTCTACCTTTTGTCCTTGTCCATTTTACAGTTTTGAAGCTTCAGTTCTTCCTGTCACTATACTATCAAATAAACTAAATAACAATTGCAAGCTAATAGAAGCCAGTTCATTACTGCAGAATGCGTAGACCTGAGAAGTCACATGTAAAACTTTACCATTGTTAATTTTGGTCTCCAGCATCTATCAACAACTAATATATATGGGTTTAGGAGGAACTGATCCTTTAATGCTAAATTTCCCCGGTGACTCTCTAATCCCAGGTATTTTGTAAAATTACATTACATGTATTTCAACAGTACCCTGGGAATGTTAAGAAATAATGTAATTTTCTTAAATTAAATGACATTGGTTTTGAAATAAGTTTTACATTATTTTTGCCACTATTTATTGCTATTGTCTTGTGAACTAACTTTTCATCTTACTTCAAATGCCAATTTATAATGTAAATGTATTTTGTTTCCACTTACTGTAGATTTGCATTATCTTAGTAGCATCATCAGGTATAATAAATAGTGTACTATATGATTTAGCTTGTCAGGGCTGTTCTGCCCTTTCATTTTCTTCATAGGTATATTCTTGTTTTTTTCTTTCTGTTAAATTACAACAAAGTTCCCAAGGCAAATAAGACCCTAAACAATATTTCTTCACATTTTTCCTATACTAGTTTACCTTATTCTATCTAATATCCACTAAAAGGGAAAGGGATTACAACTTTGTTCTTTTTATACTGGAGATTTACTGGAGAGCTCAGTGATAAAATAAAGTAAAAATCTAAGTGATTAACCCCAACCAGCTGCTAATAAAATATCCCCTTCCTGCTGACCATATGCATGTACTGTATATGGAAGCACAGAAGTGGTCCGTTTTCCATGCTGCCATATGCACACATTGAGTGCACCCAATTTTACACACCCAGTAGTGTGACTGGGCAGCCACAGACAGATCCTGGTCACAGTGTGTAGGTGGGGTAGGGTTGAATATGGACTCCATGTTTCCTCATCAACTTATTGGGCAACAGGTTTGTGGCACATGAGAGGTCTACCTCCAGAGTGGATTCTTCTGGACTCTGCTGAACACTAGGGATAGGATTGCTACATTACACATTGCTCTGTGTCTAGTCCATCAATGCCCTGGGACCAGGCTGAGTCCATCATGGGGAAATACTGAACCCTAAGGTGGGCCTCTACTTTTAGAGATGAACATACAACATGTACACTTAAACTGTAACTTTTCTCTAGTTAACTCTCAGGTCCCTGTGACGATGTATATCTTTTCTGTAACTTGCATTTTTGGGAGGGACACTTTGGGGTTGATTTACTAAAACTGTAGAGTGCAACATCTGGTGCATCTATGCATGGTAGCCAACCAGCTTCTTAATTTAGCTTTTTCAATTAGGCTTTGACAAAAAACTTTGAAGCCTATTATTACTATATAGAGATTTTACACTATCCAGTTTTAGTAAATCAACACCACTATGCCTTTATTCACATCCACCTGTCCAGCGTATTACCGCTACCTCACTCTCAGTAAAGATATGGGGGTCATAAAATGCACCTAGCCCAGGCTCTATACGTGCACTTGACTTCCTTTAACTCTTCTGTACCTGTTTACAGGCTGGGGACCTTTGCTCTGGGAAACAGACTGTTCAAAAAGAGAGTGCCAACAACAACTCCCCCTGCCCCAGGCACACACTTAACGAAAGGCTGCTTGGTAAATCTCTGTTATTTTAGGAAACTACTTGTATCTGCAGACTACATCAGCTCTCAGTGACCTGAACTGTAGAAAGTTTCCAATTGTTTGCATTACATCCCTTGAATAACTTCACACCAGGCGGGAACAATGTTTCAAAGCTTTACTTAGAAAAATCTCAGCTTTACTTAGAAAGACATCTCAGAGTCCAACATGTAATAACAATATTTTTCCTACGTCCCAATTCCTAACTCAGGCTATGTGCTGCCGTGGCATACCTGCAAAAGGTAGAGTCCAAGTACAATCAAGGGATCCAAAAGTGTAATTTTCCAGTGTTGGTTTCTTCTGGGATGAACTCCAGGACATGATGACCTTCTACAGTAGTGTAACGGAACGTCTCACACTCCGATTGAGTGTTTCCGTCATATACCACTTCCTATCAGTCTGGATATAGATATCAGATAGTTCAGCTTCTCTCAACACACAACGAGACAAGACTTTTTTGTCTGCTAAACATGGAGTGTTTAATAGAACCAAGAATACAGTCTTATATACAGTTTAAAGAGGAGGTAACCAGAACATAAAATATCATGAGCTAATTAACTAATCATTTACCCAGATGAGGTGACTCCGAGATATGACCTGTCAGAGTGCTATACAATACACATTATCATGAGTGTAAACACAGGATATCTTCACACACTAGCAGGGTCAATTAGCACAGAGAACAGAGAGATGGCTGGAGGCGATGGCATTAGCATCTAACAATATGAATGAGTCACTCTTACAATTAACCCGTTGAGTTCAGAATCAACAACCAGTAAATAGTTCTGGAATATATTGTGGATAATAATTACATAATACTCCCATCTCAGGTAATCCAAGATATAATTTCTCCGTCATCCTATGCCCCTAGTGGACATAGGATGATTTTAGACATAAGATGGTTCGGGGATGTCCCGGGTGAGTCTGTCACAAGTAGCAAGCAACATTCTTCCACTCTTCCCAGGCGTGGTACTCTGATGTTCTCCCTCACTGGGGTTTCTTACGGCTCTGGGTCTTTGTGTTTGGGGACTCTTTCCCTTGTTTATACCACAGGACCAGGGGGTTAGATGCAACGATAACCCATCAAAGCCAAAGAACCAGAAAAAGCATTATTTTTACCCTCCCGTTCTGGGGCACCAACTAACTGGCACCATTTCAACCTACTTACAAGTGTAACAACTAGTTGCTGGTAGGATGGACTCTCTATCATGTTATGACTATAACAGCCAACCACAGTGATCACATAACTGGAAGCCCAAGCTTAAAGCGGGGGTTCACCCTATAAAATAAAATAAAAAAAACAATTTTCTTCTAGCCTAAAATTCGGCATTGTAGCGCGAGCTACAGTATGCCGGTCTTAATTTTTTTATCGCCATACTCACTGTTATATCGTACATAGTAGATTCCGACTGCCCACAGGGAATGGGCGTTCCAATCCAGACGGAAGGTGATTGACGGCCGACTCTGGCGCGTCACGCTTCTCCGGAAATAGCCGAAATAGGCTTGGCTCTTCACGGCGCCTGCGCATAGTCTGTGCGCAGGCGCCGTGAAGAGCCGAGACCTACTCCGGGCTGTCTTCGGGGAGCGTGACATGCCAGAGCCGGCCGTCAATCACCCTCCCTCTTGAAAGGAATGCCCATTCCCCGCGGGCAGTCAGAATCTACTATGTACGATATAACAGTGAGTACGGGGATAAAAAAATTAAGACCGGCATACTGTAGCTCGCGCTACAATGCCGAATTTAATGCTGAAATGTTGTTCTGCAGGGTGAACCACCGCTTTAAGATTAAAAGATTAGGGCAGAGCTTGCCATTGGTGGAGTAAGCAGCTTATCTGTGTTGCTCTCTTCCTGGGTTCACTACCATGACTTCTATTGTACTTATCCAGGCGCAATCTGGTTGGTAAATAGGATATAAGAATACCAAGCCAATCCTGCTCCAGGTGGTTCAAAATTAAAACAACTTCAGTCGATTCTAGTCCTGCCACCTGTGACCAGCTCTGATATGGGGTCAGGGGAAATTGCATCTTCACTTCACAGTCCCGTCTCGACTGAAATTCCTTCATATACCCTAACAGAGTTATTGTTCCTGGGGAAACTTTCTACAACCCTATAAATTCTGGACACTGATATGAACACTTACATCGACTCCCTACCTACCATAATGGACTTTTTAAATGGCTAAAATTGTAGAATCCCATAACTCTAAAACCGTGAAGGAAGACATCACATTAGGGGAAGAGTAGTAGGGGAAACAAAGCAAAGTAACACTGATATATTTTTTTAAAAACTAGAGGTCCATAGAGCAGCTATGTTATGATCCGTGTTGTGGCTTTGGTCACCTGCTGGTGGCACTATTACCTCCAGCAACTAAGGGTGCAATTCTGGTGGCCACCAGCAGGTGTCTCCCAGTAGATGGACTCTTTACTAATCAAGCTGCACTTGATGTGATCCTGCTGGGTAGGGATGAGCTTCGAGTTCGAGTCGAACTCTTCCAGATTCTGATAAGCCCCCCACCCGCAGACCCCCACAACCACCAGGCAAGGGTTGTGGGGATGAGGCCCTTGTCCCCATCAACATGGGGACATCCTCCCCATGTTGAGGGCATGTGGCCTGGTACGGTTCAGGAGAGGGGGGCCGCACTCTGTCCCCCCTCTTTTTTGCGGCCGGCCAGGTTAACGTGCTCGGATAAGGGGTCTGGTGTGGATTTTTGGGGGAAAAAAATTGGGGTGGAGTTCCCCTTAAAATCCACACCAGACCTGAAGGGTCTGGAATGGATATTTGGGGGGAACCCCACGTAATTTTTTTTAAATTGACGGCGGGGTTCCCCTTAATATCCATACCAGACCTGAAGGGCCTGGTAATTGAAATTGGGGGGACCCCCACGCTCTGAATTGCCGGGAGCCGACAATTCATTATAGCCGCAAGTCCGGTTTTAAATGTTTTTTTTTCTTTCAGAAATGACACTTTGTGCAGGGACAGTTCTAAGTACTGGAAACATGCACTATTTCACATGCTAACTTTACACCCCCCCTAGGTACGACATTTAAAGGAATATTTCACTTTTATTGTTTCACTTTTAGCAGTATTAAATTCACTGCTCCCGAAAAAACTGCACGTTTTAAACCTTTTTTTTTGCATTGATACATGTCCCCTGGGACAGGGCCCATGTCCCCAAACACTTTTTAGGACAATAACTTGCATATTAGCCTTTAAAATTAGCACTTTAGATTTCAAATGTTCGAGTCCCATAGACTTTAACAGGGTTCTAAAGTTCACACAAACATTTGGTGTGTTCGCAAGTTCTGGTGCGAACCGAGCAGGAGGGGGCTCGGCTCATCCCTACTGCAGGGAGTATATAAGCCCGCCCTTCACTGAGATTCAGTGCTTCAGTATCCTCTCTGCTAACCTTGTTCCTGCCTGACCTGATCTGTTCCCTGTATATGATCCTGATCTGCTTCCTGCCCTGTCCTGGACTCTGTTTCCTGTACCTTGTACCCAGTCCCTGAGTCTCATCCCCCGATTCCAGCTTCCCCTTGCCACTGCTCCCTCCATCTGGCTGCCTGTTCCCCCTTGTCTCTCATCCCTGCTTGTTTATGTATATATGCTTTTGTTTTTGTATATATTAGTTAGTCAGATTGGTGTTTTGAGGTTTGCTGTTGTTTGGTTTGCACGTGTGCCTTATCCTTAATAAATATATATTTCTCACCTACCTTTGTGCCTGTTTCCTTAAGTGCAGCCCACTGATCTGTTTAAACCTTTGTTGGATGCCTGTGTTAGACATCCCTGACAGAATACTGAAGCCATAAAAACAGGTCGGCTGCACTTAAGGAATTGGTTCTGGGCACTTGCTATTGCAAAAAAAAATGCATCTGGAAGATATTCTGTATCTGTCGCTCCTGGCAACAGATGACAGAGAATTCTGTTATCAGGAATTGAGTCAATACACTAGAGAGCAGTTATTGGAATGTATGCGTATAGCTCATGTTTTTGTTGATCAAGGCAGTTTTCTGTTTGAGGACGTGCAACCATTGATTCGGATCTGCACAGAGTTGGCCCTGTCTGATGCCTCTAGTGGAGGTGATGATTATACACATCCTTTTAGTGCAGCTCAGGTAGAATCTTTGGTGTGGCTGTTGGAAGCTGACTCAGCCTTTTTCCATGAGCAGTACTCAGCTTGTCCTCAAAAGGTGCTTGCAGCATGCATTGATTCTGTGCAGTCTCTGGTCAGACAAGCCGTGTGCAAACCTGATTTTGTGAAACCATTATTACAGGCCTGGTCAAGTTTGTTGTACTCAGCCCCTGTCAGCTCCCAACCATCCATTTTTTTGTCTGGACTCCAACCTGCTGGGATGTCTTCCTCTCCTGTACCCCCAATTCCCACTTTTGCTGAACAATACACCCTGCTACCAATGAAGTACCAGTCCATTGTTTCCTCCTGCTGCACTTACCCTGCCTTTAACCCTTCTGCTTCTTCTCGGCTGCCTCCATCAGTTCCATCAAGATCCCCTTCAAAGTCTACACCCCTCTGTTTCACCATCCCTCCTCTCTTCACCTCTACCAGCTGTACCCATTACCCCCAGCCCTATACCCATATACAAATTCTCAGTGGCGAAACCAAAGAAAAAAAATATGTTTTTTCCAACCCATTCAATCCTGCCACTATCCCAATCTGCATCCACTTCAGCCAACTTGCTTCAGCCTGTTCCCATATCAGCGGAGCTGCTCCAGCCTGCCAACCTGCCCCGGGCCATCCTCATGTCAGCTGATCGTGAACCTGACGACCCACCTTATCCTGTCAACTCATAAAGGCAATGTGTTGCTACCTGTGTCTCCATCATTCGTCTAACCCTAAAATGTACCTCATCCGCTAGATGTCAACAGTTTCCATTATGAAGGAGTGGGTATTACCGTGCTACCAAGAAGTGTGGGGGAGGGGGAGGAAAGGGAATACAGCTGAGGCACTTAAAGGTGTATCAGACCATAAGATAATTGCAAAAGAAGGTAGTTGTCAGGGATCTGCCACCTAAGGGTTAACAGTGCAGACTGATTCCAATGATTGGCAACAGGCTGCCTTATTTAAACCCCTCAGCAGCACTGTGTCCTTGCTGTCTGATCTGCATCTTATCCAGAGACCTGATCCTGAACCTGCATCATTCTGACCTGGCTTTCTGACTCCGCTGCTATCTCCAGTCCTGACCTGCTCTGTTTACCTGTCTGCAAGATCCTCTGTTGCCGAATCCAGCCTGAAATCTGGCCATTCCTTGCCTGCTGCTTTTGTCTGTACTGATCTTCCGTGTATGACCTGGCCTGTCTGACTCCTCTCCTGCTGTCGCCTGCACCTGCATGTGCATGTTGCTCTCAGGCGCACCTGCATCCGGTGACCTGCGTCCGCTAACCTGCATCCGGTGACCTGCGTCCGCAGACCTGCATCCGCTGACCTGCATCCCGCTGACCAGCATCCTGCTAACCAGTTAATCGGCATCCGCTGACCTGCATCCGCTGACCTGCATCCGCTGATCTGCATCCGCTGATCTGCATCCAGCTGACCTGCACCTACAGCGCTTCAGCCCTTCTCATTAGACTTCATCTCCAATCTCAGAGACTCTGCAGGCACTCATACCCCACTGTGCTCCTACGGTCACTGTCTCAACCCCAGTGATCCCGGAACCAGGACGGTAAGAGAGGTCTCCCTCTGCACGTCAGGCTCACTCCCAAGGTACGTGTCAGTAGTGCTGCGCTGTAAGTGGGAGATGGGAAAAGCGTGTGGAGGAAGTAAATATGTAAAGATGGTCTGTTTAGGATTAAAACAGTCCAATCAAAATTGGCATCACAAAATGATCAGTGAACTGACTGACAAAGGTGTATCAATGCTAACATCAGTGCTAATTACATATATAAGTGCTAATTAAATATATCTTCATGATCTCTTCATGGTAAAGTGAAATACAGTAACAAAATAAAGTGATATGATACTGCAAATAAAGATATACAACGTGCATAACACAACACCCTAGTGGCTGGGATAAGCTAAACTAAAAAGTCCATGCAGCAGAGCTTAAGGGTATGACAAGCAAGGGAAATTGAATGAATAATCAAAAGTCCAAAATTAAATAAAGGTGCTGGTGTGGATCCCAACATATAGCGTGAAGAAAGGATGGATTTCCAGTAATCTCTTCAGAGTGAATGAGGATGTCCCCTTACCTTACTGCTGTAAGGTAACAGCATATAGATCCAAACGCACTTCCTGATCGTATCTGTATAAGTTGTTATCCGAATGGACTGTAATTCAAAGAAACACAGGTCCCTCTAGATGAGACGTGACTATCGAGAGGGACCTGTGTTTCTTTGAATTACAGTCCATTCGGATAACAACTTATACAGATACGATCAGGAAGTGCGCTTGGATCTATATGCTGTTACCTTACAGCAGTAAGGTAAGGGGACATCCTCACTCACTCTGAAGAGATTACTGGAAATCCATCCTTTCTTCACGCTATATGTTGGGATCCACACCAGCACCTTTATTTAATTTTGGACTTTTGATTATTCATTCAATTTCCCTTGCTTGTCATACCTTTAAGCTCTGCTGCATGGACTTTTTAGCTTAGCTTATCCCAGCCACTTGGGTGTTGTGCACGTTGTATATCTTTATTTGCAGTATCATATCACTTTATTTTATTACTGTATTTCACTTTACCATGAAGAGATCATGAAGATATATTTAATTAGCACTTATATATGTAATTAGCACTGATGTTAGCATTGATACACCTTTGTCAGTCAGTTCACTGATCATTTTTTGATGCCAATTTTGATTGGACTGTTTTAATCCTAAACAGACCATCTTGACATATTTACTTCCTCCACACGCTTTTCCCATCTCCCATTTACAGCGCAGCACTACCTTCTTTTGCAACAATTTCCATTATGTTTTTGTTGCATTATGATAGACCAACTCCTGACTTATTATTCCTTTCAGGCTTCTCAAGACATGGTAGTCCCCATTTTATATATATGAGATATTCAACCACCCTTCCAAAAGATCATATATTATATTATGTTACATAGTTACATAGTAGGTGAGGTTGAAAAAAGACACAAGTCCATCAAGTCCAACCTATTTGTGTGATTCTATGTCAGTATTACAATTTATATCCATGTATGTTGTGGTCGTTCAAGTGCTTATCTAATAGTTTTTTTTA
The DNA here is from genome assembly GCF_905171775.1 of Rana temporaria. Taxonomy (NCBI): domain Eukaryota; kingdom Metazoa; phylum Chordata; class Amphibia; order Anura; family Ranidae; genus Rana; species Rana temporaria. Next base: position 274,978,512 of record NC_053491.1, read on the forward strand.
ATTATCGATGCTCCCCACTGTAACCACTGCCTTTGGAAGAGAGGTCCTCATCCTTACCGCTCTTACAGTAAAGAACCCTCTACGCAGTTTAAGGTTAAACCATTTTTCTTCTAATTTTATTGCATGGCCGCATGTTTTATTAAATTCCCTGTCACGGAAAAGTTTTATCCCTATTGTGGGGTCACCAGTACGGTATTTGTACAGTAGGTGATCGCGATATTGTGTCAATCTCGCTCCCTTTACCTACAGTACTAGCCCCTTTGCAGGGGCCAGCGCCGAGCCGGCTTGCTGCGATGGGAAAAAGTGATCATAGAAGCGACGGGATCTGACTTGGATTCCCGCCAATTCTAGCCGCGGCATTTGGTATGAATCATGAGGGGGAACTCCACTGCAAATTTTTAATCAAGAACCGGTATGGGTTCCCCCTCAGGGGCATACCAGGCCCTTAGGTCTGGTATGGATTGAAAGGAGAACTCCCTATGGAGCATGATGGGACTGTGACGTCATAAGAGGCCTATATAAATCGGTATTACAATGGGAGGAAGCGTTGCGTCAACATAAGAAGAAAAGAAGCAGGCAGAAAACAGCAAAGAAGAGCGGGCCTCGCCGCCGCTAGTAAGAGAGCTAAAAAGAAGATAGCGGCGGCCAGCCCCGAAGAAGGCACCAGAGAGCAAGCTGGAGAAGAACCGGGGAGCGCCGAGACAACAGTGGAGAGCGGAGAAGATGGAAGAAGACCCCACCGGAGAGTGGAGAAGACCCCCGGAGCTGACTAATAAATGATTTTAAAACCCTGTGTTTTTGTGTTTATTTTATTGACACTTTGCCTCTGGGTGAATGGGTAGGGGTACGATGTACCCCATATTCATTCACCTCGGTTGGGGGGCTGGTATCTGGTGGCCCCCTTAATAAAGGGGGCTCCCAGATTCCAATAAGCCCCCCGCCCGCAGACCCCAACAACCAACGGCCAGGGTTATCGGGAAGAGGCCTGTCCTTATCAACATGGCGACAGGGTACTTTGGGGTGGGGGGCCGCAGGGCGCCCCCCTGCCCCAGAGCACCCAACCCCTCCATGTTGAGGGCATGAGGCCCAGTACGGCTTGGGGGGGGACGCTCGCTCATCCCCACTCCTTTCCTGACCAGACTGGCCGCGTGCTTGGATACGGGTCTGGTATGGATTTTTTGTTTTTTCGGCGTAGGGGGTTCTCCTTACAATCCATACCAGACCTAAGGGCCTGGTATGCCCCTGGGGGGGAACCCATGCCGTTTTTTTATTTTAAATTTGGCATGGAGTTCCCCCTCATGATTCATACCAAACGCCGCTGCTAGAATTGGCGGGAATCCAAGTCAGTTCCCCGTCGCTTCTATGACGCACTCGCTGGAATGTGCTTTTGCTATTCCAGCGAGTGCGAGATGTCGGTACCATGTCGCCGAGAATCAGTGCGATGCCGTCGTGCTGGAAACACATTCTCGGCGACAGGTACTGTACATTGAAATGATATCCCCTCTCAAGCATCTCTTCTCCAGAGAGAACAAGTTCAGTGTTCTTAACCTTTTTTCATAACCTTTCCACATAACTAATGGGCGCATGCTGGCAGTTATCCTGCTGGAGGTCATATGACGCCCCGTCAGGATAACTGAACCACTTTCCAGCCGTCATTCTGGTTTAGGCCGGGCAGGAAGTGGTTAATATGCTCTTAAAGCGTACACATTTTTCCTCTGTGTTCTTTGTTCCTAAGATTTTGTCCCATTTAGTATCTTCTAGCAAGGATCGTAGTTTAGGGAAGTTGGCTCTTTTAAAATTCAGTGTCTGTATTTCCCTTATATTTCCTATTTGTGTGATTCATACTGAAACGAATTGACCTGTGATCACTGTTTCCTAAATTGCCCCATACTTCCACATCTGTGATCAGGTCTGTATTGTTGGTAATTAGTAGGTCTAGTAACGCTTTGATTCTAGTTGGTGTGTTTAACATCTGACCTATGAAATTGTCCTGCAAGACATTTAGGAACTGGCGAGCCTTAGATGAATGTGCAGTTGTTTCCACCCATTCTATGTTTGGATAATTAAAATCCCCCATTATAATGACATATCCCATCCTTACCGCTAATCCAAATTGTGATAAGAGGTCCACCTCTGCCTCCTCCCTCTGGTTAGGGGGCCTGTAGCATACTCCCAGTATTAGTTACTACATTATCTACACAAACAAAAAATACATATTGCCCTCTTACAAGAGAGTCACTTTTCCACAGGGAACTATCCTAGTTACAAAAATTGATATTTTACTTATTGGTTTCATTGCACTAATCCTGCTCACAAGACTGTATGAGTCACCTCAGCCCTACACAAATTCTTACAGGCTCAAATTTTAGCTACCCCATTTTGTCAATATCTTCTGTTCAAAGTTAAGCTCAGTGGTAAAACCTTCACTATTGCTAATATTTACCTACCCAATTCCTCTCAAGTGTTCTTCTGTCTTCAGTATCTGCATATTCTTGACTAAATTGCTGAAGGACGAATAGTGTTGGTAGGTGATTTCACCATCCCTCTAGCTCCCTCTGAGGATACTTATTTTGGAAATTAGACTCAAAGATCTACTGAATCTCAAATGCAGATTAGCCCAAATGAAACCTCTTGACTCTTGGAGGGCACCACATTGTTCAAAGACATATTTCTGCTACTATTCAGGAATCCACAAATCTCACAGTAGGGTAGATTATATTTTCACTTTTGGACATCCATCCTAAAGTAGTATTGCACCCAAAGTGTTAGACCATTTCCCAATCCTCTGCAGTATCTCGGTAGGAAAAAGGAACCCCAAATCCTTTACTTGCCACTTAAATTATAATTTACTGCAAGAGATTGTCTGCGTTGCTGACATTACCCAAACAATTATGGTAATAACATTTTTCTGATCACTCTTTAGATGACATTATTAATCCCATGAGATGGGAAGAGCTGAAATGTGTCCTGTGGGGCATTTTTGTTTTCCGCAGGACATGCTTGAAAAAAATCCACACTGCAGAAAGAGAGAAAGATAAGATAAACATTGTAAGATAAACACCGACCCCACTAACATAGAACTTATTGTGATGTGCCATAAACTTCTTGACATTTTGGATTTGATTCTGAGATCATTTTCTAAAAGCTTCATATGAATACAGTAATACATTTAGCTCTACCCTAGCTAGGTTGTTACCCCCCCCCCCCACAACACAACATCTTAGCACTACATACCCCCTTCCTGGGCCTAGTTCACAATAATAGAGGCATCCTGACTTCTTTTAGGGATTATTATTCAAAATTATATAATCCTAATCATAAATTCAGCCATCTCCCCAATGCTGAAAAACTAGAAAAGATCATCTAATATTAACCATAATTTGGTTATTATCCTCCCCTAAGATGAAGCAGATGAACTATTCTAGCACTGTGAATGGCACCTGGTCCTGACTCCATGGCTTCACCAACAGATTTTATAATCAGTTTCATTGGGAACTACTCCCACTACTCCTAAAGGTCTTCAATACAATTATTGAATGTTATCCATTCTCAACCCAGGTGTTGGAAGTGCACATTTCAGGAATATTAAAACCCAGAAAAGATGAGACATACCCCTGTAGTTACCGCCCTATTTCATTACCAAATAGTGATATAAAAATGTACTCCAAAATTATCGCCATTTGACTACAAACATCCTTCCTTTATTGATCCACACAGATCAAGTGGGCTTCATAACCCTGTGATAACCCCATCAAGACCATCCACCTACTGTCATACGCCAATAAGGTAAATATCCCTGCTTCAACTGATAACAGGCATTTAATAGGGTGGATTGGGACTTTGGGGCTGAACTTTGTGAAAATTAGTTTGAGTGATCTCTTTATCTCCAAGATACATATACTCTTATATACCCTCTTCTCTGTGAAATGCAAAACCAGTGGCTTACTGTCCCCCAGTTTTACCATCACTAATGGTAACCTCCAGGGTTGTCCACACTTGCCTATTTTATATGTTCTTACCATGGAACATTTAGCTGTTGCTCTCCAGTCCAACCCGTCCATCCAAGGCCTCCAAATTGGCTTGTCCACAAGTAAAAACTAGCTTGTATGCCATACCTATGATCAGTCATACCTATGATATGTCATACCTCTGATTCCATCCTGCAAGAGATTGACATTTTTGGCACTCATGATGAAACTGCTGATGAATTTCATCATGAAACTGCATTAATCAGAATTCTCCATTCTGTTGAGAAAAAAATATTCCCCGCTGGGTGATCTATGTACATTGCAAGGATTTTAATAAACGTAATTGCAGATTCCTACCTTTTGTTATTCTGAAAAAATCTTAATTTTTTCATAAGACCCCAGGGCTCTTCTTTGGTCCTGTTCTTCGGCAGGACACAAAATAAAGCCAAACTCCCCTTTGACTGAGGTCACAGTCCTTTTCTGACTGCAGGCTATCTCTTCCTATCTCTTCTGCCCACTGACTAGTATCCTTCATAAACTGCAGTTTCCATACTGTCTCCATTCGGCAGGTTTGGGAAATTGGAATAAAATGTCCTAGCTTAATAACACATTCTCACCCCCATGAGAACCCATTCTCCTATGGAACTCTTCTCTTGTTGTCCATGTAAAGGCACCCTTTGCTTTTTCCTCCGACAACTACATAACTTTTAGAAATCTCTTACGCCACATATGAATCTCCACTGCCCGCTGACATCATTTGAACATTGTTTAAACAATTTTTTTTTTTTTTTTTTTTTTTCATGTTTCCAACTGCTTTATTCTTTCAATATTTTTTTTTTATTGTTGTTTGCATATAAAAAGATACAAAAAGTGTTACATCCTCGTACGTATTATAACAATACACAACCAAACGTTTTTCCCCATTTTCCCCTTATCTTTTCCTACCCTCGTTCTTTATAATATTGTGAATAAATGAAAGACCACTTGTTTCTGAACTGTCATAGCTCACCTTCCACCCCGCAAACCCTCACCCGCCCTCCCACCCTCCCATCACACCGTGAGCCGGTTTTTGAAGTTAATCTACTTCGTTAAATACGTCTTCCCCGTAAAGGAATACCCGATAGTGGGTTAAGATATTTATTGAATTTGAATGGCGATTTTTATATAGAACATCCTGTTTCGTCTAACCAGGGTTTCCACATCCTCACAAACTTTCTATAATTACCCTGTCGAGTAAGTGTCACTCTTTCACTCCAAATCATTGTGTTAATAGTTTCAACCCAAGATTTGACAGTGGGTGGCATCTGGGCCTGCCACCTCAACGCAATTAACTTCCTCGCCTGGAAGAGGCATCTCAGTACCACTTCAAGGGAACTGGCTGGCACTCTATTTTCCTCTATGCTGCCTAATAAGCATATCTTAGACTCAGCTTCTAGCTTAGTTTTAAAAGTTGTATTTATTGTGTCCACCACCTCCTCCCAGTATCTAAATAGCTTAGGACATTTCCACATCATGTGGATAAGATTGCCTGTCGCTCTGCACCTTGGGCATTCGTCAGTACTTCTCCACCCGAGATTAAACATTCTCCTGGGGGTATAGTATACTCTATGCAAGAGGAACAAGTGTGATACCTTCTGAGATGGGGAGATCGAAACCAATACCCCCTCCTCAAGATCGCACTCCACTGTTCCGTGGTCATTTGACCTAAGTCTTTCTCCCATCCTGTCCTCCTCTTAGTAAGGCCTGCCCTACTTATGGTTTTAGCTCCTATTCTAGAGTACAACTCAGATATCAGGCCTTTAGTTGTTTTTGAAGAGGTTATTTTCAGGAGGGTGGGGGCCGAGGACCATACAATGGGTTGTAACCCAAACTGGGCTTGGATAGCATGTCGTATCTGTAGATATCTGTAAAATGTTTTATTTGTTATATTGAATTCCTGTCGCAGGTCTGCGAAGGATTTCATCTGTTCTCCATTGTACAGTTGGTTTAAACAGCTTGTCCCTTGTCTCTCCCATTCTTTACATCTCTCAATGTCTTTTAATTCTCTTAAGTTTTGATTGCACCAGAGGGGGGCGAATATTGTTATTCCCTTGTAGCCCATCAATGCTTTTGTTGTTTGCCACACTTTAAGGCTAAGTTTTATAGTTGGACATTTATGGACGAACGAACCCGCCTCAAGTGCCTCCACTATTGTCCTATGTGGTGCCCCAGTTAGCATCAATCTAGCGGAATTCCCCCTCCCTCCAATCCGCAGTTCGCAAGCTGTTGTAGCTGTGAGGCTAGAAAATATGTTTTTGGGTGAGGTACTGCCATTCCCCCCTCTTTAGCAGGTAACTGCATGGTCTGGAGACAAATCCTAGCTTGTCCCTTCTTCCAAATTAACTCTCTGAAGAGGGATTCTATCTTTTTGAACCATTTTTGAGCTATCCAGACTGGGGAGTTATGGAGGATATAGAGTAACTGAGGCAGCCATATCATCTTTATCAGATTGCATCGTCCCGCTATGGATAATGGTAGTCTACACCAGACGTCTCTTTTATGTTCCCATTTAGACAAAAGAGGGATTAAGTTATTATTCTCCTGTAGAGAGAGCAGGGTAGATGATCAGGGAAGGTTCATATTTTTATTTTGCTTAATTGAAAATAAACTATTTGTGATAGCTAGTGTTTATATTCCCCCCCCATTTAAATTTGAAGTCTTGCATAAATTGATCGAGTTTACATTGGACAAACCAGGAATACCGATAGTTATTATAGGCGACTTTAATGAAACCTTAGAAAGACCACTTGTTTCTGTACTGTCATAGCTCACCTTCCACCCCGCAAACCCTCACCCGCCCTCCCACCCTCCCATCACACCGTGAGCCGGTTTTTGAAGTTAATCTACTTCGTTAAATACGTCTTCCCCGTAAAGGAATACCCGATAGTGGGTTAAGATATTTATTGAATTTGAATGGCGATTTTTATATAGAACATCCTGTTTCGTCTAACCAGGGTTTCCACATCCTCACAAACTTTCTATAATTACCCTGTCGAGTAAGTGTCACTCTTTCACTCCAAATCATTGTGTTAATAGTTTCAACCCAAGATTTGACAGTGGGTGGCATCTGGGCCTGCCACCTCAACGCAATTAACTTCCTCGCCTGGAAGAGGCATCTCAGTACCACTTCAAGGGAACTGGCTGGCACTCTATTTTCCTCTATGCTGCCTAATAAGCATATCTTAGACTCAGCTTCTAGCTTAGTTTTAAAAGTTGTATTTATTGTGTCCACCACCTCCTCCCAGTATCTAAATAGCTTAGGACATTTCCACATCATGTGGATAAGATTGCCTGTCGCTCTGCACCTTGGGCATTCGTCAGTACTTCTCCACCCGAGATTAAACATTCTCCTGGGGGTATAGTATACTCTATGCAAGAGGAACAAGTGTGATACCTTCTGAGATGGGGAGATCGAAACCAATACCCCCTCCTCAAGATCGCACTCCACTGTTCCGTGGTCATTTGACCTAAGTCTTTCTCCCATCCTGTCCTCCTCTTAGTAAGGCCTGCCCTACTTATGGTTTTAGCTCCTATTCTAGAGTACAACTCAGATATCAGGCCTTTAGTTGTTTTTGAAGAGGTTATTTTCAGGAGGGTGGGGGCCGAGGACCATACAATGGGTTGTAACCCAAACTGGGCTTGGATAGCATGTCGTATCTGTAGATATCTGTAAAATGTTTTATTTGTTATATTGAATTCCTGTCGCAGGTCTGCGAAGGATTTCATCTGTTCTCCATTGTACAGTTGGTTTAAACAGCTTGTCCCTTGTCTCTCCCATTCTTTACATCTCTCAATGTCTTTTAATTCTCTTAAGTTTTGATTGCACCAGAGGGGGGCGAATATTGTTATTCCCTTGTAGCCCATCAATGCTTTTGTTGTTTGCCACACTTTAAGGCTAAGTTTTATAGTTGGACATTTATGGACGAACGAACCCGCCTCAAGTGCCTCCACTATTGTCCTATGTGGTGCCCCAGTTAGCATCAATCTAGCGGAATTCCCCCTCCCTCCAATCCGCAGTTCGCAAGCTGTTGTAGCTGTGAGGCTAGAAAATATGTTTTTGGGTGAGGTACTGCCATTCCCCCCTCTTTAGCAGGTAACTGCATGGTCTGGAGACAAATCCTAGCTTGTCCCTTCTTCCAAATTAACTCTCTGAAGAGGGATTCTATCTTTTTGAACCATTTTTGAGCTATCCAGACTGGGGAGTTATGGAGGATATAGAGTAACTGAGGCAGCCATATCATCTTTATCAGATTGCATCGTCCCGCTATGGATAATGGTAGTCTACACCAGACGTCTCTTTTATGTTCCCATTTAGACAAAAGAGGGATTAAGTTATTATTCTCCTGTAGAGAGAGCAGGGTAGATGATCAGGGAAGGTTCATATTTTTATTTTGCTTAATTGAAAATAAACTATTTGTGATAGCTAGTGTTTATATTCCCCCCCCCATTTAAATTTGAAGTCTTGCATAAATTGATCGAGTTTACATTGGACAAACCAGGAATACCGATAGTTATTATAGGCGACTTTAATGAAACCTTAGATAGGACCCAGGATAGGTTCCCGCCAGGAAATAGATCTAAAACAAAAGGAGAGGACCGATTAGTGCTATTTTTGGATGAAGTGGGGCTATGTGACATTTGGCGTACGCGCTATCCGCAGGAACGTCAATACTCCTGTTTTTCGAAGACTCACCACACTTTATCCAGAATAGACATGGCGTTGGGTAACGAGGAGGCAGCATCACTAGTAATAAATATAGAATATGGCCCAAGAGGAGTCTCTGATCACTCGCCAATGGAGCTGACAATAAAAACTAGCGGTAAATGGTACCCAAGAGAATGGAAAATTAGCCCTCACTGGCTCGAATTAATGAGTGAACATAGTATGGTGATGTCGGCTCTTAAAGAATTTTTACAGATAAATGAGGGAACTGCATCAGTGGGGGTGGTATGGGACTCCCTAAAAGCCTACCTCAGAGGCCTCCTGATCCAAAAGATAGCAGGGATTAAGAGGAAGAACAGGGAGGGAGAGAGTGAGACAAGGAATCAGTTGCTACAGGCAGAGAAGAGATACATTGAAACCCCAACCTCTCATAGTTTAAAAGAGTAGCTAGAAAAACAACAAATATACAAAACGACTATATTAAAAAGAACAGAGGGAAAACGAATATTCCAGAAACAGAATCAGTTTGGAGAGGGAGAACGAGTGGGGCGTTTATTATCTCTGCTTATTAGAACTAATTCCCCCCCCTCCACTGTTACAGCAGTCAAGTTATTAAACGGTGAAATCTCCTTCGATAAAACCGTGATATTAAATACCTTTAGAGAATTCTTTGTATCCCTTTATAGCTCTAAGAGAAGGGAGGGGACTGAAGGACTGGAAACATTTTTCCAGGGACTGCCTGTCCCGACCCTATCGGAGGAAGAAAACATTAACATGGAGGCGCCAATTACTCTAGGAGAATTAGAACATGCAGTGGCAGGGATGTCAACTCAAAAGTCACCAGGCCCAGACGGGATGCCCGTAGAGATCTATAAAAGATATGGGGATATCCTGCTACCAGAACTCCTAAAGACACTAAATTGGGCATTGACTCAGGGAATACTTCCCACCTCTATGACAGAGGCTACTATCATTATCTTGCATAAGGAGGGGAAGGATCCAAGAGAGGCTTCATCTTATCGCCCTATCTCACTTCTATGCACTGACGCGAAGATCTTGGCCAAAGTGTTAGCAACACGTCTTAACCGGTATATCCAAGGGCTTATACATCCCGACCAATCCGGCTTTATCCCCAATAGGTCAACCAGTACCAACATCAGGAGAGTGTTCCTGAATATGCAAATTCCAACAGAGGGAGAGGGCTCTAGAGCCGTATTAGCCCTGGATGCTGCCAAGGCTTTTGACAGTCTGGAATGGGACTACCTATGGAAGGTCCTAGAGAAATTCGGGTTTGGCCCCAGGTTCATGAGTTGGGTGAAGTTGTTATACAATCAGCCAAGAGCAAAAATTAAAATCAACAATGAATTTTCAGAAATTTTTCAACTAGAGAGAGGAACGTGACAGGGCTGTCCCCTTTCTCCCCTTCTGTTCGCTTTGGCGATGGAACCATTGGCTATTAAAATTAGGAAAACGAAAGATATACAGGGGTTCCACAGACAGACCATAGAGGATAAGATCGCACTGTTTGCGGACGATGCCCTCTTCTTTTTGGGAGACGTTGAAACCTCATTAAAAAATGTGATCAAAGTAGTGGGCGAGTTTGGACTATTTTCCGGGTTGGTTATTAATTGGGAAAAGTCAGCACTACTGCCAATTGACCCCCTTGGTGCCCAGATACCTCAGGGAATCCCCCAGTTAAAAGTTGTAGTTATGATGAAATATCTCGGGATATGGATCACGAGGGACATTAATAGCTTTGTCCAAAATAACTTAATCCCTCTTTTGTCTAAATTGTTTAAACAATTAAGTATACAGGATACTCCTCCACAATGCACAATACCCCTATTATATCAACTTTTACGGCAAAATTGATTTTGAGGGTCTTCTTACTGCTGGGAGTATACAACCCCTTTCCCACTGAAGCGCTGCAAAAACTGTTGATAAAATGCTGGTCACTAGCGGTGTGCATTTTTAAGGTCATGTGACCTAAAAACAAAAAAAGATCAGTTTGCGGTGCTTTTGAAGCGATTTTAAGGAGCTTTGGAAGTGCTGCCCGTTCATTTCAATAGGCAGGGGTGTTTTTGAGGCACTTTTTAAAGTGCTCCAAACATACCCCAAAGTATCTGCTTGCAGAACTTTTTTCACCGCCCCACAAGTGCACTGCCACAGTGTGAAAGCATCCATTGAAATAAATAGACAGTTTTCAGGTGCTATTTTTAGTGCAAAAGCTACAGCCCAACGCCCAACGTCACGCTGGTGTGTAAAAGGAGAGGGAGGCGCCATGACCTGGACGGCTAAGCCACTCAGCGATTATCACCAAGCCACCCGGCGATTAGCACCAAACCAGACTCCCCTAGTATGCTAGCAGGTGTAAATCATGCCATCAGCGTTGCAATTAATAAATTTTTTATGGAATTTTTTCTAATATATTCCATCTTTTTTCATCTCTCTCTCTATAGAAATCTAATTAGGGCAACATGCTATATAGGTATTGCAATATGTGTATGTGTATGTATTTATATATGTATCAACTACCCCATGTGTTTGTAAATATATACATTTTTGTTGGCTGTCATCAACAATTTAGATATGCAATTATATAAAATTATTAACCAAAAATTAAATTTTTCATATATCCAACTCATTTATCTGCTTCTGTGTGCTTCATATAAAGTCCAATTTCACGCCTCCCTTTTAATTTTGGTTTATACTTATAATGTTTAGGCCTTAATCGCAAAAACACACACAATACACAATTAGCCAGATTCAGAGAGACTTACGACGGCGTATCAGTAGATACGCCGTCGTAAGTCCGAATGAGCGCCGTCGTATCTTTACGCGCATTCTTAAAATGAGATGCGCCTCACTGTTGCTAAGATACGACTGACATAAGTCTCCTACGCCGTCGTATCTTATGTGCATATTTACGCTGGCCGCTAGGGGCGTGTACGTGGATTTACGTGTCGAATATGTAAATGAGCAAGGTACAGCGATTCATGAACGTACGTATGCCCGGTGCAGTAAGCTACGCCGTTTACGTAAGACATACGCCGGCTTAAAGATAAACCACCAAAAAGATGGCACAGCCCATGCAAGGTATGGACGATGGAACAGCCGTCGCATTTGACGTTGTTTGCGTAAGCGTACGTGAATGGGGCTGGGCGTAGGTTTCGTTCACGTCGAAAGCATTGAGTATTTGCGATGTGATTCTGAGCATGCGCGCGCATGCGCCGTACCAACGGCCCTCATTTACATGGGGTCACGGTTACTTTACATGTAGCACGCCCACTACCTGCCTAATTTGAATTAGGCGGGGTTACGCCGGGAGCAAGTGCTTTGTGAATACTGGCCTTGCCTCACTATGTTACGTCGGCGTAGTGCAAATGGGATGCGCTACGCCGAACTAAAGATGCGCCCATCTCTCTGAATCTGGCTATATGTATGGAATTATACATTTATTCTCTCATTACTCAAAACAAATGTGAATGCCATTGAAATGTTTAAAATGTTTCAGAATCACAGGGGGTCCCAGAAATGTATATACAATTATCCTATAACCAAAAATCCATCAAATCTTCTTGAGGTATATTTCAAAAACATCTTTGGTTTACAGCCTTCAAACATATAGTATGATGCTTTATACTTGAAAATCTAATTCTACATCAACAATTCACGATGTATTGGAAAAAACAAAAACTGCGCTAATCAACCAAAAAAATTAACAACTAAAAGGCAGTAGCTGGCGTGCGATACACAGACAATGTAAAAAAGGGGGAACAAAGCCGCGCTACAAACTCTATACAGTATTCGTTATGAAGATATGATATGAATCAAGTCCATAAACAGAAATAAATCAGCATGGAAAATCGGCATGGAAAAATCAGCATGGAAACATCAGCATGGGTCTCCTATTAGGTATAGTTCATGCACATGAAATCCTGGGAATTCACACCACCAAAGTGACAGATGATAACATTTGACGTGATCCCTTCACCAGTAATATGAGGTTGCTTACCAGAGGGCAAGAAAACTGTGCAGTCGGCTATAGCCCAGCAGCGGCCTTTAAACCTCACAGGATCCAGGGGGGAACAGATCTCAGGAAAAACACGACAGGAACAATCTCCAGTTCACCCATTAATGGAAATTAAAAAGAAGGTGCACCATAGCATAATTCCGTAGGACGTTTTCAATGGGATGGGTCCCATTGAAAACATCCTATTGATGACGAAACGCGTCTGGAAGGATGCGCAGTGATATCACCATGCTAAGGAGGAAGGGCTCCTAGAACTTGCCGGCCGGCACTTTTTGATCTTATGCTGTTTTTTCTTCGATGTTTGTGAGTACATCTATGTTTTAATAAATGCCATATATTTTTACAAATGGAATCATGCTATGGTGCACCTTCTTTCTCATTTCCATTAATGGGTGAACTGGAGATTGTTCCTGTCGTGTTTTTCCTGTCACTTTGGTGGTGTGAATTCCCAGGATTTCATGTGCATGAACTATACCTAATAGGAGACCCATGCTGATGTTTCCATGCTGATTTTTCCATGCTGATTTTCCATGCTGATTTATTTCTGTTTATGGACTTGATTCATATCATATCTTCATAACGAATACTGTATAGAGTTTGTGGCGCGGCCTTGTTCCCCCTTTATTAATTCATGATGCATAAATGGTAAATCCTGTGATATTAAGGTTCCATCTTAACATGAGTAGGCATAAAACATTGTTAGGCCATATATTCTCCATACTAGTCATAGTTTAGATTACTGACATTTCAGATACTGCTAAGACATTCAATAAATGGAACAACTGGCAATACATAATCCTTTTTATTCCAGTGATCCATATTATAAGCTTGAAACTGATGCTTCATAAGAATGTTTAGATCTAAAAGCTTAAATCAAATAATATGAGAGAGAATGATGTGGTCCAAGGCACCATAAATAATTTGCCTCCATCCCAAATTTGAACAGAAATAGAGAAAGTTTAGTCGGCAGGACTTTAATCACTTTATAGAGTAAGCATGTGGGATATAAAACACAGTATTGCTTATATGGGTTCCGGCAAAAAATAGGGGGGGGGGGGTTGTTGGGGACTTTGAGTGAGAGATGTATACCAAAAAGCAGTCTTGGCAAAGAACACTTTATTATACCTTAAGAGATCATGTACAGCATACTGTATGATAAAAAATGCATACATAAAATCGCATAAACACAGGGCATGCTAAAAACCACATATATATATTGACGCCATGGTGCTTGGCATACAATAGAGTAAAGACAAGTCCTGCACAACATGGGCCACTGGAAGGGCTGGATGGTGTTTAACCACTTCCATACAGGGCACTTACGCACCTTCCCACCCAAGCCAATTTTCAGCTTTTAGTACTGTCGCAATTTGAATGGCAATTGCGCGGTCATGCTACACTGTACCCAAACAAAATTGGCGTCCTTTTTCCCCCACAAATAGAGCTTTCTTTTTGTGGTATTTTATCACCTCTGCGATTATTTTTTTTGCGCAACAACTAAAAAAAGACTGAAAATTTTGAAAAAAAAATATGTTTTTATTTTTTTCTGTAAATTTTTTTGTAAATAAGTACGTTTTCTCTTTCAATTACGGGCACTGATATGGTGGCACTGATGGGCACCAATGAGATGGCACTGATGGACATCGATGAGGTAGTACTGACGGGCACAGATGAGGTGGCACTGATTGGCGGCGCTTGTATGCGGCACTGATGGGCACACATAGGCGGCACTGATGAGCACACATAGGCAGCACTGATGGGCACACATAGGGCGGCACTGATGGGCACACATAGGCGGCACTGATGGGCACACATAGGCAGCACTGGGCACTCATGGGCGGCCCAGATGGGCACTCATGGGCGGCACTTATGGGTGGCACTGATGGCTACTTATGGGTGGCACAGATGGGCAATGATAGGTGGGCACTGGGCATGGATGGGCACTGTGGGGTGGCACTGATGGACACTGTAGGGTGGCACTGATGGACACTGTGGGGCGGCACTGATTTACCTATGTTGCCAGTCAGTGCCCATTTGCGGGTACTGATTGGCATCTTTTTTTTTTTTTGTTACAGACTTTTTTTTTTATCTGCCCTTCCCTGGTGGTCCAGGGTGGGCTTCCCTGGTGGTCCATGTGGCGATCCGAGGGGGGGCTGCGCTGATAAACAATCAGCGCGAACCCCCCCTGTCAGGAGAGCCGCCGATCGGCTCTCCTCTACTTGCATCTGTCAGACGCGAGTGAGGAAGAGCCATCAACGGCTCTTCCTGTTTACATCGTGATCAGCCGTGGTTGGACACGGCTGATCAGAGACTCTTTACCGAGATCGGTGTTGCGGGGTGTCAGACTGACACCCTGCAACAACGATGGGCGCGCAGCGGCTCAGAATCCTGAGGACGTCATATGACGTCCAGTCAGGATTCTACAACCACTTTGCCGATGTCAATTTGTCATTGGCGGGCGGCAAGTGGTTAAAAAGCTGAAGTAAAACAATATAAAATACATAAAATCATCTGTATGGACATCATGCATCTATGTAAGCCTGGCGTGTTTTTTCGTTGGGGTGTACCAACTCTTCAGGGGTGAATCCAATGGTAATCTATGAAGAGACATAACCATATGGTATAATATCATAACTGAATAATAGGAATAAGTAATGGGTGTAAGAGACGGGAACATTCCTATAAATACTCACCTCAACTGCATAGATGTGAACAGAGGATCAGAGCTGTTAGAGATGTCTGGCATCGGAGCTGAGGTAGAGACACGTGGACAAGCAGGGAGCTCTGTGGATTCCCCAAGACCAATGTGCAAATGTAGGTTACAGTGAGCCAACACTTCTGTGGATTGAGATCAGTAGTATACTGTATATTGGATGTATAATATTATTGATGGGAAGTGTAAAAAGCCCATTTCACATTTCTCACACTTCTCACACTTCTCAAAGACTGATTTTTCGTATATGTCTCTCATTCAAAGTCCCCAACAAACTCCCCCCTTTTTTGTCGGAACCCATATAAAGCAATACTGTGTTGTATATCCCACATGCTTACTCTATAAAGTGATTTGCCTCATTTAAAGTCCCGTCGATCAAACTTTCTCTCTTCCTTTAAAATCAAATAATACTTACCATTGTTATGTTATTATTGGGATGAACTGGTGAGCAGTGTATACTAGACCCTTGTTCTTTTAAAGCTGCCCAAAAATGTCTGTTTCAGAGCATTACAAAACTTTACGTCCAGGAAGAATTAATCAAGAATGCTTACCACCACCCTCACAGTTCATTGAGAACTACAAGCCATATGCCACGGTGGAAGGCAGGACTGGTAGTTAATTTCTTCACAGAATGATGTCAATGATTGTGGGTCCCACAGAGCTGCGATGTTTTTGAATTGTGACAGCAGATGTCTGGGAAGGGGATCCCTCTCCCACTGTCACAAAGGAGGATTGGTAAAGGCCGGTGTGGTAAGCAAGTGGTAAAAAGTTCAAATTGATGACATATAAATACCCAGAGTAAAACATTTCACTTTGTGTGGATCCTTTGTGGTAATCCACCATTATTAGCTACTGTATATGTTGATGTTTCAAGATCCAATATGATATGCATAAAAAGGAAAATTAAGAGAGAGAGAAGCGCCAAGCCAATCCTTTAAACAGCTTAGGAATTTATATAGTATACAAGTATAAAACAACACTAAAAACTTGCATGAAGAATGTTGGAGCACTTGCAGAGTGCTAGAGCGGGGTGGAAACTTCCACATGTAGTGTCACAGGAGCACCTGAGGGCCGCTGGAAAGTCTCTATTGAGGGATCCACAAGCACCGTGTGTTAGCCGCAGCTGGAGCTCCAGCTGCTAAGCCAGAATGTCCCAGGGATCTTCCAAACATGGGTGAGCAGCATGGCGGCCTCTTCGCAGAGACATACACAATCCCTGTGTCCCACTACAGCTGGAGCAATATACGCTTGTTCTGCCTTCTCCACTGCAAATGGGTCTGTGCTTCAACAGCAGAAATCCAGTCTTAGCGACCTCCGCACTATTGCGACAGACATCAAAGACACACTGTCGGCTATAATCACCGACCTCCACCATGACATCCAGGCAATAGCAGGCAGAGTACAGAATATGGAAAACAAATGCTGCTCACCAGGGGTTGGTTATCTGCCGCATGATCCAAGCTGTGGATACCCATACTCTACAACTCTGCAATCTCCACCACCATATGGAAGACCTTGATAATGGGAGGCACCACAACCTAAGGGTCAGAGGCCTACCTGAATCAGTTGACCCGGAGCAGATACTACCCACAGTGGTAAACATTTTTGACATCCTCTTGGAAAGACCCCCTTCCACGCCTAATGAGATGGAGCACATCCACCTTGTCCTCAGACTAAGAGGCAGAGAATCTGACCCATTGAGAGATGTGGTATGTTGCTTAGTCAACTACCGGTTAAAGGTAGAGATCCTGAGAAAGACTAGCACAAGAATACAGTTTACTCATGGAGGTGCTGATATTCCCATCTTTCAAGACCTCTCCAATATTACCCTGCAGCACTGCACCTTCACCCCCTTCTTGAGATGCTTCATTCCAGAGGTATACACTACCGATGGCAGTTTCCATTCTACTTCTCAGCTTCAATCCAATGCTGTAAAGCTCTTCTATGGTTTCGAGAAGGCCTGCAACATATATGTGAGATCCTTAACATCCCAGTGATCAACCTAATTGGTATGCCAATTTCTGTCCACTACCATAAGGAATGTCCCAGCCCGGGGAGAACCCATGGAAGCCCAAGACCTGAGACACTGATGCCAGTGCTGACCCTACAGAGGACAATCTCAGTCCATCTTTCCAGGCCCACAACATGTTTCCATCCCCATGAAATCACCACAACACCAAAGGGCACTTCAAGATTACTAAAACTGTTCCGCTCTTATCTCCAAGTTTTAGATAAGTGCTTAACTTTTCCTGTTCTTCTCCGCACTTGAACTGACCCTTCGTGTTATGTTTAGTTGTCATTTATGTTATTGCTATGGGACAATATAGGAAAATATACCTTTCTTTTTTTGATGTCACCAGTTAACTCACCCTGTCTTACCACCTATTGCGTTACCCACAAGTATTTACTTCACGCCTGGCTTAAGATAACTACCTTTTGATAGCCTCCTTCTCATACCAAGTGCATACCAACCCAAATTCCACCCTCCCCTAGAGGGTCTGTACATCCAATGGACAGAAGATGCAAGACATGCATTACCTACCCTGCTTGCTCATACCACTCACTGGCCTACCACTCAGCTACTTTCAGACTATTTCTATGTCAGGTTCTCTACCCTATTCAACATGAGGATAGAGCTTACATACTACAACATACTTAGAACTTTGTGCTCACGATCACGAAAAGAAAACTATCATTACTTCTATACTCTTTCCTTATACCTACAGCTCATCATTACACTCTTAAGCCCTGTACACACGATCGGATATCTGATGGAATCTAATCCGATGGATTTTTTCATCGGATATCCGATGAAGCTGACTTTTATCAGTCTTGCCTACACACCATCGGTTAAAAATCCGATCGTGTCCAACGCAGTGACGTAAAACACTACGACATGCTAAGAAAAATGAAGTTCAATGCTTCTGAGCATGCGTCGACTTGATTCTGAGCATGCATGGATTTTTAACCGATGGATTTCCCCACAGACAATCGTTTTTTTTTCTATCGTTTTTTTAACCATAAGAAAAATTTAAAACAGGTTCCATTTTTTTCACCAATGGATAAAAAAACCGGTGGGGCCCACACACGATCGGTTCGTCTGATGAAAACGGTACATCGGTCCATTTTCATCAGACGAACCGATCATGTGTACAGGGTTTTACACTCATGTGTTATCAGGGGAGAACTAATTGCTATAATAACACAATGTAGAAACAATAAACAGGCCCATATTAACGACTTAATGGCATATATTTATTCACTTGAAAGCGTACACATCCGCGCACAGCAGAATCAATTCAAAATCTTGTTTAGGCCAGGAATGACCTTTTTGATGAATTAGGTAAAGCACTAAATTTAACTATTTTCGAAAAAGTGTTTCACGAGTTTGTGAATAAATCCAGGGAATTCCTGACTAGAGCACTTAAAGCGGTTGTAAAGGAATGTTTTTTTTCCTTTTAAAATAACAAACATGTTATACTTACCTCCACTGTGCAGTTCGTTTTGCACAGAGTGGCCCCCGATTCACGTCTTCTGGGGTCCCTCGGCAGCTGTCTCTGGTCCTCCCCGCAAGTACTGACCACAGTCATGCGAGAGCTCGCATGGTGGTGAGTAATTGGGGACGCGCTCCCCAGTTCATGCAATATTACTCTAAACTTTGCAACCTCTCTTCTTCTAAGCTGTCTGGCGAAGGTGCTACTAGGTATGAGATGATTCATTTTCAATATCAATACAGCCGTAAACCATTGACAACCTAAAAAGGCCAGGGATTTAAATAGAACACATGCTTACCACACAGGAAACCTCCAAAAAAATGAAAACTAGATAAAAACCCAGGCCCTTATGGTTTGACAGTCAATTATTACAAGACATTATTACAAGACATTCTCTGACCTAGACCTACTAGAGGCCTATATTACTGTAATTCTCAAATCAGGTAAAGACCAATCTATGGTCTCTAATTGTAGACCAATATCATTACTGTACGTAGACATAAACATTTCTGCAAAAATTCTTGCCAGTCATCTACTTCCTCTACTCTCTAAACTAATATCACTTGATCAAGTGATGCCTGGGTGGGAAGTGAGATACAGTACCCTGAGAACTATAAACATACGTCATTGGCTCTCTTCCTTCTGCCAGCCAGGTTCCTTCCTTTCATTGGATGAAGAGAAGGCATTTGATAGCGTGGC
Organism: Rana temporaria; assembly: GCF_905171775.1. NCBI lineage: Eukaryota > Metazoa > Chordata > Amphibia > Anura > Ranidae > Rana > Rana temporaria. The sequence continues at coordinate 274,998,121 of NC_053491.1, forward strand.
CTGTAGGTGAGGTTGAAAAAAGACACAAGTCCATCAAGTCCAACCTATGTGTGTGATTATATGTCAGAATTACATTGTATATCCCTTCCATAGTATACTATAATCTCTTGCCCCATTGGTGGAGGAGGATGGTGTAATAATTTAAGGTTCAAAGTGGTTGTATACCCACAAAAAACAACACCTGTAAGGCAAAGGTATAATGAGCTAGTATGCCCCGAAAATTAGCTCATTATGAAATACTTACCTTAGAATGAAGCATCGGCATCACATCCCAGTCACCGCCGAGGAAGCTGACATTTTCCCCTCAGCGTTTCTTTCAGGTTCGCGGCTCCTGCGCTGTGAGTGGCCGGAGCTGCGATGATATCGCTCCTGCGCATGCGCGCGGGGGTCTAATTTCCAGTAAGGAGCTCCGGCAGCATCCGCCAGACCTTCAGAGCGCATGTGTCACTGACGTCAGTGGCTGCATGCAAGGTGAATATCTTCTAAACCATAGAGGTTTAGGAGATATTCATTTTACCTACAGGTAAGCCTTATTATAGGCTTATCTTTAGGTAAAAAAATGTGCTAAAGGGGTATACAACCACTTTAACCACTTAAGCCCCGGACCATATTGCTGGTCAAAGACCAGAGCACTTTTTGCGATTCGGCACTGCGCCGCTTTAACTGACAATTGCGCGGTCGTGCGACGTGGCTCCCAAACAAAATTGGCGTCCTTTTTTCCCCACAATTAGAGCTTTCTTTTAGCGGTATTTGATCACCTTTTCAGTTTTTAGTTTTTGCGCTATAAACAAAAATAGAGCGACAATTTTGAAAAAAATGAATATTTTTTACTTTTTACCATAATAAATATCCCCCAAAAATATATAAAAAAATGTTTTTCCTCAGTTTAGGCCCGATACATATTCTTCTACATATTTTTCATAAAGAAAATCACAATAAGCGCTTATTGATTGGTTTGCGCAAAAGTTATAGCGTCTACAAAATAGGTGGTAGTTTTATGGCATTTTTATTAATATTTTTTTTTACAAGTAATGGCGGCGATCAGCGATTTTTTTCAGTACTGCAACATTATGGCGGACACTTCGGACACTTTTGACACATTTTTGGGACCATTGGCATTTTTATAGCGATTACTGCTATAAAAATGCATTGATTACTATAAAAATTACACTGGCAGGGAAGGGGTTAACACCAGGGGGCGGGGAAGGGGTTAAGTATGTTCCCTGGGTGTGTTCTAACTGTAGGGGGGTGGACTCACTAGGGGAAACAACTGATCGCTGTTCATACATTGTATGAACAGACGGTCAGGCATTTCTACCCTGACCCTCCCTCTCTTCCTCTCAATTATTTCAATGAATCCCTTTACCCATCATGTCCCTCTAACCCTTCCAAAGGAATCTCTCTTCTACCATCTCATTAGGCATTTCCCATACCCCCCGCCCCTGTGTAGATTTCCCTGCTTTGTTTGGTTTGTATAATTTGATTCTCATGGTCCCTTGGGATGCTCAACATACAATTTAACCTCCCTGGCGGTATGATTCTTTCAGATTTTAGGTGCTGAAAGCGGAACCATTATTTTGCATGGAAATTTGGCGTTTTAGATTGCAGGCCTGCAATTCTTAGGAATAACTCACCTAAATCTGTCCAAACCAGAGTCTAGTAGACTATGATAAAGTTGAAACACAAAATCATAAATGATAATATAATAAATAATAACAAATAATAATTTAATAATAACAATACTTTTTATTCAATAAATCTTAACAAATAATATATTCAGAATTTTTTTGGGGGGTCAAACAAGGGTGCAAAATCATTATTCAGTAAACGTCTCAGGTATGAAAAATTTTAAAGCAAGGTACAGCGCAAAGTCCAATGCCGCAGTCGGGACAATAGAAATGCGTTTCTTTACGTATTTTTCTTCCGTTGTCGTCGCGTTTGGAGCAGCAAACCACACACATCCTTGTGGGTGCTGTTTTTTTTTTCAGTGGGTGGAATGTGGTCCAAAAAATGATGACCAGTCAGTCGTTCAGGGTTCACAACACCAGCAGCCCGACGTCCAGATCGGTTTACCGCCGTTGGCATTTGGTGGAAAGATTAGTTCTGCCACCTTCTACACAAAGTCTGCATTGACCATAGACCTGTCACCAGGCATTGTTCCAAAAGATGTCGGAATTTTTTTTTTATAGTACTTTTTCTGCTGCTTCCTCATCGCTGGGTAAAGGGTCATGGCCTGGTCAGCTCTGTCCACACCTCCCATCGTGTGGTTGTAGTCCAACACAACCTGTGGCTTCATAACATCCTTTCCACCTTTGGTATGTACCATGACGGTCGAGGTGTTATGGACTGTGCTCATAAGGACACGTCTTTTTTGTCCCGCCACTTCAGTGCCATCATTTTCCCTTTTTGCCATGCAGCTACTTCTCCTTTCCCAAGCTTTTTGTTGGAAAATGCTGACAGCATGTCACGCCGGTTAGGCTCCACGGTCCCACAAGTGTCCGTCTTATTTTGGATAAGGAACTCGTACAGTTCTGGGGAGGTATAAAAATTGTCTGTGGTGACACAGTAGCCCTGGTTAAGCAAGGGCTCTATCAAGGAAATAACCGAAACGGTTGCCATCCCAAAACCGCTAAATCGCTGGCAGAATTTGATCCCTTTCCCAGTGTACAGGACTGAGTTCCAGATATATCCAGAGCTGGATTCACACAGCATAAATGATTTTATGCCAAAGCAAGCGCACTTTGATGCGATGAACTGTATCCAGCTGAGCCTACCTTTGTAGGCCATGAGACTTTCATTGATGGTAATGTCTCGCTCAGGAATATAGGTTGGCTGGAAATTCTGAAAAATAATCTGGTAAACCTCCTAAATTTTTTTCAGCTTTGGAGCTGGATGAGAACTCTCATCAATGTCCTCATTATTTTCAAAGTGCAAATACTTCATGATCAATGAAAATCTGTACTCTGACATGACGGTTCCAAAAAAAGGTGTGGCCAATAATTTATTGGTTGTCCAATACCATTTTTTCAGGGGTTTCCCCACCACTCCCTGTACAATTATGAGGCCCATAAACTTCCAGATGTTGTCGCTGGTTACTGGTTCCCATTTTCTGAATCTTGAAAATCGCTGATGGGTAGCAGCTTGTTGTTCCTGGTAGCGATTTGTCTCCAAAACTATTTTGGCGATTACTTCAGCAGTCAAAAAAAGTTGGAGGTGTTCCAAGGGATTTTCATCCTCATTGTCCACTTTTATCCCAGGTGCTCCTGTAAAGGGAAATCTTGGGGGCGCTACGTGCTCCGTACCGCAATCAATTGCGCACCAAGTCTGCACATCGCTGGGCACAGTCGCAGGGTCGCTCAACTCACTTTCTGCGTCTGATGACAAATTTCCCCACGCGTCGCTGTCACTCAGCTCCTCCGCAAGTGATTCCGTATCGCTGTTGCTGTTTTGCAGCAGGTGGCATAGCGATTTTGAGGTAGAGGCGCGCTTTGCCATGATCGCTGTGCAGTTTACAGACACAGGTACAGTAAATCTGCAGACAAGAGCACTGGAGAAAGCACTGGGGGGGGGGCAATCAAAGGTCACTGTATGTTATTTTTTATTGTAATCCAATTGTATCAGTGTGTTTTTACTTTGTTTTCACTTATACTGTTTGAATTTTGCGTCGTCGTCCCCCCCTGTTCCGCCCCCCTGCGTCGCGACGCTCGCAGGGAAGGGAATTAGAGGAACACAGGGCATCGGGCGGACATCCGGCCGCCATGCACTGGGGAAATGCATCGCTGGATCGCAGGGAAAAGGTAAGTAACCTCTTTCTGCATCCAGCGAGGCAAACCCAAATGTGGCTCAGGGTTACTAATCGTAGCAAAAAAATCTCACCCTGAGCCACACTCGGGAATACCGCTAGGAGGGTTAAAGCTGAAAAACCTCTGTAACAAAAATTCATCTTCCATTTTCAGATACATGTTATGTTCTAATATACTTGTGTTGTTTTCGACACTGAACTCATCTTTGGATTGTCTGATCCCGGTTGTTACACTTTATTGTTGTTGTAATGTCCCTTTTTGCTTGTACTTCCATAAATGTGAATAACATTCTTTGAAAGAAGAGAAGAGTAGGCCCAAAGACCCACAACTTGCATTCTTAGTGAAGAAAAACACACACACACACATATATATTATTATATTCAAATTGTGAGTAATTTCATTTGCAGCAGAAGGGCAGGGCTACCAGGAAGTTACTGGTAGTTCACACCCACAGCTCTGGCTCTTTCCTTTGCACAGTTGCAGTGCACAATAGACTTTTTTTTTATATATATATACCATATTGTTGATGTGAAGATCTGTAAAACTATCCCTCACACAGGGTTTTTGGGTTAATAATTACATGCACATGGAAGGATGGACTAAGCAGGTTCCAACTTCAGCAGCTAAAGACATCATTTGCATAGCAGAGCTCCTTAGGTTTTATGGCTTCTAGCATGCCCATAAGGAAGGATGCAAGTACATTTATGCACCCGTGGGTGCCTGTTTATTTATCCTGCTTGTTCTTTGTATTTAGTAAATTACATGTTCTAATGCAAAGCTATCAATAAAGCATACTATTATGAAGTATTTACTATTTGCCTGTGTTTGGATATCATCCATGGTGTAGTTCTATTAGTCCACCATGCTCACTAACATGATTAGCCTTATGGAGCTTATTGTTTTGCTTCGTACTGTACATACTGTATCTATATTCTTCCCATTACAAAATGAACTGTACTTTTGGTTGTTAACTGTGTTCTGAATATATACTTAATGTTACATTTAACTATAAGAGTTTAATTTTCAACTGCCTCCTGGCAAGTATTTTCTGGTGAATCTAAAACAGCAATAAAGCCTCTTATATGTGCTTTGTATACTGGATTAAATTTTGTCAAATAGACACACACAAAGATTTCCTAATGAAACTAATGCAAATTACACATCTGGCGCCTTTTGTTTTTGCTACAATTACTGCACAATGGGATGATTCAATGTGTTTATCCTTTAAATTTCTGTCTGTAACTACTAAACAGGAAACCTTGTAAAGCACCATTGTCATTAAATAAAGGTAGGTTTGTGGCTGAGTGCTGCTGCCTGTGGAATGAGGGAATTTGTATTATTGTTCCATACATTCTCTAGGATAATAGCATTTATAAAATATACCTAAACGTTTAGTCCAGCTTAAGGGAGAAGTCTGAGCAAGCTTTATAATGAGCTATCAGTCAGGGCCATTTCAGAGTCTTAGTTGACAAAAAGATGTACTCTTTATTATTACTATGTCCTGGCAAGTCAGGATAATGTACACATTTTAGAGTTTATGCAGTATGCTTAAAGTGGAACTCCAGTATTTTTTTTTTTTTTTTAACAGAGAATTCTGATGTTTTTATTTCTGTTTTTGCCGCCACAAGAATTAAGCATAATCATTCAATAGGAATATAAGAAGCAATAAATGCACTTTTTAGTAGTGGGGGAAAATTGGGACCTCTGTCAGTCTTTTTGTGCCTATGTCTCTGTTGCCCAATGCTCTTGTCCTGTGTGCTCTCCAAAATGGGCAAAGACAGAAATAAAATTCTAATAACACTTTATTTTCCTAAAAATCTAGCTTTAGCAAAAATGAATGTTTGGCTGGAGTTCTTTGCACTAACATTTTCATGTGGAACAAAAAAAGTGTAGCGCAAATCAAAATATATAAATGAATAAATAAATACATGAAAAATGAATAAATACATAAAAACTTGATAAATAAAGTGCTCAAATATTGGTAGTGAACAATGTAAATAGACATGTCCCCATAAGCACACTATGAAAGTCTGTATGCAGGAAACTCAGAAATGCAAAGAGTCCTTAGGCCCCGTACACACGACCGAACATGTCTGCTGAAACTGGTCCGCGGAATCCAGGATTCCAGCGTACATTTGCCCGCCAGACTGTTTTCAAGCGGACAAATGTTTCTAAACTTGCTTAGAAACATGCCCGCTGGAATCCTGTCCGTCGGACATGTTCGGCCGTCTGTACAGACTTACCGTACATGTCCGAGCGGCCGCCATCCCTCGCATGCGTCGAATGACTTTGACGCATGCGTGGAAGCATTGACCTTTTAGCGTCGCGCACGTCGCGGCGACGGCGCAAACACGTCACCGTGCTGTCTGTCCACGCGGATTGTCTCTCATTTCTGTATGATGGTGTGTACAGCCATCATACAGAAATCTCCAGGCGGGCATGTCCGCTGAAAACGGTACGGCGGACCGTTTTCAGCGGACATGTTTGCCCATGTGTACAAGGCCTTAGAGTGATCAAACTTTGGTGTTGACAAAGTTCAAAATATGGTGACGACTTCAAACCATGCAGATCTGTGCAAGTGAAGAAGTGATGAAGTGAAGGGAACCACCCCACAGGTAAAAGACTTACCAGAATGTATGGACCCTAGAGAACCTACGTTCAATGGGTCAAAAAGGCTTGCATGGTGGAACGACAATGTCATTTGGGCGATCCTATGAACTTCAGGATGCTGTGCCAGAGATGACAAACTAGCGGGATAGAGCGAATCTCAGGGAAAGGTGACTTCCTAGTGGGTTGTTTCATAGAAATGATGGTCCAGGGAATCCCAAATAGATGTAGAAGGGTTGTGTCATATAATAGAAGAAAAAACGGCCACATAGCGTAACTCTATATTACATATCAAAAGTTAAATTAAGTCAGAACACTAAAATTTGTAATGATATTCAAGCGCTTTGTATAAAATGTGGCAACAATGGATTCTCCCCCATGCATTTCGTCTGCTAGGACATAATCTGGGGTCAACCTCAGCAGGGAATCTGTCCACTGATCCCTGCTGAGCAGGCGGATAGCTGGTTCGTGTCTGCTGAGTATGGCCAATTTCTCAAGGGTTTTAACTTGTGTAAAAGCAGTGTGAACATCAAGCTTTGAAAACGTTTTTGCAAAGCTTTCAGCAACCTTTGTTGAAGCTTTTAAAGTACCATTCAGCTCTTATTTGTAAATGTTGAACACGGATCCTTATGTGAGTGTTGATTGCCACTTTATGTTTTAATAATTTTATTGATGTTAAAGCAAAACAAACCAAATAAATAAACAAGCTTACAATTACAAAGTATATAGAAGCGATTCAGTTCGCATGCGCCGCACTTTATAAGTTTTTCATTCATTCATTCATTCATATAGGTTATGTTTGGTTATGATTTCAATACTATACTGAGGTGCTTGTAAAGGATACATATGTACATATGCAGATTATAATAAGCAGGGTTTTTTTTTCTCAGAGAAAAGGTGCAGAAACTCTCCCTCCCCAGCCAACTGCCCGCCCCCAACCACACCCAAACCTGCCCCCAACCACGACCAAACTCCACCCCAACCACGCCTTCCTTAGGGTAGAGAAGTACAGAGGCACCAAATAATGGCAATAAATAGAAACCCCCCTCTCCCAGTTTTCCTCTCCACACAAATTTCCTCCTTTCCCAGCTCACCCCTCTGCACAAATCTCCCCTTTCCCACCTCTCCTCTCTGCACAAATCTCCCCCTTTCCCATCTCTCCTCCCTGCACAAATATCCCCCTTTCCCACTTCTCCTCTCTGGACAAGTCTCCCCCTTCCCCACCTGTCCTCTCTGCACAAATCTCCCCCTTTCCCACTTCTCCTCTCTGCACAAATCTCCCCCTTTCCCACTTCTCCTCTCTGCACACATCTCCTCCTTTCCAACTTCTCTCTGCACAAATCTCCCCAATCCTACTCTCCCTCTTTACCCAAATCTCCCCCATCCTTCTCTCCTCTCTGCTAATAATGCTTCCAGCTCCCTTATCTGCATAAATCCCCCCTCAACACACACTTTCCCAGTTCTCCCCTCAGCAAAACCCCCCCCCCCCAGCTTCCCTCCCTGATTAATTTCCCACCCCCTCAGTTCTCCTCCCTACTAACCCCCAACTCTCCTCTCTGCTAACCCCCCCCTCTCCTCTCTGCTGAAATCCCCAAGCTCTCCTCTCTGCTAAAGAGGAGCTGTTGTTTTATAGACATTGCTAGAAGGGAGCCCACTTTGTTCCCTAGGGAATAGTAATTTGCTTTAGATATTTTCAGGTGACTAGCATTTTTGAACGATAATAGGGAGCAGAGTTTGTTTCTATCGCTAAGTATGGAGGAGGAGAGGGAAAGGGAGTGAGAATGTTTATTTTTTATCTTCTTTGTTTTAGATGGACCTTAGGACCTTGTCAATCTGTCACGACATCTGTCTCTTAACAGAAGCAGCTTGTACTGTACTTTAATAAATATGCCTCCCATGCAGGCTTTATATGTGGCCCATATAGTTGGGATTGATATGTCAGTGGTGGAGCTTGTCTCAAATAAGAGAGAGTGGGCCTCTTCAATTGTCTTGTGGTGCTTAGATTCTGTCAGGAGGGTTGGATCAAGTCTCCACAGATGTGGAAGAGAATTATTTGTGCGGGTATCTATCTCAATACTCACAGGGCATGGTCAGACCATGTTATTGATCCAATAATCAAAGTCGTAATTTGTTGAAAAGTCCACTTGTCCGTGAGGAAAAAATCTTTTCTGGAGTACGAAAGGTGTGAGGGGAAGAAGTAAGAGTAGTCTTTTTCGGTTCCATGTTGACATCTCGAGATGTCGTACAGGTCGTTGGAGTGCAAAAGGAAGTTGAGGGTCTGATAAGTGGGTCTTTTACTTGATAAGGTGTCAAGTTCTGCATTGCTAATGTTAAAAATCAGACGACCACTTTTGAAGGTCACTATTTGTGCAAAGAGGTTTTTAAAGAAGCGGAATTGTTTGGTGATTGGGTCATACATGTTGACAAGAGTATACTAGGTCTTATTGATATCACAAACAAGGATGTGAAAGCGTCCATGTGGGTCTATAGTTTCTGATTTTTTTGACGAATTGTACTGAATCGTAGATGGCTGTCAAGACTCCATATATTTTAGATGCAGCAAAATGTGTTTCATGGACAAAGTGAATTTACGCTTTAAGTAAACAGGTCTACCTAATAAGTGAGGATCTTTTTTGCAGAGAGTTAAGGCCCCTCACATTGAGGAAATGGAATTTAAGTGTATTTATGAGATACTGTAAGTAGATAGCTTTATATAGGTGATCTGGTGGGTGACTGGTGATGCTTGGATAGCGCAGAGGGATTTCAGAAGGTGGTAATCCATCAGAGGTCATGAGTAGAGTAAACGATGGGTGGAAAGGGTTTAGTTCAGATCTTGTGATTGTATCTTGTATGGTTGAGATACATAAAAGGTATTTCCGAGGATGTACTTTGAAGCAGTATTGACCGGAAGCATGGGAACAAAAAGGGGTGGAAACTGAAAAAACTAAAGGTATTAGATAAACAATGATTGCAAAAAATACAAGTAAAGTAGGTAGAGAAAAAGGCTACTGACAAAAGAGGTTAGGTTGTTAGCCATATTAACAGGTCAAAGTTCTCCAGCTTATGAGCATTAGGACAAAGTGGTAGGGTAGGTATCCTAAGCCATTATTGCATAGGGCTGTGGTAACAGAAACCAGCTTTTTCCTGTTGAATAAGGTTGCTTTTTATAGGTTGGCGTATAATTTGATGCCTGCGTACAAAGATGGAAGGGGTTGTGCGTATTTTGCCGTAGACATGATTTTTACTTTTATGTAACCTAGCTAGCACATCTCTGGATACTGAAGCAGGAAGGAAGTCCGGTTTAGGAATTCTATATGCCCTGTCAATGGCTAGTTCTAGGTCAGAGATTGAGGGAATGAAGTGTTTCATCAGCTGTTGAATATATGGGATTAGTGCATCATGAGTAATTTATTCAGGAATTCCACAGACTTTAATATTGCTCCTTCTGAAACGATCTTCTAAATCCGCTATTTTCAATTTAAGTTGTTGTATATCAGTTTGATAGTGGGTGTGAGCACCCACTATATCATTATGGGCTTTGCACGTTTCCACATGAGTCCGCCTGTGCTTATGATCTTGCACTGTTTGGGAAATTGGATTTACAGCTGCTTTCAAATCTACATGCAGGGATAGAAGCATATTTTTCATAGCTAGCTCTGATACAGGCTGGCCAGTTGCAGGGAAGGTTTCTATAACAGATTGCGTATTATCTGCAGGTATGGAAAGAGTGAACACTGCAGGTGCTGACAGGCAGGAAGTAGGATCATCTATCTGTGGTTTTGATTTTACAGGGCTCTGTGATGATGGAGAGAGAGGAGGAGAAGACTCATCTGGATCGCCCTCATAGAGGGCCATGGAGAGCCTGCAGTCCAGCTGGTATGTTCCTTCTCCTATGGTGCCCGTATGGGAGCCACTGCTGGTGCTATCTTGGCTGCAGAAGGAGCTCCGGGCCTGATAGAAGTCCATTAGCTTTTGAAGCTTGAACAGAGATTTTCATTGTCAGGGCATGCCACCCTGATGTGGAGGAGGTTGCACTAGGTTTGTGGGTGAGAGGATGACCCTGAATTAGGTTTGTCACCACTGATAAGCTGGAGAGGGAGAGGAGCACTAGGACTGTGTGACCATCAGCTCCGCTGGCCAGACACTCCCCACTCCTTGATTGCCACTTCTTGAAGATTGTTGACACCTAGCAGCTTGCTGAAAGCTGTGCAAATGCTTTGTCAAAGCTTGCTATATACACTGCTCTTATACAAGCTGAAGCCACGTGAAACAATCCTAGTCAGTTCTACATAAACCCAGACAATACGCAGTAATTATTTTGAACTTGTATAAGCCATGAACAATAGGACTGGTAAAACAATAAAAATACAGCCAGATCAAAATACACCTGATTTTGATGTCCAGAACATGCCTTATTTCTGCCCTGTGCACAGCCCAAATATTTATCTAATGTTGTCTTACTAAAGATTAGGAATGAGCCGAACACCCCCCCCCCCGGTTCGGTTCGCAGCAGAACAAGCGAACAGGCAAAAAATTTGGTCCAACACGCAAACACTGTTAAAGTCTATGGGACACGAATATGAAAAATCAAAAGTACTCATTTTAAAGGTTAATATGCAAGATATTGTCATAAAAAGTGTTTGGGGACCTGGGTCCTGCCCCAGGGAACATGTATCAATGCAAAAAAAGTTTTAAAAACTGCAGTTTTTTCGAGAGCAGTGATTTTAATAATGCTTAAAGTGAAAAAATAAAAGTGAAATATTCCTTTAAACTTTGTACCTGGGGGTGTCTATAGTATGCCTGTAAAGTAGCTCATGTTTCCCGTGCTTAGAAAAGTCCCTGCACAAAATGACATTTCTAAAGGAAAAAAAGTCATTTAAAACTACTCCCGGTTATAATGAATTGTCAGGTCCCGGCAATAGAGATAAAAGTCATTGAAAAAAGCAACATGGGTTCCCCCCCCCCAGTCCATTACCAGGCTCTTTGGGTCTGGTATGAATATTAAGGGGAACCCCGAATCAATTTTTTTTTTTAAATCCGTGGGGGTCCCCCCAAATTCCATTACCAGGCCCTTCAGGTCTGATATGGGTATTAAGGGGAACCCTATGCCAAATTTAAAAACATGCTGTGGGGTCCGGAACCCCAAAAGTCCATACCAGACTCTTATCCAAGCATGCAACCTGGAAGGCAACAGGAAAAAAGGGTGGGAATGAGAGAGCGCCCCCCTCCTGAACCGTGCCAGGCCACATGCCTTCAACATAAGGAGGATGTCCCCATGTTGATGGGGACAAGGGCCTTATCCCCACAACCCTTGCCCAGTGGTTGTGGCGGTCTGCAGACAGGGGGATTATCGGAATCTGGAAGCCCCCTTTAACAAAGGGGACCCCCAGATGCTGACCCCCTATGGGAACTGATAATAGGGTACATTGTACCCCTAGCATTTCACCCAAAAAAGTGTCAAAAAAAGGTAAAAAAACACACACACAGCTTGGGACAAGTCCTTTAATAAAAAATAAAATAAAAATTCCAGAGCTGTAATCCTTCTACGATCCAGACACGCCTCCACAAACGATACATCCTCCATAGGAGGTGCCGGATGAATAACATGCGACCCGTCTGACAGCTCTTAAATAACCGAGGGCAGGGCTACCCCTGATGTGGACGGGTGACCCCACCCCCTCTGATGCAATGTTTTTTTTCCCTGACACGTCAGAGGGGGGTTGGGTCACCCGTGACACCATGGGGAAACCACCAGAAACCCCTGTTGCATCAAAGGGGGGCGGGTTATTTAAGAGCACTCGGTTATTTAAGTGCTGTCAGACGAGTCACGCGTCATTCATCCGGGCACCTCCTATAGAGGCTGTATCGTTCATTGTGGTGGGTCGTAGAAGGATTACAGCGCTGGAATTGTATTTATTTTTTTATTAAAGGACTTGTCCCAAGGTGTGTGTGTTATTTTTACCTTTTTTTCTCACTTTTTTAGGTGAAATGGTAGGGGTACACTGTACCCCGTTACCAATTCACATGGGGGCGGCATCTGGGGGTCCCCTTTGCTAAAGGGGACTTCAAGTTTCCGATAAGCCCCCCACCCGCAGACCACAACAACCACCGGGCAAGGGTTGTGGGGATAAGGCATCCCCCCCATGTTGAGGGCATGTGGCCTGGTACAGTTCAGGAGGGGGGATGCTCGCTCGCCCCCCTCTTTTCCTGCAGCCTGCCAGGTTCTGTGCTCGGATAAGGGTTTGGTATTGATTTTTGGGGGAACCCCACGCAATGTTTTTTTTCATTTTGGAGCGGGATTCCCCTTAAAATCCATACCAGACCTGAAGTGCCTGGTATGGATTTTGAGGGGGACCCCTACGCCATTATTTTTTTTTCTTTAATTTGGTGCAGGGCCTGGTAATGGAATTTGGGGGATCCCCATGCATTTATTTTTAATTTTTTGGTTCGTTTTTTTCAATGACTTTTATCTGTATTGCCGGGACCCGACAATTCATTATAGCTGCAAGTAGTTTTAAATTACTTTTTTTTTCCTTTAGAAATGTCATTTTGTGCAGGAAACATGCGTTAATTTACAGGCATACTATAGACACCCCCCAGGTATGAAATTTAAAGGAATATTTCACTTTTATTGTTTCACTTTAAGCATTATTAAAATCACTGCTCCCCAAAAAAATGGCCCTTTTTAAAACTTTTTTTTCATTGATACATGTTCCCTGGGGCAGGACCCAGGTCCCCAAACACTTTTTATGACAATAACTTGCATATTAGGGTGTTCTGCACATTTTGAATTTCGGCAAACGAGTGAACAGCCAATGTTCGAGCCGAACATAAAGCTCATCCCTACTAAAGATTTTGGAAGGCATTCAACATTTATGAGTATCTTAAGCAGCCAATGTATTACAGAAGTAGCAAAAAATCTTCATCCTTAATTGTCTGCTCCATTGCAAACATTGAGCATTCTGTTAATTTGTTATTTTTTTTTTGTGTTTGTTATCATGCCGGATGGGACACATTTGCAGTTGATTTTTTGTAATATTTTACCTCGTTTAACCTTTGTTGATTTATAGCATGTGAGTTTTCTTGTTTTATATTATTGTTTTCTAGGTTTTTATGTGCTGAAATCACCCTGGGTACTTTATGCCATTTTCTAGTAAACTGTGATAATAGATTTTTATATTGTAGTTTAGGCTTAAGTTTACCTGGCTGCTATTGCACTGGGAAACTTACAAAGTTCCAATAGATAGTTTGATTTTAACTCTCTTGGAAGCAAGACATGTTATGAAAAATACATACTACTAGAATGTGCATGACATCCCTTTCAGGCTTTGAAGTAGGATGTGTAGCATATACGGTTCTTGCTTGTAATAGTGCACAAGGATCTTCTTGGCTTTTGATATTTTATTGAATTGGTAGGATGATAATTCAATCAGATTGTAATGCATGAGCTCTGAAGAACACATACCAGTGCCATACATAATCATGTAGCAGGCTTAAAGTTTGTGATGATTGCAAAACAAGCTGAAAGGGTCACTAAAGGAATTTTTTTTTTAGCTAAATAGCTTTCTTTACCTTACTGCAGTCCTGGTTTCATGTCCCCATTGTTCGTTTTTGCTCTGATGTTGCTGTAATTCTTCTCTGTTCTGGACACTTCCTGGTTGTCTGTTTCCTGATGGCCACAGTACTGTGAGATTCTAGTTTCATTTTCCAAACCATCACTGCTCTATGGCTCTGTACATGCACAGAGGCAGGATAACATGCAAACACGAAACTAGATGCAAAAACAAAACTAGAGGTACATTATATGATTGATTTTTATCTATTTTTAATCAATTTTAAAAGGAATCAGTTAACTATTATGGCCCGGATTCACAGACAGTGGGGCACATTTACGCCGACGCAGCGCAGAGAGGCAAGCATGGAATTCACAAAGCACTTCCTCCCAAAACTGTGCTGGGTTTCCTAGGCGTAAGCCGGCGTAGGTGGAAGTGGGCGTGAGCCATGCAAATGAGGCGTGACCCCATGCAAATGATGGGCCGAGTGCCAGACAGATACGTATAACGAATGGCGCATGCGCCATCCCGTGGACATATCTCAGTGCGCATGCTCACAATCACGTTGGAACAACTGCCTAAGATATGCCGGATCACTGCCTATGGCGTGAACGTAGCCTACGCCTAGTCATATTCACGTCCAATGTAAACTACTTAAAATACGCGGGCTTGAGTTCCCTGGTGCAGACCTTTCCATGTCTGCTGTTGAGTTATACCGGCTTTATGGGGCTTAATTTTACGCCGGACATACAACTTACGCGCACCAGTCGTAGCCTGCGTCTGGTGCATGTACGATCGTGAATCGGCGTATCTCCCTCATTTGCATATTTGAATAGAAAATCCATGGGAGCGCCACATGCGCCCAGTGTAAATATGCGCCCACTCTACGTAGGCGTAGGCAAGTTACGTTAGTGGAATGAAGCCTGTTTTTAGGCGTATCTTCGTTTTGTGGGCTTGGCGCACAGATACGACGGTGCATATTTGCACTTACGCGGCGTATCTCGAGATACGTTGGCGCAAGTGCTTTGTGAATCCGGGCCACTGTCTCTATACCCTGTAAACAGTCATTTCAGTAAAAAAAAAATGTTCCTTTACAACTCCTTTAATTATAGTATATGTGTAATGAAAAATAAGTATATATCCTGCTATCTACCCAAAACATGGCTTTGTATAAATATTGCAACATAGAGAAGTATTAGTAGAACCACCTTTACAAATCCTTCATATGGCATTTTTTATAATTTGTTCCACAATAAGAGGCACCAAACATTAAAGTTACAATGTCAATCGCTCTGCAACAAATAGCCTATGGATGTATTTACAAGCATAATATAAGTGTCAAATGGGTAAAGAGAACACTATACTTACTACTACACCTATAGTGTTGGAGAAAACAATAAAATACAAGGTTAATAGGACACAGGTCAACCTTGCTTGTATACCTGCCTTTAACAGGATTGTCTGCCTGTCTTAGGCCCCATACACACCATAGAATCTATCCGCAGATAAATCCCATCAAATGGGTTTCTGCGGATAGATTCTATGGTGTGTACACTCCGTCGGATATTTATCCGCGGATAAATCTCCCCTGGGATGGATTTCCAGCAGATGGATATTTGCTGACATGCTCAACAAATCCATCTGCTGGAATCCATTCCAACGGATGGATCCGCTCGTCTGTACAGACTTACCGGATCCATTCGTCCAAAGGGATTCCCCGCACGCGTCGTAATGATTTGACGCATGCGTGGAATTCCTTATATGACAGCGTCGCGCCCGTCGCCGCGTCATAATAGCGGCGACGGCGCGACACGTCATCGGCAGAGGATTTCAGCGCGGATTTCAATGCGATGGTGTGTACACGCCATCGCATAGAAATCTTCTGAAATCCTCGAGAGGATTTATCCGCGGATACGGTCCGCTGGACCATATCTGCGGATAAATCCTCTCGTGTGTATGGGGCCTGATTCTTGCCAAAACCATCACTATACAAATATGTTTTCCCATGAGTAAACTATTGACTATAATTAGTCACACTGTTTACCAATTGAACATTGTTTCCTTGTTATACAGTGCAATTACCTTGTGGTACACTGGAGAATGCCTTTATAGGTAACACAGTGCTCATTCATTTATTGCTGGCTACACTGTATCTTTATTGCACAACTGTGTGCTATAAACTATTTATTACAGGTCTCTGCTACAGTTAATATTTTTTAATATCGAGCCACAAAATGCCAGCACTTTTGAAGTTAAAACAAAGTTTATTTATTCATCGCGAGTACATGATTAAATCTATAGATGCACTAATGCATTTCAACCAATCATATCTTTAGTCATAGTAACGCATGGATGGATCCTCATATCTTTATATACCTACCGACCAAGGTAGGCAGGACAAGGATAATGGTAATCACTGGATTGGATTACCAACAGGAGCCTAAAATCACATATACCTAAAAGTATCAGTGCTTATAAAAGTGGCTTACCAGACACAATATGCAGACATTTCATATAAATAAAAAAACAAAAACAAAAAAGTAGGACAGTACATGTGGAAGTCATTCTCTTACCTAAAGTTAAGACTTAGGCCCCATACACACGAGAGGATTTATCCGCAGATACGGTCCAGCGGACCGTATCCGCGGATAAATCCTCTCGAGGATTTCAGAAGATTTCAATGCGATGGCGTGTACACACCATCGCATTGAAATCCGCGCTGAAATCCTCTGCCGATGACGTGTCGCGCCGTCGCCGCTATTATGACGCGGCGACGGGCGCGACGCTGTCATATAAGGAATTCCACGCATGCGTCAAATCATTACGACGCGTGCGGGGAATCCCTTTGGGCGGATGGATCCGGTAAGTCTGTACAGACGAGCGGATCCATCCGTTGGAATGGATTCCAGCAGATGGATTTGTTGAGCATGTCAGCAAATATCCATCTGCTGGAAATCCATTCCAGGGGAGATTTATCTGCGGATAAATATCCGACGGAGTGTACACACCATAGGATCTATCCGCAGAAACCCATTTGATGGGATTTATCTGCGGATAGATTCTATGGTGTGTATGGGGCCTTAGGAGCATAGTAATCTTACGCTTAAAGATCCAAAAAGCCTTACATCAAAGTAAACAATGGTGTAAATCTCTTCCCACATTCAGTTGCGTGGGAAAACATAATTCATATTGCCCTTATGTATGTTCCAGAACTGCTTACTGGCAATGGCTTGTCTAGACACTGTGACCTGCACAATAATGTTCACCTATACAAGTTTACATAGTTAGTTATAGTTTTTGGGAGTCAATATACATCTTACTGTGAAGTAACCTTCTGTATATAGAAGAAAAATCCCCTTTCCTCCAGATATACAGGGTACCGACTTGTTCTCTGTAATGACCTGAAAGTGAACAACTCTACACCAAGTTCACTATATGGATCAGTTATATATTTATAAATGGTTATTATATCCCCCCCTCTATCGCCTTTTTCTGCTGCCAGGTAATAATGTGAACAATAATAATAATGTGAACAGTGGGCCAAATTCTCAAAAGAGATACGCAGGCGGAACTGCTGTTCAGCCTGCGTATCTCTGTGCCTAACTTTGGAAACGATCCTCAGAAGGCTTTTTCCAAAGTTAGGCAGAAGATCTGACATCTGTAAGACACTTACACTGTCAGATCTTAGGATGCAGTACCGCATCCGCCGCTGTGGGCATTTCTCATTGAAATGCCGCTTTGAGTATGCAAATGAGGACTTAAGCAGATCCTTGTGGATCCACGTGGGTACCTACCGGAGCATGATGGGACGGTGAGGCCTATATAAATGGGATGCAAGGCGCGCTTCCATCATTGCAGTGAGAAGAGGCGACGTGTCAACATCGGAAGAAGGGAGACGAAGAGAAGAGAAGAAGATGACGTCACAGAAGACCGCACTGGCTGCCTGCTAGTAATTGAGCTAACACACGAAGATAGCAGGCAGCCAGCGCTGAAGGAGAAGGCACCGGACAGCTGGAGAAGAACCGGGGTGCGCCGAGTCAACAGCGGAGAGCGGCGAAGATAGAAGAAGACCCCCGGAGAGCGGAGAAGACCCCCCCCCGGAGAGCGGAGAAGACCCCCCCGGAGAGCGGAGAAGACCCCCCCCCGGAGAGCGGAAGAAGAAACCCCCCCCGGAGAGCGGAGAAGACCCCCGGAGAGTGGAAGAAGAAGCCCCCCCTGGTATTAGAGCTAAAGAAGACAGGGGGGGCCTCCGGAGCAGACTAATAAATGATTTTAAAAACCCTTGTGTTGTGTGCTTAATAACTATCACTTTGCCTCCAGGTGAATGGGTAGGGGTACGATGTACCCCATATCCATTCACTTAGGGTGGGGGGCCGGTATCTGGGGCCCCCTTATTTGAGGGGACTCCCAGATTCCGATAAGCCCCCGCCCGCAGACCCCGACAACCAACGGCCAGAGTTGTCGGGAAGAGGTCCTGTCCTCATCAACATGGGGACAGGGTGCTCTGGGGTGGGGGGGCCCGCAGTGCGCCCCCCTGCCCCAGAGCACCCAACCCCCCCATGTTGAGGGCATGCGGCCTGGCACGGCTCAGGCGCTCGCTCGTCCCCGCTCCCATTCCTGGCCGGCCGGGTAGCGTGCTTTGGATACGGGTCTGGTATGGATTGTAGGGGGACCCCCTACGTCGATTTTTCGGCGTAGGGGGGGTCTCCTTACAACCCATACCAGACCTAAGGGCCTGGTATGCTCCTGGGGGGGGAACCCATGCCGGTTTTTTATTTGAAAATTGGCATGGAGTTCTCCCTCTCAGGAATGCATGCCGAGCGACGCTGTCAATTTTTTTTTTTTTTTTTGTTTTCCCGGCGCGTATTTTTTTTTTCACCCGTCGCAACTTTATTGTCCCGTCGCAATCCACAAAGCCCGGCGTAAATTACGTTTGCGCGCTGCCCGTCGGGAAAAATGACGTCACACGCATGCGCAGTATGTCCGGCGCGGGAGCGCGCCTCATTTGAATAGGAATCGCCCCCTCGAGCAGACGACCGCCTTGCGACGGAGGCACTTAAGTTACACGGCGTGTAATTTCTAGGTAAGTGCTTTGTGGATCGGGCACTTAGGTAGAAATTTAACGCCTGTGTAACTTAAGTGCTGAAAGTTAAGTTAGGCAGGTTTTTTGAGAATTTGGCCCAGTGTTCTTGGAGCACCAATACAAAAACTGATGTGTACAGAAGGTCTTATAAGCCACTAAAATGGGTACCATTCTAGTCTTATAATAGCAACCTGTAATGAATTAAAAATTTACCTTGTGCCAATATATATTATTACAAATGTGTATACTTACAAATAATTGATATTATTAAAAATAAATAAATAAATAGCTGCTACCCCTGAAACTGAATGATGTATTTACTAGTGCAATTTGAAAAAAAGGGTGGTAGGGGGTGCTAATGGTTACCAATAGCCTTGTAAATGACTATAATTATATCTCTATAAACAAACATATAATGGTGATATACATAAAAAGTGCAAAAAAACTTTGTATAGCTAAAATTTCCGTATATACAGTATGTGATACCATGTGAACATACATATACAAATCAATCTGTAGATTAGTGATCACACTTCCAACCAAAACCGTTTCCACTGTGATTTATGGTTACACATACTGTATATCAAAGCAACATGTGCTATGTGAAAAAAAGTCCAATGTGATAAACAAAGACAATTCTTCCAATATTACTGATGAATCGCTGCCACCTTCACTGCCTATGTTGTCACTCGAAGTGCTCACGTAGAGTGTCTGCTTACCATATGGAGTTGACCTTAAGGTTAAAAAAGATCAGTTGCGCTTTAGCAAGATTTTGCTTGCTACATTTATGGAGACTGTGCATTAGGTCTGTACCTCTCCCCAATAGGAAAATCACCGGCAGAGTAT
The DNA here is from genome assembly GCF_905171775.1 of Rana temporaria. Lineage (NCBI taxonomy): Eukaryota > Metazoa > Chordata > Amphibia > Anura > Ranidae > Rana > Rana temporaria. Next base: position 275,018,013 of record NC_053491.1, read on the forward strand.
ATATGGAAAAAATAAAAGGATCCAAAAACAACCTGTAACAAGCCCACATTTTAACCACTTAACCCCTGGACCACTTTGTTGCTAAAGGACCAGGCCCCTTTTTGCGATTCGGCACTGTGTCGCTTTAACTGACAATTGCGGGGTCATGCGACGTGGCTCCCAAACAAAATTGTCGTCCTTTTTTCTCACAAATAAAGCTTCCTTTTGGTGGTATTTGATCACCTCTTTTTATTTTTTGCACTATAAACAAAAATAGAGCATTTTGCTTTAATAAATATCCCCCAAAAATATATATATATATAAAAAAAATGTTTTCCTCAGTTTAGGCCGATACGTATTCTTCTACATATTTTTGGTAAAAAAAATCGCAATAAGCATTTATTGATTGGTTTGCGCAAAAGTTATATCGTCTACACAATATACGGGATGGTTTTATGGCATTTTTGTTAATATTTTTTTTTACTAGTAATAGTGGCGATCATCAATTTTTATTGTGACTGCGACATTATGGCACACACATCGGACAGTTTTGACACTATTTTGGGACAATTGTAATTTTTACAGTGATCAGTGCTATAAAAATGCAATGATTACTGTGAAAATGACACTGGCAGTGAAGGGGTTAACCTGTAGGGGGCGCTGAAGGGGTTAATTGTGACCTAATGAGTGATTCTTACTGTGTGGGGGGCGTGGCTTGGCACATCACGTTACTGATTGGCGTTCCCTATAACAGGGAACAGACGATCAGTGACAGTCTGACTAGGAGGCACGGGGAGAGGTTTGTTTACACTTACCTCTCCCCGTTCTTCAACTCTGTGACACCGGCGGCAATCCGGTACACAGGTCCCACGGGCACGGTTGAGGAGTACACAGCAGGGTCACAAGTGTGCCGCTGGCGGTGCACGCCCGACCCACGGCTGTGCACATTAAAGGGGACGTACCTGTACGCCAATTTGTGCAGCCGTGCTATCTGCCGACGTACACCGGCATGCGGCGGTCGGCAAGTGGTTAAATACTAATGATAAGTTCACCTTTCCACAAAAAAAAAAATGCACATCTTCTTGCAGGTAAAAAAATGTGCAACTACCACAGCAATCCACAGTGCCATGGTAGTTCAATGTGATCTACAAGCTGCAATAGTAAGAAGACTGTAATCCTTGAAGTGAACTACAAGCCGACAGCCGCTAAGGATGTTGGGGCTTGGAGTTCATTCACACAGTCGTGTGTATAAATGACGCAGCCGTGTGGGCAGAGCCCCATGCGGCCACACTGTTTTCATACAGTGACAGCTGGTACGGGGAACTTCTCCCCTTACTGAAGCCACAGGAATGGGAGCAGTGGGGGATGGCTGCAGCACTGGGAACACGTTACATGTTCCACCCTAAAATCAGGTGGAACATGTACTGTAACATGTTCCCAAATGTGAACTTTACATTTAAGCCATGTATCAAACTTTAATTTTGGTATCAAATGCTGGGCAAAAGAAGAGATATTCTCTTAGTAGAAAAGCGACCACCTTCATGTAAAATAGTATGCATCTGACGATCCCCCGTGTAAAATTGGCAAATTGTGCTTAACCACTTCAGTACAAGATACTTTTACCGCGCTTTAAATGACAATTGCAAGGTCATGCAACACTGTACCCATTTGAAATTTATATCATTTTTTTCACACAAATAGAGCTTTCTTTCAGTGGTATTTAAGCACTGCTGGGTTTTTTATTGTTTGCAAAATAAATGAAAAAAGACAGAAAAAAACAAACCAAAAAAAAAATGTTTTTCTTCATTCCTGTTTTGCAAACAAATAATCTTTCTTCACAAATTTAGGACAACATGTAATCTGCTACACTTCTTTGGTGAAAATAACCCACATCAGTGTATATTATTTAGTCTGTAGAAAAGTTATAGAGTCCACAATCTGTGGTAAATACTGTATATATATATATATATATATATATATATATATATATATATATATATATATATATATATATATATATATATATATATATATATATATATCAGTATCAGTCCTAATGTACACAGTGTCTGTCTCATTTCTTGAGGCCCAAACAAAGCCAGGACAGTTCAAATATCCCCAAAATGATCCCTTTTTGGAAGGTAAACAGTCCAAGATATTTAGTAAGAGACATGGGGCCAGATCCACAAAGAGCCGGCATTACGTAAAAATTCCCATTTAAGTTACACTGCCTTAAAATTTCTACCTAAGTGCCCGATCCACAAAGCACTTACCTAGAAATTTTCGGCTGTGTAACTTAAATTCCGCCGGCGCAAGGCGTTCCTCTTCAAATGGGGGCGATTCCCATTTAAATTAGGCATGCTCCCGCGCCGGCCGTACTGCGCATGCTCGTGATGTCATTTTCCCGACGTGCATAGCGCGAAATTACGTTACGCCGAGCTTTGTGGATCGCGCCAGGTCAATAAAGTTGCGTCGGGAAAAAAAAAAGATACGGCGGGAAAAAAAAAAATTTAAAACAAAAAAAAACCCGCGTCGCTGGACAGAAGGGTCTGCTTTTACAAGGTGTAAACAGTTTACACTTTGTAAAAGCAGCCCTAATTTTACGATTACAAACTAAAACTTACGGAGAAAAAACTAAGCTGAAAAGCTTTGTGGATCTCCGTAAGTGCTAATTTGCATACCCGAGGCGGCATTTCGACGCGAAATGCCCCCAGCGGCGGATGCAGTACTGCATCCTAAGATCCGGCAGTGTAAGTCCCTTACACATGTCGGATCTTCTGTCTATCTCTTGGAAACTGATTCTGTGGATCAGTTCCAAAGATAGAAACAGGGATACGCCGGCGTATCAGTAGATACGCCGGCGTATCCCTTTTGAGGATCTGGCCCATGGAGAGTTTGGAAAAAAAAAATCCATTTCTGTATTTTTGTTTTCTTTTTTATAACATATATTTATTTATTTACATTTTTTTTACATACAGTAACCAGAGCAATATACAGTAGTGTTACCTTAGTAACACTGTCCTTCTCTGGGGAGATGATCAGGATTTTTTTTCTATTTAAATTTTTTTTACAACTATGATTTCTTATACTGTAACTGTGAATTTTACAGTTATAAACGCAATTTTTTCTGAATAAAAACTATTAATTCCATGTTTACTATTGTGATTAGCTGTGATTGGCTACAGCTAATCACATGGTACAGATGGGCTGTGATTTGGCCTGTCTGTTCCATGTGATTACTGTGACCAATCAGACAACTCATTACATCATTGTGTACAATTGTCATGTGACCTACTGTGATCACATGGTACCAGCAGCAGGTCGGTACAATGATCTGTCATCAGCCGTGTGCGATGGACAGATTGCCCATAGAGCGCAGGCGAGGCATGATTCTGGGAGGACGTCTTATGATAATAGGGTGAATAATTTGTGCGATAACTGCAAGCTCAGTGGGAAAAGTGGTCAAAATGTAAGTTTTCCAGACAATGGTTCCTTCTTGTCATTCAACAAAACCTCTTTGTTCTTCCCACAATTGTTTAGCTCTATTGAGAGCCCACTGTGTATATGTTCTCTGTCTTAATCATTCTCTAACAACCTCTGAACAATTCCTTCTATCCCATACATTTACTAGCACAGCTTTAATAGTATATCAGACTAGTAATCATTGAGTATCTTAGATAATCTGATACTGCCAGACATTCCAGCTTGATAGACCTACTGTAAAAGAAAATAGCATCCATGTTGGAAATATTACCTGTTTCTCCATTGATAAGCTAGCAGTAGGGGTCTTTGGTAGAGACCTCCTTTCCTGGTTTTATGCCAAAAACATACATTTATAAAAATCCACCAACAGATAAAGATATGTAAGAATGACTGGAGAGATGAAAAGCCTGTATGCAAATAAAAACAGCCAGTAAATAAAGTAGTCTTATATAAACATTTAACAATTTATTCAGGATTGTTCAGTGTCAAAAATTCCTAAATAAGCCAAATTTGAGTTTATGAATTTGTTAATCATAAACAAATCTTAATGACAACTAATAAACACAGAGGTTTGTTATTTTCGCCAGCTTTAACTAATCTAAAGTCCAAAAAATATATTTGAAAAACAAATTGCTTTTATTGTTAAAAATGGGGAAACATATTTTCTGCAAACTAATTTTTGGCAAGGTGGACACACGGGCAGAATGTCAGGAGACATTTGCTGGTTCAAAAAAAAGAAAAGGCTGGCATTCTGCTCGTGTGTATATCGGTCTGTCCGACAGTTCAGCCGGCTTCTGTCAGGCATGCAAGTGGGAAAACCAGCATCTGACTGACTCAATCAGCGCTCTCAGCCAACGGCACTGATTGGAGTGCTCTGGTGGAGGCTGTCCCCCTGTCAGAATAGAACAGCTCAGTAGGAGAGATCGCTGAACTAACCGCACATGGTTAGTATAGCGGCTCCGATAAGAGTGACAGTGAATGACGGTGGATTGCACAAAAAAAACTGTAGTGTGTACCGGGCTTTACTTACCCTACTACTATGACCATTTTTGTAAATAAGCTTCATGCACAACCCTTCTATGTCTTCAGCTGCCTCTATCAGGGCTTTTTCTCACTACTGTTTATGTCACCGTGAATCTTAAGCCAACCAGCTGCAATAGATGGTCAGTTTGTATGGTTGAGAAAAAAAAGCCCTCTAAAAACCTCCTGATACTACGCTTAATTTTTTTTACCCATTACAATTGCAGTTTCATCAAAAGTAGATGCTTTTTTTGCCTGAATGAATAAACAGCATAATGAGTTAGAAGGCATATTTAATTTTGACATCTTTAATTTGCTTCGGCTAAAAATGCTTGGAAATTACATATGCTGCATTCATGCTACTTTTATATGTATAAATGATGCATATATTATTTATGTCAGTTATTCATTTTATGTATATTATGGAAATTGCCTGCTTTCTTTTTATGTCTTCCAGTACGTAGTGAAAAGCTGCAGCGTACTTGGCATTTGTCAAGTAGGATGCTATAGAGCTTTTGTGTTGACAGTTGCATCTTCGTATGAGGAGCAGTCAAGTAAATATTGTCACAAATCAAAGGACCGTATTTCACAAAAGATTCTCTATAATGTTGGGATTCATTTGTTAGGCTTCAGCTTACAAATATAGAGAAACAATTTTTGAAATGCACTATATACATATTGTAAAGCTGGATATAACAAAATAGATGGGCTGCACAAGGGTGTTATTATACTTTCCTGACACCATCATTCCCATTTCCTTTCATATTCATTGCGCTATGCTAAATTACACCAAAGCTGTGGTTTCATAGGCATTCATTTACACTTTATAAATTCTAAGCTTGCAGATTGCATTAAGCTTTTTGTGACTAAAGATTATTTACTAAAGTAATTACTATATATACAAGGTCATACATACAGGGTGGCATTTTTCACTTGTCAAATAAAATTATCTTTCCTTTGCTTGAGATATAATGATCATAAGATGATTTTATAATGTTATTGGTGTCTAAAGTCAAACCAAGGTAACAGTAAATAAAATATCTTGCATTATAAAAATGTAGTTATTGCTAAATTACAGCATCCTGAATGAAATAGGCATTTGCACTGTACAAGTATTATATTTCTTTCTTGGAAATGCTTCCAAATGTGTTATTTACAGTATGTTTGAGGGAGGTTTAGATGCACATTTTATTTGGAGAAATCAACCACCAGTATCTTACATCTATGGTTGCCGTGCTGCCTCCCCATTCTCAATAAATATTAAATAAGCTTTGTTTTTGTTTTTAACTAGGCGGATAAGACATCTAAATCAGCAGTAAATATACACTCTAATCAAAACTAGATATTATGCCTTGAAATCTTTACTGAGAGCAGAATTTCTCTCCTCAGTACTTCTGTTTTCCATTCACCAGTTTACCCTTTTCAGTAAACCTGTGATCTGATCATTTCTACCTGCGGGTATTCCCAAAAACACCTGTCACCTTTTTTTACTACATCCCATACCCAGGAATCTAATGCTATCACAAGGGCTATTTTACTTAGTATTAAAGAGAAGAGGACTATTGAGAGACACTAAGGGCCAGATTCTCAAAGGGCTTACGACGGCGCAATGCCATTTGCGCCGTTGTAAGTCCTAATCTGGCCCGGCGTATCTATGCGACTGATTCTTAGAATCAGTTACGCATAGATATCCATTAGATCTGACAGGCGTAAGGCTCTTACGCTGTCAGATCTTAGATGCATTTTTTTTCCCGCCGCTAGGTGTCGCCGACTTCATTTTCCCCGTCGTCTATGCAAATTAGCTATTTACGCGAGATTCCCGAACGTACGCGCGGTCGACGCAGTGAATTTACGACGTTTCCGTAGCTTTTGCGACGCGTAAAGTTGCCCCTGCTATATGAGAGGCAACCAATGTTAAGTATGGCCGTCGTTCCTGCGTCAAAATTTAAAAAAGTACGTTGTTTGCGTAAGTCGTCCGTGAATGGCGCTGGACGTCATTTACGTTAAAGTCGAAACCAGACGTCCTTGCGACGTCATTTAGCGCAATGCACGTAGGGAAATTTTAGGGACGGCGCATGCGCAGTACGATCGGCGCGGGAACGCGCCTAATTTAAATGATCCACGCCCCCTACCTGGATCATTTGAATTAGGCGGGCTTGTGCCTGAGAATTTACGATACGCCGCCGCAACTTTACAGGCAAGTGCTTTGTGAATCAAGCACTTGCCTGTAAAACTTGCGGCCACGTAACGTAAACGAGATACATTACGGCCGCATAGTTTAACGCCGATCTACGAGAATCTGGCCCTAATTATCTAAGGCCTGGTTCACACTACTGCAATGCAATTTTGATCCAATTTCATCTGATTATGTAGTGAGACTTGATGCAATTTTGAAGCCACATTGATGTGATTATCCTATCTGTGTTGAGGGAGCAAGGATGTGCGTGGGAGGAGAGTTAACAAACCATTGAAACCACTTTCAAAATCGCAACAAAATCAAATGGCATGCAGATGCAATTTCTGTACGTTTATTGTGCCAAAATTGCCATGGAGTTGTACCAAAAAGTATTGCAGGAACCTTTTCAAAAATTGTTCTGTGCTACGTCTCATTGATGTGAATAGGTACAATTAAATATAATGACATTTCCCTTGTCATGCAATTCTGTTGCACCTGAAATCAAACTAGTGTAAACCGGGGCTAATATTTTAAACTTTGACACCAGGACACAAGCCTACACAACACATCTCTCCACTACTTGAAAAATGCAGCACATATGTAAATTCTTTGTTTTCAGTAGTGGTAGAGGAGATCACTGCACTCCTGAGCAATGTAAGTTTTATGCAGTGTCTGTGAGCATTTTCAGACCCATGTGAAGTGATGATAATACATAGGAGTTTATTTACTAAAGGCTTTGTTTATTGCACTTATACTGACCTGGCTGTACGCATATATACGTGGCCTAATGATAAAAAGAGCCATACCAAGAGCACACATTTTTCTTCTGTGTCCTCTCAACAAAGTTTTATGTAGCTTACAATTTTTATTGCATACAAAAACCCAATGTAATACACATGCACTCCATGGGGTTGTTTTTCCTAAAGATAAATAGGCTGTTCACTTTGCGAGGGAAATTGCCCTAGAGCTGGTGATGTTTCACTTTGTAAAGAATACGCAATAACAAAAATAACATTTTTTCGCTTGCACATAATTGGATGATGGAAGTCAGCAGAGCTTCACCAGCATAGCCAAAATGTTTGGAAAGGATACAGAAGAAAAATAAAATCAAATTCATTGCCATAAGAAACATCTGAAATGTATGTAAGAACTCTGGATAGTTTTCAGTAGTAAAGTTATAAATTAACCATTTTATAAATGTCTCCAGACAACAAGTTAAGACATTCAGCGATCTACTAATGTAACTATGTAACTAATGAACGGAAGTCAGAAAGTTAACTAAATCCAATAAATTCTGTGTAAGCTTTTGTTTCATAAGTACACAGATCCATATGGGGTCAGTAGAAGTGTAATTAATGAAGCCTGGGTATTTAGCTTAGTCTTTCTTTGCTTTCTACACCACCAATCACATTTATACTTCTAAAATACGTTTGAATCGGATTGATAGCTTTTGGAAACTTCTTAGTGCTGCTTTTATTTTCTTACAACAACCTGTGTTTGATGACTATTGTAGTACAACAATGTTTGGATGACCCAAACTGTTCATTATTTAGACTGAGCTTTCTGTTTGCATCCTAAGTTTCAGTATTTGACGTAAGGTGTATAAATCTAGCCATTTGTGCTAAAAAAAAAACAGGTCCCCGGTATCATATCAGTAGCAGCAATGGGCCAGATTCACAGAGCAGATACGACGGCGTATCTCCTGATACACCGTCGTATCTGTTGTTCTATCTATGCGACTGATTCATAGAATCAGTTACGCATAGATAGCCAGAAGATCCGACAGGTGTAATTGTTTTACACTGTCGGATCTTAGGATGCAATACCGCGGCCGCCGCTGGGGGGAGTTTGCGTCATAATACAGCGTTGGGTATGCAAATTAGGAGTTACGGCGATCCACAAAGATTTTTCCCGTCGTTATGTCGTCGCGAGTGTTAGATTTCAGTCGCAAAGATAGGGCACCTTTAACATTGTGTAAAAGTACTCCACCATGTTAAAGTATGCCCGTCTTTCCCGCGTCGCTTTTGAATTTTTTAAAAAAAAAAATATTTTTCCCGGCGCAAGTCTTTTTTTCACGTCGCGATTCACAAAAAGTTGGCGCGTCGTAATTTCGTGCAAAGCACGTCGGGAAATTTGCGACGGGAGCATGCGCAGTACGTCCGGCGCGGGATCGCGCCTAATTTAAATGGTACCCGCCCCATTTGAATTGGCCGCCGCAAATTTCCAGATAAGTGCTTTGTGGATCGGGCACTAAATCGGGAAATTTGCGGCGGTGTAACGTAAACGGGTTACGTTACGCTGCGCCACCGGACTGTGAATCTGGCCCATTGTTCTTGGACTACAGAGTATACAAATCACTGACTTGAAGTGTATATCCAAGTGAAAAGGAAAGTGACCCACATTAAAATGTTTTTATCAGATAATGTCTTGTAAAATGCAACAGACATATCAATAGATATATATATACAACTGTAGGCTAGAGATTCTGCCCCCTACAGGGTCCCTCTCTATTCTGGGTAAGACTAACATAAGGCTGGAAAGCACATTGGAGAGGAAACTGTGTACAAACGGACCTGCATGTTTCAGGGTGCTTCTAAAAATGATTTACCAATAATCATGGGGCTTTGCATGGAGTCAAGAGGAGATCACAATTGTATTTAGAATCATTCATCATGCAGACTGAGGCAGTTTAAAATAAACCTGTGCCCAGATCATGCAAACATATTCTGATGCAGGAAATTAAGAGCAATTTCTCCAGAGGGTATGGAATCAGTAAAAAGAAAAAATAACCTGGTGGTGGATTGAACTTATTTATTTTTTCATATTTATCACATTTAAATGATTCAGATCACCAAACACATTTTAATATTATGCAATGATAACCCAGGTAAAACCAAGATGCAGTTTTTAAATTATTATTTTATTTATTAAGGGAAAAAATCTGTTCAAACCTGCCTGGCCCTATGAGAAAAAGTAATTTTTTCCCTCCCATGCTGAATCATGAATGTGATTAACCACATTTTTTTTTTTGGAAAGCCAAGTTGAATTTCACTTGCCACACCCAGGTCTGATTACTTGCAGACCTGTTGAATCAAAAAATCACATAAATAGAAGATGCCTGACAAGGTGAAGCATGCTAACAGATCACAAAAAGCCACACATTATGCCACAATCTAAAACAATTCAAGAACAGATTAGAAACAAACATGTATTGGTCTAGGAAGGGTTTCAAAGCCATTTCTAAGGTCGCGTACACACGGTCAGTCAAAACTGATGAAAACGGACTGAAGGACCTTTTCATCGGTCCAAACCGATCGTGTGTGGGCCCCATCGGTCAGTTAACCTTCGGTGTAGCAGAGCGTCCCTGTTCGGGGTTTATACATCTCCCAGACTCCTCTCTTACACGTTCAGGGATCTCTGATCCATGATCCAGTTCAGGTCTTGATCCTCTCCTCCAGGCTAATTTAAGCTCACCTGAGCATACAGCCTTTGCTCTTGACCTGGAAACCTCAGACAACTTCTGTCTAGGAGAGCAAAAGGTTGGTGAAAACGTATGTGGAAGCTGACAAGCTGTAGGCTTGCTCAGCCTGGTAGTTAGGATCTGTCAATATTGTATAGGTAGTGCCGAGACCTTGTTAGGTTTTTGTTTGGCTATTTTTGTTCCTATTTTTTTTTAACACTGTACAGCACCTGTTTATAGATGTGTATATATCACAAATAAACACTGCACTATTGGTCACTATTTCACGGATTTGGTATCTGTGCCTGAAAGACTGCTCATCCCAGGGAGCTCATCCCAAATTCCTCTCAGCACAGGATTAAGCACCCGGATCTCTCCCAAAGAACTTCTTGTAAAATTAGAACTGACAGGCGATCATCATTCAGCCTTCCAGTAATAGTGCATCCTTCGATTAAACTCTAGGCCTCTCCTGAATACCAGCCTCTTTCTTGGTGCTCTCCAAGACAGGTTCTACATCGAGTGGCTTCCTCCCTATCGGGCCTACTTGGCAGAACACAACCCCGGACCAACGTGGTTCCGGAGTCAGGAACACTTGAACACGCACCCCTGGCCATAAGGGCCACACACGGGGGGTGGTGGGACGACAGACCCAGGATCGGCATTGACCGACCACTAGTGACATCTGTCCCTTAAGTACTCCTCCCCAGCATGCTTAGCGGGGCGATCAACTCCCTCTGATTGGCTGCCGAAGCGGAACACCCAAAACACCCTGGCCTGACTGCTGCCACCCTCGGCCTAGGATGATAACGACACCCCAGACAACAATAGTAGTCACTCACAGTACAGCCATGGCTGGAACAGAGGCCCAAATTTAGTGAAAAACCATACAGTCTGAGCCAACTAACTCTCAGACTACCCTCTAAATTTAAAGCAGCGCCAGCTAAAAAGTAGCAGACCGCTACAGATGAAATGGTCCCCAGTAGCAGAATAATCTTTCCAAGTCCTGAAGAAGGCTCTTTGTGCACAGCCAGTACTGTACTCCCCTGATTTCTCCAAAGGCTTTTTGGTTCAGACGGATGCCTCTGATGTAGGTATCGGGCAGTATTAAGGAAAAAACAAAAACTGCGCTAATCCACAATTATAAACTACAAACTAGAGGCTGCAGCAGGCGTGTGAAATACAAACAGAGTAAAGGAAAAAACAAAGCTGCACCACATTAATTAAAATAAACAGTATTAAAGTGAATTAAACAGTCCATAAGTAAATGACTCCAGCATAAAACAATCGATGTAGATCTTCTAGTAGATATACTCATGCAGATATTCCATGAAAATCCAAATCACCAAAAGTGACAGGTAAAAATATTTGAAGTGATCCCTTCACCAATAAATAAGGCCGCTTACCAGAGGGCAAGCAAAATGTGCGTTTGGCTATAGCCCAGCCACGGCCTTTGATTCACAGGATCCCGGGGGAGAAGCGGCTCTCAGGAACTCAGTATGCAACACTCTCCAAAATGCCCAGTAATAAAATGAGAAAAGAGGTGTACCATAGCGTAATTCCGTTACATAAGAAACATTTATTAAAAGTAAGAGTGGAATGTACTCACAAACATTGCAGTAAAAACAGCGTTTTAAAATCAGAGAAATGCTGGCCGGCAAATACAAGGAGCCCTTCCTCCTTAGCGTGGTGACGTCACTGTGCGTCCTTCCAGATGCGTTTCGTCATTAAAAAGGACGTTCTCAATGGGGGTAGTGCATAGCAGTGATTTACCAGTATATATAGGGCTGAACCTCATTGTGATCTGCAAGTCAATAGCCGCGTGAGCGCCATCTTTAATAAGGTAAAACAGCCCATAGTTGACGGTGTGGCGCCATACCACAGGATAACTCTAAAATCCTCATTCATTATAACATTCCATGAGAATCTTGTTAGTTAATTGATGAAAAATAAACAAATATAAAAAATTCCTATAAAACGTCATACGTGATATTCCAAGGGATACACAGCAAAAATAGGGATGGCCTGGCACAAGCCACGTTACTCCCTGTTCAATCACATCAACATCATGATTGAACAGATATCACAAATAAACGCCACACTGTTTGTCACTATTTCACTGGATTTAATATCTGTGCCTGAAAGACTGCTCATCCCAGATAGATCTGCACCTGCTACCTTTCCCCCAGGTTACTATATATATATATATATATATATATATATATATATATATATATATATATATATATATATATATATTTGTATGCAAACACTGTGCAATTGTAAAATTATGTGTCTTGTGGCTTTTCCAGAAGGTCTCCAAGCTGCTGTACAGGGACAGTGCAGGACCTAGCAATCTTTTTAACTTATTGGCTTCAGTTCTAGCTAAACAGTCTAGAGGTCATGGGCTTTCCATACTTCCAGGTATATCAGTCTGCTCCCACATTAGAGTAAGGGCCCTTTCACATGGGGCAGATCAGTAATGATCGGCCTCCGTGTGTCCGTAAGCTCAGCAGGGATTGCTCCGAATATCCCCGCTGAGCCGGCGCCTGACAGGGCGGTCCCCGCACACTGTGCAGGGACCGCCCTGTCTTTTCTCCGCTCTCCCTTATGGGGGGATCGGATGAACACGGACCGTGTGTCCGTGTTCATCCGATCCGCAGACGGAAGAAAAAATAGGGTTTTCCTCCGTCCGCAAAATCGGATCTTTGCGGAGACGGGTGATTACAGGTGTCAGCGGATGTTTATCCGCTGACACCCGCAATCACATAGGGACCAATGTATGTCCCTTTTTCATCCGCAAACGGATGGATGAAAAAGCGGACATACGGTCCTCACATGTGAAAGGGGCATAAGGGGCTGAAAACATCACTGCACAGGACAGCCTGGCTCCTCCCACACCTGCCCTATTTTCTCCCTTTGTGGACAGCCATATTTTTTTTAAACATATACAAAAATTACTACTAAATAAGCAGAAGTGAGAGAGTATTGGTGGGGATAGAATTGCCCTACTACATGCTCAGTTCTTGGCAAAGAATACAAATCATTTCTACATAGAACTTAATTGAGGCGTATGGGGGGGCTTTAATGTTTTTAAAAAGCTGAATACAGCATACTGCTCACTATTCAGGTTCTGTCTGCATTCTATAGTAAAACGCAGAGACCCAGTATGGAATTAACATAGAGAAGATTTACCTATTTATCGGCGTATAACACGCACACTAATTTTAAGAGGGAAGTTTCAGGAAAAAAACTTCCCACAGACCCCTGCGTATAACATGCAGTCACAGTTTTTCAGGGTAAAAAAGTGAGTGTTATGCGCCAATAAATACAATATTTAAAAAATCCATTCGCATATTAATTAGGTAGTAGCGAGGAATCGTTGAAAGAAAATTATAAGCAGTTTAAACTTCAGCTTGAGGGCTTGTTTACACAAGGTATAGTGCAGAAACATATGCAAAACAAAATCCAGCACCGCACAATACCGAGCTGCCTTTTGCAGATGTGCATAGGTGCCATTAATTCTTAATAGCATCCCCATGCATCTAGCAAATCCATGTGTGTTTGCATCTGCCACAGTACTATGTATTTTTTTTTGTTTGTTTCTTTGCACATTTTACGTGCATAGAGCAGTTCATTGAGACAAATGGCCAGTAATGAGTAACAACGTGCAAAACAGTGCATGCTTGGACGCACCTCCTGGTGGGGATGAATCCTTAATGTAATTTTTTAATTTATTTAAAAAAAAAAATGCAACTTTCATGAAAATAGTGTTTTAATATTTTTGCCTCAAGGTTGTTGTTCATTAACTTCCTGTCATAAGGTGACAACGCTCTGTTCCTATTTCCCAACTGAGCTTCTTCATTGTCACCCTGTCACAGAGCTTCCAATAGAAACTACGGGGCAGATTCACAGAGCAAGTACGCCGGCGTATCTACTGATACGCCAGCGTACTTTCAAATTTCCCGCGTCGTATCTTTAGTTTGAATCTTCAAACCAAGATACAACGGCATCTGGGTAAGATTCGACAGGCGCACGGCTTCGTACACCTTCGGATCGCAGATGCAATACTTCGGCGTCCGCTGGGTGGAGTTTGCATCGTTTTCCGCGTCGGGTATGCAAATGATATTTTTCCGACGATCCACGAATGTACGCGCGGTCGTCGCATTCTCTTACGTCGTCTGTAGTCGGCTTTTTCCGGCGTATAGTTAAAGCTGCTATTTAGTGGCGTATAGATAGACTTGCCATGTTAAAGTATCGCCGTCGTTCCCGCGTCGAAATTTAAATCATTCTTTTGCGTAAGTCGTCCGTGAATAGGGATGGACGTAAGTCACGTCTAAGTTAAAAAAATGACGTTGTTGCAACGTCATTTAGCAACGGCGCATTGCGCATTTCATTCGGACGCGCTTCATTTAAATGAAACCCGCCCCCAACCCGGCCAATTTCAAATACGCCACCAGAAAAACACTACGCCGCCGTAACTTATGGCGCAAATTCTTCCTGGATTCGAATTTACGCCAGGTAAGATACGGCGGCGTAGCGTATCTCTGTATGTGAATCTGCCCCTACAATTTGCCATTACAAAACACATTTAGACATGGTCCAGTGTTGTCACGATCAAAAAACCCATGCTGAGAAATTCCATGCATCCATCCCTGGAGTAGTAATATTAGAAGTGACTGCAAGGGGGCTGCATCAGATCAGCAGCAGATCAGCAGCACTGAGATGCAGCAAACAGAATATATTTTTTTAATAATGGCAACTGTTTAATATGATCAATTCTTTGGCATATTTTGATAATTATGAAGGTTTTTCATCTACTTTAACTTTCCATTTTGTTGTGGGATATGTTTGTCAAGCACCTACATATGTTTATGTATATAACCTTCAGCTTTTGTAGGTAATGCTACAGCTTACAAAAAAAAGGCAGCAAGTGAGCATAACCTAATATTAAGAAACCTTACTGATGACTACCTGAACTGTTGTCCTCTTTTAAACTTTGCTTTAATACATGTGGCTTTCCAACAATTAATACTTTTCGTTAACTGCTTATGTATTAGTCATTCCCTTGGAATTTAATATACTGTAGAGAAAACAGAACAGAAGTCTGCATGTACCTTTTCTATATAATTTGCCTGTTGTGTTCTTGAGTTTTATTTTTTTCCTTTCTCCTGAACTACTGTCCTCATAAAGTCAGCTATTTCAGTAAAGATGTATTTCTTACTGCCACCTGGTGGCTGTTATCCTAAATAAATATGTCATAAAAGTTACTGTGGAAGAATTCTACTCATTTACAGCACAATAAAATCTTATTGGGAGAACAATAAATTACACAAACTATTTAATTAATTCAATAAAGAAAAACGCTGGGTTGGCTGCTGGTTTCATTTAATAAAAGCAGATATCTGTAAGGCAGCAGTATGAGATTCCCATTTTTAATTCCTTAACCTTCATAGTAAACGTTATCTGCATATTGAAATTATTCATAGTGCCCTTGTTCAGCTTTATTATGATGACAAAAGGTTAATATTGCATTATTATTTTTTTCTTTTATGAAAGTTGTGGGTCAGTATTTAATAATAGTGAAAGAAATAATATGTGGTAACCGTTGGCTCCCAATTGCAAATCTTGTATTCATTTACTAATCAGAAGAGGTAAACAATTCTCTTGCTTTTTATAGGAAACCACAGTTTTTTTTTTGTTGTTGTTTTTTTGTTCACTGTCCCTTAATTCCAACAATCATAGGATATATAAAAAATTCAAGTACGCCTTTTGTAGTTTATTAACCTCAATGCACAGCAAATGGTCCCATATTTGCACGTCCACCTAATAAAAAAAATGTTCAGTCCCTGGATCAATGGCAGCCAGCAGGGCAGGCAAGCAGAGATTTACACCCATTACTGTTATTAAAGGAAAATAATCAATAGTAAAAATACCTAATTTTACTGTATGTGTGCTTAGTATCTTTATTAAGGCATTTAAAACCAAATCGTATCTTCATTTTCCGTTTGTTTATTTACAGCAAAATGCCCATATTCAATACATGGATGTGCATTTACATATAGTTTCAATTTGTTTGCATTGTGTTTTTGGCACATGGGCAGTGCATTTTTTTTAGGCATGATGGGCCAGATTCACAAAAGAGATACGACGGCGTATCTCCTGATACGCCGTCGTATCTCTGAGATACGATTGTCGTATCTATGCGACTGATTCATAGAATCAGTTACGCATAGATAGCCCTAAGATCCGACAGGTGTAACTGTGTTACACCGTCGGATCTTAGGCTGCAATTCTAGTACGGCCGCTAGGTGGCGATTCCATTGCGGTCGGCGTAGAATATGCAAATGACTAGTTACGCCGATTCACGAACGTCCGCTTTGCCCGTCGATCTAAATTTACGTTGTTTCCATAGAGATGCGTCACGTAAAACTAAGCATGCCCTCTAGGTGGTCTAACCAATGTTCAGTATGGCCGTCGTTCCCACGTCAAATTCTTAAATTTCACGTTGTTTGCGTAAGTCGTCCGTGAATGGCGCTGGACGCCATTTACGTTCACGTCGAAACCAATGACATCCTTGCTACGTCATTTAGCGCAATGCACGTCAGGAAATTTTAGGGACGGAGCATGCGCAGTACGTTCGGCGTGGGAACGCGCATAATTTAAATGGTCCCCGCCCCATTTGAATTAGGCGGGCTTGTGCCGGGGCGGATTTACGTTACACCGCCGCAAGTTTACAGGTAAGTGCTTTGTGAATCAGGCACTTACGCTGTAAACTTGCGGCGGTGTAATGTAAATGGGATACGTTACGCCGCCGCAGCGTAACGCAATTCTCTGTGAATCTGGCCCTATGTGTATTTTTTTTTTTTTCAGAGTTACATTAATTTACTTGTGTTCTGGCATTAAAAAGGAGCATGCTGTACTTTTTTTAAAATTAATATAAAAGCACTGTGATGGCATAAACTAAGCTCATTGAAATACATATTATTATGCTGTTATTAAAATTGCATTCAACTGCATCTGGTGCAGTCCCTTTACCGGTTACTAAACCCACAATAAAATCAGTCTGCATATACAGTTAAGCATGCTTGTTATACTAACTGTGGAACCTAAGGGGTTAACCCTGTAAAAAGGCTATTTGACCGCATCTTCTCTGATCCTTCTCTTCTCAAACTGTCCTCAATCCATCTGCTGATAGTACAAAGCCCTAGGATGCACAAGCTCAATTTGGTGTGTACAGCTTGAGAGGTGTTTTTTGTTTTAGAGGGGGGGGGGTGCTTGTGATCAGCACAGGGCCTAATCAGCACTGTCCAGACAGAGGGTCAGGGGTCATGCAGCCTCATAGGATGGTCAGAGGAGAATGAAAACTTTTCCTTTAAGATTTATCCAGAATCTGATATGATTCATAAGACTGCTGATGAGAAAAGGTATTTAGCAGTTTATATTTACTACAATGATTGCATTTCCATGTTCTGTGTACTGTGGGAGACCAGATATAGTGAATGTAGGGTCCTGGGTTTAAAAAATCTAAAATACGACAAATGTGGGTTCTGGTTTTACTAACAGTTTAAAGTAACATTGCAGCATGCTAAAAATCCAAACCACTACCATCTGTTTGAGAACACTCTGCAGTCACAATTACTGTGCTTCACCCAAAACACCCCCTGATCTACATAAGCTATAGATAACTTGGGTTGTTAAGACCCCTTTCACACGTGGGCATTTTTCAGGCACTTTTGGCTAAAAATAGCACCTGTAAAGCGCCTGAAAAAGGCCTCCCCTGCAGCCCCAGTGCGAGAGTCTGAATGCTTTCACACTGGGGCGGTGCGCTTGTAGGACGTTAGAAAAAGTCCTGCAAGCAGCATCTTTGGAGTGGTGCGGGAGCGGTGTATACACCGCTACTCAACCGCCCTGGCATTGGAATAAATGGCACCCTTTATTCAGCCGCTAGCGGGGGTTAACAGCACCTGGCTCGCAGCTGAAAAGTGCCACTATTACAGCGATAAAGCGCCTCTAGAATTAGATGTACTTTACTGCTAACGCCCCCTGCCCCAGTGTGAAAGTAGCCTAAAGTAAAAGTAAGGGGGGAACTTTTTTTATTTTTTGTAATAGGATAAGGAAGGGTTCTAACCTTCGTCTTCGTCTTTTTTTTTTTTTAATGATTGCCTACTGTGTCCCATTGTAAAGGTTTCCGTTCACTTCCTATCCAATAGCCAAAACAGGAAGTGAAAGGAAATCCCTCCAAAGTGAAGAAATCTCTGGTTGTCACCAGGATCACTGGAATTGTTAAATGTTTCTGACCTATTATAATCATATATAATAATGACCTATTATAACTTCCTGATTAGAAAGATAGCCCCAAAGTACAATCACACTTACCAATCTGTTACTGGGGGGCATGCTACAGGTGCCAAAAATTCCTCTCTAGAACCATTCAAAGAACATTTCCATATTCTACTAATTGGCAACCATGCTTGAAATAGTGTATAGCGTTATTAATACTGGGAAAATGTGTGTTTTATAACTGTATAGGGTAATGCAACCTCTTGGTTTTGCCTGTTATAGGCCTAAGTTTACTGTGTCTTTTTGTAAATCTGACCCCGAATAAGACAATCTTTAAACTTTATATTCTGTCAGAAAGGACATTTACAATTTTAATTTAATCATTTTACAAGCAAAAGGGTTTTAAGAGGGTTAGCTGTTAAAGTTTTTTATGAACTGACAGAAAAATTTGAATGGATCAATGTATATC
Organism: Rana temporaria; assembly: GCF_905171775.1. NCBI lineage: Eukaryota > Metazoa > Chordata > Amphibia > Anura > Ranidae > Rana > Rana temporaria. The sequence continues at coordinate 275,036,880 of NC_053491.1, forward strand.
ACACCTTTTTATTCATTAGTGGCAAATTCTGAACATTACCCTATGATATCCAAATAGTCAAAACTGGTGAGAAATTGAAAAAATTTACTTGAAAGACCTGCAAATAGAAAATGATATCCAAAAATCAATGCTATCACATAAAAAACTGTAGTTTTCAATTGCCAAATTATTTAATACCTTCCCTTTTAAATTGTACATTAACCACTTGACCCCTGGAAGATGTACTCCCCCTCCCCCCCTCATGGCCAGGTCACTTTTTGCTATACAGCACTGCTTTCCTCTAACCACTTCAGCCCCGGACCATATTGCTGGTCAATGACCGGGCCACTTTTTGCGATTTGGCACTGCGCTGCTTTAACTGACAATTGCGCAGTCATGCGACGTGGCTCCCAAACACAATTGGTATCCTTTTTTTCACACAAATAGAGCTTTATTTTGGTGGTATTTGATCACCACTGCTGTTTTTAGTTTGTGTGACAATTTTGAAAAAAATGAATATTTTTTACTTTTTGCTGTAATAAATATCCCTCAAAAATATATGTATTTCCTCAGTTTAGGTCGTTTCGTATTCTTCTACATGTTTTTCGTAAAAAAAATCACAATAAACGTTTATTGATTGGTTTGGGCAAAAGTTATAGGGCCGGATTCACAGACAGTGGCGCATATTTCTGCCGGCGTAGCGCATCTCATATGCGCTACGCCAACGTAACACAGAAAGGCAAGCACAGTATTCACAAAGCAATTGCTCTCAACATTGCGCTGGTGTAACGTAAAATCGTAGGTGTAAGCCGGCCTAATTCAAAGTAGGTGGAAATGGGCGTGATCCATTTAACCACTTACCCCCCCGGACCATATTGCTGCCCAAAGACCAGAGTACTTTTTGCGATTCGGGACTGCGTCGCTTTAACAGACAATTGCGCGGTCGTGCGACGTGGCTCCCAAACAAAATTGGCGTCCTTTTTTTCCCACAAATAGAGCTTACTTTTGGTGGTATTTGATCACCTCTGCGGTTTTTAGTTTTTGCGCTATAAACAAAAATAGAGAGCCAATTTTGAAAAAAATGAATATTTTTTACATTTTGCTATAATAAATATCCCCCAAAAATATATAAAAAAACATTTTTTTTCCTCAGTTTAGGCCGATACGTTTTCTTCTACATATTTTTCGTAAAAAAAAATCGCAATAAGCGTTTATTGATTGGTTTGCGCAAAAGTTATAGCGTTTACAAAATAGGGGGTATTTTTATGTAATTTTTATTATATTTTTTTTACTAGTAATGGCGGCGATCAGCGATTTTTTTTTTTTTTTTTTTCCGGTATTGCGACATTATGGCGGACACTTCGGACGCTTTTGACACATTTTTGGGACCATTGGCATTTTTATAGCGATCAGTGCTATAAAAATGCATTGGATTACTATAAAAATGCCACTGGCAGTGAAGGGGTTAACACTAGGGGGCGGGGAAGGGGTTAAGTATGCCTGGGTGTGTTCTTACTGTGGGGGGGGGGTGGCCTCACTAGGGGAAACACTGATCCTCTGTTCATACATTGTATGAACCGAAGATCAGCATTTCCCCTGCTGACAGGACCGGGAGCTGTGTGTTTACACACACAGCTCCCGGTCCCCGCTCTGTACCGAGCGATCACGTGTGCCCGGCGGCGATCGCGCCTGCCGGGCACACGCACGGGAGTCGGGGGCGAGCGGGGGGCGCGCGCGCGCCCCTAGTGGCGGCTGGGAGAGAGGACGTCATATTACGTGCTCTCGCCCAGCAGAGCCACCTTGTGGACGTATAACGACGGTGCGCGGTTATGTGAACCGTGACCCCATGCAAATGATGGGGCAAACGAACGGCGCATGCGCCGTCCCGTGGACACATCCCAGTGCGCATGCTCAGAATCACGTCGGAAATACTCTCTAAGATACGTCTAATCACTGCCTACGACGTGAACGTGACCTACGCCAAGCCCTATTCACGTACTACGTAAACGACGTAAAATACGACGGCTGTTCCCTGGTCCATACCTTAACATGACTTACACCTGCTTTATGAGGCTTAACTTTACGCCGGACGTACGACTTACGGAAACCGCGTATATTTATGCGCCGGGCGCAAGTACGTTCGTGAATCGGCGTATCTCACTCATTTGCATATTCAAATCGTAAATCAATGGGAGCGCCCCTTGCGGCCAGCGTAAATATGCGCCCACGATACGACGGCGTAGGAAACTTACATCAGTCGTAGGGAGCCTATTTTGAGGCATATCTAGTTCTATGGGCACGGCGCACAGATACGACGGCGCACATTGACACTTACGAGGCGTATCTCGAGATACGCCGGTGTAAGTGCTACGTGAATCCGGGCCATAGCGTTTACAAAATAGGGGATAGTTTTATGGCATTTTTATTAATATTTTTTTTTTACTAGTAATGGCGGCGATCAGCGATTTTATCGGACACCTTTGACACATTTTTGTGACCATTGGCATTTTTATAGCGGGCAGTGCTATAAAAATGCATTGATTACTATAAAAATGCCACTGGTAGGGAAGGGGTTAACACTAGGGGGTGAGGAAGGGATTAATTATGTTCCCTGTGTGTGTTCTAACTGAAGGGGGGGTGGGACTGATTGGGGAAATGACAGATTGCTGTTCATACATTGTATGAACAGACGAACAGTCATTTCTCCCCCTGACAGGACCGGGAGCTGTGTGTTTACGTGGGGGGCACACACGTCGGCACCAGGGGCGAGCAGGTGCCGTACGGAAATGACGTATAGCTACGTGATTTCGCGCAGCCGAGCCAACCTGCCGCCATATAACTGCGACGACTGGTCGGCTAGTGGTTAACTGACACTTGCACAGTCATGCAACACTGTACCCAAGTACAATTGATGTAATTTGTTCCAAAAATAGAGCCTTCTTTTGGTGGTATTTAATCACCACTGCATTTTTTTATTTTTTTTGCGCTATAAACAAAAATAGAGTGACAATTTTGAAAAAAAATTATATTTTTAGCTTTTTGCTGTACTAAATATCCCCCCAAAAATATATAAAAAAACATGTTTTTTGCTCAGTTTAGGCCGATACGTATTCTTCTACATATTTTTCGTAGATAAAATCGCAATAAGCGTTTATTGATTGGTTTACGCAAAAGTTATAGCGTCTACAAAATAGGGGATAGTTTGATGGCATTTTTATTAATATTTTTTTTTACTAGTAATGGCGGCGATCAGCGATTTTTATCGGTACTGTGACCTTATGGCGGACACTTCGGACACTTTTGACACATTTTTGGGACCATTGGCATTTTTATAGCGGTCAGTGATCTAAAAATGCATTGATTACTATAAAAATGTCACTAGCAGGGAAGGGGTTAACACTAGGGGGCGAGGAAGGGGTTAATTACGTTCCCTGTGTGTGTTCTAACTGAAGGGGGGTGGGACTGACTAGGGGAAATGACAGATCGCTGTTTATACATTGTATGAACAGATGAACAGTCATTTCTCCCCCTGACAGGACCGGGAGCTGTGTGTTTACACACACAGCTCCCGGTTCTCACTCTGTAACGAGCAAACATTGGTGCCCGGCGGTAATCGCGCCCGCCGGGCACGTGCGTCGGCACCAGGGGCAAGCGGGGGGCGCGCACCCCTATGGGCTGCAATGCGAAATGACGTATAGCTACGTGATTTTGCGCAGCCTAGCCGACCTGCCGCCGTATAACTGCTGGTCGACTAGTGGTTAAATGACACTTGCACAGTCATGCAACACTGTACCCAAGTAAAATTGATGTAATTTGTTCCCAAAAATAGAGCCTTCTTTTGGTAGTATTTGATCACCACTGCATTTTTTTGCGCTATAAACAAAAAACAAAATGAAAAAACTATTTTCTTTATAAATTAAGGCCAATAAAGTATGTATTCTGCTACATATTTTTTGGTAAAAAAAATAGTCCAAGCATATATTGATTAGACATGTGCAATTTGTTTAGTTCCGAATCTTGACAAATTAGTTCAGAAATTTCTGAATTTTTCAATTTTGGAAATTCTGAATTTCAGAATTTCTGAATTTTAGATTTTCAGAATTTTGGAAATTTGGAAATTTGTGTCTACAAACTATGGGATATATACTGGAACTTTTATTTATGTATCTTTTTTTATAGTAGTAATAGCAGTGATCAGCGACTTACAGGATTGTGATATTGTGGAGGAACAATCAGACACTAACTGACATGTTTGACATTAATACAGTGATCAGTGCTAAAAATATGCACCGTCACTGTACTAATGACACTGGCTGGGAAGGGGTTAAATCAAAGGTGTGTGCCTAGCCAGTATTTGCGTTTACTATGTGTGCTGTTTGCATGAACACAAAATACATCCCTTCCCCCTTGTCAAATCAAAACTCTGCCTTGTGTCGGTGGACATTCAGTGGCAATCGGCTTTTGCTGTAAATAATCACAGCAGAAGTTGCCCGTCTGCGGTGCGCGCATGCATAAATGCAAGATCACATATATATACGTGAGCTTACGCTCTGTAGCAGTAAAACTGCTATAAGGCAGTTGGCAAGTACCGTATTTATCGGTGTATAACGCACGCTGGTGTATAACGCGCACCCCAATTTAGAGGGAAGTTTCAGGATTTTTTTTTTTTTTATTTTGTGGTCAGTGTCCATCTGCAGCCCCAATGCAGCCTAATCTGTGCCTAAATGCAGCATATGTGCCCCATCTCCAGCCTAAATGCAGCCTATGTGCCCAGCTCCAGCCTAAATGCAGCCTATGTACCCAGCTCCTGCCTAAATGCAGGCTATGTGCCCAGCTCCAGTCTATGTGCCCCTAAGTTTGATTTGCCTAGATGCAGCCTATGTGCCCATTTGCAGCCTCACCTTCTCTTGTGGAGTGAGGGAATCACCGAGCCGTCATCTCCTGTGAGTGAGGGAATCACCGAGCCGTCATCTCTGTTCATCCTGTTCATTCGGCGGCAGTCACATACACAGTCCCGCCTCCGCCATCGGCATTGGACCAGCTCCTGTGATTGATAGAACACTGGTCCAATGCCGGTGGCGGAAGCGGGACTGTGTGTGTGACGTTAGAGCCGAGTAAACAGGAGAGACAGCTCGTGAATTCCGGCGGTGCTCGGTGGCACTCGGCAGCGCTCGTTCCCCTCCGAGCCCAAGGTACACTATCGGTGTATAGCGCGCACCCGTGATTTTCCCCCTATTTTCAGGGGAAAAAAGTTCACGGTATACGCCAATAAATACGGTAGTTAAATCATATGCAGAAACATTCAATGATAGACAAAAATTATGTTGATAATGTGTGTGGCAAGTCTACTTTACATAAATAGAGAAAAGCTGAAAAGCGCAGTCACTGGCAAAAGCCAACCAAATTTAAACTCACTTAGAGCAGTACCAATTTCTTTTTCTGAAAGGATGCCGTTGGTTACTGAACTCTGTTCCCTTTACTTCGCCCTGTATATAGGGTTATACTTTGCACAACAACCAAACCAAAATACTATCTGGGTCATTCACAAATGTAAAATAAAAACATTTCTGCAAAGAAAAGCCTGATGTACCTTAATGTTTTATATATGCATGAGCATGGTGTTATTTTCCCAAGCCCATTCGTTTTGGTATTGAAATAAAAGAATGAAGCAGATAAGTACATCAATGCATATTTTTATGAATGTTTATTAATTTCAACAAGCTAGTGATAACAAAATCCAAGGTACATGAAGACAAGTTTAAGCCAAGTACATACGCAGAATGGCCCAGATTCACAGAAAGCAAGCCGCACATTACGCCGCCATAGAGCAAACACTGTACGCTATGCCAACGCAGCGCAGAGAGGCAAGCATTGCATTCAGCAAGCCAGTGCTCCCAATGCTGCGCCAGCGTGGTGTGGGTTTCGAAGGCGCACGTCAACGTAGGTGAAAGTGGGCGTGAACCCCAGCAAATGAGGCGTGACCCCATGCAAATGATGGGCCGAGCGCCAGACAGGTACGTGTCACGACCTGGGCATGCACTGTGACGTAGACGCACCCCTATGCGCCTGCTCACAACCACGCCGGCAAAACTGCCTAAGCTACGCCAGATCACTGCATACGTCGTGAACATAATGTACGCCCAGCCAGACACACGTCCAACGCACAATACGCCGGCTTGTGTTCCCTGGTGCAGACCTGAGTTTGTCTGTTGCTGGGTTGTACCTCCTTTATGGGGAATAACTTTACGCCAGACGTACAACTTACGCGCATCTCACGTAGCATGCGCCGGGCACACGCGCGTTCGTGAATCGCCGTATTTCCCTCATTTGCATGTTTGAATGGCTAATCAATGGGATCGGCACCATGCACCCAGCCTAAATGTGCGCCCACTCTACGCCGGCGTAAGCAAGATACGTCGGCGGGGTGCAGCCTGTTTTTAGGCGCATATTAGTTTGTGGGTCTGGCGCACAGATACGACAGCGCACATTTGCACTCACGTCGGCGTAACTTGTTATACGTCGGCGTAAGTGCTTTGTGAATCTGGGCCAATGTCAATCGACACCGGCTGACATTCAGCTCATGTGTACTGCAGCTGGTCTGGCAGAAGCCGGCCAAATGTCAAAGGGGCATGACCAAAAAAGGTCAGGTCAGCTGACCAGAGTGTTCTGATGGGGGGCTGTCGCCTTGTCAAAACATAATAGAACAGCAAGTGAGATTGCTGCACTAACATAGGATTGTTAGTACATCAACTGCAACCTGAGCTGTCAGGTTTTTTTGTTCAGCCTGCTGGGTTAAACAAAAAGATAACTAGAAGTGTGTACCAGGTTTAAGAAAGCTATTTCCTGTTCTCTGGACTGTGGAGTAAAGAGTCAGTTTACACTTAAAGCGGAGTTCCACCCAAAATTGGAACTTCCGCTTATCCCACTCCTCACCCCCTTACATGCCACATTTGGCATGTAATTTTTTTGGGGGGGAAGTGGGGGCTTCAGGAGGAGTGGGACTTAATGTCCCACTTCCTCCTTCCGCCGAGAGGCTGGTTAGGCGATTAAGCTTAATCGCCTACAGCAGCCCCTCCCTGTAGGCGATCGCCTAGGACACGTCACAGGTCCTAGGCGATCTCCTTCCAATCAGACGGCGCATGCGCAGTACCGCTCGCGCATGCGCAGTGGGTGCCCGGCCGTGAAGCCGAAAGCTGTCACGGCCGGGTGCCCACAGTTGAAATGAAGACGACGGCCGGGGAGGGGGGGAGCGGAGCCCCGGCCGGCGCATCACTGGAACGCTGGAGCAGGTAAGTGTATGTTTATTAAAAGCCAGCAGCTACACTTTTTGTAGCTGCTGACTTTTAATAAACATAAAAATTGGCTGAAACCCCGCTTTAAGGCTAGATCATGGTAGATATACTACATTATTTTTATATTACATAGACCCCAATGGTGTCAAGGGAATAGCAAATGGGAAAGTGTTATGAGAATGCTTCCATATAGTGTGTACTTTTCTAGGTATATGGGGCCAGATTCAGGTACAATTGCGCCCGTGTAACGTAAGCCGTTTACGTTACAACGCCGCAAGTTTTCAGTTTTAGTGCCCGATCCACAAAGCACTTACCTGGAAACTTGCGGCGGTGTATCGTAAATACGTCCGGCGCAAGGCGGTCCAAATCGAATGGGCGGGTAACATTTAAATTAGGCGCGCTCCCGCGCCGGACCTACTGCGCATGCTCCGTTTCGAAATTCCCGCCGTGCTTTGCGCGAACTGACGTCATTTTTATGCGATCGGCGACGTGTGTAGCGTACGTCCGTATTCCCGGACGTGTTACGCAAACGACGTGAAATTTTAAATTTCGACGCGGGAACGACGGCCATACTTTAGACAGCAATACGTTTGCTGTCTAAAGTTAAGGCACCCAAAACGACGACTAACTTTGCAACGGGAAACTAGACTAGCGGCGACGTAGCGAACACGGGAAACCGTTGTGGATCGCCGTAACTCCTAATTTGCATACCCGACGCTGGTTTACGACGCAAACTCCCCCCAGCGGTGGCTGCGGTACTGCATCCTAAGATCCGACAGTGTAAAAAAATTACACCTGTCGGATCTAAGGGATATCTATGTGTAACTGGTTCTATGAATCAGTCGCATAGATACTCTGAGAGATACGACGGAGTATCTGAGATACTCCGTCGTATCTCCTTTGTGAATCTGGGCCCTAGTACTAGGGTTGTCCCGATACCACTTTTTTAGGACCGAGTACAAGTACCGATACTTTTTTTCAAGTAGTCGCCGATACCGAATACTGATACTTTTTTTAAATGTCATGTGACCATTTTCAAACCACAATACAGACTAAGGATATTTTCTTTAGAATTATGAAGAAATGGTACATCATGGTGTGGGGCTGTTTTTTAGCATACGGTACTGGAAAACTACATGTCATTAAAGGAGTGATCACTGCCAGTGCCACCTATCAGTGCAGCTCATCGGTGCCAGTGCCCAAAAGTGCAGCTAGCCAGTGCCACCTATCAGTGCCCATTAGTGCATCAGTGCAGGGAGGCAGCTTAATAGTGCATCTCATCAGTGCCACCCAATCAATGCCAGTGCCACCTATCAGTGCCATCCATTTATGAGTGCCATTCAATCAATTCCAGTGCCACCCAATGGCACTGATAGGTGGCACTGGCATTGATTGGATGGCACTCATAAATGGATGGCACTGATAGGTGGCACTGGCATTGATTGGATGGCACTCATAAATGTGGCACTGATGAGATGCACTAATAAGCTGCCTCCCTGCACTGATATAGCACCCCCCCCCAAAAAAAAAAAGTTAACCACTACAGGTTCGTTGCAGCCAGTACTGTACCCACACTTCTTCTGCACAATTAAACATTATCTCATCTGTATGACAGTGACTTCCCCAGCACTCATGGCTTACTTGCTTTTTACTGTACTTTTCCTGTCGATCGTGCGGTGCGGTCCTTTCGCAAGGCAATGGAGACTTCTAGGACGCCGGGTACGGCCTCTGGATGACGTCATGCACGCCGCCGAGGGACGTCAAGCTCCGCCTACAGTCAGTGTCTGTGTTCAGTACAGTACTGAAGGGGAGGAGCACGCTCAGCCTCGGCGCACTGGCACCGCCCACACTACAAGAGGCTGTGTTGTTGTGGATAGCCGCGGCTCTGCTGTGAATCATAGCAGCGGCTCGCGGCCGCTACTCGCGGCCCACGATTAAATGTTGTTCACTGCGTCAATTAGGCCTATATCATAATGCAGGCTGCAGCTGCCTGGACGTGTGGATTTATTATATAGCGGTCGTCAGCCGGCCGCCGGGCCCTGGTGAGGGAATTAAGTTTGGGCCTATATTATGATGGGGGCCTGGAGCTGCAGCTCAATCAGCCCCACGGTTAATCCGGCCCGGCCTCTATGCACCGCTCGATGTCACAAAAAAAATAAAAATAAAAAGTATTCTATTTTGGTATCGGGAGTATTTGAGCGAGTACGAGTACTAGCGCAAATACTCGGTATCGGTCCCGATACCGATACTGGTATCGGTATCTGGACAACCCTACCTAGTACATACTTGAATTGAATTGACATGCTTAGCTATTTGGCTCTAAATAGGAAAAAGAAAGAGGTTGGCAAAAGGCTTGAAAATTGTGATATAATTTATTCTACATTGGTCAAGACTTGAATGTAACATGATAAGCTTATTATGATTGTGACTTTTGTTTGCTGTCACTTTTTGTAAGGTGGTATTATTTTTATCAATCAGTCAAGGTTTTTTTTTTTGTTTTGTTTTTTTGTGTAAATCAGCCTTCTCTACTGCTGCATTAAGTTGGCTTGGGCACAGCGTCGCACAATCACGCAATTGTCATTTAAAACAATGCAGTGCCGTATCTCAAAAAATGGCCTGGTCATGAGGGGGGGGGGGGGTTGAAACATTCTGGGGCTGAAGTAGTAAAGACTAGGAAAGAATGCACATAGATGCTAGTATTTTAAGTCACATTGACCCGGATTCACAGACACTGGCGCATATTTATGCCGCCGTAGCGTATCTCCTTTACGCTACGCTGACGCAGCGCAGAGAGGCAATTCACAAAGCACTTCCTCCTAAATCTGCGCTGGGTTTCTCAGGCATAAGTCGGCATAAAATTGGACGTGAGCCATGCTAATGAGGCGTGACCCCATGCAAATGATGGGGCGAGTGCCAGACATATACGTATCGCCAATTGCGCATGCGCCGTCCCGTGGGCGCATCTCAGTGTGCATGCTCACAATCACGTCGGAACAACTGCCTAAGATACGTCAGATCACTGCCTACGGCGTGAACGTAACCTAGTCATATTCACGTCCTACGTAAACTACGTAATATACGTCAGGTTGTGTTCCCTGGTGCAGCCCTTTGCATGGATGCTGCTGAGTTACACCTCCCTTATGGGGCATAACTTTACGCCGGACATATGACTTTACGGGCACTGCGTCGGACGGACGTACGTTCGAATTGGCGTATCTCCCTCATTTGCATATGTGAATAGAAAATCAATGGGAGCGCCAAATACGTCCAGCGTAAATATGCGCCCACTCTACGCCGGCGTAGGCAAGTTACGTCGGTCGGATGAAGCCTATTTTCAGGCGTATCTTAGTTTCTGAGTCTGGCGCATAGATACGACGGCGCATATTTGCACTTACGTGGCGTATCTCGAGATACGTCGGCGCAAGTGCTTTGTGAATCTGGGCCATAGTTTTTACTTATTGAGACTCTTTAAATGTAAAGAAATCTGCAAGTGTCTGAATACACCAGAATTTTTGGTTTTGAGAGAATATCCTTTATGACTCTGACTTCTGGTTCCATGATGCAATCAGTAAATGTTGTTTTGTGTAATATTCTATGACAATTTATGGGTTGGGTTATTTCATAGAGACTTACTGCAGCCTTATGCTTGTGGGCATTTATAGATTAAAGGGGTTGTAAAGGTTTGTTTTTTATTTTCTAAATAGGTTCCTTTAAGCTAGTGCATTGTTGGTTCACTTACCTTTTCCTTCGATTTCCCTTTTAAATGTTTTTTTTTTTTTTGTCTGAATTTCTCACTTCCTGTTTTTTTTTTTAAGCTTGCCACCATTATCCAAGCGGGGGTTAGTCAGCCAGAACAGGTTACTGAACAGCTTACTGAGTAGGAACATGAAGTGAGAAATTCAGACAAAGAAAAAAAACATTTAGAAGGTATATGGAAGAAAAAGGTAAGTGAACCAAAAATGCACTAGCTTAAAGGAACCTATTTAGAAAATAAACAAACCTTTACAACCCCTTTAACAATAAAGGAATGCAAACAACGTAATGTGCAAAAACAGCGCTTGCTGTGTTACCAATCATTAATAAAGTGGAAAGTGTGTATGTGTATGTGTGTGTGTGTGTGTGTATATATATATATATATATATATATATATATATATATATATATATATATATATATATATATATATATATATATATATATAACCAATGATGGCGTGGGTATGGTGAATTAAATAAATGGTGGTTGCAATGTGTTGAATTAATAAAAGATAGACTCAAGCATCGTACACACGACCAATTTTCCTGCCTGAAAAACTGCGGGGAGAGCTTTGACCGGGAATCCTGGCCGTGTGTATGCTTCCTCGCAGTTTTCCCGACAGGAAAACTGTCGGGAATTCCGGCGGGAAAATAGAGAACCTGCTCTCTATTTCCCGGCGGTTTTAAACCCGGCAGTTTTCCAATGGGGAAACACTGCGAGGGAGCATACACACAGCCAGGATTCCCGGCCAAAGCTCTCCCCGCAGTTTTCCTGACGGGAAAACCTCTCATGTGTACACAGGGAAACTTACCGAGAAGGTTCTCAGGTTTCCCAGTGGTATAAAGTATACCGCCGGGAATCCCGTTCGTGTGTACAGGGCTTAAGCAATACAGGCCACGTGGGGTTGATCTACTAAAACTGGTGCAGCTGTCCATGGTAGCCAAACAGCCACGTGTGTTGTAGGAAAAAATGTATATCGAGGAATGTCAACAATATAGCTTGTTAAAGCAGAACAATAATCTGCACTAAATCATGTGGTCAGAAGAATTGCATTCAATATCCTTTGATTGCAGTGTACCCGTTATGATGGATTGCTCATATTATAAGCTCTTAAAAATAAAATCAACATAAGGGAATGCTGCTTTAAGGTTTGATTACTTTCTGCATAGAAATGTTCTCAGCTGTGTTAATGTGTGGCTGACAGATCATCGACTTACAAGACAGTCAGGAAAATACATGTTTACTTATGGCAGTCATCAGAGAAACTGCTTCATATCTTATCAATATTCGAGAAAGGTTAAGCAGACTATGATCTGAATCCTAATGTGTGCAAAGTGACACAAAGCAAATAGAGCAGCTAAGACTTTGTATAGAAAGGTATAAAAAAAATCAAATCTGTTTCCTTACTGAATGACTAGTGCATACTAACACCACTGAAATTGTCCTTTAAATTACAGCCTAATAGGACTTCCTATTTCCAGAATGTCCTAAACTTCACCAGGTTCAAATCACATCTGTTTTTGTCCTTTTGTACATCAAGCTGAACAACAGTTTTGTCGTCATCCTAAATATTCTTGGTGGCACTAATTGATCTGCATATGGAGCTAGCCTATTCTTTCAAATAATTTAGTGATGTCTAGCAATAACGCTGCGGAGGAGTTTAGAGCAAATTGTTCACTACTGCAGCTGCACTCAGTTGGCTTCTATCCAGATACTGAGAAGTTTGGGATTATCTCCAGTTTTTGAGCCTTCTGTTCAAATCAGTAAAACTGAAACCGAGCCAGCCAAATTTAAGCATAGTCTCTAACCACACACAGGACCTTATCTGGATCAGATTTTTTATTTTGTTTTTTAATCAAAAGGAAAAATAAATCTATGCAAACATACACTATATCGGATTGTCATCCGAAAATGCCATTACTAGTAAAAAAGAGGTAGATTTAGATCAACAGAGGATCGAGCTCAACCACTTCATTATTTATTGCTGTATGACATGGATGAAGTAAGGACTGGTCAAATAGTTTTATACAGGATAATTATCTTTCCTTCAGTGGCAACATTAAATGGATATCTGATATAGAACGTTCACTCTACAGTTATCCATATTGCCCAATTTGTGCTGCAATAAAAAAAAATTGTAAGACCTACGGTTACATTAATATTCATGGATTAATAGTTATGTAGGGGAGTTAACTACATTTTATCTAATCAGACGTTGGGCTGTCAAAAACATGTGCCACAATGATTGTTGCACTTTATTGTGGGCAACCAATAACATGTGGAATACTTAACCGCTTGCCGACTGCCTAATGCACATTTACGTCGGCAGAATGGCACAGGCAGACAAAGCAACATACAGGTACGTTACTCTAAATATGCCGCCAAGCTTTGTGACCATGCCCACAGGACCCGTGGACTCGCTATCCGCCAGTGTCCCACGACTGTGTCACAGAGAGGCAGAACAGGGGGATGCCTTTGTAAACAAGGCATTTCCCTGTTCTGCCTAGTGACAGGACGCTGATCTACTGCTCCCTGTAATCGGGAGCAGTGATCAATGTCATGTCACTGGTAGCCCAGCCACCTCACAGTTAGAATCACTCCCTAGAACACACTTAACCTCTTCCTTGCACCCTACTAGTTAACACTTTCACTGCCAGTATCATTTACACAGCAATCAGTGAATTTTTATAGCACTGTTCGCTGTATAAATGACAATGGTGTCAAAAGTGTCCAATGTGTCCGCCGCAATATCGCAGTCATGATAAAAATTGCAGATCGCCGCCATTACTAGTAAAAAAAAAAATTATAATAAAAATGCCATAAAACTATCCCCTATTTTGTAGATGCTATCACTTTTGCTCAACCCAATCAATATACGCGTATTGTGATTTTGTTTTTCAAAAATATATAGAAGAATACATATCGCCCTAAACTGAGGAGAAAACTTTTTTTTATATATATATATTTTTGGGGATATTTATTATAGCAACGAGTCAAAAATATTGCTTTTTTTTTCACAATTTTTGCTTTTTTTTGTTTATACCGCAAAAAATAAAAACCACAGAGGTGATCAAATAGTACCAAAATTAAGTTCTATTTGTGGGAAAAAAAAGGACGTCAATTTTGTTTGGGTACAGTGTCAGTTAAAGCAACACAGTGCTGAATCACAAAAAATGGCACTGTCAGCAGCCAATTCTTCCGGGGCTGAAGTGGTTAAAGGCAATCCGAATGTTAAAACAAACACATGGGGCCAGATCCACAAAGCACTTACGCCGGCGTATCTCTTGATGCGCAGCGTAAGTGTATATATGCGCCGGCGTAACTATGCGCCGTATCCACAGAACTAGATACGCCTAAAAATCGGCTTCTTCCGACCGATGTAACTTTTCTACGCCGGCGCGGCATGGGCGCATATATACGCTGGACGCATCAGGCGCTCCCATTGATTTCCTATTCAAATATGCAAATGAGGGAGATACGGCGATCCACGAACCTACATGCGCCCGACGCGGGCTACGCGCGCCGCGCATAAGTTGTACGTCAGGCCTAAAGTTACCCCTCATAAAGCAGGAGTAAGTCAGCAGCAGACATGCACAGGTCAGCTGGAGAGCAGCTGCAGCAGCACCGTTACGGACAAGCTGAGCATCCACACTTGCAGGACAACAATCTGTATGCCAACATGCCAGGGGCATCCATGGTCATAGCTATACTACTGGCTTCACAGGCGCGTAGGAAGAGGGCACAGGAGAGGATATACCGACCGCACCCAAACGTCTTTGGCATGGGGGAATCGGAGGTGTATTGCATCTTCAGATTCAGCCCTGCTGCCATCCTAGAAATATCCACAACCCTGCAAGATGACATCACCAGCAAGACAGATCGCTCACAAGCAGTGGAGCCACTGGTCAAGGTACTGGCAACACTCCATTTCCTTGCCAGTGGCTCGTTCCAGTGTACAAGTGGAGTTGTGGCTGGGATGGCACAATCCTCCATTAGCAGATTTGTGCACCATATTGTCCCTGCAATCCTCAGATGCATGCCCCACCACATCATCAGACCCACCCAGGAGCATCTGCGGCAGAAGGCAATGCGTGATTTCTACAGTATTGCAAGATTCCCACGCACCGTGGGGGCCATTTATTGCACACATGTGGCACTACGGCCCCCCCGTGCCACAGAGCACATATACCGCAATCGGAAGCATTGGCATTCCATCAACGTACAGGTGATAGCCGATGCCCAATGCCTCATATGGCACGTCCATGCCAAACACCCATCCAGTCACGACAGCTACATATACCGTCAAATCAACATCCCCACAGAATTTGAACAGAACGTGTACGGGAACAGCTGGCTGGTTGGTGAGTGACATGGGAGTCAGGCATGACTGTCCAACCCCATGATGCAGACATTACAAGGGGCACATGTACGACTAGCATCCTCCTGTCTTTTCCCTTCCAGGTGACTCTGCATATGCACTTGGGCCCCATCTCATTACTCCATTCCGGGATCCCCAAACCACAGGAGAGAGAAGATACAATGATGCACACATACGTACCCGTGCAGTGGTGGACCGCACCTTTGGCCTCCTAAAGTCCCGTTTTCGATGCCTGGATAAGTCCCGGGGGATCCTGTTGTATTCCCCAAACTTTGTGTGCCAGATCATCGGTGCATGTTGCATGCTGCACAACTTTGCCATGAGAAAGGGCCTGGAGATTGACATACGTGATGACCTGACCCCCGAACCAGACATTCCCCCCCCTGACCGAGGCTACCCTGTCTGCTGAGGGAAGAGCAGTCAGGAGATGCCTCACAGTAGGCATCTTTGCATGTTAAACACACACATTCATCATGGCACAAAGAGAATGCACGCATGCACACCACTGTGGTCCCTAGCTCACACACACCACATCCACATCACATTGGATTAGCCCAAGTCCACCATGCAGGACTTGGGAGCAGCAACGCCATGTCAAGGCTCCAATTATGTTGCTGTCCATTCATACCACATTCACACGGGTCATGGGGGTCACTTCTCCCCAACGACCGAGGGTGACACCCCTTTGCCGGCAGGAATGTCACCCCCACATTCACACATCAGTCACACTGTAGCCAGCACTCCTCACCGTGTGCTGGGTCTACCAAAAAAATATATAAATCATAACCTGAGTATTAAAAAAAAAAAAAAAAACCCATCTCCGCTGTCGTGGCCCACGCCTGGTGCCACGGCCACAGCCCCGGCCCCGGCCCCTCATGGGAGCCTTATCGGGGGGAAATCAGGAGGAGGAGGAGCATCCCCTGGTCGCTCCATGGCTGGCTGCCTGCCCTCCAATGCCAGGGCGATGTGGGTGAGGACCGCATTGGTGTCAGCCTGCAGCAGCCTTGACTGCCTCCCCTCCGCCTGGATGGCAGCTGTATTTTCTCGCACGGCCTCTGCCAGGGTGTGGACCTCATCCACAAGGCCTGCTGTGGTGGCCTGCAGATTCCCCAGGCAGGTGACAACGGCAGCACAGTTCACACTGACGTCCTGGACACTCTCAAGGATCTGCAACCTCACCCAGATGGCGGGTCTGACGGGCCTGTTCCCTCTTGAGATCTTGCGTAAGAACTCAGACACCCCCCTAGTCTTCCTGGTCGCCTTCCTGGGGCCAGGAGAGGCTTGGGGCCGTGCAGAAGGGGAGACCCTTGAAAGGGGTGACCTGTTGGGGGAGGACCCTGAGGGGCTTCCCCTGATGGAGGTGGAGGTCTGAGAGGGCCCAGCCAAAGGGGGAGACTCCTCCAAGTAGAGGCAAACCTCATTATCACTGGTGACCGTCTCCTCAACCACCTCCTGAGTAGAGGTGTGGCCACTCCCCTCCACCGATGACTCACGGCTTCCCAGGGGGTCAGACTCTGACTGATGTTCGGGGGATGGTGTGGACTGGCCACCAGCATCAGATGGCCCCGCTCCCTCCTGCACATCTGAGGATGACACAAAACATTCGCATGTTGGTGGAGCCACACACTTGTCACATGTTCCCTTCCACCCCCTCACATGCTACACACCAGATAGGAGATAAAACACACTTTCCTGTCCTCAAGGAATCCTCAATGGAGTCAAAGCCCTCCACTCCCTCCACTTGATGCCTGTGGAGACACTGGGCAACAACCTGCTCATCAGGAGTGAGCGTGCGAGTAGTTGCTGGTCCCCCTCCAGTGCCCCTGGCATGAGTGTTGATCTTGGCCATCTTACCTCGGACCAGGCGACGCAGGTCGTTTATTTTTGTTTGGATGTCATTGGTGGTCCTGACCTCGTATCCTAAGGCATTGACATCTGCGTCAGGATCTCCGTCTTCCTGGCCTTGGTCGTGTTGCCACTCTCTGCACCATGGAGGTAGACATCATAGCGGGACATGGCCCTGATTATCACAGCCTTCTCCTGGGCAGAAAAGTTCAGCTTCCTCCTCTTCTCAGAAGCTGGAGTAGACATGGCTCAAAAAACAAACCAGCAAAAAGTACCTTTCTTCAGTGGGGGAAACAAGCGGATGTACTTTTGCGCTCGACGGGCGCATGCCTGGGTGTATTTATGCCCTGGGCGTATCTCAGGGATTACGCCGGGCCTAGTTCTGAGCATGCGCAGAGGGGCGCGGGACATAGTCAGCGTCACGGCGCATGCGCTGTTCGTTCGGCCCTTCATTTGCATGGGGTCACGGTTCATTTAAATGAAACACGCCCACGTCCTTCCTACTTAGAATTACGCCGACTTGCGTCTATGAATTTACGTTGCGCCGGCGCAACGTTGGAAGGAAATGCTCTGAGGATGCGGTGCTTGCCTCTCTGAGTTGAGCCGGCGTAGCGGAAATGAGATGCGCTGCGCCGGCCTATATATGCGCCAATGTACATGGATCTGGCCCATGGCTGCTATATTTTACTCTCTGTCTGATCATCTCTGAGTATAAGATTTGGTTAGCTGCAGAGCTATAACATTGCTTCTACAAAAAAAAATATGTGCTTCCTCCACCTTAAACTTTTAGTGGGGAGACTGGCATCCTTTGCTGTTGATGCTCTTATCACATACTGTACTTCTGTGTTTTTTTGTGATAAAAATATTAAAAATAAAGAGCATGACTACTCATCTATAACATACATAATGTATAGGATACAGTACATAGCAGGGCTAGGCACATGTACTGTAACATAGACATGTGCATTTTTGTTTTGTTCTGAATTCTAATTCGGACGAATTTTCGTGAAAAATTCGAAAAAATAGAAATCGATTTTCTAAAAACTACAACAAAATAGAATATAAAACAAAGCAATAGAATAAAAAGAATAGAAAAGAATAGAATAGAAGTTAAAAAAAATATAATAAAATAGAACATTACAGTCTTCCGAAATTCGAATAGTATAACTTTGAATAGATTGGAAAATAATTCAAATTCATGGAAACTAAAATAGAAAATAATAGAAAAAACAATAGAACAGAATAGAATCAATTATAATATATATGATATTTTATTCTATTCTCTTGTTTTTCCTTTCTATTCTTTTCTATTCCATTCTAATCTTTTCTATTCGAGTTTGAATTCATTCTATACGAAATTCAAATTTCTTATTGAATGAAATTGAATTTGAATAGAAAATATTATAATAGATTAGTTTCATATTAGAATTAGATTTTTTTTTTTTACTGAATTCTTAAAAAGTCGATCAAATTTGAAAATTTTTATTAAATTCGAAAAAATCTACTGCATTCGAAAAAATCCGACCGCATTTGAAAAAAATCTACCAAATTAGAAAAAACTACTGCATTTGAAAAAAATCTACCGAATTGGAAATAGTAAACTATATATAACCATTTTCCAAAATTCGAATTCCATATAGAATGAAATCAAATTGGAATAGAAAAGATTAGAATAGAATAGAAAATAATAGAAAATAATAAACTAGAAAAACAATAGAACAGAATAAAATATAATATTGTATTCGCTTTTGTTC
The DNA here is from genome assembly GCF_905171775.1 of Rana temporaria. Classification (NCBI taxonomy): domain Eukaryota; kingdom Metazoa; phylum Chordata; class Amphibia; order Anura; family Ranidae; genus Rana; species Rana temporaria. Next base: position 275,055,885 of record NC_053491.1, read on the forward strand.
TATTGTTTTTCTAGTCTATTATTTTCTATTCAAATCTTTCTATTCTAATTCAAATTTATTCTATACGAAATTCGAACTTCTGAAGTTATCTTCCGAATTTTTAATTTCGTATAGAATGAATTAGAATAGAAGAGATTACAAAAGAATAGAAAAGAAAATAGGAAAGAATGGCATAGAAATTATATATATATATATAATCATTTTTTTTTATCTGTTCTATTGTTTTTCTATGCTATTCTTTTCTATTCTATTCTAATCTTTTCTATTCGAATTTGAATTCATTCTATACAAAATTCAAATTTCTTATTGAATTGAATCGAATTTGACCAGAAAAGATTATAATAGATTAGTTTCATATTAGAATTTGACATTTTTTGGACCGAATTTATAAAAAGTCGATCAAATTTGATTTTTTTTTATTAAATTCGAAAAAATCTACTGCATTCGAAAAAATTCTACCGCATTTGAAATTAATTTGAATTTTGTATAGAATGAATTAGAATAGAAGATTACAAAAGAATAGAAAAGAAAATAGGAAAGAATGGCATAGAAATATTATATATACAGTATATATAACATTTCATTTTTTTTATTCTGTTCTATTGTTTTTCTATGCTATTATTTTATATTATATTCTAATCTATTATATTCTAATCTTTTCTATTCAAATTCGAATTTCGGAAGATTTAGGCTTCAGAAGGTCGAATTTTGTATAGAATGAATTTGAATTTGAATAGAAAAGAATAGACTAGAAAAACACTAAAACAGAACAGAAAAATATATAATACATATATATATATATATATATATATACACACACGACACCTTCGGAAATTTGAATTTTGTATAGAATGAAATCGAATTTGAATAGAAAAGATTAGAATAGAATAGAAAAGAATAGCATAAAAAAAACAATAAAACAGAACAGAAAATGTGTGTGTATACACCATCTTCTGAAATTCGAATTTCGTATAGAATGAATTTGAATTTGAATACAAGAGATTAGAATAGAAAATAATAAACTAAAAAAACATATATTATATTTTATTATATTCTTGTCTATTGTTGTCCAATTCTATTCTATTACTTTCTATTCTAATTCAAAATCATTCTATACGAAATTAAAATTTTGGAAAATGGATATATATATATATATATATATATATATATATATATATATATATATATATATATATAAAACCATTTTCCAAACTTCGAATTTTGTATAGAATGAATTTGAATTTCAATAGAAAAGATTAGAATAGAAAATAATAGAAAATAATTGACTAGAAAACCAATAGAACAGAATAGAGTAATATATATATATATATATATATATATATATATATATATATATATATATATATATATATATATATATATATATATATATATATATATATATATATATATATATATATATATATATATATATATATATAATTATTCTATTCTGTTCTATTGTTTTTTTAGGCTATTTTTTTCTACTCTGTTCTATTCTTTTCTATTCAAATTCAAATTCATTGTATATGAAATTCGAATTTTAGAAGATAGGTTTATATATATTTATTATATTTTTTGCTGTTCTATTGTTTTTCTATGCTATTCTTTTCTATTATTTTACATTCCATTCTAATCTTTTCTATTCAAGTTCATTCAATACGAAATTTCAATTTCAGAAGATAGTTTATATATATATATATATATATATATATATATATATATATATATATATATATATATATATTCTGTTCTATTGATTTTATATTCTTTTCTACTCTATTCTAATCTTTTATATTCAAATTCAAATATATAAACAAATATATAATTCAAATTTGAATACAAAAGATTAGTATAAAAAATAATAGAAAAGAATAAACTAAAAAAACATATATTATATTTTATTCTATTCTGTTCTATTGTTTTTCTATATTCTATTCTATTCTAATCTTTTTTTATTCTAATTCAAAATCATTCTATACGAAATCCGAATTTCAGAAGATGGTTATGTGTATAAATATTAGGGTTAGCCCTAACCCATATATATATATATATATATATATATATATATATATATATATATATATATATATATATATATATATATATATATATATATATATATATATATATATATATATATATATATATATATATATATATATATATATATATATATATATATATATATATATATATATATATATATAACCATTTTCCGAAATTCTAATTTTGTATAGAATGAATTTGAATAGAAAAGATTAGAATACAATAGAAAATAAAAAAAAAAGAATAAACTAGAAAAACATCAAATATATTTATATTCTTTTTCTACTTGAATTTCGGAAGATGAAGAAGTTCTGTTCTATTGTTTTTTTTTTTTTTTTAGATTCTATCCTAATCTTTTCTATCCAAATTTGTTCTATATGAAATTCGAATTTTGGAAAATGTTAGAAAAAAATGTAATATATATATATATATATATATATATATATATATATATATATATATATATATATATATATATATATAACATCTTCCGAAATTCGAATTTTCTATTTTCTATTCTAATCTTTTCTATTCTAATTCAAAATCATTCTATATGAAATTTACATTTCAGAAAATTATTATATATGTAAATATTAGGGTTAGGGTTAACCCTAACCCTAATCCTATTATATATAGATATATAGATATATCTATATATAAAAAAACGAAATTCGAATTGTGTATAGAATGAATTTAAATAAAAAATTAGAATAGAAAAAATAGAAAAGAATAGACTGGAAAAACGATAGAACAGAATAGAAAAATATATAATATATATTATACTTTATTCTATTCTGTTCTATTGTTTTTCTATGCTTTTCTTTTCTATTATTTTCTATTCTAATCTTTTCTATTGGAATTCTATTTCATTCCATATGAAATTTGAATTTCATAAGATGTTATATATAAATATATATATATATATATATATATATATATATATATATATATATATATATATATATATATATCTCTTTATATAGAGATATATCAAATATATTTTTTCTGTTCTGTGCTATTGTTTTTCTATGCTTTTCTTTTATAGTATTTTCGATTCTATTTTAATCTTTTCTATTCAAATTTGATTTCATTCTATAAGAATTTCGAATTAGTTTAAATGTAGTGGCATTATTTTGAATTTGATATTTTTTTTCGAATTTGGTAGATTTGTTTTCGAATGCGGTATAATTATTTCAAATGCGGTAGAGTTTTTTCGAATGTGGTCAAATTTTTTCGAATACGAAATTAATCCCGAAAAACAATGTAATGAATGCAACAAACTTCACTAAGCAAATTTAGTTAAATAACGAATTGAAACGAAACAAAACAAATGTTTTCATCCTACACATGTCTACTGTAACATACATACTGTATACTCATTATTGTGATGCTTTGGTATACATTTGTGCACAGTATTGCAATGCATACATTTCTCTGTAAAGTGTATATATTTAATAATAATTGTAGGGATTTCATTCTAGTATAACATCAAATAGTTAAGGGGGTACAAGATTTTAGTGTTTCACTTTTTTTACAATTACACAAACCTTTTGATTTCCATTTTTACAAAAATATATTATAATACATTTACAAGTATGTTAATAATTAACTTATTTCAGTTGTATCTTTAATATAAAAAGACATATTGGAGATGTTGCTTTTTAGCACACAGAAAGCAACAACATCTCCAACAAAATTTCCCTCATGTATCTTGTATATTAAAGCTGAACTCCAGGCATGCATGTTTTTGCATAGTTACATTGATCCAGCTTGGTCATATCCCTGTCAGACTTTTCCATGTGAAAGCTGGAAATCACTCTAGTAGACACCACTACTACACATCTAGTTGCTCATCTGGCCCATTTTCCATTCAGAGAACACTTTGCATTTTCTCAATAAACACAAAGCATTCTCTGAATGGATGTGGAGGAGTTGAAGATTTAGGGGCAGATCCACAAAAGAATTACGTAATTTAAAATTTCCTGCGTTGTATCTTTGTTTTGTATCTACAAAACAAGATACGATTGCATCTCGGGTCGATTCGACAGGCGTACGTCTTAGTACGCCGTCGGATCTTAGGTGCATTTTTTCCGCCGGCCGCTAGGTGGCGTTTCCGTCGAATTCCGCGTTGAGTATGCAAATTAGCTAGTTACGGCGACCCACGAACGTACGTCCGGCCGGCGCATTTTTTTACGTCGTTTGCGTTCGGCTTTTTCTAGCGTATAGTTAAAGCTGCTATATGGTGGCGTACTCAATGTTAAGTATGGCCATCGTTCCCGCGTCAAATTTTTAATTTTTTACGTTGTTTGCGTAAGTCGTTCGCGAATAGGGATTTGCGTAGAATGACGTCACCGTCGGAAGCATTGGCTTGTTCCGGTTTAATTTTGAGCATGCGCACTGGGATACCCCCACGGACGGCGCATGCGCCGTTAAAAAAATACGTTGTTTACGTCGGGTCACAACGTATTTACATATAACACGCCCCCATCACATCGTTTTGAATTGCGCGCCCTTACGTCGCCAAAGATACACTACGCCGCTGTAACTTACGGCTCGCATTCTCTGTGGATTTGAAATAAAAATAAGTTACGGCGGCGTAGTTTATCTTAGATATGCTACGCCCGGCGGAGAGATGCGCCGCGCTACGTGGATCTGCCCCTGTGACTTTACAGCTCCTCCTCTGTAACTTGTCCAAAAAAGTTCTCTCTGAATGGCACCTGTGCAGAGAAAGAGAACTACTGCATTCATAATACAGTAGGGCTGCTGCTAAGCACAGAACCCGGAAGCAAGCACAATCACTATAGTGAGTACAGCTGTCATGAGAATTGGCCAGGTATGAGACATGCATACTTTTTTACATCTGTATCAATTTAACTATGCAAAAGTATACATGCCTCCTTTAAAGATAAAATGAAATTAGGTTAAAAAATAACAAACTTTATTTAAAATTACAGCTCAAGTTTAAAATTACAATCTTTTGTAGAATTCAAATCGAAGGTATGTGAAACTGTATTTTTATTACAAATCTCAGAATTTAAATTGGACAGTGTTATCACAAGGTTTCAGCATACGCAGACAACCCTTTATTTTTTTTGTTAAATGATTTCATTGAGTTCACAAGATAAAACATAACAGAAATGTTAATTGAACATAAAAGGGCGGAGGGAATGAAGCTCATCAAAACATAGGCTGGTTGGTATACAGAACGAACAATGAGTAACAAAATATTACCAGTTGTGTTTATTTAGGGCTGTGAGATATCACAGGCGAGGTTAAGTTGTTCGGCAAAGCCGAAAAGAGTTGTTGTAGGGAGACAGAGGAAAAAGGTTGTGTCGTGTGAGATAAAGAAAGCTTCAAAACCATAGAAGGAAAGGGGGGAAAAGGTTAGAAAAAGGGGATAAGAGAGAAGGAGTCCACAAAGTTGACCTCAGAACCATCCGGAGGTGTAGTAGGAACAGCTTATTGTCAGCTACCACGGCAAGAGGACAGTGTTGTCAAAGATCGGTGGTAGACAGTGTGTTACCCAAGGGTGTCATATTTTGTTGAATTTGCGGACCTGATCTCTTTCTATAGCTGCCAACTTGGCTTGTATTATGGCATTGTTTATCCTATGCTTCACCTCAGCTACTACCAAAGAAGGGGATTTCCAAGCTTTTGCTATAGTTTGTTTTGCAGCTGTAAGGAGTTGGACAAGAATATTGAATTGGGTGTGTGTCAAGCATTCAGGTCTCAAGTTAAGGAGTGCAGTGATTGGGTCAGGCTGCACTGACATTTTAAAACATTCTGTAGGCGAGAGCAAAAATATAATTCCAGAAGGTTTGGGCTATTGGGCAGATCCACCAAATATGCAAATGAGTGCCCTGATCCAAACAGCTGTGAAAAGAGTTGAATAAGTGGGTACAAATTTAGTTACTCTGGATAGTACTAAGTACCAGCCGGTCAGCACTTTATAGTTGGCTTCCCCTGCTAGGATATTGGGAGAGGATGATTTGGTTTCTGATCAGATCTTGGACCAGTCTGCAATGTCAAGGGTACACCCAAGATCCGCCTTCCATTTCTGGGTGTAGGAAGATTTGCCTGAGTCAGGTTTGGCTAGAACCTGGGAGTAGAGGGATGGTATCAGTCCTCTAGCATGTGGATCTTTTTTAGATGTAGATGATTCAAAGCTAGTAAATTGGTTTAGGGGAGTGTCTATGTACATATTGGGCATGTTATTTTTTTTTAATTTGGAGGTACCAGAACAGTTCTAATTGAGATAGTCCGAAGGTCTCGCAAACAGTCGAGAAAAGTAGAAAATTTGTAGATGTGAAAAATGTATGTAGCCTTAATACGCCCAAGGGTGTCCATGCATTGAATGTCGTGGGCGAGACACAGGCAGGGTGAAAGGCCTAGTTTTTGAGAAAGGAGAGGGGGGTTATGGGGGGATTTCGGATGATAATTAAATTTTTGCCTATTCCAAAGAGATATAAAGTGTTTGACGGGGTTGCGTAAATTAGGGTGGTATTTGGGATATAGCCATAGCAAGTTAGAGACTGATAGAATCAACAGAATGTGACCCCCTATCACCACCCACAAATTAATTTCCTGTGTGCCGTGATATTTGGGTAGACTAGCGATATGTGCAGCTCTGTAGTAGGTTGCAAAATTGGAAAGCCGAGGCCCCTGTGGATTTTGGGGAGGTAGAGTATGTACTTGGGTATAGAGCAGGGGTGCCCAACCAGTGGCCTGGGGGCCACATGTGGCCTGCGGAGCCCTCTGATATGGCCCTCAACCTCCTGCTCTGGGATGGCAGATTGGCAAGCCCAGATCATGGGTTGCAGACCCGCCATCCCAGAGCAGCAGTTTATTGAATGAAGCCGCTGGTAGAGGAAGCAAGTGACTGCAGAGCATCAGTGTGAAAGCAGCCTTATGCCCCTTTCATATGATCGGTCTGACCCAATCGGACTCACTATTTACCTCTGTTTACACTCCCCTACCTAAAAAAAATAGAAAGGGATCTGCCCCCTTCCGTTTTGGAGGATCAGATCTGAGGGCCCATAGAGTAGAGTGGGCTGTTTCCGTGGACACGGACCTGTCATCCACCCGCTCTTCTTATTGTGGCCCGCGACTGGTTACCAACTCACTTAAGTGGCCTCGCTCTTCAAAAGGTTGGGCACCCCTGGTATAGAGGGTTTAGATGAGCCCCAGACGAATGTCGCTGCATGCTTTTGTACAAACCGTTTGTAATAGGCAGGGATTGGGATCAGTAGAACTCTAAACATGTACAGTCATGGCCCCAGAAATGTTCCCAGAAAATCAAGTATTTCTCACAGAAAAGTATTGCAGTAACACATGTTTTGCTATACACATGTTTGTTCCCTTTGTGTGTATTGTAACAAAACAAAAAAAGGGCGGAAAAAAAGCAAATTGGACATAATGTCACACAAAACTCCAAAAATGGGCTGGTCAAAATTCTTGGCACCCTTAACTTAATATTTGGTTGCACACCCTTTGGAAAAAATAATTGAAATTAGTCGCTTCCTATAAGCATCACGAAGCTTCTTACACTTCTCACCCAGAATTTTGGACCACTCTTCCTTTTTAAATTGCTCAAGGTCTCTCTTATTGGAAGGGCGCCTTTTCCCAACAGCAATTTTAAGATCTCTCCACAGGTGTTCAATGGGATTTAGATCTGCTGGCCATTTTAGAACTCTCCAGCGCTTTGTTGCCATCCATTTCTGGGTGCTTTTTGATGTATGTTTGGGGTCATAGTCCTGCTTGAAGACTCAAGATCTCGGACACAAAACCCAGCTTTCTGACACTGGGCTCTACAGTGTGACTTAAAATCCTTATGTAATCCTCAGATTTCATGATGTCTTGCACACATTCAAGGCACCCAGTGCCAGAGGCAGCAAAACAATCCCAAAACATCATTGAACCTCCAGCATATTTCACTGTGAGTAGCGTGTTCTTTTATTTGTAGGCCTCATTCCATTTTCGGTAAACAGTAGAATGACGTGCTTTACCAAAAAGCTCTATCTTAGTCTCATCTGTCCACAAGACGTTTTCCCAGAAGGATTTTGGCTTACTCAAGTACATTTTGGCAAACTGTATGTAGCGCCTGTGTACTTTTCGTACAGGTGCTATATTAAATTTAGTGGGGGAATGAGAGAGTTATATTACTCTCATTCATTTGTTAAATTTGGCTGTCACCAAATCTGGATTGTCCTGTGGGTCAGTCTGTGCTCCAGAGATGCAGTCTCATCTCTGGGTGGCAGGTGGCACCAGAGGGGTCCAGGAGCCGCTTCTTCCCAGCAGCCAATTGGAGGAGTTTTCCCTTGCAGGGCATGCTGGAAAGGGGTATTTCTGTGGCGGAGGCCGTTGTTCGGGGTTCTTCTTTTCCGCAGGTTCTTGGTTCCAGGTGCAGCACCCACCTTTAGGGTGTGCGCACATCACGGGCCCCACCACTATGGCCTACCAGGCCGGTGTCACATGCTACGCAGATTTCCTGACTCTGGACTCTCATAGCCCAGAGCAACTGATGCTGCCAGGGGACCCCAGTGACTTACTGGGTTCCCATCCTTATTGAGAAGATCCCAAGCTGGGTGCTGTTCGGTGGGGGGATCGGTCTGAGGAGAACCTGGAGGCAGGTGATCCAATAGGAGTTGAACGAACCATCGGGGATCTGGGCACCGGACACTGACAGGTTGCTTTCAGGCTGTCAGTCGGTGACCCCAAATTACATACTGGGAGGATTCGCTCTACCATTCAAACTTTCAAGTACTAGGCCTGTGGCAGAGGTCTCATCTTTAAACCCAAAAGTAAATTAGAGCCAAGTCTGTGGCAGAGACTTGTTCCTTCCCAGAAGTTCTAAATGGCGCTCTGGCTGCCAGGTTCGTGGGGGGGGACCTGTCCAGGGGCACTTTACCCACTTCGGCTGAAGTGGCGACGAGGAAAGAGTTGCTGTAAAAGCAGGACTGCTTTTATTTATCCATAGCCTGATTCTGCAAAGTTCATTCTTCTTTCACCAACCTGTCCTGTCTACCTCAAGTTGACATGTTGGTCGTGTTGACCGGAGAAATAAAGCATTTGAAAATGTCAACCAACGGTCTGGACATTCTATTACTGCTCTCATCACTACCATCACCCCTAGACACAACATAGAGGTAACTTAAATATCTATCCCAAATCTAACCAGCGGCTCCTCCGGGGGTAGCACTACACGTGGGGGCTCGTCCGGGATTCAGCTGTTACCTCTAGCAACGGAATCGTGAGTAAAGACTTTATTGAGAGCAAAGAGTGTCGTGTGTTGAACTATCTGGCAACGAGGGAGGTAACCTCAAACGGCTAAAGCTTGGGCGTACTTGCAGCAGAGCATGCGCCTGCAACGTGTCCGGACAAGTTCTTTAAGTGGGAGGAGTCACCCACCCCTGCGTGAGACGTATAGCAAAGTCTTCGCACCAAATCAGCAGAGCAATGTCCATCTCCCTGACGGGGAGCTCTGCGCAATGTCTCCTGGGAGTTACGTCTCAAGATTCCCAGGAGACGATCTGAACCAGCAAGAGGTGTATTCTCGCGCTATCGCGGGTCACGTGACGCGACGCATCACCGCTTCCAGGAAGTCTTTGCTTGTGGGCTTCACACTGCCCACACGCAAAATGGAAAACCCTAGGATTAATTTTTAAAAGTTCATATTTAGGACGGAAACAGAACGGATGCCTGACAAGCGGCTAGCAAGTAAGTGCTACACTATTTTCTTTATTACTAAACATTGCACATAGTGAAAAAAATTCAAGAAACCGCGGAACCCCCGCTTTAATGCAATCAAAGAACTAAAACTGAACAAATGACCAGGCCCAGGTGGTTACTTAGCCATATACTATAGAACATTCACAGAGACCCGTTCTCCAATTTTTACCAATGCGTTCAATGTACTCCTAGATGGATACTCTTTCAGACAGGAGACACTGATGGTGATTATCTGTATGATCCCTAAACCCCACTCTGATGACACCTCCTGCGCACACAGAATCATTGTCAGTCTTGTACATTGTAAACAGGTAAGCTTTGTGTCTTTACACCAAGCAAGTGACAATGTACCCCAGGGCAGTTCTCTTAGCACATAAAGTCCCTTCTTGCTTTCTTTCTCTTGTTTTTAAGAAGGCCCTTGATTTTTTTTCTTTTCCCTATCTACACTATACCCTCCAGAAATTAGGTTTTGGCCCTCACTTTATGAAATGGATTGACACACTATGACAAACCCCGAGCATACAAAATAGGCAGGATACAAATCTGACTCCTTTAATATAGAGAGAGGCACATGTCAGGGTTGCCCACTCTTCCCCCTTTTATTTGCCCTTTTAATTGAACCACTAGATCACCTAATTAGATCAGGCCCGAAGATAACCGTAATAGAATTAGGAGGCTATCAGCACAAACTCTATGATATCTTGCTATTTCTATCATCTCCACAGGTCTCAGGCCCCAACCTCTTACCGATTCTCAACAGGTTCGCCACCATCTCAGGCCCAATAGTCAACCCCAAGAAATGTTTAGCACTGAATATATCCCTCTCTAATATGGAGCTTGAGCCTGCACAAGCTGCACTCCCCTTAAACCTAGGCGGTGAAAACAATATCTAGGAATCCACCTTACAGCCTCTATCTCTGAACTTTTCTCTGCTAACTACCCATCAATCCATGTAGCGTGTGCTCCAACAGGTGAATAAGAGGGACCGTCTCACTGATGCATGCACTGTCACTGCTCACCATCCTCGTGGCCTCCTCAAATGGTGACAGGACAGTGCATGCATCCCTGATCAAGGCCCACTGGCGTGGGGAAAAAAACGCAAGCTCCCCTGACCCAGTTCCATATTGGCACAGGTACTCATTGATGGCCCTCTGCTGCGTGTGCAGCCTCTGCAGCATGGCCAATGTAGAGTTCCATCTGGTGGGCGTGTCACAGATTAGGCGGTTCTTGGGCAGGTTGTATTCCCTTTGCAGGTCTGTCAGCCGAGCAGTGGCAATGTATGACCTTCGGAAATGCACACAGACTTTCCTGGCCTGCTTCAGGACATCCTGTAAGCCTGGGTACCTGCTCAAGAACCGCTGCACCACCAAATTCAGAACATGAACAAAACAGGGCACATGGGTCAGTTTTCCCTGTCGCAGGGCAGAGAGGAGGTTGGTGCCATTGTCGCTAACCACCATTCCTGGCTTAAGCTGGCGTGCCGTCAACCACCTCTGAGCCTGCCCCTGTAGAGCTGACAGAACCTCTGCCCCAGTGTGGCTCCTGTCTCCCAAGCACACCAGCTCTAGCACTGCATGGCATCTCTTGGCCTGCATTCCTGCCTAGCCCCTCGTACGCCTACGGAGCACGGCTGGTTTAGAGGAAACATCAGCACAGGAAGAGGCCACAGAGGAAGAATAAGAGGAGGGGGTGGAGGAGAGAGGTGTGTTACAACCAGTAGTAGTGTTTTGGAGGCGTGGTGGCGGAACAACCTCCAACACTACTGTACCTTGCCCTGCATCCTTCCCAGCTGCCAGCAGAGTCACCCAATGCGCCGTGAAAGAGAGGTAACGTCCCTGTCCATGCCTGCTGGACCATGAGTCAGTGGTAAGATGCACCTTACCACTGACTGTCCTGTCCAGCGAGGCATGGACATTGTCTTCCACATGCCGGTAGAGAGCAGGAATCGCCTTCTGTGAGAAAAAGTGGCGTTTGGGTACTTGCCACTGAGGTACCACACATTCCACAAACTCACGGAAGGGGGCAGAATCTACCAACTGAAAAGGTAGCAGTTGAAGTGCTAGCAATTTTGCTAAGCTAGCATTCAACCGCTGGGCATGTGGATGGCTGGGAGAGTACTTCTTTCGGCGCTGCAGCAGCTGGGGCAGGGAAATTTGTCTGCTACCATCAATAGATTTCCCGCATTTACTACTAGGTTGTGACACACCTATTTCTACACCTTCAGTCCTATCAGTGCAGGCTTCAGAGAGGACTGAGGGTCTAGTGGGGTTGGAGCTCCCAGCTGATGAGGGGCAAGGAGAGGTCTGCTTTGTTCTTTGGTGTGGGTCTTTCAGGCTTGCCAACGAACTGCATGGCAGGTCGACATATGTCTGGTCAAGCATGTGGTGCCCAAGCGGGTGATGTTTTGGCCACGCGACATACGCTTGAGACATATGTTGCAAATAGCAACGGTGCGATCTGATGCACATGTCTCAAAAAAGGCCCACACCAAAGAACTTTTGCAGTACCGTTGAGGCACAGCAGCGCCCTGCACAGGCGTAGCTCTGTGATGTAATGCAGTTGGTGTGCTGCCCTTAAGATGGCCCCTGGAGGGCATCCTGCCTCTTTGGAGATGTGCCTGTGCCTCTTCCTCCTCCTCCTCTTCCTCCTCCTCTCTCCTATCAGGCACCCATGTAGAGTCAGTGGCCTCATCATCCCCTCCCTCCTCATCACTGTCGAAAACCTGGCAGTATGCTGCAGTGGGGGAACATGACTGCCAGATTGCTGTCCCTCTCGGTCACCCGCTCTCTCTGGGCTCACATCAATGCCTTCCTCTATCTGTGTTCCGTCATCGGAGCCTTCAAAATGCTTTTCATCTTCATGTAGCATGTAACCAACACTGTGTTGAAACAGTTTGGGGGACTCCTCAGGAGGACATGGTGGGACTAGGGAAGGATTGTGTGATGCCATTGTGCAGAGGGAAGAGGACGCCTTGGCAGCTGCTTTGCCAGACAAACTAAGCTCAGCCTGGGTGAGAGAGGATGAGGAGGATGAGGACAGCTTGGTCATCCACTCTACTAATTTCTCTGCATGTTGAGGCTCAAGACGTCCAGCTCCCGAAAAGAAGGACGAGCATGTCAGATGGCCATGTCCTAAAGAGGATGCATGGTGTCCACCACCAGCGTTGCCTCTAGATGCAGAGCCTGCTTGCCCTTGTGACTCTCTGCCTCTCTTTGTTGTCCTTCCAGACATTTTAATGGCCTGCACAGGACAAAATCAGAAATAAACAGCACACGTGCAGTAAGAGCGACTGCGTTTATGTGCAATTAAATAACACACGTGCACTAACAGCAACTGTGTTTATGTGCAAATAAATGGCACACGTGCAGTAACAGCTAATGCGTTTATGTACAATTAAATAGCACACGTGCACTAACAGCAACTGCATTTACGGGCAAAAAAACAACACACGTGCAGTAAGAGCGACTGCGTTTATGGGCACAAAAACAGCACACGTGCAGTAAGAGCAAATGCGTTTATGTGCAATTAAATAGCCCACGTGCAGTAAGAGCAAATGCGTTTATGTGCAATTAAATAGCCCACGTGCAGTAACACCAACTGCGTGTATGTGCAATTAAATAGCCCACGTGCAGTTTAATGCGTTTATGGGAAAAAAAACAGCACACGTGCAGGAAGAGCGACTGCGTTTATGGGCAAAAAACAGCACACGTGCAGTAAGAGCGACTGCGTTTATGGGCAAAAAACAGCGCACGTGCAGTAAGAGCGACTGCATTTATGGGCAAAAACACAGCAAACATGCATTAAGAGCAACTGCGTTTATGGGCAAAAAACAGCACACGTGCAGTAAGAGTGACTGCATTTATGTGCAATTAAATAGCCCACGTGCAGTAACAGCAACTGCGTTTATGTGCAATTAAATAGCCCACGTGCAGTAACAGCTAATGCGTTTATGGGCAAAAAAACAGCAAACATGCAGTAAGAGCGACTGCGTTTATGGGCAAAAAAACAGCAAACATGCAGTAAGAGCGACTGCGTTTATGGGCAAAAACACAGCAAACATGCAGTAAGAGCGACTGCGTTTATGGGCAATTAAAATTGCCCACGTGCTGTAACAGATAATGCGTTTATGGGAAAAAAACAGCGCACACGTGCAGTAAGAGCGACTGCGTTTATGGGCAATAAAACAGCACACGTGCAGTAAGAGCGACTGCGTTTATGGGCAAAAAACGGCACATGTGCAGTAAGAGCGACTGCGTTTATGTGCAATTAAATAGCCCACGTGCAGTAAGAGCGACTGCGTTTATGGGCAAAAAAACAGCACACGTGCAGTAAGAGCGACTGCGGTTATGGGCAAAAAACAGCACACATGCAGTAAGAGCGACTGCGTTTATGTGCAATTAAATAGCCCACGTGCAGTAACAGCGACTGCGTTTATGTGCAATTAAATAGCCCACGTGCAGTAACAGCTAATGCGTTTATGGGCAAAAAACAGCAAACGTGCAGTAAGAGCGACTGTGTTTATGGGCAAAAAACAGCACACGTGCAGTAAGAGCGACTGCGTTTATGGGCAAAAACACAGCAAACGTGCAGTAAGAGCGACTGCATTTATGGGCAAAAAAACAGCACATGTGCAGTAAGAGTGACTGTGTTTATGTGCAATTAAATAGCCCACGTGCAGTAAGAGCGACTGCATTTATGGGCAAAAAAACAGCACACATGCAGTAAGAGCAGCTGCGTTTATGTGTAATTGAATAGCCCACATGCAGTAACAGCAACTGCGTTTATGTGCAATTAAATAGCCCACGTGCAGTAACAGCAACTGCGTTTATGTGCAAATAAATAGCACATGTGCAGTAACAGCTAATGCGTTTATATGCAATTAAATAGCACACGTGCAGTAACAGCAACTGCGTGTATGTGCAATTAAATAGAACACGTCCACTAACACTGAGTACTATGTTTAGGTGTAAACTAAACACTATGCAGGCAATACAACACGTTAGAGCACTGCAGCTAGCACAATCTACTGCCTAACTATAGGAATAGCTGATCTAGCTAAGCTATACAGTGTGTAAATATATGTACAACGCTAGGATGTGTATATATATCTTCCACACACTGTAAATTTAACTAAACTGACTAGCCTGCCTGCTCTATCTATTTATCTATCTATCTATCTATCTATCTAGTAGAAAAGACACTGTGTCTCTCTCCATCTCTCTCTCTCTAACTGACTAACTTCTCTTCAACAAAGCCGGAACACACTACACGCGGCCGCCTTGCAGGCGGCCTTATATAGTGTGGGGCGTGTACTAAACCCCCTGAGCCATAATTGGCCAAAGCCACCCTGGCTTTGGCCAATTATGGTTCTTCGTTTTTTGCGCGCTGTGATTGGCCAAGCATGCAGGGTCATGGTGCATGCTTGACCAATCATCAGCGCGCAATGCCGCAGTGAATTATGGGCCGTTGGGCGTCACTCAAATTTGGCGCGAAAGACCCGTTTTGTTCGAAATTTCGTCGAACGTACAGACAGACAATGTTCGAGTCGAACACCAAGCTCATCCCTAATCAGTAATATAGTAAGACAACAACATTTACACAGAAAATAATGATATATGTGTAAAATGTTGCTGACAGTAAAAGTGGTGGTATTCGATGTAAGATCAAATTGACACACATCCCTTCAAAATAAATGACTCAAAGATAAAGATGAACTTGACACAGTTCAAGGTTGCAGTACACACAAAAAGTACAGACTCCACAGACCTTTATTATCCTACTAAAATCTTGAGTTGTATACAGTATATTCATACAATTATCTCCAGTCTGGGCAAAAATAAAAAAATAAAAGTCAGAAAAATAGTGTAGCTGCTGACTTTTAATATAAGGACACTTACCTGTCCTGGGATCCAGCAATGTCTGCACCCCAAGCCGATTCTCCAATCTGCTTCATGTGCAGGTGTCGGCATCTTTGCTAAGGGTAACCATCTATAAAGCCTTTAGGCTTTATAGCTGGCTTCCTACTGTGCATGCTCAAGTCACACTGTGCTTTCTGCATGGTCTTGCTGTATTATGGGACCTGTATGTCCCCCAGAAGGCAGTATGGGGAGAGGAGGAGGGACCAGAAATATGTAGAGATTGACGCAGGTTTTGACAGGTACCTGCCCCCCCCAAAAAAGTGCCAAATGTGGCAGTGGAGGGGGGGGGGTGTGTGAACATGCCAAGCTTTCCCCTTTGGGTGGATCGCCACTTTAAATAAAGATTTTATACTTCCCCTTAGTTAACAGCTTTGTTTTCTGATAGGATTCTTATTACACTTTCATTTATAACACTTTGTAGCTGCATCAAAACAAAAGCCTTACAGTTCATTTTATTAAGCAGACACAGCTGGAGCAGTAAGTCCTGTCCCCTGCCAGCATGCACTCTGTGAAAAAACAAAACAAAGAGATTCCTTAATCCACACAAGTAAAATACCCCTTGCTGAGACAGTGGGGCAAATTTACTGATACTGGAAAGTGCAATATCTGGTGCAGCTTGCAATGATTTAACGTACTGGGGGCACTCGAAGAGTTGTATCTGGCAGCCATGTTGTCCAAGAATCATAGGTCAGCCATGATGGTTTTGCAGAACAGTTACACATTGCAGCAGCAAATACCTAGGAATGCACCTCCATAGCCTTTTAGCTCACATTTCAAAGAACCTGTTATCTCCACTGAGACCAGATATTTGGCAGGGTCTGTTAGCAATCAACTCATTCAGCTGATCACTTTACTAAGGGGATTAAAAGTGACCTATCTTAAAATGATAACAAATCTCTCAGTTCTGTCACCCGTGTTTTGTAGGGCAATCATATCCATTAGAAATACATAGCATGATATAAAATGTCTACCCAGAACTAACATGTATCGTAAAAAAGCAGTCAGGCTAGGGTGACCTTTCAGAGACATCTGCCCAATTCACAATTTAACAAACTCCACACACAATTTAAAAACGTAATTTAAAATGATCGTGTGTGGGCTAAAACGACGTTTTAAACCCACGCATGCTCAGAAGCAAGTTATTAGACGGGAGCGCTCGTTCTGGTAAAACTACCGTTCATAATTGAGTAACAGACAAAAAAGCGCAAATCGTCTTTTACTAACAAGGAATCGGCTAAAGCAGCCCAAAGACGAATAGAACTTCCCCTTTAGAGTGCCGTTGTAAGTGTTGTACATCACCGCGCTTTGTTCATTTTTTTTTAAACGATGGTGTGTGGGCAACGTCGTTTTTAATGATGAAGTTGGAAAAACTTTGTTTTTTGGACATGCCGAAAAATGATCGTGTATACACGGCATCAGACTCTGGTTCCACAAATATTTGTGCAGGGCGCAGCTGAGAGTGCCATTGTTGTGTAAGTGATGACACAGTGTGAGGTTGACCAGTCTTTTGTCACAAGTTGGTGAGAAGGGCAATGGCCTGGCATCTGATTTCGTCACACAGCTGTATATGGTAGCCAATCACTTGAGCTTGTTCAATTCAATTTTGACAAAAAAAAAAACATGGTAGAAGTTTGATTTATATGCAAAGCTACAACAGATTTTGCACTCTCCAGTTTTAGTACATCAGCCCCATTGCATCCTGACAGTGGGACTTTTCGTTATCAGAATACACTGATCATCAGCAGAAGCTAATTGCCTGCAGCTGCTGATCAACAAAAAGTTTTCTAATATTCCTGTTCAACAGAAGTATATCTGAAGTTTGACTTATGCCAAACAAGGACACCTACATATGGATCAAAATGCAACTGGTTCTTGATGGATCAGGCAAATTTTGATTTAATCTTTGGAAAGCTTTTTAATCTTTCGAAAGCTTTTGGGTCCTTCCTTGCAGCATGCTTGCAGGAAACAGGATTTTCTGCTCAGGCTTTGAATCTTTTATTGTTTTCATTATTCTTTATTTACCAACAAGTGCCTTATTGACATGACAGACATGTCTTTTTTACAGGGTGTACAAAAACGTAAGCCCTGTACACATGGGTCGAATGTTGGGAGACATCAGCCGGTTAAAGAAAAAACAGCCAACATTAGGCCCGTGTGAAGCTTCTGTCAGATGAGCATGCTGGAAAACCAGCAGCCGACCAACTCCCAATCAGCACTCTCCGCCAATAGCAGAAAGCGCTAATCAGAGTGTTCTGGTGGGGGGCCGTCCCCCACAGCAGCTCAGCAGGGGAGATCGATGTACTAACTTTGCATAGAGCTGTCAGTCTTTTTTTTTTGTTCAACCCAGCGTGTTGTAGTGTGCACCAGAGCTTAAGGCTGCATTCACACCTGAGCATTTTGTCGCCTGAAGCGCGAAGCTCAAAAACGCTAGAGGGGAAAAAATACATTATTCCCTATGGAGATGGTTCACATCTCCACTCCAAAACGCCCGACGCTGAACGCCTGAAGCTCAAACAAGTTCCGGACCCTTTTTTTGTCGCACGTATCGAGCCGTTTGGGCGTTTTTGAGCATTTCCATTTCCATAGAAGAATGGAATGGAAACGCTCGATTCAAGCGACTAGCGTGGCAACGAGCGTTTGCTATGGGCGTTTCGTCGCTTTAATCAATAGAACATTTCACCCAGGCAGAAGATAAAAAAAATCTACCAACATAGCAACAAGTGATGAAAAGATGATAATTTTTCCTATTGGCTAAAATAAAAAACGTCAAAGTACAAAAACGTCGGACGACGCTGTATGCAAACGTGCAAATAAGCATGCATACGCGTGAAAAAATGACCGAACGACCTACGCTCAGGTGTGAATGCAGCCTAAGTCATCAGTAAAAAACAAACATGTCTATGTTAGGAAAAGTTTAGTAAGTTGGTGATCAACAATATGAAGGGTGTCTTCCCTCCTCTCTCCTAGGTTTGGCATTTTTATTGTAAAAAACAGTTCAGGGTAGGGGTGCAAATCAAATTATTCCGGAATGAGGATTAGGTGAAAGGAAAAAAAAGGGGTAAAGGGGGATTAGGAATGGTAGAGGGGGTAATCATCTAATTCTCCCACTTCCAAGATGACCCCAGGACCATCTCTACCTTGTTTACTGGGTTTTGGATGCAGTATCTACAGAGATTGAATATTTTCTTAAGCAGACTTTGCCCACATTTTGTTTGAATTCACCTGGAATATAGTGAGATGATTTACACAGAAAGTTCAGTTGTGCTTTAAAGCAGAAAACCACATGAACATGGAAGCTCTTCGATAAGTAAATCAATTTTACATAAAAATGGAATTGATCTTGTTTGTGTTATATTATTTCAGACACACTGTATAAAATGTTAGGATTCATAGTAATAATTTCCCCATGTATTGAGATTGCATTTAGTGAATTTTAGAGTTAAATCTCTTAAAAGCTGTGTTGACACAAAGTGACATTATGTAGCTTCAATGTCATGTCAATGTGTGACATTCATATTTTGCAATTTTCTCTAAGCAGAATTCAAGACCGTGCCAAGTGAAACTATTTGACAACAAGGCATGCTCTGCAATCTGTATCATTTTGTTAAGCATGTCAACCTTCAAATGGCAAAGGGTTTCTTTATTTTAACATTTATCAATACATCCCAACCTCTATAATCACACCACAGACATCCAGGTAAATGTCACTGGACTCTAAATATATATTTTATATCTTTCAGGTGATGACTTACAATGCTCCTTTCATAGTTTGGAAACTTTTCAGTGCTGTTTTTCTTTTCAGTTATTGTGCAGTTGTTCAAAAGTATTTTTCCTATTTTTTTTTTTTTTTGTGAAGCCTCGTACACACGACCGAGGAACTCGACGGGCGAAACACATCGTTTTCCTCGTTGAGTTCCTTGTTAGGCTGTCGAGGAACTCGATAAGGCAAGTTTCTCCATTCCCATCGAGGAAATAGAGAGCTTGCTCTCTTTTTGGCTCGTCGAGTTTCTCTACAGTTTCTCGACGAAAATGTACACACTACCGGTTTCCTCAGCAAAAAAATATCTCCCAGCAAGTTTCTTGCTGGTTTTTGCAGAGAAACTTGGTCGTGTGTATGAGGCCTGATTCTCTGTTTTGCCTTGTGCATCTCATGATCAAGATTTTTAGCCTTATCAGTGACTGTGATCACTGGGACAGGAAGACTGTGGGGGGTCCCCACAAAGGGGACACAGCAATACAAATTTGCAATAGTTTTGACTTTTCGTTCATTCTACCCAGCTGGTGATTTTACATACATCTGCTGCTATCCCATTATAAAAGCATCACTAAATGTATTGTTGTGAATTGGATCTACTAAAGGCAAATTGTCTGTTCCTTTTGCAAGGGAAGTTGCATTTTGCAAGAGAAGCTTATGAGAGCTTATGAGGTGAAGGGCTGCTGATTTCCACCATCCAATCATGAGCAAGCAAAAATAAAAATAAAATTGTTCTCCTTGCACATGAATTGTTATTCTTTGCAAAGTAAAAATTTCATCACATTCACTAAACTATGGGGCAAATTCCATTGAAATGTAAATAGCCTATTTTACTTTATTAAATCAGCCACAGTGTTTGTCCTTACTATGTTTATAAAAAGCTATACAGGTAGTGCAGAATTATTAGGTAAGTTGTATTTTTGAGGATTCATTTTATTATTGAACAACAACCATGTTCTCAATGAACCCAAAAAACTCATTAATATCAAAGCTGAATATTTTTGGAAGTAGTTTTTAGTTTGTTTTTAGTTTTAGCTATTTTAGGGGGATATCTGTGTGTGCAGGTGACTATTACTGTGCATAATTATTAGGCAACTTAACCAAAAAAAAATATATACCCATTTCAATTAATTATTTTTACCAGGGAAAATAACATATAACATCTGAACATTCTCAAATATACATTTCTGACATTCAAAAACAAAACAAAAACAAATAAGTGACCAATATAGCCACCTTTCTTTGCATGGACACTCAAAAGCCTGCCATCCATGGATTCTGTCAGTGTTTTGATCTGTTCACCATCAACATTGCGTGCAGCAGCAACCACAGCCTCACAGACACTGTTCAGAGAGGTGTACTGTTTTCCCTCCTTGTAAATCTCACATTTGATGATGGACCACAGGTTCTCAATGCGGTTCAGATCAGATGAACAAGGAGGCCATGTCATTAGTTTTTCTTCTTTTATACTCTTTATTGCCAGCCACGCTGTGGAGTACTTGGACGCGTGTGATGGAGCATTGTCCTGCATGAAAATCATGTTTTTCTTGAAGGATGCAGACTTCTTCCTGTACCACTGCTCGAAGAAGGTGTCTTCCAGAAACTGGCAGTAGGACTGGGAGTTGAGCTTGACTCCATCCTCAACCCGAAAACGCCCCACAAGCTCATCTTTGATGATACCAGCCCAAACCAGTACTCCACCTCCACCTTGCTGGCGTCTGAGTAGGACTGGAGCTCTCTGCCCTTTACCAATCCAGCCACGGGCCCATCCATCTGGCCCATCAAGACTCACTCTCATTTCAGCAGTCCATAAAACCTTAGAAAAATCATTCTTGAGATATTTCTTGGCCCAGTCTTGACGTTTCAGCTTGTGTGTCTTGTTCAGTGGTCGTCGTCTTTCAGCCTTTCTTACCTTGGCCATGTCTCTGAGTATTGCACACCTTGTGCTTTTGGGCACTCCAGTGATGTTGCAGCTCTGAAATATGGCCAAACTGGTGGCAAGTGGCATCTTGGCAGCTGCACGCTTGACTTTTCTCAGTTCATGGGCAGTTATTTTGCGCCTTGGTTTTTCTAAAAGGTTCTTGCGACCCTGTTGACTATTTTGAATGAAACGCTTGATTGTTCGATGATCACGCTTCAGAAGCTTTGCAATTTTAAGAGTGCTGCATCCCTCTGCAAGATATCCTGTCAAGTCCTTCTTTTGACCCATTTTGCCAAAGGAAAGGAAGTTGACTAATAATTATGCACACCTGATATAGGGTGTTGATGTCATTAGACCACACACCTTCTCATTACAGAGATGTACATCACCTAAAATGCTTAATTGGTAGTAGGCTTTCGAGCCTATACAGCTTGGAGTAAGACAACATGCATAAAGAGGATGATGTGGTCAAAATACTCATTTGCCTAATAATTCTGCACTCCCTGTATTACGGAAATGAAAAATATTTTTTTTTTCTTTATACAACATGCAAGACTCAGGCAGATATTATAACTTGCAAATTTACTTTAGGTCTTCACTGAATAGATAATAACTTTTCTTCAGGTTAGACTACAGGTTAGCCCTTCTTTTTGATCATTGGGGTGCAATTAACTGTGATGTTCTCTAGAAGGAGAAACCTTGAGAAAAGAGTTATATTATTCATACAGGATTTCCATCATGGTGGGAAATCTAAAAAAAAAAAAAAAAAATACAACACTCCATGTGACCATGACACATCTCCCATTTTACCCAGTTATTTGTAGAGATAGCCTAAATTAGGCAATGTAAAGTATAAACAAACTTGGTAATTATTGGAGTTCAAAGGCTTAACATCTCAGTAATGTTCATTCTATGATGATTCTACTTCATACATACTGTAGTTAATTAAAATTAGGTTTTAACTCCAATACAATAGTGGTACAGCTTTTGTGCTTCCGTGCTTAATATCTGAATAGTTTGAGCGTAAATGTAGGCTTTTTAGTTGAGGATGGGGTTGTATATGTATATATGTGAGAGCTATATTTGTAGGATCAATGCCCCATTGTTGCTGACTTTTGTATTATCACACTCCTTTGCACTTCTAGAAATAGTCAAATACACTTTGGCTGCTATTATCAGTGTGTTCTACTAGGAGAAGCAGCAAATGAGTGTCACTTAGTTAATGTAAGCATCAAAAGCATTACATTTCAACAATGCTATATAGTGCACATAGGGTGTTTCCTTGGTTTCACTTAAAAATGTTGGTCTGTCAAGTAAGCATCTTCACTTCTAACTTATTATAGATGGTAAGATATTTGAACCCTGTGTTCAATAACAACAGCAAAAAAACAATCTGATAGATAAGTGCATGTATTTGCTTCTATTCAAAAGATTGCAGGTGCATATATTTTTAAAGCTACAGTGATTGTTTTTTAAACATTAAGGAACATTAAGACGGCATTCAACAGAACAAGCTGTCCTGCAGATGTAGCAGTTTGAGGGTTATGATAAAATAATTACCACTGACAGGGCTGCTTACAATGGTCAGTTGTTTTTCTTAAATTATTTAAAACCCTTGCTCCCAAAAGTAAAAAAATTATTAAAAATGTAACTGTAGTATTAACTTCATATTAAACACAGAACATGTGTTACTGGCCAGACCGCCAGATGAAAACAGAGGGGGAAAAAGTAAGAAAAAATAAAATTAATGCAACCACCTCATCTAATGATTGGTAAGCTGCAAAATATTACATTTCTGGTTTTGGGTTTAATACCATTTTAAGACATCACAAACATAGGTTTAAGCCTCAATATGAATGGTATGTATATCAAATTTCTACAAGGTATTTGCAAAGCTTTCAGTAAAGCCCTGTACATGCAGCCCTGATTCTCGTCAGGAAAAAAACATTGTTTTTCCTGATGAGATTCCTGGCAAGATTCTCTTACCTGCCTGAGTGTACACACACACCATTCAAAAGAACCACCATTCTTTTGAATGGCACAAACGCGGTGACGCAGTGAGAGAGAACGTCACATTCGATGCCGTCGCTGCCATCTTGCTTCACCCTACCTATGCCTTGGAAGCTACCGCGCATGCGTCAAAGTCATTTTGAGCATGCGCGGGTTTCCATGGAGAGGTAAGTATACACACGCTCTGGTTTCTCGGCAGGAAAACACTGCCGAGAATCTCGCCAACGAGAAAATATAGAGCAGGTTCTCTATTTTTCTCGTCAAGATTCTGGGCAGTTTTCTTGACGAGAAAACTCAAAGCCTCGTACACACGTATAGTTTATTCGGCAAGAAAGCTCTGCCAGCAGTTTTCTTGCTGTTTCTTGCCGAGAAAACTGTGCATGTGTACAAGGCTTTAGAGTCAAGCAGCTTTATTGAAGCCTTTAAAACACCCTTCAGCTGCAGTTTTAGGATGTTCAACATTGCTTCTAGAGGTGACCTATTACAGCTGACAACACTGCAGGCTGCCCGCACGGAGTGTCCCTGTACCCGTGGACATGATGAGAAGGAGGAAGCTGCCACACTTCTTACATAGTTGTTGAGGTTGAAAAAAGACACAAGTTCATCAAGTCCATCCTATGTGTGTGATCATGTGTCAGTATTTCTTTGTATATCGCTGTATGTTGTGGTCGTTCAGGTACTTATCTTTTTTTAAACCATGGATGCCCCCCGCTGAGACCACGGCCTGTGGAAGGGAATTCCACATCCTTGCCGCTCTTACAGTAAAGAACCCTCTACGCAGTTTAAGGTTAAACTTCTTTTCTTTTAATTTTAATGAGTGGCCACATGTCTTGTTAAACTCACTTCCACAAAAAAGTTGTTTCCCTATTGTGGGGTCACCAGTATGGTATTTGTAAATTGAAATCGTATCCCCTCTCAAGTTCAGTGCTCGCAACTTTTCCTCATAACTAATATCCTCCAGACCCTTTATTAGCTTTGTTGCCCTTCTTGGTACTCTCTCCATTTTCAGTACATCCTTCCTGAGGACTGCTGCCCAGAACTTGGCAGCATACTCTAGGTGCGACCGGACTAGAGTCTTGTAGAGAATTCTTCCTTCCCTCGGAGCAGCCAAATCCGCAGGATGACGCAGGTTTGTGGTTCATCAGCTTCCAACAACTGCTTCTCATGCTCTGCACACAGCCCTCTACAGCCTGGAGCTTCGAAAGCTTCCCAGCCACGGTCACCTGCAGTTTTAACACCCATGTCACAGAACCCTGCAAAAAGCAAACCAAGGCTGTCGACGGGTGCATCTCCTATTAAGGTAAGCCTTAGCTGCAATACCTCTAACATCACTCAGCTCTTTTCCTGCCACAAACCAGCCTGTGTCAGGAGCAACCCTGAAAGACATGCTAGTGTCCCTAAGAGCTTCCTTACATGCTGATCTCATGGAATGGGTAACCAACTTAAAATCTGAGATGTAGGAGCTAGGGGGAAGGGTAGATCATATTGAACATAAAATGGGGGAGTTTTCAACATCCCACAATACCCTCGTTGATGCCCATAATGATCAAGATAGGGAGATGGTAAAGCTCAAAGCCAAAATCACAGACCTTGAAGACCACTCCAGGTGGAATAACGTCAAACTCAGGGGTATCCCTCAATACGTTTTAAACACCCAACTGACTAAATATGCCTGCTATTTAATTTGAGCCGTTCTACCCTCTGTTCCCTCTGTTTATCTCCCTAATAATATTCATAGAGATGTCATTATGAGGGTAAACTTTTACCATGTGAAGGACCCACTTCTGACCAACTTCCAAAAAGTAACACCATAGCCCGAGCAATTCTCCCACCTTCAACTATATGCAGACCTCTCTCAGTACACGTTACAGAGTACAAGGAAATCACTCTTGATGATTACGAAAGCACTACATAATGATAACATCAGATATTGCTGGGGATACCCTATAAAGCTTACTATAACTCATAATGTTACCTCGGTGATAAGGGCCTAGCATTGCTACATTCATGGGGCATTCTCCCAGATTAGGAACCCCCACACCATTCACAACCCAATGGGATAAACACCCAGAATGACTGGAAAGTTGCATCCTACATGCGCAGGCCAAAGGACCATGCAACATGATTGCCTCTATCTATTACTGTCACTACAAACACCCTATTTGCTTCCCCGGATGGGCAGAGCCTACTTACCATGATACTCCCCCCTCGAGTAATGCGCAGTGTTGCTGCAATCAGATTACAATTGTAATCGCTCATGCTTTTTACTAACTGTTCTCTGTTCTTCTTATACCCCTTTTTGTTTTTTGTTCCACCTCTACCTACCTCATGTCGGTCTCCAGTCTGCCAGCAGATACTACCTTCCTTTGAAACTTACAGCGGTCAGGAACACAGTGGCCTTCTCCTTGCATAAATTCATCTGTGACTCAGAAGGCAAATACCTGATCCTCCTATGCGTTATCAACAACAGACCATTTACTGCAGTAATGCCCCAAACTCACACCAGATCCACTTTGCTCACAAAACTATTCCGCAAAATCTCAAAAGTAAGGGCGGGTCTCTAGCAGTATGTGGAAACTTTAATCTCACTGCAGACCATCACCTGGATCTCTCCTTCAAACCATAGAGACTTGCTCAAGCCCTACCATGCCCCTGTATCAATTTCAGTGGTGGAGAAGCATACCCCTACCCCTGCCTACATATGAAGAGTGAACTCACAGATATTCAACTCACCTCAAAATGTTCACATTATTGAGAAACATCTCCAAGTATACTTCCAAATGAACTCCCATTCAGTTTTGAATCTATTTACTATATGGTGTGCCAATAAGGCCTTTATGAGGCCTCGTACACACGACCGGATCTATCCGCTGGGATTGATCCGCGAATCAGTTCCAGCAGATAGATCCGGTCGTGTGTACGTCCGAGCGGACATTTCCCGGCGGATAAAAATTTCTTAGCATGCTAAGAAATCTATCCGCTGGAATCCAGTCCAGCGGACTGATCCGGTCGTCTGTACAGACTCACCGGATCAGTCCGTCCGCTCCATTCCCTCGCATGCGTCGTAATGATTCGACGCATGCGTGGAAGTATTTACCTTCCAGCGTCGCGCACGTCGCAGCGTCATCGTCGCGGCGACGGCGCGACACGTCACTGCAGATGTATTCCGCGCGGATTTCGATCTGATGGTGTGTATAGCCATCAGATCCAAATCCGCCAGAGGATTTATCCGCTGGAAACGGTCCGGCGGACCATTTCCAGCGGATATCCTCTCGTGTGTATGGGGCCTTAGAGGTACATAACGTTCATAGAAATGTGCTCTTGTATTAAAAGGCAGAGGTCAATGCAGCTTGACAAACTACTGAGAGACAGTCAGACCCTTGAGGTCATAAACAAAAAGAACCCTACCCAGTCTACAATCACAACTTCATCCAAATTACGTAGAGACCTGAGGCTCATGTTAATAGAAAAGCATGATAAACATCTCAAAAGTGGGACAATAAATGAAATAAATAAAAACAAATTTCGGGAGTAACTAAATAAATGTATTTTTCGGCCGAAAACAAAATTTCCGAAACAAAATATTTCAGTGTGCGCATGTCTAGCTACAATATGGCTGGGTTCCCTGTTTCACATGTGATATAGGGGATTCTGTGCTCTCTATATTAGAGGTCGACCGATATATCGGTTGGCTGATATATCGGTTGGCCGATATATCGGCCGATATTTGGCGTTTTTAAATTAATCGGCATCGGCCGATTTGTGCTTTAAAAATGCAGATTTAAACTTCAGCACCGCGACTTGCAAAAAGCTTCTGTAATAGAAGTCAATGCAAGTTGCCTGAAGCTTCCCGTAGAAGACCTTCTCTCTCTCCTGGGCAGACTGCCAAGTTTTAGAAAAGATATACAATGTTGCTACTTATCAATTAACTGAACTCCGTGTAGGAGAGTTCTCAGTTTGACCATTTAAAGGCTAAATCTTTTTTGACACTTGATGCTTACAAGTAAAAATCCTGTATTTTCTGCTAGAAAATTACTTGGAACCCCCAAACATTATATTTTTTTTTTTAGCAGAGACCCTAGGAAATAAAATAGCGATTACTGCAATATTTAATGTTACACGGTATTTGCGCAGCGGTCTTTCAAACACATTTTTGGGGGGAAAAAATATACTTTAACAAAAAAAAAAAAAACAGTAAAGTTAGCCCATATTTTTTTTTTCATCCAAATGTTTTCATTACCTGTATATATATATATATAAAATGTAATAAACAAAAACAGGTAACGAAAACTTTTGGACGAAAAAATAAAAATATGGGCTAACTTTACTGTTTAGCCCAAAAGCGCCTGAAAAATCGGCTTAACATATCGGCCCAAAAAAATCGCATCATAAATCGGCTATCGGCCGCCGCGATTTCTAAATATCGGCATCGGCCAGAGAAAAACCCATATCGGTCGACCTCTACTCTATATATGTTTATATAACTCTACATGGCTTACGAGATGTTGTGCCTTTTCTTGGCCACTGGAGGCACAGTTGAGTTATAACATGTCCATTTTTTCTGTTCCACTAAGTGGCACAGGTTTTTTTTTTGCGCTCTATATACTTTATATTTTTATAATTTGTTTATAATGTGTTCCTGTTCCTTACTTTTAGGTTGCTAGCTTCTTGAGTTGAATTCATACATTCAGTGAGGCAGTTCTTTTCCTCTACCTGTTGGTGTTTTGGTTCCCGCCGCCTAGGATTCACATCGAGGCATGGTTCTAGGTTTTAGTGCGATGAGTCAGTGCATCGCCCATTCCCCTAGATGATGTCAATCTATGACAAAAACGTACGTCAGGAGTTTGACTCGCTGAAGTCCTCACAAGTGGATGGGTGATTCTTACCTAGTTTGAATTACACTATTCCGAGTGTTTTTTTATTTTGGGTATACAATTGTGGTCCCGCTGGTCATCCGGAGTATTGAGCCTTTTTCTGCCTACCTCTGCGAGTTGGTGCTGGACATAGATCTGGAGTGGGATCACCATACAGGCATCATTTAGCTTGTGGTGGCTTGCACCAAAGGTTTTATATTCATTCATATGGACTTTTTGGATCATTTCCTAGAGATCCTTCAAATATTAATTTTTTTGAGTGGTGTATGTAATAATTTATCACTGTCACTGTTTTTATTTTGAGCGCAGCTCATTTACTATATTTGCACTTTTTGATGTGTTATCTCACGTTAGTGCTGCTGCTATGTTCTTTTTTTCTTTTCTTAATTTGGTTGTCACTTTATTAGATTAGTACAGTATTTTTCCACTTTATTTTGTGTGTGTATATATATATATATGAACACCCATGCGATCCAATTCTGGTGCGGACCCAAAAAGGGGTCCTGTGCGAGTTTGGTCCAAATGCAATGCAAGTATGATAATAACACCAGTATTACCATACCATACTACCCACATTACAACAGAGTACTGGTAAATTTACACACCCAATACTACCTTACTTTTTTATTTAAAGTTAAGTAAAAAGAATACCACTGGTATCCCTAATGGAATCAAAACAAAAACGTGGAGCATATACAGCTGGTTTCAAGTTAAAGGTTGTGGAATATGCAACATGGAAATAGGGCTGCAGCAAGGTATTTTGGAGAGCCACCAACAGAAAGCACAATACAAGAAAAATGGAAGAAAAACTCAAGACATTGTTAAAAACAAAATGCAATTTTCGCAGCGGTATTTTTAAATCGCCAACATTAGAAGAAAAGGTGAAGGAATTTGTAGTAAATCATAGAAAAGATGGCATTGCGTTATCAACAACAATGATCATAATTCAAGCAGTGAAAATCAGCAAAGAGTTACAAATACAGGATTTCAAAGGGACAACATCATGGTGTCAAAGATTTATGAAGAGGCATGAGCTTCGGATGCGAACAAGAACCAGGATTGCCCAGCGTATGCCGGATGATTATGAAGAGAAGATAATACATTTCCATCGCTTTATTATCAAACAAAGGAAAAGACACAATTTTGAAATTGGTCAAATCGGCAACATGGACGAAGTACCCCTCACTTTTGATGTTCCTTCAAATAAAACTGTGGAAGCAAAAGGTACCAAGACCATTACGATCAAAACTTCAGGGCATGAAAAAAATCATTATACTGTGGTCCTTGCATGCACTGCAGATGGAAACAAGCTGCCATCATTGGTCATTTTTAAAAGGAAAGCTTTTCCAAAGGAGAAAATTCCAAGTGGCATAAAGGTGCATGTTCACCCTAAAGGTTGGATGGACGAAGAAGGCATGAGATTTTGGATTAGAAATGTGTGGGAGGGGGGGCGCATGCGCGGCTTCTGAAGATGGCGGACGTGTAGAGGAAGAGCTCCGGTCCCCGTCTCGCCATCCACCGCTCCTGCACAGCATCTGCAGCCACTAAAGCACCGGGAGCACTGTCGGCACCTGCCCGAACTCCCCCCACCACCTTATGGGCAAAATCGGCTTTCAAAAAGCCGTATACAGAGGATTTGCCCCGCCGCCGCCCGCGAGGCCTAACCGCGACATGGATCGCTTCCTATACAGGCCGCAATCCCCGGCCTCGAGTAGCGCGGGCGCCCCGCCGGATCACGCCGACTCCCGATTAACGGCGATAACAGCCCCGCCGGCGGACAACAGATCCCAGCAGGCTCTCCCACCTGAAAGCTCGGATGTGGTCACGGTGGACGTACTGGATCATAAGCTGCAGGCACTTCTACAGGACCTGACCCATAACATCGCAAAAGAGGTGGGTAAAATTGCTCAGGAGCTCAGGAGGGAAATTGACCAGATAGGAGAGCGTACGGACACGCTTGAAAATAAATTCGATGAACTGACCCAATATGTGCAGGTGCTGGAAGATGACAATGCAGCCATGAAACATTCTCTGTCCCAACTCCAATTACAGCAGGAGGATTTGGAGAATAGGGAAAGGCGCCAGAACCTAAGGATAAGGGGGGTGCCCGAGACGGTTACTGATAAGGAACTGCGCCCATACCTTCTGGGTCTTTTTGTCACTCTCGCACCCCATATACCGGACATTGACTGGCGTCTCGATCGAGCACACAGATCTTTGGCCCCTAAACCCCCTGCGGGATCTAATCCCAGAGATGTGGTCGTACGCTTTCACTTTTATGAGAGCAAAGAAGCCCTCACAATTGCGACCCGCAACAAGTCTCGCATTGAATTCAAGCAGGCCAAAATACAGATCTACAATGATTTATCCCCTATTACTCTAGCGAAGAGACGCAGCTTCCGCCCTATTACCACTCATCTGCAGAACCACCAGGTCCCCTATCGTTGGGGGTTCCCTTTTCGCCTGTCTGTCCTGAAAGATGGGACCCAATATTCTCTACGAGACCTATGCGAGTGTGATGCCTTCACACGTAACCTGGACCTACCACCCGTCCCTGAAGAAGACCTTCAGCTCCCCGCGGTGAATCCTAAACCTTTGATGACACCGGCCAAGATCTGGACCCCTGTACAACGCAAGTCGAGAAAGGCGTTCTCTACTCCACAGAGGAACAACCGCTCAGGAGCTCACACCTGAAGTCTTCATCTTTTTTGTGACACTTCTTATGCCCCCTTTATTCCTCGGCCTTTATGGAAGGTCGAGGCTCACCCTGACTTTGTTCGGGTTTCTTTTTTTTTTACTCCGTGCTGCACATTGCCTCACAGACGCTCCCAGTCCCTATTACATCTTACCCCCGATCCTGTTGTCTACGGCTGCCCTACAAGCTGAAATGCCCTTAAGTTGTTTTTCCTGCTTTTTTGGTCATGACTCGGTGCAGTCCATTTGCAGGTATGGCGGGGACCCACCCGCCCTTGGTCTTCGGGAGTCGACATGCCCTCCATCCAAACCCTGGGCTGTTGCCTGGGTTCCCTGGAGTTTTTTTATCTCCAGGGCTTTTTTGAAAAATGTGTTTTGTTTTTTCTTTTCTGTGGTCCCACAGTTTTTTTCTTGTTTTTTTTCCTCTTTTTTGATTTTTCTCTATTGGGTCTTTTTTTTGACCCCCCATTGCTACACAGAGCTTTTTATATTGCACCCATTCTGAATATGAGCAGGTTACACTCTAAAAGTTTTGCACCATGGTTATTTCTTGATATAGATGTACTATATGTGGAATCAGCTATACTGTTAAATGATGTAAAATGGCTCTAAGGGTATACTCATGTAATGTTAAAGGCCTGAACTCCATTGGTAAAAGGTGGCAGGCTCTGAAGGAGTTTCGGTCCTCCGGTGCGGAGGTGATTATGGTACAGGAGACTCATTTCAAATCTGGAGGTTCCTTTAAATTCGCATCCAAACAATTTCCCGTGGCACATGTGGCTTCTGACCCCTCGGGTAAGGCGGGAGTAGCAATCCTCATTAAACGCTCATGCCCGATACGAGTTACATCTTCATATTTAGACCCTAAAGGCCGCTACGTACTCCTGGACTGTAGTCACCTAAACACCCAGTTCTCCTTGGTAAATGTGTATGCTCCTAATGTAGGCCAAATTGGATTTCTCTCAGAAGTTCTTGAGAAGCTTCAAACAATTTCCCACCCCTTCATGATTATAGGGGGGGATTTTAATGTATGCATGTCCCCAACTAGAGATAGGCAGGCCTTATTTCGGGATGCCCCTAGTAGCGCTGCCCAGAAGCTATCCGCCTCATTCCGCAAATTGACCAGGTCTTACAATCTGTTTGATACATGGAGGGTTAAACATCCGACTCAGAGAGGGTTCACCTTTTATTCCCCGCCCCATAAGATATACACTAGACTTGACCATTTCCTTGTGACGGCCCCCTTGCTCCCGTATGTAGTCTCTTCTGAGATTGGCCCGATCACATGGTCAGATCATGCTCACATTGAGCTTGACATTGTTTTATCTGCACCTGCCCCCAGGACTTGCCACTGGCGTCTCAACGAGTCCCTGATTAAAGACCCGTTGACACAAATCCAGCTGCAACAAAAACTATCTGAATTTTTTGTTCATAACGAGGGCTCGGTAGCTGAGGTTTCCACCTTGTGGGAGGCCCATAAGGCTTTTTTCAGAGGAGAGTGCATATCCGCCAGCTCTCGTTTGAAACGAGACTCTCTGAGGCAAAGAGATGAGCTCCTAGTCCAGCTTATTGCTGCGGAAGCTCGTCTTCTTGATTCCCCCACAGTGGAACGGTTGAGAGTAGTGACGTCCCTACGGAATCGTATTAAATCCTTTAATTTGAATAAAATTTCTAAATCTTTGCTCTGGGCCAGACAGAAGTTTTATGAATTTGCCAATAAGCCACATAGGATGCTAGTTAACAGGTTGAAACCACGCCCCTCTCTCTCGATCCCTGATCATTTGATGCAGTCGGACGGCACCCCCACATATTGTCCCAAGGCTATGACGCAAGTCTTTGGAGACTTCTACAATAAGCTGTATAACTGTCTAAGTGAAGACACACCTGCTCAATTTTCCCAGGCTAACTTTGATGCCTTCATGTCCTCCTTTGATCTACCCAAGCTATCTAATGACCAAATCCTGACACTTAACGCCCCTGTTTCTTTAGAGGAGATAGAGAGGGTAGTGAAGGCTCTTCCAGCCCATAAATCACCTGGCCCGGACGGGCTTTCCTATGCTTATTATAAAACATTCTTGGACATTCTGAAACCTCACCTTAGATCGCTGTTTTCCTCATTACTCAAAGGCACCATCCCCCATGCCCATTTTTTACATGCATTTTTGACGGTGATCCCAAAACCGGGTAAGGACCCCTCATTGCCAGATAACTACCGCCCCATTGCATTATTGAACTCAGATTATAAGATTTTCACTAAATTGTTAGCTAACCGACTTTCCCCACTTCTGACGACCTTGATACACAGAGACCAGGTGGGCTTTGTCCCCACGAGACACGCTGGCGATAATACTAGAAGGACTGTGGACCTGATAGACTTATTGACCAGGACCAAACAGCCAGCGATTGTCCTCAGTCTAGACGCACAGAAGGCTTTTGACCGCCTTAGCTGGCCTTTTATGTTTGCGGTCCTGGACAGATTCGGGTTCTCGGGCCCCTTTGTTAAAGCACTGCGTGCTATATATTCCACTCCCACGTCCCAAGTTCAGCTGTCCTCCTGCCTGTCTCAGCGGTTCTCCCTCAGTAATGGTACCAGGCAGGGGTGCCCTTTGTCACCTCTGCTGTTTATTTTAAGTTTGGAACCCCTGGCTGCGGCTATCCGACTGCACCCGGAAATAAGAGGAGTTGCGCTGAGACGGAGGGATTATAAGCTGTCGCTTTTTGCTGACGACATTTTATTGACACTCACCCACCCTACCGCCACTTTACCTGTGTTACATGATACTCTCTCTATATTTGGGAATCTGTCGGGTTTTAAAATCAATCAGTCCAAAACCGAGGCCCTGCCAATTAACATACCACCTGATGTGCTTCAAACTCTCCAAGGACAGTTTAAATATCATTGGCGCTCCTCCTCGCTGAAATATCTGGGTGTGCATATCACTCCCTCTTATTCCACCTTATACCAAGCCAATTTCCCCCCCATGTTTACAGAGATAACACGTCTTTTGAATTTGTGGACCTCTCTCCCACTCTCTCTCTTAGGCCGGATCAACGTTCTTAAGATGTCAATACTCCCTAAACTGTTATACCTTTTCGAGACTCTACCTGTGGCGGTCCCGATGTCGCAGCTGAAACTTATCCAAAGGCGCTGCCTCAAATTTATTTGGAATGATTCTTCCCATAGGATTGCGCAATCTGTTGTTTATGCCCCCAAACACAGAGGAGGCCTGGCAGCTCCAGACGTTATTAAGTATTACTTTGCATCCCACCTTCGAGTCTTGATCTCTTGGATCTCTAGAAAAGCTTCTTCAAGGTGGGCGGAGATTGAGATGGGGGTTACTGCCCCGGTACATCCCTGTTACATGCTATGGCCTTCTTCGGCTAAATTTATGCCCCAACTGAGATCTCTGTGTCTTGCCCCAATGTTGTTTACCCTGACTATCTGGAGGAGATGTGTGGAGCGGTTCTCCCTCTCCTCCAGATACTCCCCTCTAATGAACGTCCTCTTCAACCCAGATATCCCTGACAGTTTGTCATTTGAGAGGATGTATCCTTGGACCCAGGCGGGGGTCTTTCAGCTGCGACATCTGGTCCATCCTGTTACACGCGTCTTTTTGCCATTCCCGGAACTCAAAGCGAAGCTAGATCTCCCATCCTCCCTTCAATATTCTCATCTACAATTTCAACACTTCTTCCTCTCTTCATTCCCCTCACTCACGCTGGAAAGACCCACAGATTTTGAGCTCCTTTGTGTGGCAGGTCCCTATGAGCCAAAACAGATCTCATCCATATACAAGATTCTGCAAGAGTTTCCCCCTATGACAGATGCTTTGCATAAGTATATGACCAAGTGGTCCTCTATCTTGCGACGTCCGATCTCTTTGCTGGATTGGGGGAAAATTTGGGCGAGTACATACAAGATTTCACGTTGTGTGGTACAGAAGGAGACAGCCTTTAAGATTTTGATGTTTTGGTATAGGACCCCAGACCTGTTGCATGCCCGAGACCCTGCCGTTTCTAATCTTTGTTGGAGATGTCAGGAGTCTGTGGGTTCCCCTTTTCATATTTTTTGGGAATGCCTCCTCATCAGCCCTTTCTGGATACAGATACAGGAGCTTTTACAGAACTTATTTTCTCACCCTGTGCCCTTGTCGCCTATACACTTCCTCTTGGGTTTGCCTATCACAGATCTACCTAAACCGTCACAGAAACTTATGTCCTTTGTTCTCCTAGCTGCCAAAAGAGCCATCCCTAGATTATGGCTTTCCACTTCACCCCCCACCCTCCATCAAGTCATATCGATTATAGCTGACACACGTAAAATGGAACATTTGACAGCTAAGGTGGAGGACACTTTACCTCTTTTTGACAAGATATGGTCCCTATGGGACGATTCTGATTTTTCGTCAGACTCTATACCCGCAAATCTTCATGTTACTTGATTCTCATGGTGCTTTTGTTGTATGTGTTTGTTTGTACACCCACTCATTTGTTTATGTTTCTATAATATCCATGCCTTTGCTTTATTATTTTGAGTACAGAACTGGCTAATCATTACAGGTTCTGTTTGCAATGGATCACGGTTAGTTCATATGTCTTTATGGTATACCGGTCTTCTGTGATTTAGCGTATGCCTAGATGTTTACACTGCTTTGTTTCAGATGTGATTGGCAGTATATGTCTAATTGTTGACCTTATGTATCTTATTGTCAGATGCTGTATTTTGTTTTTGAAAATCTTTCATAAATAAACAATTTAAAAAGAAATGTGTGGGAGAAGCACCCGGGTGCTTTGTTAAAGAAGCCGTCCTTGTTAGTACTGGACTCATTTAGATCTCATCTTACAGGGCCAACAAAGAAAGAATTTAAAATGTGCAACACAGAAATGGCGGTCATTCCAGGAGGACTAACATCACAATTACAGCCATTAGATGTTGCCATTAACAAGCCCTTCAAAGCCTTAATGCGTGAAGTTACAAATTCTGGGCGATTGAAAAGACCTGGCATTACAAACGTGTGTCAGTGGATCAAGACTTTGTGGGACTCAGTTAACGAAGATATTGTCATCAAATCTTTTAAGAAATGTGGCATAAGCAATGCTTTGGATGATAAAGAAGACGAGCTGCTATATATGAAGACAGTAGCAGTCAAAGCAGCAGCGTTGAGTACGATTTTGAAGATAGCAGTGAAGATGATGAAGTTTCTTGGTTTCTCAGACAGCAGCGATTTCTGATTTTAAACTTTTTTTGATTTTATTCGGTAAAACAGTTGCTTTTACTTTCATGTTACGTTCTTTACCTTTATAAGTGTTTAAATATTAATAAAAAAAAGTTTTGAGCTACCTTTGTTTTGCTTCAAAGTTCTTTATGTACAATTTAGTTTTTTTCCTGAAACTTCCCTCTTAAAATGAGGTGCGCGTTATACGCCGGTGCGCGTTATACGCAGATAAATACGGTTATTAATAATTTGTTTGCACTTAATTTACGATAGCTACCTACTATGTCACAGTACATGTTGGTATTCATGGTTCCTTCAATGAACTATAGCTCCCCAGTGCTGGCAGCACTCATGCAGCCCTAGACCATGACACTCCCACCACCATACTTGACTGCAGGCGAGACACACTTGTCTTTGTACTCCTCATCTGGTTTTCAACACACATGCTTGACACCATCTGAACCAAATATGTTTATCTTGGTCTCATCAGACTACAGGACATGGTTCCAGTAATCCATGACCTTAGTCTGCTTGTCTTCAGCAAACTGTTTTCAGGCTTTTTTGTGCATCATCTTTAGAAGAGGGTTTCTTCTGGGACGACAGCCATGCAGACCAATTTGATGCAGTGTACGGCGTATGGTCTGAGCACTGACAGGCTGACCCCCTACCTCTGCAGAAAAGCTGGCAGCACTCATACATCTATTTCCCAAAGATAACCTCTGTATATGAAGCTGAGCATGTGCACTCAACTTGTTTGGTCGACCATGGCGAGCCCTGTTCTGAGTGGAATCTATCCTGTTAAACTACTGTATGGTCTTGGCCACCATGCTGCAGCTCAGTTTCAGGGTCTTGGCACTCTTCTCATAGCCTATGCCATCTTTATGTAGAGCAACAATTCCTTTTTTCAGATCCTCAGAGTTCTTTGCTAGGAGGCGTAATGTGGAACTTCCAGTGACTAGTATGAGAAAGTGAGAGCAATAACACCAAATTTAACACACCTGCTCCTCAATCACACCTGAAACACTGAGGCCTGGTACACACGATAGGATTGATCCGCGGATACGGTCCGCCGGACCGTATCCGCGGATAAATCCTCTGCGGATTTTAATCCGATGGAGTGTACACACCATCGGATTGAAATCCGCGCCGAATTCCCATCGCAGTGACGTGTCGCGCCGTCGCCGCGATGATGACGCGGCGACGTGCGCGACGCTGTCATATAAGGATATCCACACATGCGTTGAATCATTACGACGCATGCGAGGGATGGGTTCGGACGGATCGATCCGGTGAGTCTGTACAGACCACCGGATCGATCCGCTGGTGCCGATTCCAGCGGATAGATTTGTAAGCATGTCTACAAATTTTTATCTGCTGGAAATCGGAAATATCCGCGGATAAATATCCGCTGGAACGTACACACCAGGGGATCTATCCGCTGAAACCGATCCGCTGAGATTTTTCAGCGGATGGATCCTCTCGTGTGTACGGGGCCTGACTAGTCACATGACACCGGGGAGGGAAAATAGCTAGTTGGGCCCAATTTGGACATTTTCATTTAGGGGTGTACTTACTTTTGCCAGTGGTTTAGTTAATGTCATTAATGACTGTGTGTTGAGTTATTTTGAGGGGACAGCAAATTTACACTGTTATACAAGCTGTACACTCACTACTTTACAAAAAGTGTAATTTCTTCAGTGTTGTCACAAGAAAAGATATAATAAAATATTTATAAAATATTTACAAATATGTAATAATTTACAGATAATGTATATGTGTGTGTGTGTGTGTGTGTATATATATATTGTGGATAGACGACCCCGTGTAATGGTGTATATTAGCAAGATACGAAGATACGCCTGATTTTGGCAGGCATGCTAATTGCACACCTGTGGGCTGGCTTCATATGCATCTCAATAACTCAGGGCTCACACTTGGAGACAGCTCTACCCTACACGCAGGAGGCCTGATCAATGAGCCAGGAGGGTTCCAGGTAGAGACGGCTCCACAAGAGAGAGACAGAAAGGTCTCTAGGAGTCTAAGGCCCCGTACACACGGTCGGACAAAACCGATGAGAATGGTCCGACGGACCGTTTTCATCAGTTCACCTCTGAAGTGGCCATAGGGCCGGATATGTGTACACACCGTCAGTCCAAAATCCGATCAGGTTAGAACGCGGTGACGTCAAACACACAACGTGCTGAATAAAACAAAGTTCAATTCTTCCAAGCATGCGTCGACTTGATTCTGAGCATGCGCGGGTTTTGAACCGATGCTTTTCTGTACTAACCATCGGTTTGGTCCGATGGGGCAGCTGTCCATCGGTTCGGTTTTGAAGCATGTTTTAAAATTTTGGATCGAAGGAAAACAGACCGATAGCCTATACACACGGTCGGTTTGGTCCGATGAAAATGAACTTTGGTTCATTCTCATCGGACCAAACCGACCGTATGTACGGGGCCTTAGGCTGCAGGAGGCAGATGTGGCCCGCAACCGAGCAGCACGGAGCTGACCAAATAAGCTCCAAGAGGGAGTTTGATTAAGTAACAGTGAGTAAGCTAGGAGGTGTAAGTTTGTGTTATGCAGTGATGGTGGAACACTTTGCGAGGGAACATTACTGTTTGTGTGAATTTTTGGGGTTTTTTCAAAGAAAATTGGGCTGCCATGTCCTTAAAAATAAAGTCTGGACTGACCTGTGTTCCTGAAATCGCATACTTCATCACTTGAGCATAAACACCCCAGATCTTTAATAAATATAAATATATATATATTTGAAAAAAACATAAAAAGTTAATGTGTTTATTTGTTAGTTAAACATCTTTAATTACTAGTTAAGCTCTTTGAGGAGGAAATGGATGTTATACTGTAGTATCAAGTTTATTATTATTAATTTGTGTTTTTTATTTGGGTGGACTTCTAGTTTGATAATTGCTGTGTGGGTGAATAATAGGTGCTATATAAGTATAAACCCCAACCCTAAAAAAGAGTGTCTGGGTTGTTAGTGCCCCCACACTTTTTTTGGGGAGATAATATGTCTACAGGCCAATTTTTTCCTGATAAATGTTTTATTGGAGCACATTTAAAGAAATCCCGTTACTTTATTATTTACTGATGTACTTATTAATTTACCTATTTTATGGACACATATTTATTTTTCATGATACATGTGTATCAATTTACTTCATATGAATTGCTTACTTTTACACTTTGTTTATGGTTTGAAGCACTTTAAATATTGATGAATTTTATTACATGTGAAATGTCCAGTCTATGGGTTGAAGCACTTTAAAGTGCACCTGCCACTTGAATATGACATTTATCTTCAATGGTCATTCTGGCAAGCTTTTGCACAAGGTTATGTACTTATATTTAATGTATGATTGTTTAGCAACATCTAGCGATTGCACACCAACAACATATGATTTTTAACATTGTACACTTATTGAGTTGGATTTATTACCATACAAAAACCCACTGAGGCTATTTTTACTTATACTTACCTACATATCCTACAAAGCATCATTTACCTTTTCTCATTATATGTAGAACCTTGGGAGAGTCAGAGGGTATGTAAGATGTCTTTTAGAAGACTATTATGAAAGGAAACAAATGAATAGTGAGCATATTAACAAACAGTTAGATTCATCTTCATAATTTATGCTAAGATGTTACATGGTTTTGTGCATTTTACATTTACAGTTTTTCCAAAAATTGACAACAAAACTAAGCCTTAACTTAAATGGACAGTACATGAAAACAGTTAAAGGTTGCACTTAAAGTTCTACTTACACCTGTATGCTACTCAGTGTGAATAATTAATGTGAATGAGGTCACATCATTTTGACGTTCTGCAATTATTATTACCACAAAATCATATGGTTGGTTTGTGTG
Organism: Rana temporaria; assembly: GCF_905171775.1. Taxonomy (NCBI): domain Eukaryota; kingdom Metazoa; phylum Chordata; class Amphibia; order Anura; family Ranidae; genus Rana; species Rana temporaria. The sequence goes on from NC_053491.1 coordinate 275,095,940, forward strand.
ACAGATGACTGTGAGTCGTTAGTTGTTGATTTTTCTTTGGTTGAGTTGTTAATTATATTCATAACATTAATGCTTATGGCCCATTTAATCATCAAGTGAAATAAACACATCAATCATTATTAAGAGAATTATTTCTTTTGATTCAGTTTTGTGATCCAGTTAAAAACAAGCATGTTCCCCTTTTAAGGCAAAGCTGTGTTTTAACTCATTATGGAAACAGAATCTTAATATGGTGAAAAGGTGTTGATGAAGCCACAAAATGACACATTTCAAGAAAATATGAGATTCATGTTTCTTGAAATTTATAAATAATCTGTGAATAAATGAATAATCACTTTTTTTCTGGAAGACCTTAGACATAAGTACTTTAATGTGCAAAATGTGTCAAGTATTTTTTATTGATGACTGACTGTTTATGCATTTTGAGCTGGTAATAACCCTACAAATGAGCAGCGTAGACCCATTTTAACTGTGACGTTTATCTAGTGCATTGGAACCAGGAAAGGTCTAAGAGCCACAATCTGCAATTACCTAAGTGGCTGATATATGCTAGTTTTCCATGAGACAGCAGTGAGTTAAGTATACATTATGGGTGTACTGTAGCTTGAGGTACAACTTTTTAGCTGCTGCTCTAGATTTTGGCACCAACTCTCAGCATCAAGAATGAATATACTGCATAAATATTGTATTTTTAGTTTCAATATTCTTTATTGAGTTTTATCACAAAAACAAACCGAGAAACACAAACAGGATATAAGTGGACAACGTCTGCCAAAATGATTGAAAGAATACATAGAAGTAAACAATTGAGTACAAAAGACAGACTTCGGTAGCAATATAGTAAATGTTGGGAAATACGTTGTTAAAATACCAGAAACAGGTGCTATCTGCCCCCACCCAGACACCCCCATGGGATCAATCTGTGCCAGGGAGGGGGGACAGCACACCACCTGACATCATTATCATTTCATATGTAGTTATCAAAATAATGTAGAAACAACAAAGCAAAACAAGGTCAGGGGAAGGGAGGGGAGGGAAGGGCGGAGCACAAAAAAAGAAAAAAGAAAAATGTAGGTGCAAGATGCACCAATTGGTAGAAGCGATAACTTAATCAATTAACCTGAACTGCATCGCTGTGACTATCGTCAAGTACCCTACACCAGGTAAGTAAGTCGGAAGGAAGGTGCCCATACAAACTGGAGGGTGGGGGGGGGGGGAGGTCACCCTATATCGATCAGAGTATATAGAAATAAGCCTACACAAAAGTACACGGACCGTATCATTGGCTCAATGTGAACTAGTAATCAGTCTTTAACTGTACATCTCAGATTTGATAACCAGCTGTCTCATTTAACCCTAAAAGATTTGGTCTTAATATCCGATATATAACAGCTTCTCCATCTCACACTGGTGGTTTAGAGTAAGTATGGCATCGTTGGGAGATGGGGATTCACCCGTGTTCCACAATCTGGTGATAGTTATTTTGGCCGCTAACAAAAGTTGTATGATCACCACTCTTAGATGGAAATTCGTCTATCGTTAGATGTAATAGAGCAAGTTCAGGGATGGGATCTATGGGTCGTTCGCAGATATTCGAGATAATGGAAAAGATCTTGTTCCAGAAGGATCGCACCGATTTACAAGCCCATAGAATATGGTACAATGTACCCACGTCTCCACACTTTCGCCAGCATAGGGCCGTGCGGTCAGGGTAGTATATAGACAATTTTTAGGGGGTGAGATACCAGGAGTGCACTACCTTTCAAAAAAGTTTACAGTGATTTACACACTTGGAAGATGTGCAGGTGGCGGAGAACGCTACTTTCCATTGATTATCAAGGAAGGTCTTACCCAGGATTTTCTACCATTTAGTGGTCGGTTTGAAAAAGGAGTCTTAGTTATTGCAAATGTTGTAGAACAGCGAAATTCCCTTAACTGGGAAAGTGGGGTCCTGGAGGAACGCAATCGGGGGTGAGAGCTCCAGGTGAACGGGTAAGGGGCATTGTTTCAAAAAGGATGAAATCTGTAAGTAGGGAAAGTGTGCCGAGGTAGGTAGGTAAAATCGAGAGGCCAAGTATTCGAAGGTGTGAAGGGATGAATTACAATATAAATCTCTTAAGAGATTAAGGCCCCTTGAGATCCAGGTTTTCAGATCAAGGCAAGGTATAAAGTGCTGGAGAACCGAAAGTGGTGTAGAAATTTTACAAAGTGATCCGCTATTCGGGGAAGAAGTAGTGAGTGTGGACCATGTTTTAGTGGATATCTGCATTGTGGGGATAGGAGAAGCGGGGACAGGAGCTCCCAATTTAATGGCAATGAGAGTTGATCTGAGATCTTTATGTTGGGTGCTGCTGGTCTCCAAAAGTGTCCACGATTTGTGTGCAGAGGGAGTCCACCAGTGTTTAAGTTGGTCTATGACACATGCTTTATAGTAGGCCATTACATTGGGCTCTCCCATTCCAACTATTATCATAAGGAGAGAGCATCTAGGCGGTTTTCGGTTCCATATGTACTGATTGAAAATTTTCTGGACCGAGGAAAGAAAGGCGCGCGGTAAAGGGATTATTATTGTGTGGAATAAATAAAGGAGCTTGGGGAGTATTATCATTTTCAATGCTGCTATCTTTCCTGCTGTTGACAGGTCTTGGGTGTATAACTGGTTCAGTTGTTGGGGCAAAGCTTCCAGAAAGGGTTTAAAATTATACCTGTACAGTAGCGAGGTCTGTCGGGTCAATTGAGTTCCCAAAAAGGGTAATGAGTGAGGGGACCAGATAAAGGGGAATACTTTAGTTAATAAAGTTTGCAATGACGCAGGAATATTAATACCTAGCATTTGGGATTTGGTTGCGTTTAATTTGTAGTATGACACGGTACTAAATTCATGTAATATATTCTGTGTTTCAGTCAAGGATACTCGGGGGTTGGAGAGTATAAGCATGACATCGTCAGCGAATAAACTTATCTTATGCTCTTTACCAGCTATAGTTAGGCCTGTAATCTTATGGTGGGCTCTGATGTTTTCCGCTAATGGTTCCATGAGAGTTGTAAAGATTATTGGTGACAAGGGGCATCCTTGACGTGTCCCATTGGTTATATGTATCGGTTTGGAGGTAATTCCCGAGGTAAGCACAATAGCCGAGGGAGTGGAGTAAAGGGATAAGATGGCCGTCTGTATCCACCCCGTTATTCCAAAGGTATTAAGTACTGTCTTAAGGTAACCCCAGTGGACCCTGTCGAACGCCTTCTCCGCATCCAAGGAAAGAAGCAGAGAAGGCGTCCGAGAGGTCCCAGTCTGGGAGATCAGATTAATAAGTTGTCTGGTGCCATCCGGGGCTTGGCGTCCAGGTAAAAAACCCACTTGGTCTGGGTGGATGAGGAGGGGCAGATTTTCTGTAGTCTAATAGCTAGTAGCTTAGCAAACAGTTTAACATTTGCGAAGTCTGCCAAGCAAAACAGGTGAGTTGGAAGCTCTGGTGCATGAGGAGAGCTATGATGTAATCGGTATTGCTGAAACTTGGCTTCATACCTCACATGACTGGGCTATTAATATTCCTGGCTATGCTCTCTTTCGGAAAGACAGGGTAAAAAGGAAAGGTGGAGGGGTCTGTCTCTATGTGAGAAGTGACCTCAAAGCAAGCGTGAAAGAGAACCTGGTTGATGGAGAGTGTGGTGAGGCTGAAGCATTATGGGTGGAACTGCATACAGATGTGCGTAGTTCAAAATTAATCATTGGAGTTTGTTATAAACCACCCAATGTTAATGAGGAGGTGGAGACTCAGCTCCTTGCACAGATGGAAAGGGCTGCAAGGGCTGGGACGGTGATAATAATGGGGGATTTTAACTACCCAGAAATTGACTGGATTAATGGCACTTCTGGGACAGTTAAAGGACAAAAATTTAAAAACCTATTGCAGGACAATTTTATGGTGCAGTTTATTGAGGCCCCAACTAGGAATGATGCTCTGTTGGACCTGATAATCTCAAACCATGCAGAGCTTATTACTAATGTTCAGATAAAGGAACACCTGGGTAGCAGTGATCATAACATGATTTCATTTAATGTTAACTATAAGCAGGAATTACATACAGGAAATATTAAAACACTAAATTTTAAGAGAGCAAATTTTCCAAGGATGAGGGCTGCTCTCCAGGACTTGGACTGGGAGGGACTATTGACACAGATGAACACAGAACAGAAATGGGAATTTTTCAAAAAGACTGTGTGGAACCTCACTGCAAAGTATGTTCCCATGGGCAATAAGTTTAAAAGGCTAAAAATAAAACCTATGTGGCTCACGGGCAAAGTTAAAAAAGCTATAAACAATAAGAAAGTAGCTTTTAAAAAATATAAAAATGAAGGAACACTAGTGTTGTTTAAATGTTACAAAGAATATAACAGGATATGTAAAAAGGAAATCAAGGATGCAAAAATTCAAAATGAACGACAGATTGCAAAAGATAGTAGGACAAACCCCAAAAAATTCTTTAAATATATTAATAGTAAAAAGGTGAAGTCTGAGCATGTAGGCCCCTTACAAAATAATCTAGAGTGGGTGACTGGGGACAAAGAGAAGGCAAATTTATTAAATGCTTTCTTCAGCTCTGTGTATACAATGGAGCATGGGGGAGCTCATGTCCAAAATGGGGGTGGGAGTGACACAGCCCCAAATCCACAATGGCTCAAAAGTGATATGGTCCAGAAATATTTAGACAGAATAAAGGTGGATAAAGCACCTGGACCAGATGGCATCCACCCACGGATCCTAGGTGAGTTGAGCTCTGTCATTTCAAAGCCACTGTATCTAATATTTAGGGACTCATTAATGACAGGAATAGTACCACTGGATTGGCGTAGAGCCAATGTGGTGCCTATATTTAAAAAGGGAACAAAGTCTTTACCAAGTAACTATAGACCTGTTAGTCTAACTTCTATAGTTGGAAAGATACTGGAACGTTTAATAAAAGACCACATGGATGAGTTCTTGCAGGAAAAAAACTATTTAAGCAGCAGACAACATGGATTCATGAAAGACAGAAGTTGTCAGACAAACCTGATTTCCTTTTATGAAGAGGTAAGTAAAACCCTGGACAGAGGCGTGGCTGTGGACATGATATATTTGGATTTTGCAAAAGCGTTCGATACAGTTCCGCACACACGGCTCATGTGTAAGGTAAGGTCTACAGGATTGGATATATCAGTTTGTAAATGGATAGAAAATTGGCTGAAAGCCAGAATTCAGAGAGTAGTGGTTAATGATTCTTACTCTGAATGGTCCAATGTTATCAGTGGTGTACCCCAAGGTTCAGTGCTGGGACCCTTACTTTTCAATATATTTATAAATGATATTGGATCTGGGATCAAAAGTAACATTTCTGTCTTTGCAGATGACACCAAGCTATGCAGTGGAATAACGTCCTTGCAGGATGTCTCCAATTTACAAGCCGACCTCAATGCTCTGTCTAATTGGGCGACTGAGTGGCAGATGAGGTTTAATGTTGATAAATGTAAAGTTATGCACTTGGGGGCTAAGAATATGCATGCATCATACATACTAGGGGGAGTACAACTGGGGGGATCTGTAGTGGAGAAGGATCTGGGGGTTTTAGTTGATCATAAGCTCAATAATGGCATGCAATGCCAAGCTGCGGTTTCCAAAGCGAGCAAAGTCCTTTCTTGTATTAAGAGAGGTATGGACTCCCGAGACAGAGATATAATTTTGCCCCTGTACAAATCATTAGTAAGACCTCATCTGGAATATGCAGTTCAGTTTTGGGCACCAGTTCTCAAAAAGGATATCGGAGAACTGGAGAAAGTGCAGAGAAGAGCAACCAAACTGATAAGAGGCATGGAGGAGCTCAGCTATGAGGAAAGATTAGAAGAACTAAATCTATTCACTCTTGAGAAGAGGAGAATTAGGGGGGATATGATCAACATGTACAAATATATAAGAGGTCCATACAGTGTACTTGGTGTTGAGTTATTCACTTTACGGTCAACACTGAGGACAAGGGGGCACTCTTTACGTCTAGAGGAAAAGAGATTTCACCTCCAAATACGTAAAGGTTTTTTCACAGTAAGAGCTGTGAAAATGTGGAACAGACTCCCTCCAGGGGTGGTTCTGGCCAGCTCAGTAGATTGCTTTAAGAAAGGCCTGGATTCTTTCCTAAATGTACATAAAATAACTGAGTACTAAGATTTTTGGGTAAAGTTGATCCAGGGTAAATCCGATTGCCTCTCGGGGATCAGGAAGGAATTTTTTCCCCTGCTGTAGCAAATTGGATCATGCTCTGCTGGGGTTTTTTGCCTTCCTCTGGATCAACTGTGGGTATGGAGTTGGGTGTATGGGATTGTATTGTGTTTTTTATTTTGTTTGTTTATTTTTTTGAGGTTGAACTGGATGGACTTGTGTCTTTTTTCAACCTGACTAACTATGTAACTATGTAACTATGTAACATCAGTGTTAAGGAGAGATATGGGTCTATAATTGGTAGGGCTAGTAGGGTCTTTGTTAGGTTTGGGCAGGGTCACTATTACCGCTTTCAACATTTCAGGTGGAAAGGTTCCTGAGGACAAAGCCAGATTGAAGACCGATTGCAGATATGGAGCAATTTCTTTAGAGAAGTGTTTGTAATACTCGTTTGAAAAACCATCATCGCCCGGGGACTTCCGATTGGGCAGTTTGTTGATAGCTAAACACATTTCTTGGGCTGTGAATGGTTGGGATATGGAGTCAAGTTGGTCCTTAGCAAGGGTAGGGAGTTGCATTTAGTTGCTTAGGAACATGCTAATGAGCGCTGGTGAAGGTTGAGGAGTAGAAGCATCTTTACGAAGGTCATATAGGGACTGGTAGTAGTCCGCAAATGCATTGGCTATGTCCTTAGGGTTAATAACAGTGTTGTGAGTAAATGGATGTGTGAGGGCAGCTATTCTTTGTTTGATCTGTTTAGCCTTTACTCTCCTAGCTAGCCAAGCTCCTGCCTTGTTGTGTAAACCATAATAGTTGGCTTTGAAAAATTTAAGATGGTTCACATGTTTATAAAGAAGCAAAGTCCTCAACTGCTGTCTATCTCTGAGAATGTGTTATGTAAGTTGGGGATCTGGTTTAAGCCTATTCTCTTGTTCTAGTAACGTTATAGAATTCAACAAGTCAGCAATCTGCTTCGTCCTCTTCCTTTTAACATTCAAGGCCAATTTAATCAATATCCCCCTCATGTAAACCTTATAAGTATTCCACAATGTAAATCTGTTGACATCGGGAGTGTCATTACAACTGAAGAAGTTCTGATGCTTCTGTGCGATCGTTTGGCACAATAGATTGTCCTCCAAAAGGGAGGTGTTTAGTCTCCAAAGTGGAGGGGGTGATTTACGAAGTTTATCATCAAATTGTAAAGTAAGCGGGGCGTGGTCTGACCAAGATATTGTGCCAATGTCCGCGCTCAGTACATTCTGAAGAGGACTCTTGCCTGTAAAAAAAAAGTCAATGCAGAAATAAGAACAATGAGCAGCTGATAAGAACGTGTAGTCCTTTTCTGAACCGTGGAAGAACCTCCATATGTCATACAATTCATACTTTTCAAGCAGGGGGACAATAGATTGTGTAGGCCTCCTGGCCTGGGTAGTGGAGTCCATAGAGGAGTCCAAGACAGAGTTGAAATCACCCCCTAGGATAAGAGTACCTTGTGTCACTTCCGATATTGTGGCAAGGAACTTGCGCTGTTTGGTATTGGGGGCATATATGTTGACAAGCGTAAAAATTATTTGATTCAGTTCACAGATAAGAATTATAAACCTCCCTTGGGAGTCCTGAATGGAGCGAATGTGACGGAACACTACTGAATCCTTAACAGCAATTAACACACCACATGCTTTTTTGGGACCATTAGATGTATACAAGTGGGAGTAGCTTTGAAAGTTCAATCTAGGGCATTTATGGGCCGCAAAGTGGGTTTCCTGGGCAAAGATAATATTCGCCTTGAGAGAGAGGGCTTCTTTCAGTAACGCAGCACGCTTAAAGGAGCTATTTAGTCCCTTTGTGTTTATGGACATGAATTTCAAAGGCATGGCATAGGTTGGTTATTTGCTGATGTAAGGCTATACATGGGTACACTTTCAAACCAGAGGTGGGGAGGAGAGTACCTGTGCGATTGATATACAGGGATCCAGAAAATCTTCTGTTTGCAGTAAAGGGTAGTTGAGTAGAACATAGTAATTTCTCTGGGCAGAAGGTGTTCGATGTCAGCAATCCAAGGATGCAGATCAGAGATAAGTCCAAGATTGATTGAAGTTATAGTGATGCCATATATGGTGACCAGTAGGGTAGAGGGTGCTAGAAAACACAAGAAAAAAAAGAAAAAAAAAAGGAAACACAGGCAACATGGGTAAAGAAAAACCTGATAAACACAGGTACAATGGGCAGCTCAGGCTGCTGTGATAACTCGGAGGGGGTGAGGATCAATAGTGCGATGCACTAGGTACTGGAAGAAGGGCACTTCAAACTCATGAACTCCATGCCTCACACTTCCAAAAAGTATTGATGGTGAGGAGAGGCTCCGCGTTGATTGCGGAGAGTAGATTATGACCACTCTGTATCCAGGCGTTCCAGGGTAGGTTGAACAGGAGGTTCCGGGGTAGGTTGAACAGGAGCTTGAGCATCCGGAGGGATCAGATTTCATTGCTTGAAGAGCACTATGCCTTTTTCCACACTGTTTACAAAAAATAGTTTGCTGTTCCAGGTGACGAGAAGCTTTGTGGGAAATCCCAAACAGTAAACCACACTGTTGTTGCGCAGAACCTTAGTAAGTGGGTTAAGCTTCTTTCTGTTCAGCGCAGTTTGTTGCGAAATATCCGTATATAGAGAGATACCATTCAATTTGTCAGGAACTACTGGGTTTTTTTTGGCCACCGTCATAACACACTCTTTCGCATGGTAGTAGTGAATGCACACCAAGGTATCTCTGGGTGCTGTGTCAGAAAGTTTGGCTTGGGTATGCGATGAGCCCTGTCGACGCATAATTCAATATCATTCAGAGATGGAACAAGGGCTTTCATAAGGCGTTGAACAAAGGTAGTGATTTCATTCGGTGGGATTGATTCCGGGATCCCCCTAAACCTAATGTTGTTCTGCCTTGAACGGTCTTCTAAGTCCACCATTTTGTTTTGGAGGCGTTGAAGCTGAGATTCCTGATCAGCATAAGCATCAACAAGGTCATTGTGAGCGGTATAGTGATCCGCCATTTTGGATTCCAAGTGATGGATCTGATTACTGTGAACTGAAACAGTAATGTTTAGTGGGGCAAACATATCTGAAAAATCGTTAAACAGGGTTCTTCTGAGGGGCAGGAGCATATTTTTCATAGTGCTCTCTCATATGGCTTGATCCTGAAAAAAAACGACCGTTTTTAAAACTTTTTTTCCATTGATACATGTTCCCTGGGGCAAGACCCGGGTTCTCAAAGACGTTTTCACACCCATACTATAGACATCCAGCAGGTACAATATTTAAAGGAATTTTTTATTTTTTATTTTAATTTAAGCATCATTAAAATCACTGCTCCTGAAAAAATGACAGTTTTTATCCATTGATACATGTTCCCTGGGGCATGACCCGGGTTCTCAAACGACGATAACTTGCATATTAGGCTTTAAAATGAGCACTTTTGAATTCGAACGTTCGAGTCCCATAGAGGTCAATGGAGTTCTAAATGTTTGCGCGAACGGTCGGTCCGTTCGAAGGTTCTGGTGCGAACCGAACGGGGGTTGATCGGCTCATCCCTAGTGGTGATCAGGGACACTGACTGGTAACAGTACAAAAACAATTATATTTTTTTTCCATCTTTTTCTATTGCATGTTTTTCTTATTTTTGTTCTTTTTACACATTATGGTTGCTTATAGCCATGAATTTCATTGCTATAAGCAAGCATTTTACTGAATGAAACATACCCATTCAGTTTGCTGTGTATTGATTAGCTGTGATTGGCTAGAGATAATTACATGGTACAGATGGGCTGTGTTTTGGCCCTGTCTGTGCCATGTGATCACATTGACCAGTTACAACTAGCAACATAATTGTACACAATGGATGGCATGAAAATAAGTCATCCATTGTTTACAACTCTCATTTGACCTACTGTAATTGGTCACAGCGGTAACATGGTACCAACAGCAAGCCGGGAAACTGATCAGTCATTGGCTGTGTCCAGTGGACACAGACAGTGACAGACCGGCCACACGAGTGGAGCCTTCTGAGAGGACATCATATGATATCCAGTCAGAAGGATGAAAGGCCTACCGACCATCAATCTGCTATATAATCTTCCTTATACAATGAAAAACCATCGTCAATCATGTCACCCAGTAATGCAGATTTACGTGTTTAGTTTTGCATAGAGTTGGGTGGGGTTAAACTCTCTGGCAGATTTTCTATCTTAGATCTTTGTTCCCATTGGGGAGCTCTGTTTGCTCGGGTCACCATTAAAGTGAAAAGCCTAGAGTCACATAACCCACTTTTACTGTGTGTTTTGGAGGGGGCTGTGGGCTGGCCTCCTACCCAAAAACTATGGCCCAGTAGAGAATGAGAGACTTGGGGACAAAATGGCAATGAGATCATATACTGAGGTCTCTATGTAAGTTGCATCCCTCCCCCCCCCTTGTTACTGTGTTTAATTATGATAGGTCATGGCACATAGACAAAAGCTGTGGAGAAACATCCCAGCGGGGGATGTTGAAGGAGGGGCTGCCTGCTTATCATAATCCTTTGGTGTGTTTCAACTGTAGTTATTTGAATATACAAGTGTTGAGTTTCCATTGGTTCTTCCTTGTCCCTTACCCCCTCTATGACAAGGCTAATGGGAGTGTCCCTAAATGTGTTTAAAAGTGTATGGTTTGTACCTAATAAACATTTTTTATGCTCTGCATGTTTAACTCTCAACACCTGTGTGGTTTGCCTCATGATTGGGGGTTTAAGGGTTGGTTATGGCGAGTTTGCTGGCTGCTGGTGCATTTGGAGGACAGGAGACACATGTCTGGTGGAGGTGCCCATCTGGGGTCTCCGAGATCCGTCACACCTACATTTTCGAGCTGTCATGAAACAAAGAAGTAAAGGCATATTTGAGGACAACTGTCTAAGACAAGAATTCCCCTCACTTTTGGAAAATGTCCTCTTACTTCCTGTTGTGTATTCAGAGAATCTTTCCAGCAGGACACAGATAGCAGAAAAATAATATTATTGGGGTTTAACCCATTCCGTCTCTACCCAAAAATGAAAACTTACTAAACATATAAACTTTGATGGTAATCTGTGTTCTTTTCTAAGCATACATAGGAATGTGAGTACCTTAAAGCAGTATTAAACCCAAAAGCACACATTTATTATATTGTAGCTTACCTATTGGTTGATGTGATGGCTGCATTTGTTTATTTTTTTGGACTTGCTTTCTTTTATTTTCAACTAGTGAACTAGCAAGTAAGTATGTTGTTTTTCAAAGAAAAAAACTCTCTAGTATCAGTTTCAGGGATGGAAAGAACCATTTACCACTGACAGGGGTACAGTGATCAGCTTTAGTTTATTGATGTAATACATTTTATCCCAACACAAAAAAACACTCTGCTTTAACTACTGTACTTATAAAGTATTAGCTGGAATTTGTCTTTAAGTTGTTATTGTATTTAAATCTGATAGTATGTCTAATACTCCCCAAAACTGAGAATGCTGCTGTTCAATGGTGCCCCTGTTCTCATTCCTCCAGAGTTGGGACACTGTAATACAGGTGTGCTACTTTCCAGATCACCAAGTGAAAACAAAGGGAAAGAAGACTAAAAAATAAAACAAATGCAGAAATCCCACCTAATGGTTCATAAGCTGCAATACGTTAGATTTTTGGTTTTGAGTTTAATACCAATTTAAAGTCTATGGTGTCTATGGTGACCCCTTACTACCAATGTGCCTTGCTGTTTTTCCCTATAAATAATTTCTGGGTTCCTGTAATTGATTTTGTTTCATGCTGAATTCACATCTCTTCGTGTGGCTGCAGGTGCGGGTATTACAGGGATTTCCACACCCAAAGTAAAAATGTGCTGCTCTGTGAAAACCTGTGGGGCTACCATTCATTGTGAATGGCACCCCCACACATGTAAAATCGCAGTGCGGGTGTAGGAACTGAACAAATTGCATGATGAAAATGACCATGCAATTTCATTGTGGGACGCGTTTTGAAAAAGGTGCATGCACCTTTTAATGCGGAAAAACCAGGCACAGCACCCCATTGAAATGAAGGGGCTGCCAAAAGAAACACTAAGGTGTGCACCTAACATTAATTCATAATATTTTTATGGAATTATGGAACATTTAGCAGGTAGAAATGTGAAAGTCACTGAAAAACAAAATTCTACAAAAGCATAAGTGAGCCAATCATTATTGTTAGTGTTTTAGGTTAAAAGGATGTTTCAAAAAAACTCATGGGAGTCAAACATTGTCCCTGTTTCAGGAACAAAAAAAACCTGCATAGGCTGTGTATTATACCCAGAAATTAGGATAAAAAGGGACTTTTGCAGCTTACGAGTGTCTGTGATGAGCCAACAGTTGCTCACTGCTGGCACACATTAATTCCCATTCTCTCAATTCCATGTTTTCTGCTAATGAAAAAATAAACTCCTGATGAAAAGTAAATATACAATATCCTTATCTCTTTATTTTAACTGAGATAGAATATTAACAATATATCCGCTTTCAGCCACATGTCTCTAAAAAAGTCATATTCTACATTTTAGACTTCTTTTACTTCAGCATACGTTTTACTATCATTTCGACGTAGCACCCAAATTGTTTCTGTATTTAAACACTTCATAAACTTTTTGTTGTGTTTAATTCTCCTACCTTACCATCTTCAATGGTTTAATTATTTTGATCAGCATTATTATAATCATGAAATGTCATCTTGAGAAAATGGTAATCTAATCATTATTATATTTCAATGTCACCTTTGTCAACTCATGCTTAACTTTCATTAAACATGCTTTCATCAGTTCAGTAATTAGACATAATTTGTGATATGACCAACAATTCTCTATAAGTAGTTTGCCCAAAAGGCCCAAGTGTTTTTTTCCAGGCTCAAATTATTTTGTAGCTGCAAGGCTAATGGTAAATCATTTTTTTTTTGCATATTCAGACTTTAAAATGATATACAATGAAACTATTTTAGCTGCAATTAATACATTTGAACAAAAATGAATAATGAATACGTACAGTATTAGAATATGCAACATACATAGCCTTGGAATGGAAATCCATCTACATATTTTAGTTTTGGGTAGCCTGCAAGTTTGTATTGTTGCCTGCAGGGGGGGGGGGGGGCTGAAGGCTGCTCAGACTATCATCAGGAGCCAGTGCACAGTGTTGCAGTGTGTGAGGTGGAGAGGGGGGCAGCCAGGATTTGAAGACATATTTGACAGTGAGAGAGTGCTGCAGGCTGCTCAGCATACTGACTGATGTGTCAGGAATGGCAAATCGCACAGATGGGAAATGGACTTCTCGACTGTGGGACATCAGACACTGCTCACCCACTTCCTTAGAAACATTCCCCCATTTTTAGGAAGAGGGAGGAAACAGTAAATAAATAAAGCATAACCACTTTTGTTGAGAAAAAACATTCCCCTATGGGTGAACTATGTACATTGCAAGGATTATAACAAACTTTGTTGCAGATTCCTACCTTTTGCAATTTTGAAGAAATCCCTGTGTGTTTGTCTGTGCCTCTGTACTGAGTAGGTCTAATGGGAGTGGTTTCATAATTAACTGTCAGGTGTGGAGCTGCAGGGCACTAATAAGGACATTTGCTGGGCCTGCATCCCTTTAGATGGGTTTCTATTGAAACTATCTCTCAAAAAATGAAATTTTTGTTGCAGGCGATGCCTGAAATCTGACTTGTATCTTACTGCAGACTTCTGGGAAAACTGGTTAGCCAATCGTACAAGCAGGAAATTATGTTTCTAGGGAGTGGTCAGTATACACTCTGGGCCAGATCCACGAAGCAGTTACGCTGGCGTATCAATTGATACGCTGCGTAACTTCTAGGTTGCTCCAGCGTATCTTTGTTTTGTATCCACAAAACAAGATACGCCTGAAGCTGGGCTAGATCCGACTGGCGTACGTCTTAGCATTCACGTTGAAAGCATTGGCTTGTTGCGGGTTAATTTCGAGCATGTGCACTGGGATACCCCCACGAACGGCGCATGCGCCGTTCAAAAAAAACTTAGATTACGTGGGGTCAATAGGAATTACCATAAAACTCTCCCCCATCTCATCCATTTGAATTGCGCGCCCATACGCCGACACAGTTAGGCCCCGTACTCACGACCAAACATGTCTGCTGAAACTGGTCCGCGGACCAGTTTCAGCAGACATGTTTGGCCGTGTGTTGGCCCGAGCGGACCATTTTCGGGCGGATCGGACAGGTTTCCAGCGGACAACTGTTTCCTGGACTTGCTTTAAAACAGTCCGCTGGAAACCTGTCCGCCCGGACATGTACGGTCGTCTGTACAGACCTACCGTACATGTCCTGCCACCCGCCATCCCTCGCATGTGTCGAATGACTTTGACGCATGCGTGGAAGCATTTTAAAGGCAGGCCGCCCATGTCGCCGCGTCATTGTCGCGGCGACACCGCGTCATCGATGCGGCGACACCGCGGACACGCCCCGCGTATTGTTTACGCGCGGACCTCTGTTCGATGGTGTGTGCAGCCATCGAACAGAAGTCCCCGGGCAGTCATGTCCGATGAAAACGGTCCGCGGACCGGTTTCATCGGACATGTCTGCTCGTGAGTACTCGGCCTTACACTACGCCGCCGTAACTTACGGCGCAAATTCTTTGAGGATACGTTAAATACGCTGTAAGGTACGGCGGCGTAGTGTATATGAGATACGCTACGCCGGACGTATAGATGCGCCAAGGTACGTGGATCTGGCCCTCTGTGTACAGAACAACTCCATGTAGCCATATTGCATTGCATTCTCAGAAAATTACAGAGCTGCAGATTGAAAAGGAAAGTTCATTTAATTACATTTAATTACAATATGATTAGTGTTGCAATTATATGCACTATTTTATTTATTCTTTATTTGCTATTTTTTTCTCCCACGAAAGTGGAGTTACTCTTTAAAGATCTACTTATAAATATTTATACAGCTAGGTATATAACACTAAGCGGTTATACCCCAACTCCTTTATACTACAGCTCATCTGCTTTAAGATATACTGTGAATATATTGTAGATATTAGACATGTGCATTCGTTTTCGTCCAAATGCATTTTCGTCCGAATTTTGGGTATTTTCGTTATTGTTTTAACAAACGAAAACGAACGTGCAAAATCCGCAAGATCCGACATAAAAAAATGTTTATTTTTGTTTTTCGTTGCTACAACAGTTCGATATAGATAGGAGATTCGACATGATGCTGACAATAGCAATCTGTGTCTATCGAACCTGTGGACGAATGTGCCTAACCTTAACTCTATTAGTCCAAGATTATTCTACATAGAGAGGAAAGATTCGACATAGAGAGAAAAGATTGTACATTATAGAGACAGTGTTGGGGTAGACCATTCGACATGAACGACGAAGATTCGACGAAGCAGCGAAATACATATAAAACGTCAAATCTGTCATTGAAGGCTTATGATGTCTGTCGAAAGTTCTAAGAAGATTCGACAAGCAGCTTAGCTGTACGACGCCACAATCATACATTTCCAGTCAAATGCTCGGCCCATATGCTATAGAAGAATTTGATTGTTGGTTGACTAGAAATAATAATTTATAAATATAATTATTACTAGTGTCATACAACATTAGAATTCTTCTATAGCTTGTAGGCAGAACATTCAACTGGAAATGTACAATCACGGCGTTGTACAGTTTAGCTGCTCCGTCAAATCTTCTTAGAACATTCGACAGACACCATAAGCCCTCAATGACAGATTCAACCTTAATTAATTCAGATTTTCGGACGAATGCATTTTTTTAACGAAACAACATTTCGGGAGTAAATACATTTTATTTTTCGGATGGAAACAAAATATTTCAGTGTGCACATATCTAGTAGATATATCTTAATGTAAAATAATAATTGTGCATACACAAACCCTAAATTAAGTTGAATTGCAATCCAAATTTTTTTTTTTTTTTTCTCCTTGTCAAAAGATCTTTATTGTGTAGTTGACATTTGTACAAGCATGTTATCAAACAAAATCAACCTTAGGCGAAAAGAAAGTCCTGCTTTTACAAGTGAATTAACTAATAAAGAGTGGTGTCTTTACTTAGCTCATTACATTTCTCTAGCATCAATGGCTTAACTATTAACTAAACAGGGATCAAGAGGGAACAAACAGTACAGTTTATAGTTCAAAAACGTTCCGGTTATTGTTAGCAATTGTTGTTAGTCTTTGTGGTTCGGTTCTATGCGTCTCATGGAACTTCCATCTTGACCAAAGCCTCGGGTCGATCAAAGAGGTATGGCTTATTATTTAGGTACTTAGTGCTATGAGAAAGACTACACAATAAGGTGAAACACATTTGAAAGTAATGTAAGTAACAGAAAACAAATAAGTAAATAAAATAAAAGGGAGAAGGAGAACTGAAAGGGGGAGGAAGGAGAGGGAAGGGTGGGGTCAGGGAGTCTGCAGGACTAGATCGGGGACATTTCAGTAGAGCAGAAGTTTCTGACAGGATACCTGTGTAATGGCTGGGCTACCATGGCATCAAAACATCACCATTAAACGTTTTTTTCGTGACATATTTCAACCAGGGCTTCCATGTATCCTCAAACCTGGCGATCGTGTCCATCTCTATCGCAGTTATCTTGGCGTATATCATAGCTGTGTTCATTCTGTTGATAGTTTCGCTTAGATTCACATTTGGGGACTTCCAAGCTTTCGCAATGGTTTGTTTTGCTGCTGTTAAAAGCTGCCTTGTCAAAGTGAATCGAGCATGTGAAATACCGTCTGGCTTTAAATTGAGCAGGGCAATTTTGGGGTCCATGGGGATTGTTTTATTCGTGAGGACTTTGATTAATTAGAAAATTTCCAGCCAAAACTCGTGCACTTTTGGACACGACCACCAAGCATTCTCTAAAGCATAAATCAGAATATGTCTGCGAGAATTTTGCCACCCTGGTCGGGACTAAGTACCATCTGGAGAGTACTTTGTAGTTTGTTTCTGCTGCTATTATATTAGTGGATACCGTTTTGGTATTGTTCCATATTTGATCCCATTCTGTTTGTGCCAGTTCAATTCCTAAATCATCTTCCCATTTACTCATGTAAGACAACTTCCCTGACCTCGGGTGCGTGAGTAGCTGGGAGTATAAGATAGAAATTACTTTTCTGGCATGAGGATTACCGTTACAAATAGTTTCAAAGGCGGATAATTGGTTTGACACTATTGTCGTGTCGGCTGAGGGTTGAAAGAAGTTTTTTATCTGGAGGTATCGAAAAATTTCCTTCGGGGGTATGCCGTGAGTTTTGTTTAAGGTTGGGAAAGGGGTCACTACTGTTGAGTCGAAGAATTGATATTTTCGTATGCAGCCTCGATCTGTCCATTCCTTAAAGGAGTTAGGACAGACCCAGGCTGGGTAAAAAGCAGGGTTTTTAATAAAAGACAGCAGGGGGGCTGAAGGAGACATCAAGCGGTGTTTATTTTTAATTTTGTCCCACAGGGAAAGTGAATGTTTCATGATGGGATTAGTTATGTGCTTTCTTTGTTTAGGGGTGATCCACAATAGGTTCGAAATTGAAATTGGGTCGCATTCCATCGCCTCGATAGACACCCATAATGGTGCCTCTTGCTTAGCATGGTATTTGACTATTGTGGCCATTTGTGCTGCTCGGTAATAATTTACGAAGCTAGCATAACCTAGCCCTCCTGCTGACTTTGGGCGATGTAATATTTGAGGTTTGATCCTTGGCCTGGAGGTACCCCATATGAAGGATGAAACTCTCCTTTGTATTATCCTGAAGTAGTGAGCCGGTATGGATATAGGGAGCACTCTAAAAAGGTATAGGAGCTTGGGTAGTAAGGTCATTTTCACAGCCGCGATTCTTCCAAACCAGGAAAGTGGGAGTAGGGCCCAGGATTTTAATAAAGTCGTCAAATGTTTCAGGAGGACTGGATAGTTATGCGCATAGAGATCTGAAATGTCTGCAGTCAAATGTATTCCCAGGTATGAAATGCTTCTAGTTGGCCACTCAAAAGGGAGGCCCACTTTTGCTGCCAACAGTTCCGTACTAGAAAGAGAAATGTTCAATGCCGAGCATTTCCTGGGGTTTATTGCCAAGCCTGATATGGACGCAAATTGGTGTAAGATTGGGAGTAAGTTTGGACCCGTTACTTGTGGAGATGAGAGGAACAACAGTATATCGTCAGCATAGAGGCAAAGTTTGTGATTAACGCCGCCCAACTCGATACCGAGTACTTTAGGATACACTCTAATCTTTTGGGCTAAGGGTTCTATCAGGAGGGCGAATAATAATGGGGAAAGTGGGCAGCCTTGTCTGGTTCCCCTTTGTATATTAAAGGTTTCAGATTTGTAGCCCGCATATTTCACGTACGCTCTAGGGTTCTGGTATAATTGCAGGACCCAATTTGTAAAGTTGGGGCCAAAGCCCCATTTCTTCAGCGTAAATTCCATATATGACCATGAGACTGAGTCGAAGGCCTGCCTGACGTCTAGGGATAGAAAGCAGGCTGGAATTTTCCTCTTTTTAGCTATATTTGCCAGTAAGCATGCCCTTCTGATATTGTCCCCTGCCTGCCTATTGGGCATGAAGCCCACTTGATCATGGTGTATCAGGGTTCCTATGATTTTGTTCAATCTATTGGCTAAGATCTTACCTAGTAATTTTACGTCTGTGTTTAACATGGATATAGGGCGGTAATTGTCGCAGCAGGTGGAATCGGAGTGCGGTTTGGGAATCATGCAGATAGTGGCCGTGAGAGACTCTTGTCTAAAGGACCTCCGATTTAGTAGATCATTAAAGGCTTCCACCATCATGGGAGAAAGTAGGTCTTTGTATGATCTATAATAACGGGCAGTGAACCCGTCCGGACCCGGTCTTTTATTTAATTTTAGTTCAGCGACAGCCTGTAGGACGTCTTCTTGCGTGATCGGTTCATCCATTAGAGCACTTTGAGACATGTTTAGTTGTGGCAAATGTAAATCAGAAAAGAAGTCTTCCGTGTCCTGTTTGCTAAATGTGTTAGTTTCTGCGTACAGTTTTTTAAGGTGAGAGCTGAATTTTTGTACTATTTTGACTGGGTTACTAGAGATTATACCGTTTGCCGTTTTAAGTTGGATAGGCTTATATGCTTTGTTAATGGAGTTGAGCGACTTCGCAAGAAGAGTTCCTGATTTATTTGCATTTTTGTAAAAAAAGTGCTTGGTCCGGAGTATCGCCCTGTCCGCCGAGTCCGAGAGGAATAGGTCATATTCCGTACGAGCTTTATCTAGTCGGGCTTTTGCTTTAGGTGAGTGATCGAATTGGAAGGCCTCAAAGGCCAAATCGTGTTCTTTTTCTAATTTATAGGAAAGTTGCTTTCGTTCTCTTTTAAAAGTCCCAGCGTGCTTCTGTATTTTCCCTCTTAGCACTGGCTTGTGGGCTTCCCAAAGAGTTAACGGGGGGACGTCAGGGGTCTTATTTAATGTTATATATTCACTTAACTCTTGCTCAACTATAGTCCTGTACATGGGGTGTTTGAGAATTTTGTCTGGTAGATACCATGTTGGGTCCTGTTTTTTGGGGATTATGGAGGCTAATGTAGTGAGAACCGCGTTATGATCCGACCATGGAATAGGCACGATGTCGGAATCCAATACCTCCGGCAGCATGCCTATCGTCAGGAGTATGTGGTCTATGCGGCTGGACGACTTATGGGGGCTCGAATAGTACGTGTACTTGCGTTTAGTGGGGTTCGTTTCCCTCCAGGAGTCCACTAAATTATATTTAGCCAACAAGGTGGATAGGGTTCTTTTGACCTGTTTCGCGGGGGAGAAGGGTGTTTTATCCAAAAAAGGGAGAAGGACATGATTAGTGTCCCCACAAATAATAAGGGATCCGAATTTATGCGAGTTTATCACTTGCAGCAGATGCGACATGAATGGCAAGGGATTTAAATTTGGGGCATAATACGATACAATTGTTACCGCCTTATCCAAGATGTGGCCAGTCAGGATGTTGTAACGACCTTCTGGGTCTATGATTTCAGACTTAATTGTGAATGGCGTTGATCTATGAAAGGCTATGAGGGTGCCCCTTTTTTTGGAACTAGCTGATGCGGTAAAGACCTGTGGGTAGGAGGCATGAAAGAATTTAGGGGTCGTACTGGGAGTGAAGTGCGTCTCCTGTAAACATATGATATGTGCTTTCTTAGCTTGGAAGTGTCTAAACGCCTTAACCCGTTTCTGTGGTATGTTGAGGCCCTGTACATTTAAGGTTAATACATTCAAAGGAGCCATGATAGCCAAACCATCTCAATGTTCTTACCTTGGTGTCCTGTATATCGATCTCCCGATCTAATCCATGCAGACTGAGGATAAGGGGGGGGGGAGGGGGGAGACCTAAAAACGAAAATTTCCAAAGAAAAAGACAGCACATTAAAATAAACATATGTGCATCAATACGTAGAACAAACTTGTAAGTCTGGTCCGTGAACGGGGGGGAGGTGCCCGGTCAGGGAGAATTGGGCCCACGTCAGACCCTCGCAAATAACTGTGGGGGTCAGAGGGGAGCCGTGTGTGGCGCATGTGGGTTCCGATCGAGGGAGACCCGCGTCCTAAAAATTTCCGGTAAGTATCCCTAATGGAAACCGTGAGTGCAACATTATAGGAGATTCCGTGTAAAAGTAGGGGCTACTGGTCTATCTATGGAGGGTAATTTGCAAGTCAAGGTGATAAGGTGATAAAGGGGAGCATCAAGAAGTGTCTGTGTTTGAATAAAGGGTTCTGGAGGAATCCTACATCCGAAGCATTATGGTTGGGGCGATGGACTGATGCTATCGGACAGACGGCCTATTGTGAAGAATGACCTAAGTGCCGGCATTCCCATTTACTGTTAGTATGCTAAGTGTTGTGGAAAAAGGATGATGGAGCATTGCTTTAGGTACATCTAGGGTACCAGGGTGACTTGGCCACCCAGTAGGTGGGGTAGTGTGCCAGTCACGCGGCGAAGAGATTAGGAGTTGCTGAGTGAATATGAGGCAAGATAAATAGCCCTGAGCCTGGAAAGTCTGGGGAGATTGATAATAAAGAGAAAAGGGAAAGCACTAACTCAATTAAAAATGATAATAGGGAGCTTCTGCTCTAATAAATTTGCTAACTTAGAAACTCATGAACTTCTACTTAAACTTGTAAACTCATTGAGTCATACAACCAAGGTTTGGGTGAAAGACTAGAAGTCTAAAGGTGGGTAAGACTGACTTGCTTGCAGATCTCAGTCCATCGTGTCTTCTTGCTCCTGTGCTTGTTCCACAAATCTGCCTCTCTTATGTAATTGCTGGATGCCATTGTTGTGGTTCTGAAGCGGCGAGTTGTCCCGTGGCGAAGTGGAAGCTGATCTTCTGCGGGCTGCAGTTGCCGACGGAGGTCTGTCAATTATGTTGAAGTCCAGCAGGGCCTGTTGAAGCTGAGCTGGTGTTCTACACACAATTTTTGTGCCTTGACAGGTGAATCGCAGGGAGAAAGGGAAGCCCCATTGATATTTGATTTGGCGTTGCTGCAATTCGTATAGGAGGGTCTCATTTCTCTCCTTTTGTTGATTGTCATTTGCGAAATGTCCGCAAAGATTTGATAGTCATTCCCCTGAAAAGTTAGCTTGCTCTTCTCTCTGGTGGTCTGCAGAATCAGCTCCTTTGTTCTATAGAAATGAAATTTAGCTATGATGTCCCTAGGGGGACCATCAGCCTTCCTGGACGTTAGTGCTCGGTGAACTCTGTCCATTTCCAGCCTGTCAGCTGGTATCCCAGGTAATATTTCCTGACACAGTGCCAACATTGTACCATTTAGGTCAATGATAGATTCCGGTAGTCCCCTGAACCTCAAATTTGATCTCCTGGCTCTGTTTTCGAATTCCTCCAATCTATTTTGCAATATCAAGTTTTCTTCTTTTAAGGTGTCAATTTCAGATACACAGTCCTGAGTGTAAGCTTCTAAATCATCCATTTTAGTCTCAAGTACTTCTGTGCGGCCCCCAAGCTCCCTAATTTCTTTAGTCAGGCTATTTGTTATCTGATCTGAAGTGGTATGGAGTGCCTTGTGCAGCATCTTTTCAAATTGCCTCAGGAGACTTGTGGGTACCGCTGTGCTGTGACATATTGCTGTGGGGTCTGTCACATTGTCATCCTCCTCACTATCTGAGACAGTAGTATTGAGAGAAGCCATTTGTTTTGCGCTTTTAACGCTGGCCTTTTTCTGCTTCACTGAGGTGAATCCCTCAGAGGGGGCTGGCGCCTTTCTCTCTGAGGTGATTTTGAGATGCTGAGGAGACTGGGGATGCTGCGCTCCGCTGCTGTGAAGCAATTTCCCCTTTCCTCTCGTTCCTTTCAGCACCATAGCGTATAAAAATGTTCTCTCACCCTTCCTGAAGCTTTGCCCAGTATTCTGGGTGGTTATGCCCACGGTGTTCCACCGTTATTTGCGGGTCAATCTCTGTCACGGAGCGGAGCTCTAGCTCAGCATTGCCTACTCGCTAGGCTCCGCCCACATCCTAATCAAAATTATTTTTAAATCCAATAAGGGTTTGTTCACAGTACCTCTGTTTGGTGCGGTCTGGTCAAGATCAGATGATGCACCAATATCGGCACAGTTTCCTTTCTGCCTCACACTGTGCTGAGAAAGGTACAGCATGCAATACTTTTTTCAGCACACACAGCATAATTGCCACCACAACACAGTGGTGTGAACTGACCAGATAGGGAGACAAGACATTTTGCCTTGCCATGCAGTGACACTGCTTTGGAATAGCCTCTAGCCTCCTAATGCAGTTGCATTGCATGTAGTGTGAATGGATCCTAAATGACTTTTAACCGTATAACATAAATGGCCCACAAAGCAAGCTCAGCTATAAAAAGACTTCCAATAACCCATATAACTATACAGAAAACCAAATTTTTTGGTACCAAATGAATTATGCTTCAAGTAATTCCCCATGTGCCCCATAGGTAAGAGGGCCCACCCACACTATTACTGATTACGATGTGATGCATTGCAGTGCTCTGCCAAATGCATCTATTGTACATGTCCCTTCATTGGTACATTTTTGGCGCATTAGGCATAAATACATTTCTTCACTGTAAGTTTCATCAGGTATTAAATTACAACTAACGGCTTCTGTATGTCAGTCTAAACAAATACCAAATGTAGATACTATGGGATGCACAAGTTTCATTAACCCCTTAAGGACCGCCACACGACTATTTACATCCGCAGAATGGCACGGCTGGGCATATGGACATACAGGTACGTCCCCTTTAACAAGCCCAGCCGTGGGCCGCAAGTGCGGCATGTTTGCAACATGGTCCTGTCCTCCGTGACCGCACCCGCGGACCCGAACGCTGCCCCACAATCGGGTCACAGAGAGGAAGAACAGGGAGAGATGAGTGTAAACAAACCTCTCCCCGTGCTTCCTAGTGTGGCTGTCACTGATCGTCTGTTCCCTGTGTTAGGGAACGACGATCAGTGACGTCACACGCATAGCCACGTCCCCCCCACAGTAAGAACACTCCCTTAGGGCACACTTAAACCCTACAGCGCCCCCTCCTGGATAACATAGTCTTGTATTATCCATAGTTTTACTTTAATTGTTTCCAATTTATTTTCATTGTTTTTCTAAAAATAAAATAAAAACTGACATATAGAACTCTCTTATCCACAATACTGTAAATATAGATAAGCTATGATTTCCCATGATCATCACTGCAATTTAGTCATTCTGAAAGTTTATGTATATATGTAATTCATCGTGATACTATAAAATATATATTTTTTTTATATTATGACATGCAAGTTGCAATAATCTCAATCAAAATGAAAACCGAAATAACTAAGCATGTTGACTTGAGACTGCATTTTAATTTCTAAAATGATACACAATAATTACCAAGCAGGACAGGTATAGTCAGAGAAAAGCAATGCATAAAGCTGTCAGCTGTGGTGAATTTGCTTGTATAGACTGTCTTGAAATAAATGCACAATGTTGACAGTCCTATCACTCAGACAAAAGGACCAGCCAAAATGGATGCACGTGAAGAAGTGGCAGCTCTATGTGACCTTATTAATATTTATGCAATATGATAATTAGGCAAGAAGTGGGATACAGTTTATGTATTTGCAAAGCCTGTTCAATTCAGCATTAAAATGTTTTTCAATTCACACCTCATACACTAATTAGCAAATATGTAATTAGTGTTAGAAGATTAATTGCTCATGGGGTTTATTGAGGCTTTCAATTTTCATGCAAAAAAAAAAAATACTGGTCTTTTAGTTAAAATGACTAAGGTACAGTAACTCCCAACATAATATGCGTAATTGATTTGTTTTTAGGACATTCAAAAATAAATAAAATGCTTGAACATAATGGAATCATTTGCCTGTGACAATGGTTGATAGCTCTAAGGCTATAAAGTTAACAGACAATATTTTCCCCATTTATAGAAATGACTTTTCACATATATTGTGATTGGTATGAGCCAGAGCACAGGCATAAAGCCTATTTCCTAGGCAACCATTTTCTTTGATTTTGCCTACTACTATGCTTCGGAGAACACAGTGGTTGTCTACATGTAGCCATGTCAGCTGTCATTGTTTTGAAGCTTCATGCATTCTATGATATCCTTTTCAGACACCTGTGTTTATGTTGCAGGTGATTTTGACATAGCTTCTCATTTTGGGGTGCGTTGCTTTTCTATTCCCTGTTCTAAATTTCTTAGAACCTAAATGCTATGTCTAAAATATTATACTTTATTCAATTGTATTTTGATCATCAAATTGAATTATTTATATGGCAGTAGCTTTTTTAATGCAGTATCATATAAAGTGCTTTTTATCCTCTTGCACTATTTTTAATATTGCCCAACATTATTTAACCACTTCAGCCTCGGAGGATTTGGCTAACCAATGACCGAGCCATTTTTTGTGATTCGGCACTGCGTCACTTTAACTGACAATTGCAACGTTGTACACAAACAAAATTTATGTCCTTTTTTTCCACAAATAGAGCTTTCTTTTGGTGGTATTTGATCACCTGCGTTTTAATTTTTTGCGCTATAAACAAACAAAAAAGAGCGAAAATTTTGAAAGAAAAAGCAATATTTTTTACTTTTTGCTATAATAAATATCCCCCAAAAAATTATAAAAGAAAATAAAAATTTCCCTCAGTTTAGGCCGATATTTTTTCTTCTACATATTTTTGGTAACAAAAATTGCAATAAGTGTATATTGATTGGTTTGCGCAAAACTTATAGCATCTACAAATAGGTAGTTTTATGGCATTTTTATTATTAATTATTTTTTTACTAGTTATGGCGGCGATCTGCGATTTATATCATGACTGCGACATTATGGCGGACACATCGGACGCGTTTGACGCTAATTTGGGACCATTGTCATTTATACAGCAATCAGTGCTATAAAAATGCACTGATTACTGTGTAAATGACACTGGCAGTGAAGAGGTTAACCAGTAGGAAGGGGTTAAGTGTGTCCTAGGGAGTGATTCTAACTGTGAGAGGGGTTGGGCTACATGTGACACAACACTGCTAACTGCTCCCGATTACAGGGAGCAGTAGATCAGTGCCCTGTCACTAGGCAGAACAGGGAAATGCCTTGTTTACAAAGGCACCCCCCCCCCCGTTCTTCCTCTGCGTGGCACAATCGCAGAACACTGGAGGACATCGAGTCCGCAGGTCCTGTGGGCACAGTCACAAAGCCTGCGGCAGGCACCTGCACTGCCGGCACCGCATGCACACCCACTAGGAGGCAGGTTCAAAGCAGCGTACCTGTACATTGATTTGCCTGCTCGTGCCATTCTGCCGACGTATATGTGCGTTAGGCAGTCGGCAAGCGGTTAAAGACTCATCCTTACTTCTACTGTTAATAAACTACAAAATTGTTTTAGATCCTCAGTGGAGGGTAACTATTATGGCTTTGGGTACGTTCTAAGGTTTATCTTTTTAATATTGATTTAACTGATTATTAATCCTTTCGAATAGTACTTTTACAGTCTTGGTTTTTCATGCCAATACATTTGCTTTCTAAAGAGAACGTATAGTAGTAGTGTCATATAAGGAAAACTATCTGTGAATCCTCAAATGAAGGTCTTCTGAGGGAGGAGAGAGTGCAGGAGGAGTTACTTCTCCGATTTATTTCACATTTTAACTTGAGCTATTGAGTTCTTAAACTACAGGCTTTTTGCAACAGGCGGTAAGGTGTAACAGAACAAAGCTACTGCTGTTTAACTACAAGAATACATGACATTTATAAGCAATATTTCAGATGCATCTGATTTATCTGCTGCTGCAAACTGTTTGTTAATTTCTCATTAATAATAAGAAATTAGTACTTGTACTGTATTGTCTCTCCTTCCTCTGTTGTAAAGAGGAAAGAGAGGGATCAACAATGTAAACAGTAGTGTGTTTACATTTGTGATTACTGTGATTTGTCATGAAAGCAATCATACAGTACATAACTGCTTGGAATGGCTCTGTATATTTTTCAAAAACCATTTACAATAAAAACCATACAGTCAACATATATTAGGAACTATCATTCTTAAAAAGCATCAAATGAGATTTAAAATAACTTCTGGAAATTGTGGAACATAGCTTCTCATTTTCAAAGCACATGCACCATGCACCAAAGTACTGTATTTCAAGTCTTGTGTGGTGTGGACATAGCATATCTTGATTTCAGCAAGGCATTTTTTTACAGTTCCAAATAATGATCTAATACAAAAGTTGGACAAGCTAAGACTTAACCCTTGGGTGGTTCAGTGGATATGCAGTTGGCTAAAGGATAGAACCTAGAGTGTGGTTGTAAATGGGGTTCATTTGGAACAGAGACCAGTCACTAGTGGTGTACCACAAGCTCTCTACTAGGTCCTGTTCTATTTAATATTTATATATAAGTCATATAACTAATGGTTTGTTGGGCAATATATACTACATTGTCAAAAAGTATTGGGACACCTGCCTTTACACGCACATAAACTTTAATGCTGTTCCGTAGGAATAGTCTGTAGGGTTCAATATTGAGTTGGCCCACCATTTGCAGCTATAACAGATTCAACTATTCTGGGAAGGCTGTTAACAAGGCTTAGGAGTGTGTCTAACTCAATATTGAACCCTATGGACTAAGACTGGGATGCCATTAAAGTTTATGTGCGTATAAAGACAAGCATCCCAATACTTTTGGAAATATTGGGCCTAATCCTCAAAAGAGATACTCCGGCGTAAGCCGTCGTATCTCTGGTTCTAACTTTGGAACTGATCCTCAGAAGCAGTTTTCCAAAGTTAGGCAGAAGATCCGACATCTGTAAGGGACTTACACTGCCGGATCTTAGGATGCAGTACCGCATCCGCCACTGGGGGCATTTCGAGTCGAAATGCCACTTCTGGTATGCAAATTAGCACTTAGGGCGATCCACAAAGCTTTTCAGCTTCGTTTTTTCGCCGTAAGTTTTAGTTTGCCAAGTGTAAAACTAGGGCTGCTTTTACATGGTGTAAAGTTAGTAACACCATGTAAAAGCACATTCAAGCGACGGCATTTGGTATGCATTCCCGAGGGAGAACTCCACGGCAATTTGTAAAATCAAAACCGGCATGGGTTCCCCCCCAGGAGCATACCAGGCCCTTAGGTCTGGTATGGGTTGTAAGGAGACCCCCCCTCCGCCGAAAAATCGACGTAGGGGGTCCCCCTACAATCCATACCAGACCCGTATCCAAAGCACGCTACCCGGCCGGCCGGCCGTGCACCCACCACGTGGGTACCTACCGGAGCATGATGGGACGGCGATGCCTATATAAATGGGATGCAAGGCGCGCTTCCATCATTGCAGTGACAAGAGGCGACGAGTCAACATCGGAAGAGGGGAGAAGAACAGAAGAGAAGAAGGTGACGTCACAGAAGACCGCGCTGGCTGCCTGTTAGTAATTGAGCTAACACACGAAGATAGCAGGCAGCCAGCGCTGAAGAAGAAGGCACCGGACAGCTGCAGAAGAACCGGGGTTCGCCGAGTCAACAGCGGAGAGCGGCGAAGATAGAAGAAGACCCCCGGAGAGCGGAGAAGCCCCCCCCGGAGAGCGGAAGAAGAAGCCCCCCCCGAAGAGCGGAGAAGACCCCCGGAGAGCGGAAGAAGAAGCCCCCCCTGGTATTAGAGCTAATAAAGAAGACAGGGGGGTGCCTCCGGAGCAGAATAATAAATTATTTTAAAAACCCTTGTGTTGTGTGTTTAATAACTTTAACTTTTTGCCTCCAGGTGAATGGATAGGGGTACGATGTACCCCATATCCATTCACTTAGGGTGGGGGGCCGGTATCTGGGGGCCCCCTTATTAAAGGGGACTCCCAGATTCCGATAAGCCCCCGCCCGCAGACCCCGACAACCAACGGCAAGGGTTGTCGGGAAGAGGTCCTGTCCTCATCAACATGGGGACAGGGTGCTCTGGGGTGGGGGGGCCCGCAGTGCGCCCCCCTGCCCCAGAGCACCCAACCCCCCATGTTGAAGGCATGCGGCCTGGCACGGCTCAGGAGGGGGGGGGGCGCTCGCTCGTCCCCACTCCCTTTCCTGACCGGCCGGGTAGTGTGCTTTGGATACGGGTCTGGTATGGATTGTAGGGGGACCCCCTACGTCGAATTTTCGGCGTAGGGGGGTCTCCTTACAACCCATACCAGACCTAAGGGCCTGGTATGCTCCTGGGGGGGGGAACCCATGCCGGTTTTTCCTTTGAAAATTGGCATGGAGTTCTCGCTCTCAGGAATGCATGCTGAGCGACGCTGTCATTTTTTTTTATAATTATTTGTTTTCCCGGCGCGTATATTTTTTTTCAACCGTCGCAACTTTAGTGTCCCGTTGCAATCCACAAAGCCCGGCGTCAATTACGTTCGCGCGCTGCACGTCGGGAAAATTACGTCACACGCATGCGCAGTACGGCCGGCGCGGGAGCGCGCCTCATTTAAATTGTAAACGCCCCCCGGAGAGGAGGACCGCCTTACGACGGAGGCACTTAAGTTACACGGCGTGTAATTTCTAGGTAAGTGCTTTGTGGATCAGGCACTTAGGTAGAAATTTTAAGTCAGTGTAACTTAACTGCTGAAAGTTAAGTTACGCCGCCTGGCTGAGGATTAGGCCCATAGTGTTTTTCTGTTTGCTGATGATGCAAAGGTAAGTAATATGGTTGATATCCCTGGAGGTGTCTGTAACATGGAACAATATTTGTCATTTCTGGAAGATTGGTCAAAGCAGTTTAGACTGCAGTTCAATATTTTTAAATGTAAAATAATGCACCATAGGGAAAAACCTTTAGACAGTACAACACTGGGGGAACAGTATTGACCAGCATGACAGAGGAAAAAGATTTGAGGGTACTTATTTAAGATAATTGCAAAATTAGCAAACAGTGAGAGTATGCAGTGGGAAAAGCAAATAGGATTCTAGGATGCATTACTAGAGGTGTCCCCAGTAGGAGAAAGGATTCCCATATATATATATATATATATATATATATATATATATATATATATATATATATATATTTAGTGAGACCTTATTTAGAATAATGTGTCCGGTTCTGGAGACCTCACTTAGGCCCCTTTCACATTGAGAAGTTTTTCAGGCGGTACAGCGCTAAAAATAGCGCTGCTATCCCGCCTGAAAAACTCCTGCCCAGCTACCTCAATGTGAAAGCCGAAGGGCTTTCACACTGAGGCGATGCGCTGGCGGGAGACAAAAAAATCTCCTGTCAGCAGCATCTTTGGAGCGGTGAGAGGAGCGGCGTGTATACCGCTCCTTCACCGCTCCTTCCCATTGAAAACAATGGGAACCGCGGCAATACCGCCCGCAATGCGCCTCTATATAGGCGCATTGCGGGCGGTATTAACCCTTTATCGGCCGCTAGCGGGGGTTAATACTGCACCGCTAGCGGCTGATTTCCACGGCAATCCCGGCGGTATAGCGCCGCTACTTTTAGCGGCGTTATACCGCCACCGCAGCTCCCGCCCCAGTCTGAAAGGGGCCTAACAAAACATATTGGTAAGATAGAACGAGTCCAGAGATGGGTAGCAAAAATGGTGAAAGGTCTGGATGATGAAAACATATCAAGAGTGACTTCAGGAACTTGATATGTACAGTCAGGAGGAAAGAAGGGATTGAACAGACATAATTGAAAGCTTTAAATACATCAAAGGGGTGAATACGTTTTTAAGAGGGCAGTCTTTTCAATAGAGGGCAGTCTTTTCAAGAAAAAAGAACACAGGACATGATTTGAAACTTGAGAAGGTTTGTGAAAGTACTGCGCTAAGCAATCATGTGAAAAGCTGATAACTCTAGAACAAACAAAGTCAAAGGACTATGTGAAAACACATTGTAACGCTAAAAACCGTCATAAAAACAACATGTCATACAGTGCATTAAAAATGCATAAACATGAAATAATAATGTATACAAAAGGAATAAAGTCCAGTGGCTATAACCAGTGAAATATAAAGTCACCACTATAGTGAGTTCATGGAGGCAAATGCCCACAAATGTAAAGGACTTAGGATCCACTCTTGAAAAAATACTTTTGATAGTGAGATTACGTGAGACTGCCCGTTACAATACCAGGGATAGTGTATCCTCCACCCAGGAAATATAGAAGAATACTCTTACCAGACAGAGTAGACTCACATTCCAGCGGCAGTGGGTCAATCGAGCTTATATCAGCCAAAGCCTGAAACTCCACTCTACTCTGTCCGGTAAGAGTATTCATCTATATTTCCCGGGTGGAGGATACACTAACCCTGGTGTTGTAACGGGCAGTCTCACGTAATCTCACTATCAAAAGTTTTTTTTTCAAGAGTGGATCCTAAGTCCTTTAGTCATTTGTGGGCATTTGCCTCCATGAACTCACTATAATGGTGACTTTATATTTCACTGGTTATAGTCACTGGACTTTATTCCTTTTGTATACATTATTATTTCATGTTTATGCATTTTTATTGCCCTGCATGACATGTTTTTATGACGGTTCTTAGCGCTACAATGTGTTTTCACATGATCTCAAACTAACTGGAGGGAAGTTCAAAACTAATCTTATAAAGTATTATTTGACTGAAAGGGTAGTTGATGGTTGGAACAGACTTCCAGCAGAGATAGTGAGTCATTCATGCTTGGGACAAACATCTATACACAGACCAAATAGGTAACAAAAGACCCCCCCCACACAAAAACATAACCAAAAACAAATAAAAAACAGATATATATATATATATATATATATATATATATATATATATATATATATATATATATATATATATAACAGGCTAACTTGATGGACCATTTGGTCTTTTTTCTGCCATTACTTTTCTATGTTTCTATGTTGGCAGTTCATCTCACCCTGCTCCGCTCCCCCAGTACACCTGCTTTGTTTTTACATTAAGGAATAAAAGGCTAGAAGCCTACCAAGTCACTGCTGGAGGAAAGCTAAGGTGCTGAGAGATAACACATTGTTTATCTTTTAGTCTATCATGTATGAAGAGGGAACAGGCTAAGAGAAGATGGAAGTCAACATAAAGTGGTAACGTTGCCTATAACAATCAATCTCATGCTACTTAATTTTCTAACCTGCAGTAAAAAAAACACGTTCAGCTTGAATCTTACATATCACCATGGAAAATCAATTCCTCTAATTAGTGGTCAGAAGTATTTGGTAGGTATAATATCAGATTTTAAAGGCTAAGCTGGGAACTCTATACATCAGGCAAGAATGTAGTTCTTTGGTATTCATTTCTATATGCCTTTTCTTGTTAAAGAAAATCCTTAGAGAAAGAGTTTAAGAGCAAAAGCCTTATGCGATAATGCAATTTAAGAGTAATTAATTACGTTGTAGCTCTGTTATTTATGAATGTAGCCAGCCTTAAATTTCACAGCGTACTAACAAAAATGACTTGACAGTGATCTTAATCAAACCCCATTGCAGTAATCCCCATTGGATAGGCTGTCACATTTGCTTTCCAAGTCAGTGGGGATGATTCTCACTGTGTGTATATACTAGTATTTACACCTTTTTTGTGCTTTCATTTAAGGTGTAGTCTGAATAAAACTAAAGATTAAGCTGTAAAATGTGAAGAGCTTAGCTTAGTATTGAGCATGGCTTAGCTGTCCTGGGTAAAGCTGGACGCCATGCAGACTTAAACACCAATGAATGTGATTATGTATTTATTAAAGGAATAATATGTGTATTTTAAATGCAACTTGTATGATTAAAAGAGAAGTATAGCCAATACTTTTTTGGTCATATTTCTCTTCTGGGTCACAGGAGTGCACTTACTTTTTCTCTCTCGTGACCCAGAGTCAGGAAATGGTGGGCTAAAGCTCGCTGTCAGCTGAGGTCACAGAGCTCCATGCTTTGGAAGTATCCAAACTTTAATGTTGGATCCACCCAGTCACCTGATTGATAGTTGGCTCCGGCTCTCAGGACTGGCAAGCAGGTGAGTATGTATGTTTGTTTTTTGAAAACCTCAAACTTCTCCTTTAATTGAATTTAAATCAAGCAAGCATAATTCCATTCTCTTTACAGCAGCACTGGGAAAGGAAGGGGTAGTATTTGGGGCCAAACAGATGCCTGGTTTTGTTCTTTCATGGTCAATCCCTAGCTGGTGGCACTGAGGTGACCTTGGTTTTGTGTAAGTGTAGAGAAAAGTTGGGTTTCCAGACTTGCTTTGCTGTGTGGCAGGGCTGCTTAACTCCAAGGACTGGATGGACATAAATACATTGGCAGGTAAGACCGTTCCCTTCTGATTATTTTAGGGCTGTGGAAATTAACTATTAATTCCTCGATTAATCGTAAAAAAAATTATTTTGATCGATCACAATTCTTTTGATTGGTACTCACCTCTCCGCCGGCTTCTGGGTCTTCAGCGAGTTCCCTCGCAGATCCGGTGATGTCACGGACACTGGCGGGGCTTATCGTGTCCATCTGAAGGGCTCCTTTGCTGTGCCTTCATATCTGCATGCCTACGGGACATTTCTATCTGCCACACGCAGGGCTGTTACACTTCCCTCTATCACTTCCCTCTATCAACCTGGGATTCTACAACCATCCACTGGGAGTTGTGATAGATCCCTTCACGGGACATCTACATGCCGACGGACTGATGTTAAATCCTCCTCATATGGATTCAGCAGTGGTATCGTTGTACACATTTGTATACCAGTATCACACTTGGCTACATGTTTTTATGACTTCTTTTGCTACCGTTTGGTATTACTCGCACCATTTTTACAGTTTATGTAGCTACATCGATTTGATCTCCAGTGCATTATGTATATTGTTACCTACTTGAAGACTATAAAGGTTTTAATGCTATTCCCATCGAGCGCTTCCTCTGTGTGTTTTTTGTATCCTGCTATCCATTTTTCCAGTGGTTGGTAGCTGCACTGGGAATCAGCCTAAAAGTAGTTGGATCTGTATGTGCGTTAAAATTAATCGAAATTAGTCAATTCATCGATTAAAAAAAACGATTAATCGAACACAAAAATTTGAATCAGTTAACAGCCCTAATTTATTTCAATGTAGATGTTTGCCTGAAGTCCTTAATTCATTTTTTTTTTCAGCCAAGTAGGGCACAAATGCAGCAGGCTGTCTAGCTAGTAAAAAGAAACCTTGTAGGTTAGTACTTATAATTTACTGTTCTGGGGAAACCATCATGACTTAAAGGGGTTGTAAAGGTTTGTTTTTTATTTTCTAAATGGGTTCCTTTATGCTAGTGCATTGTTGGTTCACTTACCGTTTCCTTCAATTTCCCTTCTAAATGTTTTTTTTCTTGGTTTTCTTTGTCTGAATTTCTCACTTCCTGTTCCTCCTCAGTAAGGTGTTCAGTAAGCTGTTCTAAATGACTTTCCACCGCTCGGATGATGGTGGAAAGCTTACTGAGGAGAAACAGAAAGTGAGAAATTCAAACAAAGAAAAAACTTAGATTTAGAAGGAAAAGGTAAGTGAGCCAACAATGCACTAGCTTAACCACTTCCATACCAGGTACTTACGCAGCTTCCCGCCCAAGCCAATTTTCAGCTTTCAGCACTGTCGCACTTTGAATGGCAATTGCGCGGTCATGCTACACTGTACCCAAACAAAATTGGCGTCCTTTTTTCCCCACAAATAGAGCTTTCTTTTGGTGGTATTTGATCACCTCTGCGATTTTTTTTTTTGCGCAACAACTAAAAAAAGGCTGAAAATTTGGAAAAAAAATTACGTTTTTATTTTTTTCTGTTAATTTTTTTGTAAATAAGTTTTCTCTTTCAATTACGGGCACTGATATGGCGGCACTAATGGGCACCGATGAGATGGCACTGATGGACATCGATGAGGTAGTACTGACGGGCACAGATGAGGTGGCACTGATTGGCGGCGCTGGTATGCGACACTGATGGGCACACATAGGCGGCACTGATGGGCACACATAGGCGGCACTGATGGGCACACATAGGCGGCACTGATGGGCACACATAGGCGGCACTGATGGGCACACATAGGCGGCACTGATGGGCACACATAGGCGGCACAGATGGGCACTCATGGGCGGCACTGATGGATACTTATGGGTGGCACAGATGGGCACTGCTAGGTGGGCACTGGGCATGGATGGGCACTGTGGGGTGGCACTGATGGACACTGGGGTGGTGCTGATGGACACTGGGGTGGCGCTGATGGACACTGGGGTGGCGCTGATGGACACTGGGGTGGCAGCACTGATTGTTGCCAGTCAGTGCCCATTTGTGGGCACTGACTGGCATCTTTTTTCTTTATGCTTTTTTTTTTTTTTTTTTTTTTTTTTTTTAGACTTTTTTTTGGCTTTTTTTTTTTTTTTGTCCACCCTGGTGCTCCAGGGTGGGCATCCCTGGTGGTCCAGTGTGGCGATCCGAGGGGGGGCTGCGCTGATAAACAATCAGCGCGAACCCCCCCTGTCAGGAGAGCCGCCGATCGGCTATCCTCTACTCGCGTCTTTCAGACGCGAGTGAGGAAGAGCCATCAACGGCTCTTCCTGTTTACATCGTGATCAGCCGTGGTTGGACATGGCTGATCACGTGGTAAAGAGTCTCCGCCGGAGGCTCTTTACCGAGATCGGAGATGCAGGGTGTCAGACTGACACCCCGCATCACCGATCGCCGCGATGCGCGCCCCCACGGGCGCGCGCGGCGTGAAATCCTGCAGGACGTTCTAGAACGTCCTGTCAGGATTTCATAACCACTTCTCGGACGTAAATCGGCCATAGGCCGGGCGGGAAGTGGTTAAAGGAACCTATTTAGAAAATAAAAGACAAACCTTTACAACCCCTTTAATTAAATGACCAAACAGGTTTTTTTTTTTCAATTTCCCCTACTCCATTAGTTACTGGAGTACTAAAGTGCATAATATCATGTCAAAAATAGCACCCTTCACACTCTACTTACTTCTCCCAGGTTTAAAGGCACCCATTTCACATATGCCTACCAATGCTTTTCTGATCAGCTCCGTGGTATTACCACATGTTCCTGCCAACCTACCCTGTGTGAAGTCTACGAATCTGTCCTACACACAGGTAATCTGAGGGGAGGTTTTTGCTTAAGCACAGCTGCACTGCTTCCAAGATATGCATTACTTCCCTGGTCCTTTTTATATAATAGCTGTAATCATGCAACATTATCACACAATACAAGACATGTCAGCATATAACACATAAAAAAAGAGAATCCTTAAAGTGGAACTAAGAATACCTGCTGTTTTCTGAATTACTGAGCCAGTATACGGTCCATAAAATATGTACAGTATTTTGATTGAGCCAGCTGAGAAATTGAGAATTATTGATAAAACTAACAATAAACATGTTCCATAAATTTTTAAGGGATTCCTGGCTTGTCACACAGTCCTATATATAGCACAATGTACATCTGCACATCACAAACTGGGTCATTTCACTATCAGAATAGTACAGAGCTGAGCAAGTTATTTATCTCAAAGTTTAACCTGGTATACTGGACCAGAAGTGACAGCCTGGAGACAAGCTGGGTTTTCAGCTTTTAGAAAAGCAGCAGGTGACTGGAAGATAAATAGCTTATATATACTTTATAATACTTCTGGAAACCATTGACTATACAACATTTTTATTTTTTATTTTTTGTAGAGCTGGGTCAATTTTTATACTACCCAAGGCCCTCATTTAAACATTGAACAAAATATGCCAATAAGTATCATCTGTATCTTAAAATGCTACTGGCCAGAGATGTAACTCTATTAGAGGTTTCATTTCACATTCCTCTCACAATTTCAGGGTTCAGGTTTTCAGCATCTGTCTTAGTCAATAGGTAAAGACCTTTCTGACCTCACATCATTTGTCCCATTGTTCCAAGAATAAAAAAAAAAAGCGAAAGAAACATAGATATTGTCATGATAAGGGAATTGCCAGTGTTGCATTTATGAAAATTGATGCCTTTGTGTTTTTTCATGCATTTTCCATTATTTTGGTAAGACATCATTTCAGTTGAAGAGAAACGTATACTGTACGTTCATGGAAAATGCTGCATACACTCTATTTTTATTTATCAGGCCTATTATGTAAGTTAGTTTAAAGTGCTGAACTCAAAAGCAACCAATCATTTTTCTGATTACTGTACTATATTCTCTCATATTTAATCACACTGTGCTACCTCCTTTTAGGGATAGTTTAGGCTGTTGTTTTTACCCTGAATGTTGGGAGGAATGCTAGTGTGATTAAGACATATTAAAATGTCTTAAAGTGGAGGTTCCATCAAAAAAAAAATGTTGCTTTAAACTGTAGCTTACGACTAAAAAAAGAAAAAAAAAAGAAGATTTTTTTTAGTCATCTGGAAATGCCTGTTGCTATGCGGTCCCACGAAATCTGCCTTTGAAACCACCTAGGATTCTGACATCATCTCCCTCTAATGCTCCTGGGAAATGTGTGTCATCATCTCCCAAGATGCAGTGCGCTGTCCAATTATCACTCCCCATCCAAGACTTCCAGGAAGTAAGTGCCTGTAGGCTTCACAATGCCCACAAGCAAAATGACAACGGTGTAGATATAGTTTTATAAACTATCTTTTTTGAATATCTATACGGATCGGTGGCGGATTGTAAAATAGTAAGTGACCAGATTTATATTATAAAAACGCATGATGAAAGGACATACATTTAAAAAATGCTAATTGTGGTTGGAACTCAGCTTTAAGTGTACACTGTAAATTAAACAGTTTAAAGGGTTCCAAAAATCCAGAGGGTACAAGTGAGCATAAAAAACAAACAGCAATCATAACCAAAGTGATTATGGTTTAAGACAAATATAGCCAACATCTAAGCACTACATGTTGGATCCATTTACTAAAACTGGAGAACAGAGAATGTGGTGCAGCTGTGCATCATAACCGATCAGCTTCTAGGTTTTCACATACAGTATGTTAGTCACTGTACCACAAGCTAAAGCCTCTGTTTATATAACAGAATCTAGCATATACACACCTCAGGAAATCTGAAATAAAATTGTCACTCTGTCTTAATATGCCTATTTATACATAGAATATAGATAGGCTGTCTAGGCTTACTATAAAGATGAGCCCTCTCGAAAAATAAAGATTAAAGTGAATTCAAACCTAAACCTAACTAGTCTTAAAAATGTTCCATCAATCCTTCTAACACAGATGCTGATTAACCTATGTAAAAAAGATGCAATGTATTTACTTAACTATTTTCAGCTCCCTCCAGTCCAGTCATGTAATCCAACTCCTCTGTGCCAGGCGGTAGTGGCTGCATGGGAGAGGAGGGAGTGCCAACAATGACTAGGACATGGAAGTCTATCGGTAACACCACTGTTCCCAGGTATTTCTAGCCCTTGTCAAGTGCTCTCTCCTTTCCCCTGCAGGTGCAGCTGGCTGACACAGTATATACTAGGGATGAGCTTTATGTTTGGGTCGAACATGAGTTAGACTCGAACATTGGCTGTTCACCGAACAGCGAACAATTTGGGGTGTTCGCGGCAAATTCGAAAAGCCGCGGACCACCCTTTAAAAGTCTATGGGAGAAATCTAAAGTGCTAAATTTAAAGGTTAATATGCAAGTTATTGTCAAAAAAAGTGTTTGGGGACCTGGGTCCTGCCCCAGGGGACATGTATCAATGCAATAAAAAGTTTTAAAAATGGCCGATTTTTTTTAGGAGCAGTGATTTTAATAATGCTTAAAGTGAAACAATACACGTGAAACATTCCTTTAAACTTCGTACCTGGGGGTGTCTATAGTATGTCTGTAAAGTAACGCATGTTTCCCGTGTTTATAACAGTCTATGAACAAAATGAAATTTCTAAAGGAAAACAAGTAATTTAAAACTACTCACGGCTATAATGAATTGTTGGGTCCCGGCAATAACTTGCATATTAACCTTTAAAATTAGCACTTTTGATTTTTCATGTTCGTGTCCCATAGACTTTAACGGTGTTCGTGTGTTCGAGCACATTTTTTGCCTGTTCGCATGTTCTGCTACAAACCGAACTGGGGGGTGTTCGGCTCATCCCTAGTATATACATTTTTTTTACAAACATTATCCAAAATTGGTGTTAAGAGGGGGAGGGAACAATTTAACCACTTTCTTACTGGGCACTTAAAGCCCCCCTCCTGCCGAGACCAATTTTCAGCTTCTCACTCTTTGAATGACAATTGCGCGGTCATACAACACTGTACCCAAATGAACTGCACTGATTGGCACCGATAGGCTGCACTGATGAGCACTGATGGGCTGTACTGATGGACACTGATAGGAGGCACTGAGAGGCGGCATTGGTGGGCACTGAGAGGTGACACTGAGAGGTGCCACTGATGGGTGGCACTGAAGGGAATTGATAGGTGGCACTATTGGGCACTGAGAATTGGCACTGATAGGTGGCACTGATAGGTAGCAGTGATGGGCACTGATGGGTGGCAATGATGGGTACTGATCAGCACTGGTAGGTGAGACTGATAGGCAGTACTGTTAGGTGGCACTGCTGATGCACTGACTAGCACCACTGGTGGGCATTGATAGGTGGAAGTGGTGGGCACTGATATGGGCACTTTATTTTACTGGTGGGCACTGGCATTGGGCACTGGCAGGCGGTATGGGTGGACACTAATGAGGCTGATGTGCCTCTTCCACTGGGGACCGATGTCCCTCACACAAGAGCCATGATCAGCTTTTTTTTTCTCCTCACGCTATCTGCGTGAGGAGAAAAAAATATGATTACTGAGCTGTGTTTACATCACGTGATCAGCTGTCATTGGCTGTCAGCTAATCATGTGGTAAGGGGATGGGACTGGCCCATTACTCGGATCTGTGATCACCCTAGTCTCAGTGACTCGGTGATCACAGCGTGCGCCACGCACACCTTGCAGGGGAGGACGTCTATTGACGGCCTCCCAGCAATTGGGGTCTGAGCTGTAGTGATCATTCGGCTATAGCGCGAATGCAAAGTGGTTAAGAATACTTAGTTTAAGGCTGGAAATCTAAATAAATAAGATAGAAAATTTGTATCATAATGAAATCCATTTTTGCTTTGTTTCCTTCTTTCCTTTCTCTCTTTCTTTCATTCCTTCTTTCCTCTCTCTCTCTTTCTTTCCTTCTTTCTTTTCTTCTGTCTGTCTCTCTCTCTCTATTTTTCTCTTTATTTCTCTTCTGACTTGTACTGTGCATCGGTGAGTGGCTATTCCTTCACTTGTATTTTCACTACCACTAACTCATATGTATATGCATTACTGTCCTGAAACAAGCTTGAGCATAGTGTCTTAGCATCTGATATATAGAGTACATGCTTGATCTAGGTCACCAACTCAGCTTTTCCTAAAGAAAAAATCAAGTTTACCATTCCAGAGCTTGAATGTAGAAAAACAGGTCAGCAATGGCATCTCCCATATCCTCTTGGGTTCCTTATTAAAATAGTTTGTTGCAAAGCAGTGCAGTTATTTCTGCTCCACTATAAAACCCTCGAACAGGGGACTTTCACCAAACATTCACTGGCAGAGAATCATTTAATGTCAATTAAAACACACGCACTTGAAAGATTCACCTGAAGAGAATGTTTGGCGATTGTCAGGCTTACTGATTTATAAATATGTTGCATGAATTTAGTGTTGCTTTTTTATGAGTTACCATCCCACATAGATTGTACAGTGTTGAAATATCTGTGTTATTAAACGTGGTTTTAGAAGTATCAAGGTAAAAAATATTTCAAACTTTATAGTAAGCTTGCACTGAAAAAAAAACATACAGATCACATCATAAACTGCCTGATTTTTCCTTCCACATACTATCTTGTCACTTGATCTGCTGCTTTCACAGAAAGTGTACTTGGCTTTTCCTTTTTTCTTTTCTGTGATTTAAAGCAACTCATTTCCCCCTGTCTCAGATGTATACTAACCTGTACACAGTGGCAATGGCTCACTGCAATGTTTACATTCCAAAATCTTTTTTTTGCACTGGTCACACCTGCAAAATCATCCCCACTCCAGCCATAGACTTTTATCGAGGCATATCTGGGAATGGCAGACACTTGCAAGATACTCCCCTAGAAGCCTGAGAGCGGAGAAGAGGATTTCCAGATCGCTGAGTGTACTGAGAAGCAGGATAATTATTCATGTAGGCAAACAGATCAGGTTATTGCCATTGGCACCATTACATCTGCAGGAAGACACATAGAAAGGACTCCCATCAGCAGTGAAGGACTGGGTGAGAGGATTCTTAACCCATACCACAAGTTCATTTGTTGTTGCCAATTACTTAAAGTGGTTGTAAATCATTTAAAACAACTTTATGCTACAGGTAAGCCTATATTAAGGCTTACCTGTAGCTACCCAGGATATCTCATAAACCTGCATGGTTTAGGAGATATCCCCTGTGCCCTGCATTGTGCCGATGTAATTGGCACATCCACACTGGGGCAAACTGAAGCAATAGCACCTATGTGCCGTTACTTCAGTCTGTGTGCCAGCGGCTCCTGCACGCATGTGGCCAATTACAGTACCAGAGCCGCGATACCCTTCACATAGCACACAGAAACATAGCCGAGGCTGTCAATCAGCTGGAGCTCCCTCCCCTTTCACCTTTTGTCCCTTGGTTCCAAGAAAACTTGTCAGAAGTGATTCATGCTGATAGCAGATGAATGAAGCAGCAAACAATGAATTAAGAGCACTAAGTATCAATTCTGAGTATACACTATAGAGGGACATGCTTTGTTCATATTTCATGTCTGAGGTTTACAACCCTAAAAGACAAACAGATTTTAGAAAAATGTTCACCCATTTCAAATTTAGTAAGCATGCAACAAGACAAAATTGTTAATAATAAGAGTCTTTTCTCCGTGAAGCAAAATATTTAATTGTTACCTTCAGGGTCACCAACCATCTTAGGTTTTTTACAAGAAGAAGTTTTGGGATAAGAACATAGCACCATTACTATAACCCAACTGGCTTTAAACCATTAATCAAGGAAGTTCCTTTTGGCAGGATAGCCATGTATCCTAGTCTACCACATTAAGTCCCATTCTTATGCCGCGTACACACGGTCGTTTTTTGTGATGAAATAAAACAATGTTTTTCATCATGACAAAAAACAAAGTTTTTCTAACTTCATCATAAAAAACGACGTTGCCCACACACCATTGTTTTCTTAAAATGCTCTAGAAAAGCACGGTTACGTACAACACGTACGACGGGACTCTGTTCTGTTCAAGCTCCCGTCTCATAACTTGCTTCTGAGCATGCGTGGGTTTAAAACGTTGTTTAAAACTTCGTTTTAGCCCACACGTGAATTTTTTTTATGACACAAAAAACGACATTTTGAAAAACGACATAAAAAATTGAATTTTTTTATTGTTTTTTAGAAGACAAAAAACGATGTGAAGCCCACACACGATCATTTTAAATGACTTTTTTAAAACGTTGTTTTATTACATCACAAAAAACGGACCGTTTTAACGCTACGCCTCCGTAAATCACGTGCGCTACGCTTCATTCACGAAGCAGTAGCTCCATAATTTGCGGGGGCGCTCCGTAAAAATGGCCGGCGTAAGCGCG
Source organism: Rana temporaria (assembly GCF_905171775.1). Lineage (NCBI taxonomy): Eukaryota > Metazoa > Chordata > Amphibia > Anura > Ranidae > Rana > Rana temporaria. The sequence goes on from NC_053491.1 coordinate 275,138,263, forward strand.
CGTAATTTAAATGATCCCGTAGGGGGCGTGGATAATTTAAATTAGGCGCGTTCCCGCGAGCCGAACGTAGTGCGCATGCTCCGTCGGGAAACTTTCCCGACGTGTATTGCGGCAAATGACGTCGCAAGGACGTCATTTGCTTTAACGTGAACGTAAATGGCGTCCAGCGGCATTCACGATTCATTTACGCAAACAACGTAATTTTCAAACATCGCAACGCGGGAACGACGGGTATACTTAGCATTGGCTGCGCCTGCTAATAGCAGGAGCAGCCTTACACGGAACCCGACGAACGCAAACAACGTAAAATGCGTATGCAGGGCGCGCGTAGGGTTGTGAATCGGCGTGAGTATGCAATTTGCATACTCTGCACTGACCACTACGGGAACGCCACCTAGCGGCCATCGTAAGAATGCAGCCTACGATACGACGGCATAAGAGCCTTATGCCAGTCATATCTTAGGCTGGAGTCGGCGTAACAAGCTTTCTGAATACAGAAAAGTCGTTACGCCGGCGCAACTAAGCAATTGCGCTGCGTAACTATGGTTACGCAGACGCAATTGCTTACTGAATCCACCCCACTGTCCTGTTACTTTTTGGAAAATTCTAGCAATCCTACAGAAGCAAATTTTTACTTCCTTAAAACCCCACTGAGATAATTGTCACTTCCTCCCAACCTCTTCTAAATGATTGCAGGATCGAGAAAAAAAATCCCTATCTAAATGCCCTTTTTTTTACTTACCTTAAGCCATAGTTACGTGTCACCACAGCTCCAAGGCTTTGTCATCCTTTCAGCCTGAATTTTATTAGATATATATGCAGAATGTTCAAAGCATTGCATGTATGGACTTTTTAAGCTCACCTTAACAACACATTTAAGTATGGGAGAAAAAATGATGGGAGAAAAATTATTAAAGCACGTCCATGCAGTTTATGCTTGGACAAACATACACGGTTTTACTAATTATTTACTTTGCAAAACAGTGAAAACTGTGGTTATAATGCATACACTTCAACACAATGGTATTACAAGTTTGGCAAAAATTACACAAAGTGGAAAAATTCAAGCATGAGGTAGGTTTTTTAAATGTGTCCAAATATGTCTTATATTTAGTATACTTTCATGTCCTAGATTAAGCATGAAAAAGCACTTAGGTGAAAACATATCCTAAGGCAAAGGTTCTTAACCTTTTTCAAGTCATAATACACAACAATGGAATTTTAAATGTTTGTGACACATACAATCATTCATTATGATTGAAAAGCAAAACATTATAAAACAAATGTTAGGCCCCGTACACACGGCCGAGGAACTCGACGTGCCAAACACATCGAGTTCCTCGGCCAGTTCAGCCCTGAAGCCGCCGAGGAGCTCGGCGGGCCGAGAGCTCCCATAGAACAACGAGGAAATAGAGAACATGTTCTCTATTTCCTCGCCGAGGTCCTCGTCGGCTTCCTCGGCCGAAAGTGTACACACGGCCGGGTTTCTCGGCAGAATTCAGCCAGAAACTCGGTCGGAAGCTGAATTCTGCCGAGGAAACTGGTCGTGTGTACGGTGCCTGACACAGGGGGGAAAACAAAAACAATAGAATTATGCAGAAATATGATGGAAAAGCATTAAAAGAATGTTTGAGATCTTTGGGAAGAACATTGGGCCAGATTCAGGTACAAATGCGGCGGGGGAACGTATCGTCTTTACGTTACACCGCCGCAACTTTTCAGCGCAAGTGCCTGATTCACAAACCACTTGCGTGTAAACTTACGGCGGTGTAACGTAAAGCCGTCCGGCGCAAGGCGGTCTAATTCAAATGGGGCGTGTACCATTTAAATTAGGTGCGTTCCCGCGCCGAACGTTCTGCGCATGCTCCGTTTGAAAATTTCCCGATGTGCATTGCGCGAAATGACGTCGCCCGACGTAATGTTTTGGAATGGCGATGTGCGTAACGTACTTTCGTATTCCCGGACGTCTTACGCAAAAAAAAAAAAATTGAAATTCGACGCGGGAACGACGGCCATACTTTTACATGGGCTGTCTAAAATTAAGCCATGAAAAAGCAGGCCTAACTTTGCGACGGGAAAAAACAACTAGCGACGACGTAACGAACGTGCGTACCTTCGTGGATCGCCGTAAAAGCTAATTTGCATACCCGACGCTGGAAAACGACGCAAACCTCACCCAGCGACGGCCGAAGTATTGCATCCTAAGATCCAAAGGCGTGCGAAGCTGTAAGCCTGTCGGATCTTAGCCAAATGCCGTCGTTACTTGTTTTGAGGATTCAAAACAATGCTACGACGCGGCAAATTTGAAAATACGCCGGAGTATCAGTAGATACGCCGGCATATTACAACTGTGAATCTGTCCCATTGTTTTTATAACATTGGACTAACCATGGAAAAACATACATATGTTAAAAAAGAATAAGTATTGGCTGAATGCTCCAGGGGACACAGTATATGTAATACTTGATCCATTCTGATTCATGCTGTGGCTTTGCAATACAATAACATTGTTTTTTGTTTGTGACGGCTGTAGCTTCACTCTGTGCTAAAGCCCAATTCACGGGCATTTCTTTGGGGAGATACAGCACAGCACTAGCCATGCCCCTTTTTTTATGCAAGCTATGTGTATCCATTTCTAACTGCCTATAATTATACAGCTTGATGTCCATCCCATTAGAACACCTGAAATAACACAAGTTAAATCAATAGTGAACAAAGTAATTTCTCTGCAGACATTGAGGCTCAGAACCTGCCCATTTTGCTGGTACACAGCCTCACCTAAGTGCCCATGTCCCATCTCCTGACTGCCCCAGTGGATGAGGAAGCACAATTTTTAATCTGCTTTTCATTGCTTAATGTCACCTCCCTCCTCTTCTTCTCTGTATACTCCTGACCAGCTTCACATTTCGAAGGTGGAGAGCACAGGGTATTTAATCTAAGTTGTAAAAAAAGAAAAAAAATGTGCTTATAGTTAAATATTCCCCAAAGAATCGTGAGTTAGACAGCCGCACTCACGGTATTGTACACATCAATACAAAACAAATCTAAAATAAATAGTGTTGCGCTGTCACTAGTGAACAACATAGAATCAATTCAGTGAACCTTAATAATAAAGTGAATTAGTGCTAAAGTTACAATTCATAGCAATTCATATTAAATGCCTCCATTGCCAAAGTGCATTCATGCAACATAAAGTGCAAATACAATGTAAAAAGAAAATGATCCAGAAATAAAGTCCATAAAGTTATAGTCCAGAGTATGCTAAAATGGCTCCTTTAGTCCTCCAGTGATAAAAGACCCCCCTTTTCAAGTCAAATAAATATAGCCTCTTACCAGAATGTTAGACCTATCAAGGTCAATAATCGCCTTAGTGAGCTCCACCTCTCACTCTAGGTTTAGGCCACTATAGCATTTTCCACTGCCATTGAGGCTGGGTTCACACCTATACAAATTGGATGTGGCTATCCCCACATCCAATTCACATAGTAGGAGAATGTGACCGGCTCTATATGGAGCCAGTTCACATATCTCCGGGGCAGCTGCGGAGCGCACTGCACAGAAACAGTGTGCGTCTTCGGCTCCATTTCAGGGCCAAATTCAGGCAAAGATTCAGCCCTGATTTGTCCCTGAACCGGAGAATGGGGACAGACAGCGTTCCTGTGTGATCCGCAGCTGGTTCCAGTGTGAACAGAGCCTAAAGAAGTTGTAAAGGTAGAAGTTTTTTTATCTTATTGCATTCTATGCATTAAGATAAAAAGCCTTCTGTGTGTAGCAGCCTCCCCAGCATCCCCTAATACTTACCTGAGCCCTATCTCTATCCAGCAATGTCCACAAGTCCCTTGGTTATCCGAGACTTTCTCTCCTGAATGGCTGGGACACAGCAGCGGTGCCATTGGCTCCCATGGCTGTCAGTCAAAGTCAGTTAGCCAATTAGGAGAGAGATGAGGGGGGCCGAATGGCAGCTCCATGGCTGAATGGACACACAGAACTGCAGATGCTTGCTGTGGGGGCACACGAAAGGAGGGAGGGGCCAGGAGCAGCGAAGAGGGACCCAAGAAGAGGAGGATCGGGTCTGCTCTGTGCAAATCTACTGCAACAGAGGAGGCAAGTATGACATGTTTGTTATTTTTTTAAACAAGACTTTACAATCACTTTGAGATGACATTACTGGGAAGCACCACACTGATTGTCCTCAGCAGTGTTGGACCAGATTAATTACAACATGGATAAGTAAGATCTCTGCTTTGTAATTCATCTTTGTAATTCATCTGGTCCAATACTGCTGAGGACAAGTCTGTGAGGTGCTTCCCAGTAATGTCATCTTAAGGGCAGTGGAAAATGCTAAAGTGGCCCACACCTAGAGTGAGAGGTGAAGCTCACTAAAGCAATTATTGACCTTGATAGGTCTAACATTCTGTAAGAGGTTATATTTATTTGACCTGAAAAGGGGAGCACAGCGTGTTTTATCACTTGGGACTAAAGAAGTAATTTTAGCACATTCCGGACTATCACTTTATTGACTTTATTTCTGTATAAATTTCTTTATACATTGTATTTGCACTTTATGTTGCATGGATGCACTTTGGTAATGGAGGCCTTTGATATGAATTGCTATGAATTGTAACTTTAGCACTAATTCACTTTATTAAGGTTCACTGAATTGATTCTATATTGTTCACTAGTGACAGCGCAACACTATTTATTTTAGGTTTATTTAATCTAAGGTCTTTAAAGAAAGCATGCGGCTAGACAATACATTTGGATGAGAAGTGGTTCAATTTTATACTGCATAAGGGGGGGGCAGTAAGAATGTAAAACAATTTTTTGTTGTTCACTGGGACTGTAGATAAACTCAAAAAACTTTTAGCTGTGTTTCTTAGTGAATACAATATACAGGGATTTTGAGAATGGTAGTGACATAAAAACACACACACACTTACGTTGAACTGGGTGGACTAGTAATCAGTCTTACCCACTATGGGCCAGATTCAGATAGATCAGCGGATCTTTAGATCCGCGTAATCTATCTGATTTAAGATCCACCGCCGCAAGTTTTAGAGGCAAGTGGGTAATTCACAAAACACTTACCTCTAAACTTGCGGCGGCGGATCGTAAATCCCCCGGCGGAATTCAAATTCCGCGGTTAGGGGGAGTGTAGTATTTAAATTAGGCAAGTCCCCGCGTCGATTTAAATGCGCATGCGCCATCCGTGAATTTTCCCGCCATTCATTGCTCCCAATGACATCGCTAGGACGTCATTGGTTTCGGCGTGAGCGTAACTTGCGACGAGCGTTTTTGTGATTCGACGTACGCAAGCGACGTAAAAAAAAAAAAAATCAACGCGGGAACGACGGCCATACTTAACATTGGCTGCGCCTCATAGAAGCAGGGGTAACTATGCGCCGGGAAAACCCTTACGTAAACGTTGTAAAAACACTGCGTCGGGCCCGCGTACGTTCGTGAATTGGCGTATCTCGCTGATTTACATATTCTCTGTGTAAATCAGAGAGAACGCCCCCAGCGGCCATTTTAAAATTGCAGTTAAGATCCGACGGTGTAACACAGTTACACCTGTCGGATCTTAGGCATATCTATGCGTAACTGATTCTATGAATCAGTCACATAGATACGACCGGCCTTACTCTGAGATACGACGGTGTATCAGGAGATACACCGTCGTATCTCTCTCTGAATCTGGCCCTATGTATCTACCTCTACTGTCTTCCTGGCTGTCTACAAACTTTGAAGTGCAGATAAAGTCCACTTCTCTGGTAAGTTGCAATGGGCAGGAGAGTAAAGTAACAGACTGGATGTGGAGGAGCTGCTGAAGACTATCACTGACAGGCTAGCCTGAAAATATTTTTGCTTGATACCCTTTCTTTTGGCAATTCATCAGTTTCATCAAATGACTGGTGTGGCAGTGATCAGGGACACTGACTGGTGACAGGGGCCCGGATTCAGATAGAGATACGATACTTTTATTTCACTTTCACTTTCATAGTAACACTGTACTACTCTAAAAAGGTGATCAGGGTTTGTTTTTACACTTTGATTGCTGTTGCAATGATGATCATTGTAACAACAATGTTTTGTACTGTCATGGGTTACATTTGTAACAGCTGTAATTGCTAGTAATCTGTGATTGTCTACTGCTAATCACATGGTACAGGGTGCTATGATTGGCCCGGGTACCATCTGATATCTGTGGGATAATCACAGCAAAGGAAATCCAACTGGTATTAGTGAATAATTGTTGACATTGTGATCATGTGATCTAATAGTGATCCCATGATCACTGGGCTGCAAGTACCAGGACCTGAAATCCCCTGTGTCCAGTTGATACAGTGGTCATGGTAGCGGCATGATGTGTGCCCCTAACCCAGAGCAGGCTGGATGATGCATATATATGATGCATATGTACATGATCCAACCTGCCTGTGCTGCCCATCCACAGTAAAAGTACTGTGGGCAGTCAGCAAGTATTTACATTAAATTAAACTTTAAAAAAAAATACAAATTTGTTCTACTATGTACATGTATATGCACAGAGAGTGGCGCCAAATTCAAAAAGTTAAAAACACATACAGTATACTGTAATCTTACAGATTACAGTACTGCATCAAATCATTTCACATCCCTTTTGTCCCTAGTGTTTAGTCCAGTGCCCGGCATGCAGTTTTATATTATAAAAATGGTTCTTTCTGCCTGGAAACTTGAGGTTGTCCATAGCAATAAAAAAGTGTACCTTTACGCCAAAAGTGGTTTTAGACCAGCTAGAAAACAGCGATAGTATATTAGAATCACTTGCAGAATTGAGCGATAGTGATTTGTGGGGAAATTCATCATCAAACACTGAAAGTAATGAAAAGTAATGAAAGCGACAATTCTACAACTGAGAATTGTTTTTGATTTGATTACATTATTGAATAATTTTTATTATTATTATATTATTATTTGTTCTAATTATTTATAGTTATTTATTATATTATAATTTATGATTTTGTGTTTCAAACTTTATCATACCCGGGATGACTACTTGACTCTTGTTTGAACAGATTTAAAGTGGGGGTTTACCCCCAAAAACATGTTTTAACATCACATCTAGCATACTAAGCATACTAAGGGCATTTACTTTCGGCAGGTCATTTTTTTTTTCTCCGTACATACCTTTATATTCTGATTTTGTCCAGGGCTTCCAGGTTCTGATGACTGTGGGACTGGGCGTTCTTATCCTTTGGTTCGATGATTGACGGCTTGTGAAACAGGTCCCCTGTCGCACAACGCGCGTCACCACATTTCCAGAAATAGCCGAGCTGCTATTTCAGGGGACCTGTTTCACAAGCCGTCAATCATCCAACCGAAGGATAGGAACGCCCAGTCCCGCAGTCATCAGAACCCTGAGGCAGGGATAGGAACGCCCAGTCCCGGAGTCATCAGAACGCGGAAGCCCTGGACAAAATCAGAATATAAAGGTATGTACTGAGAAAAAAAAATTGACCTGCCAAAAGTAAATGCCCTTAGTATGCTGGCTCTAATGTTAAAAATTCGTTTTTAGGGTGAACCCCCGCTTTAAGTGAGTTATTTCTAAGAATTACAGGACTACAATATAAAACGTAAACTTTCCATGCAAAAAATTGTACCGCTTTGAGCATCAAAAGTCTGACATAATCATACCGCCAGGGGGGTTAAGTAGCTAAAGCAAGAAATGGACGAATTGGTTAAATATAACATCAGCATAAGTGTATAGAACTATACATTTATTTAAAAGGTATGAAGGAGCATACAGGGGTTATAGTATTACTAAAACTGGAGAGTGAAAAATCTGGTTCAGCTGTGCATAGAAATCAGCTTCTGTTTTTTTTTTTGTCAATGCTTAATTGAACAAGTCGAAGTTAGAAGTTGATTGACTACCATGAACAGCTGTGCCAGATTTTACACCCTCCAGTTTTAGTAAATCAAGCCCAGTAGGTTCAACTTAGAGAGGTTTAAGATAAGAATAAGGATCCCTTTTTTGAATCATGTGGCTGTATTTTCAAATCTCAATGGACTCAGCTGTCACTTTTTTTAAACTAATGCCCCATACACACAAGCGAAATTTCCAACCAGCAAAAGTCTGAACTTTTCATCGGAAATTCCAACAGTGTGTATGCTCCATCAGACTTTTGCTGTCGGAATTTCCGGATTCTCAATTTTTCAGACGGAAAAAATCCCTATTGGAAAATCCATTTGTCTGTATGGCACTCCAACGGGAAAAAAGCCACGCATGCTCGGAAACAATTTGATGCACGCTCGGAAGCATTGAACTTCTTTTTTCTCGCCTCACAGTAGTGTTGTACGCCACCTTATTCTTAACGCCCAAAAGTTCAGAGAGCTTTTGTGTGACCGTGTGTATGCAAGCCAAGCAAGCCAACTTTTTTCCGACGAAAATTCCCCCGTGTGTACAGGGTATAAGGATCGATTTTCTGGTGTGCTCAATGTGTGAATAGAGACTATTGTTTTTAAAGCTCAATTCACAAAGATAATACTCTTGATAAGGATCATCATACTTATTTCAATGATTTTTAGAATTTAACACTATATGTCTAAAATAAAGACCTTATCCTTGTGCCAACTCTTTATGAACTGAGTCTTAAGTGCCCTAAGGGCTAAATTAGTGTTAAACAGTAGATCCTGAATACTAGTATTTCTGAAGATTTCGCCTTAAAATTTGCATAAAAATGATTATTTTAATGCATTAATCTTTAACGTCCTTAGAATTTAGAATTAAATACTTAGCTTCTTCTTATTAATTGTAATTGCATTGGGAAAAAAATTTCAGGAACCATGGTGTTATATGATGTATATAGTAAACCTATTATTTTATAGATAAACTGGGAAGACCACTTAATATTTGAGATATTAGTATTATAGTTTTGATTTAATGAATGACTGGCACTCCCATTAAAAGGTTGATTGCAGATACATAACCTTGATGGGCTGATTCTGGCATTTTGCTGATTTTAACAGAAACCAATTAGTATTGATGTGCCTGCATAAACGGTTAATCATTTTATTGTTGTCAGTATCTCACCTTCCAGCAAGATGTCCAACTTGCCGGCAGAGGCACAAATAGCACTCTAGAATAATTGTAAAGTACCTTAGAAGCAGAATGTAATAGGCCTCGTACACACGGCCGAGGAACTCGACGTGCCAAACACGTCGAGTTCCTCGGCCAGTTCAGCCCTGAAGCCGCCGAGGACCTCGGCGGGAGGAGAGCTCCCATAGAACAACGAGGAAATAGAGAACATGTTCTCTATTTCCTCGCCGAGGTCCTCGTCGGCTTCCTCGGCCGAAAGTGTACACACGGCCAGTTTCCTCGGCAGAATTCAGCCAGAAACTCGGTCGGAAGCTGAATTCTGCCGAGGAAACTGGTCGTGTGTACGGGGCCTTAGAGTTCTGAGAAAGTATCATTATTTGCTAAATCTTTTCTCAGATGCGACTTTCGTTACTGCTACAGCCGGGAGCGAGAAGCACATTACAGTTTTGACTGATCATAAAAATAGCACATTTTTGTTAAGGCTTCAAGTATTTTTCTTAAATCGCTAGATATTGTAACAGGGATCATGCATGGCACCTCTAAATAACAATGCCAGAGAGTAATTGGATATTAATGTACATAGAAGTTGTTACTAACAAGAAAATCTGCTGTTCTTGTTTTAAAGACATGAAAACCTTACCCTGAAATGTTTCCCAGACAAAAGCCTATTTTTATTTTACTACCACTTCTGATGTTAATAGGCTAAAGCATATTTCTCTTTTATGTTGCCCTGTTACAGCAACCACAATACCGTGCATTATCCTTTGCATTTGAGCTGTGCTTCACCATTTAGAGCAATACAGATCCACTAAATGCCTGACTCAACCAGTTTACAATGTAATTGTGATATATTAGATACCTGTCTAGAACAGGCAGGAACCACTCTTAAGTTCTATGGATACCGGGATACAGTAAATCAAAACAAAAAAAAAGTAAAGCAAGATGCAAGACTATGTACTGACAAAGAAAAAAGAAAATCTGTGATAAGATCAGCAGGTGTCTGTTTGATGGAAATTCAGCTTATGTTGGTATTTCTAGAAAGCCTTGATCCTAAAATTATTTTTATCTTTCATTTCCTTGCTTGGGACATAGTGTTTCCAAACATAGCCTTCTTCTAATACATCGAGTCCTACTTGACAAGTTCATTCATGCTTCTTGTGGTGTGTGAGAGATATGTATTCATTACCATGTGCTCAGTGGGGACCAAATTTAGGACTTTGTAGAGAGGCAGTCCATAGAAGTGTAATATTTGTCACAGCAATACATTGCAGCATGTGTTTATGGAAGCAAATGGACTGTTGTGTGATATTGTGGAATCACAGTATGGCTCTGTAGGTACACTGCACAAGCTGATCTAAGGCACAAGATGTTATATTACGTACTACATCTTCTGCACAGATACACAAATATACCTTTAGGATTGTATAAAACATATTGTTTTTTTACGAGCAAGAGATATTTTGCTTATCAGTATTGTCATAGGCCTCGTACACACGACCGAGGAACTCGACGGAAAAGACATATCGTTTTCCTCGTCGAGTTCCTTGTTAGGCTGTCAAGGAACTCGACAAGGCAAGTTTCTCCATTCCAATCGAGGAAAAAGAAGACATGCTCTCTTTTTGGCTTGACGGGATCCTCGACAGTTTCCTCATCGCAAAATTTACACACGACCGGTTTCCTCGGCAAAAAAAAAATCCCAGCAAGTTTCTTGCTGGTTTTTGCCGAGAAACTCGGTCATGTGTACGAGGTCATACACTCCAAAATTACAAACAATTTTATATAAAGGAGGTTAACTGCATTTTATCAAATAGATGACTGCTTGTGTGGTCTTATCACAAAACCTAACCCTGTTTAGGAAAAATGATATAATATATGATCCTAACCATCTGCGTACTTGAATACAGCAATTCACAAGTCCATGACATGGGATTGGGCTCTTGTTGGAATACTCCTCATTGATGGCAGCTGAAAAACCAAATGATTCACAAATGTTTGCACTTGGGAAGCTTCAGTTCTTCATCAAACTTAAAGGGTCATATAAAATGTTCCCATGGATAAGAAGATACATAGGAACACATACAGTATGCATTATACATGATAGCTGCTCCTTGATATAGCTTGCTGTCTACACTTTTCCTGTATTAGATGTGTTTCTAGGAAGCTAACATAAAAAGCTCACAACACTCTATGCCGGGCAAGTCAAGTGTAATAACATATGACAGTAGAAGGGAGTTGACTTCACTTCCTTTATCTTGCTATAATCATAGATGAACACATAGCTTGTTTATGTGCACTTACACCAAAGGATCTTATTATGCACCACACCGTCACTAGTAAATGCATTTGTCCTTTAAAAGATAGTACACGATGCAATAACCCAAAGCAACCAATCTAAATGACTTTACTTATGTCAGACAAGGGCAACATGAATTCTCATTGGTTGCTATGGACACGGTAGTCTCCTAGTGCTTTTCTCCTTGTATTATTCCTTTGAATAAACCCAGTATCTCCTGTGACATAACACTCCTTGCCTTTTGTTAAACAAAGGTCAAATCTATCTACATTCATTTTATTTAATTAATTCTAGACTGCAGCCAATGTACTGCCATTGTCATATTAAAAAGTACATTAGGGGATCAGCAGTTTTTCATGTTTGTAGATGTTTTCCAACTTGTCACACTGATTAGATGGGCTAATTGCCCTATGTGCCCCCTGTTGGTGCGCAGAGTATTTCCTGGCTTTTTAATAACACATTTCAGAAAGCTGACACATGCTGCAGCAAAACGGCCATTCAGGAGTAGGCATTAGATTAATGTATTTAAAAAAAGCAAAACCTGACAGATGATAGGCTGTTACTGTTTGTTGTAACTCTTCAAATGTAAGCATTGGTATTAAATAAAGAACATTCTATTGTTCATATGCACACACCAAAATAATTCATAAGGTTCAGTTTACTGAATTTAATACAAATAGTGGTCCCTTTCTTAAAACCATCTCTATATAATCATTTTGTTATACATATGATGATTAAAAGAGCATAATGTAAAACTAAAGGTGCTTGCAAGGAATCTTTAAACTTAGGCCTTGGGTTAAGACAAGATTAGACATGGGGATAATTCACTATCTTAAGTAAGTTAGAACGTATGTGTAACATCATTCTTCATTGTAGAGCTTCAAGAAATCCTTACTCAGCATCTTAACTCAGAGGTGGTGCAGCTTTATTAATCATTGATTGAACTGTCAGACGCCCTTTCTCTGCTCAGCCCTTCAGGCCTTTAACCTGAAAATAGGTATCCTGTAATTCTTCCATTAAGAAAACCTACAGATCTATCTAGATGTGCACAAACTGTGTGACAATAAGCTCCATTGTCAAAGTTCCAATTAGCTTCAATAATAATATATATATATATATATATATATATATATATATATATATATATATATATATATATATATATATATATATATATATATATATATATGTGTATGTATGTGTGTGTATGTATATGTGTGTGTGTATATATATATATATATATATATATAAAAGAAAGGAACAAACAAATATATATATATATATATATATATATTTGTTTGTTCCTTTCTTTTATATATATATATATATATAAAGTGCTGTCAAACGATTAACATTTTTAATCGCGATTAATCGCATTAATGTCATAGTTAACTCACGATTAATCTATCTAATTTATGACGAATTTCCCCACAAATATCGCACAATTCTGCAAGTGATTATAATTTATGATCGCTGTTTTCTAGCTGATCTAAAACCATTTTTGACATAAAGGGACACTTTTGGACAATCTACAGTTTTCAGGCAGAAAGAATAGTTTTTATTTTATAAAAGTACATGTAGGACACTGGGCAGACCACTAGGGACAAGGGGGGTGTGTATTTTTTACATACAGTACTGTAATCTATAAGATTACAGTATACTGTGTGTATTGTGTTTGTTTACTTTTTTGAATTTGGCGCCGTTCTCCGCTCCCGTGCATCGTAACGTCGCAGGGAACGGAGATCGGCGGCACACAGACACTGTGAATCGAGCGAGGAGGACCCGCCGAGCGAGGAGGACCCGCCAAGCGAGGAGGACCCGCTCGATCAAACAGCGGGGTGGCATCGCCGATCACACAGCGGGGTGGCATCGCTGGATCCAGGGACAAGGTGAGTAACTTGCCTGTGAATCCAGCGAGAAGGTAAGCCGTGCCGCGCCGCTGCACACTCTGCACGTCCACCCCGAGCGCTCCCGCGTTAATCGCGCAATAAAAATATTGACGGCGTTAACATGGGTTTGTGTTAACGCCGTTAATATCGCGTTTAACGCACAGCCCTAATATATATATATATATATATATATATATATATATATATATATATATATATATATATATATATATATAAATAAAAGAAAGGAACAAACAAATATATATATATATATATATATATATATATATATATATATATATATATATATATATTCCTTTCTTTTATATATATATATATATATATATATATATATATATATATATATATATATATATATATATATATATATATATATGTGTGTTTGTTCCTTTCTTCTATACATTTTCCAGAGCACAGAGCCTCTTAGTGACAGCCAGTCTGATGTGTTTCTTTAAGACGCAAGGCCAGTGACAACATAAAATTTTTTAAGAAGACACTTTCCCATGAGTAATATGTTATTGTACAGCATCTCTCAAATGTAACACAGTTTATTCTCTGGGGAAACACACAAAAATGTTGCTTAAATTGCATTACATCTGTCAAATACACCAGAGTTTTTAAGTATCTTCTCCAAAACTGTGTGTGTATTAGGGGGTAGAATTCAGTATTTTTCAAAACTTAGAATCGTTTTTATTTCCCTTCTGGAATTATAAACATGTTTGAGACAGCAGTTTTCCACTCAAAATGAATAATACAGTATATCTCCAAATTCATCAGGGGAATAGCTCTTTCTTATGTAACATGTTTCTTTTTCCTTCACACACAGCCAATAGAAGGTCGTATTGTACTTTTATTTTGTGTGTAATGGTAGAAAAAGGAATCTTGCAAGAGGAATTATATATACGTTTATGAATAGATAAATGGCCTTAAATGCAGGGTGTAGTCCTGGACAGGGTTTACATAGAGTCCAGGCTATTTCCCATCCTCAGGTGACAAACTCCATCTCAGATTTTGACGCCTAACCACTTCAGCCCCGGAGGATTTGGCTGTCAAATGACCGGGACACTTTTTGCGATTCGGCACTGAGTCGCTCTAACTGACAATTGCGCGGCCATGTGACGTGGCTCCCAAACAAAGTTGACATCCTTTTTTTTCCACAAATAGAGCTTTCCTTTGGTGGTATTTGATCACCTCGGTTTTTATTTTTTGCACTATAAACAAAAGTACAATAATGCAACAAATTTGATGAAAAAGCTATATTTTTTACTTTTTGCTATAATAAATAACCCCAAAAAATATATAAAACATTTTTTTTTCCTAATTTGAGGCCGATATGTATTCTTCTACATATTTTTTTTTTAAAAAATTGCAATAAGCTTTCATTGACTGGTTTGCACAAAAGTTATAGCGTGTACAAAATAGGGGATAGTTTTATGTCATTTTTATTTTATATATTTTTTTTTACTAGTAATGGCGGTGATATGTGATTTTTATCTTGACTGTGACATTATGGCGGACACATGAGACACTTTTGACGCTGTTTTGGGACCATTGTCATTTATACAGCGATCAGTGCTATAAAAATGCACTGATTACTGTGTAAATGGCAGTAAAGGGGTTAACCAGTAGGGGATGGGGAAGGGGTTAAGTGTGTCTTAGGGAGTGATAACTGTGTGGG